>NC_135090.1:3756428-4382500 GCF_051107435.1 Chaetodon auriga | reverse complement strand
TCAGTTTTCATGGTCACAGCTTCACCCATGTTACCCACTTCACCATTTTTTTATTTTTCCCTCAGCACACAAAATAAGTGGCTCGTCAAAGACTTGCACAAGCTCTGATTTGAGCAGCAGTTCCATGGTCGGTCAGGTGTGTGGTGTTGATTCTTTGTCAGATTGTGTATCGCGTCCCTCAACTGCAGCGAGTATCGGCCTTCAGTGTCTGAAAGAGACGAGATTGATGGTAACATTTGTTAAAATTTGGTGTTCTGAGCTTCAGATGGGCACATTTACAATCCGTCTTTGTCCCTCATTTTGAGTTGTTCCTGAAATACCATCCAATCTGAGGATGAGGTAAATGTCTGAATGGCCATTTTGCTATCACTCCAGTATTATGCACATTATTATATTATCAGTCTGACATTGCCCTTTCGTTAGATGTTTAGTGATTATCATGTTTGGCACCTCAACTCAAAAAGTTACCAAGTTCACGGGAAAGGACAGTAAAACAATGTGCTTGTTATGTAACCTATGTAACCCATGTCCATGGCTGTCCTCTATCAAGATAGCTGAGACTAGTCCATACTTAACAAAAAGACAAAGGAGGCTGTGATAATGAACTAAAGGAAGGTCTACTTAATGGCATTAATAATGGCTGCATTCCAGTCAGGGGTTCTGGTTTCAGGGCCCTGCTACTATTCAGGCCAGGAAACTTGGATGACTTACTGGGATACTTAATTAGTTATAGTTGTGCTTTTCCTGCGATGGAAAGTCAAATGTCTGCAGTGAAAAACACCTGTTAAAGATTTTGCCTGCCTGCTCATGACAGTCAACAGGGTAACAGGCTGGTTTGCACGGTAACATTTGCTGTAGCCAACTCAGATACTGTTAGCCCGGCTCCCACATGTCTTATTTCTGTGATTCAACAAATGCAAAAGGTTAAATGTTAAATTTTACATTGCTTTTAATTATATGAGAAATATACTGTCGTGTGAGTTAATTAGACTGGTAGTTACCTCCCACCAAAATGACCTCAGGAGCAGTTACACCAACATGATTTCTATGTAGTCAGATTTTGAAAGCCACATGCAAGCTCCTTCATGTGAGTAACTTCTTTTTTACAGTCTTACAAACACATTGTCCTTCAGATTCATGAACACATCATGAGGCCCAGACCTCCACTGAATGCCTTACTGGAGAGTAGTACCTGATAAGAACACAGACACCAAACACTACTGTAGTACAAAGTCAAACCTAATGACACAATAATTCAATTACAACATTTAACTTGTGATAAGTCTGAATTACATTGAGTCAAACCCACGACGGTGATTTACTGCACTGATCTCGAACCATCTACTTGTCGTATATCCAAAGCAATATTTGTAGTTTGTTGTAATGCTACAGCCAGCTCACAGCTGGCCATACATGTACCACAGCATGCTCCAAAATGTTACAATATCACTGAAAAGCCAGTGAGCACAGGGTCGGACTGACACACAGACTGATAACATGTTTTATTCAGTAACCTGTGGATAAAAGTTCCATATTGCAGCTTACAATACCTTTCCACATAGCCACTTGTATCCAAATTGGGTCCAGGTAAGTGGGCTTACATCAAAAGGACACGTCAAAAGTCAATGTGGAGAAGTTAGCAATAAAGCTTTAAATCTGCTACATAATCCAATTCTACATGTTCAGCAATATTCCATTTAAATAGAAATCATCCTAGTTTTCAATACAAAACAAAACAAAACAAAACAAGGGTAAAAGATTATTGTATTAAATTAAAGTAAGTGGGATGTATTGATTGAAAACAATGGCTTATTGTTTGATGTTTGAATACATATTTGAATACAAAACAGCCCAATATCTGAGCATCCTTCCTCACAGTCCACTTCAAACTGCGTGAAATATGTTGAACATTTCCGCTGGCAACATCATGTGGCATCTCGGGATGATTTTCAATGTTTTCTCAAGCAAAGCCCTAAAAGCTCCAAACACAGCTGACATTTCTGAGCTGACCTTTCACACACACAGTCTCTTGTTTCGATCATGACACAGTGAAATGTAAATTTAAGACAGAAGTGGTGAAAGTCTCCGGAGTGAGCAGAGTGCGACACAGCCTAAAGCTTACGGGCATCTGTTGCTTAGTTAGTGTGGCAGAAAGCCCTCTCAGTAGTCTGTTCCACTGAACCATCACTGTAATTATGGGGCCTTTTGTGGACAATGTTTTCATTCCCACACATTAATTTTCCAATAAACCTGAGTTAGGTTTGCGGGGGAATTTAATCAGTGTCAAAAGGAAAAATAAAACTGGTGTGTTAGAGAAGCAAACATGGGGGTGGTAATCAAGTGTTCGAGACTGTGATTCTAATAAGTGCGCTTATAGGTGCTGAGGTGGGGTAGCAACATGGAAACATTAGCCTGCATGCAGCATGTCTTATTAGATAGGAAGAAGGCAGAACAGGTGTTCTAATCACTCCAGTTAGAAAGTGACCTGAGTTTTTAGATATGCAGAGTGCACTCACCTGGACACTAGCAGACTCTAATAATATGGCAACTGGTTAGTTTATGAACTGCTTGGTCAAAGCAACTCAGCACAACACTCAAATGACCCATTTACCAGTGACGGTCGTTGAACAGCAGAGTATAAAACATCAGCTCAACTGGCTTCATATGTTGTAATGACCACTGTTCAAAGCACCCAGAACTGTGATTGAGATTCCTTATAAAAAGCTGGTGCCCAAAGTTGGAGATTCGGGTCTGTCATGCTAGTAGTAGCTAATAGTGTTGGGCAGCACTTTAACTACATTTTTGAGTAGCGTGACAATAGCGTCGCTGGTTTCAGTTGCTCAGCTCTTCTATTGATCAAGTAGTGTGGTAGCATCCACACAAGCTACATTTTCCCAATCATTCCTGAACACAGCAGAGCTTTCTGCTGCAGTCTGAAATAAAGCTGCTAAGGATGAATAAATGATGCCTCCGCCATACAAAGACGTGTATGTGTAGACAACAGAAGCGCTTCCATATGACAGTGACATGAGGAACCAATCCTCGTGCTGAGGCCTACGACATCTCTGCTGCAGGGGAATACACACAGACTAGAAATGCACCCAAGTCTAAATTGAGCATGCCACATGCAAATGAAAGTGTACACACACACACACACAGACAACACACACTCTCGACACCTGCTTTTGTTATTATATGGAGCACTTTTTTTTTGCCTTACTGGTTTTGGAGCAGGAGGAGCAGAGGCCACAGCTTACTGATTAATAAACAATTGAACTGAACATTTTTTGCCTGCTGATCTGTTTGATTGTTTTATACATCACTGACTAACTTGGAATGAAATCGGTTGGCAGCTAACATAGCCTCCATCTTTCAGCTGAGATGGCGAGTGGGCGACAGAGGTCTGTAAGATCACTTGTTTCTAACTCCACAACTCCAGATTTTTTTCATTTTCAAACTCGTAGTAGAACTCGTAGCTGACACTCAAGTAATGTCATTTGAGGTCATTTATTGACAAAGGCTTTAAACACCTTTTTGGACATGTGCAGTAATCCTCAACTGTAAGCAGACATTGATGGAAAAAATCTGTGGAGGTCTCCTTTAAAGGTGATGATGAGTCCACATCTTATTAATGCTTATGATAATAATAAATGAATAAGTTATTGCAGACAGTTGTCTGTTATGTTAGTCCCACCTGTAGGTGCATCACTTCTGCTTACTAATGCTATTGCTGTTGTTGTGGCAGCTCGTCTTTCATATGTTGTCTGCCACGACGTGTCCATCCCTGTGTAAGGGTGACCGTTCCCCTCGTGGGATTAATAAAATGATCTAACGTAATTCAATAATCTCATCCACTGTAATCTATATCACATATCATCATGTGTTTCGCTTTACGAACCAATTACAACCTGCACACATACAGTAACAGGCAGTGATCGAGAACACCGTATCCCTGCCCCAGCTGGCAGCTCCAGGTTTTTCAACGCCAGGATTAGAATTTGTCCAGGATAAGACACGTACACAGTCCATGACCAAACACTCAAAAACCCCACCATAACGGAGAGACCAGCCTGCCTGTAAACACACTAAATGACAGCATGAATTTAAAAATCGCTACAAGCTTGTTTTCCACTAACATATTCTAATGCAAATAGAGTATGAATCAGTGTTACTCGGCCCTCTTTACTCAGCCAGTCCTGAAATGTAGCACAGAAGCACCACCTGTTCTTTTTTTTTTTTTGTTTGTTTTTCAGATGCACAGTGTTGGACAAATTAAATACACCCTGTTGTTTTGGCTGCATTTTTCCGACTGAATGTTCTCTGCTGCATGCATATCTACATCAAGTACAAGCCAGCTCTTATGATGAATGTCCATGGACAATGCCCTCCTAGAACACTTCTTTTGGAAATACTGGCCACGTCAACAGCTAGTTTTAGTTGCAGTGTGTGTGTGTGTGTGTGTGTGTGTGTGTGTGTGTGTTTGTGTGTGTGTAATAGATACAGAGACACTGACTACTGCTGCATTATATATCAAGCAGGACAGCATGCGAATTGCAGTTTGTCCTAATATAGCTGTATTACACAGCTACTTATCACTTTTAATGGAGTTTAATGACATTAAGTCTACTCAGCAGAGTACATTCTTCTAGTGGCAGTGAAGAGAAGCAGACTGGGAGGCAACATCTGGCTGGGGACGTGCAGTAAATTCTTTAGAGAATAAATTTTTTTTAACAGAACTGTAAAGTCACTGCAGTAAAAAAGGATATACACCTACAAATGCTGTTTGAACCTGATTTCATTATTCCACTGTGGGGAGACATAGTTACATGTTTAAAGCTACCAAAAGTATAGTATGATGCTTGATGACCTCTTGAGTTTGGTAGTGCAGCTGGTCTGAGATCTGCTGGCGTGAGAATCAGAGCTGCGAACAATGATCATGTTGCTCCAAACCTTTAAACCGCAGCAAATTTACAACTAGACAGAACTATGTCAGGCTTTAAGAGGGACAAATGCACATTTGCCAACGAAATTAGATAAGAAAAGTGAAGTTCACACTTGAGACAACGCACACTGACTTGTTACTGACTGCAGACAAGCATAATTTAAAAGCAAATTAATGATATTTGACAAATTAAAGTAAAAAGAAAGTGGAGTACCTGCTGGGAAAAAGACGACAGATTCATAATTAAAGAATAAATTGAATGGAGATTTTCTTCAGGATTGTAAACTAATTCTTTATTACAAGACGAATACAAATGACCAAATGTTAAAATTATTTAAACGGCTGCTGAAATGAGTAAATGTTTTAAAGCTGGCTATAAGGCTGGTAATGCAGAGGCAGGCTGCCTGCACCTCACTGCAAGTGCATTCTTGGCAGCAGAAACACACAGCAAGCAGGGGAGCCCTGAGCGATGGGGTCATACAAGATCACACAGTCCAGGTTAGAACACTTTTGGCTATTTCATTTCCTTTAGTCTGGGCAGGGCTCTGCTGGAAAAGGTGATCAATCAGAATTTATTTGACTTTTGAATCACAATCTGATGACAGCTGCAGGTTTGTTTGCATTGTTTGCATCCCACTGTTTTAAGTCTGTTTCATTACTGAATGGATGAAGTGAGTTTTCTTGCTTTACAGTGATGTCACAGTGTCCTGGAGTACGCCTGTACATCACTGCAGCATATTAAATTACTCTTTAATTTTGATGCTGCCTATTAAGACATGAATATTTAATGTTATACAGCAATATTTAAGATTCAAATGCAGGGCTTTAAATAAACAAACACTACAATAAACTAACGGCAAAGCCAGGGAGCTCAGGTCGAAGGGCCGAAAGAGCAAACAAGAATAAAGAACAAATGAAAGTCCAGCTAAACCAGTGGTGGAAACTAATTAAGCACATTTACTGTAGTTGAGGACAATTTCAGCTTGTGTTTAGTTGAATGTTTCCATTTTATGGTACTGTGTACTTCTACTCCAAAAATATAGTTCTATTTACTGGACTACATTTGTTTGATAACTTTACAGATTCAGATTAATTGTACAAAATATAATCAACAAATAAATTACGATGTATTATTAGTAGTAGTAAGTTAAAATTGCATCAATATTTATGCTATAATAATAAAGTATTTATTAGTCTGAAATGGGCCAGTCTGCATAATTAATGCTTCTGGTACTTTACGTCAATTTTGATGCTAATATGTACTTATAATTACTTGTAACAGAGTATTTCTACACTGTGGTTTTTACTTAAAAGGTGTGAGTTCTTCCACCAGTGGGAAAACCAAGTAAGATGCGAACAGCAGGTAGAGGCAAATTATATTGCTTCTCTACCAACACAGCACAATTAAACTCACCTGGCACCTCCTCTAGGTTTCTAATTTTAACCAGCCTAAAAATGTTACTTTAAAATTGCAGTGACAGTGGCTCTCAGCCCCTGCAGCTCAGTAATAATGCCTGTCACTCCCTCCTCTGCAGGGAGAAGACAAATACGGAAAAAGGTCACATGAAACTACCAAAATGCAGACTAAATAAAGTTGGTAAGAAGGAGAGTTTTTCTTCCTGCTGCAAAGGATGTGTTCATCAGGAGCCACATTCAGGTATAGTGTGATATCAGTGCAGTGTAGTATCAGCCAGCCAGAGGCTGTAGAGTAGAGCTCCTTCACTGTACCTGTTATCTTAACATTTGAACTGTCGTGACCAACCTCTTCTATGTGTGACAAAAATATTCTTGCTGGTATTTTAGAGTCTTAGCTTTAAATAGGTTGAGATAGGAAAGCAGTTTTTCGGCACTTTGAACCACACTGATGCAATTTGTGCATATGAATTAATGTGACTTACCCTTCCAAGTGATAGTGGTATCTCAGATGCATTTCGACTAAAGCAGTCTGTAAATGCACTCACATTACACTTCCATACCACACATTCAACTCTGTTGAAGCATCAGGTGAGAGACAAACTCAAGCATGTTTTCCATTTCAGTGTGATCTCCAGCCTGCCGGGTTCACCTTTCAATTCCCTGACGTTTTGTCTAGCGCCACCTGGAAGTCTGCATTCGATCCCTTAACTTTTATCTTCAGGCCAAAGTTTTAATTTTGCCAGAACTTTAGTTTATGACCAAATACATGCTAAACTACTCACATCAACCTTAGCTCTGCTGTTTATTCTTAATTAGCAAATGTTAGCATGCTAGCACACCAAACTAAGGTGGTGAACATGATAAACATACCTGCTGAATATCAGAATGTTAGCATTGTCACTTTGAGCATGTTAGCATTTAGCTTCACACAGCCATAAGGATAGCTGTAGAGTTTTAACTTAGTTATTTATCACTGGCTGTAAACTGCCAGGAGATGCAGCTGGACTGGTGGTGGCGGCTTATGAATTAGTGCTATAGATTTTGTTTGCAGGAAATCTAATATGAGCATGGGTCAAGTTATTAAATTTTAAGGGTATGTGGACAAAAGCAGCTGGCAGTGGCCCACTTCAAATATTCAGCAGCTTTCAGACACTCAGAGTCACAGAGGAAAAAACACATTCACACACGCAAAGGCAGCCTCACAGCAAAAGTTTTAGATGTCAGCCGAAAAGTGCAGTGACAGACCAAAACAGAGAGAGGCTGAAGTTCTGTAGCATCAGGGCAGCATCAGCACTCTCCACAGCGGAATACTGATGGGAGACATGTTGCCTGTCCATGAGCCTCAGCTGCCCCAGCCTCAGCTCTGCCGTGCCCGCCGCACACCTCTCCCCAGCAGCCGCCGAGGAGCCACAGAGGCTGGGTAGGGGGCAGAGGCGGAGGGCTGCGTCATGCATCTCAATGCAAAGCAGGCACGTTGGCCTGTCAGCCCAAAGTGCCGTCTCTCTTCCCCGGCTGACACCCGAGCATCCCAGCCGGTTCAACACTCGTCAGCATTTATTTTCATAAGCGAAGGAGCGGTGAGCTGTCACAGTCTGGGCGAGAGCAAGACTTCCCCTTTTGTGTGTACAACTCACACACAGGACAGAGGAAGCACCTCTGAAAGTTTACCACCTTTATTGTCTTCGCACGGCTACTTTGCTGCACACACCCACACAGCTTTGGAAACTTTAACATAAAAGGCCTCAAATGTCATCTCAATCATCCACAGACGGAGGATTAACAGCTTAAAAACTCTTTATCCCCAAGGAGATGGCTGACTTTTAGTCCTCCATCAGCCTCGGCTGGGCTCAGCAGGAGGAGGTAAGGCCATAGACTTCCACCTGCCATGCTGCACAGGGTACTTTCTTTATTTTCACTGTTTTTTCCCTGCACTTCCATGGGTGTAATTGCGGTATGAGATGGTACTTTGAGCTGGGGCTGTTCTCATCAGCACGGAGCAATTACATATGCCCCTAGGGGTGCTGATAAAAACACACACTGAGAATGAACTCTGCAGTGCCAGGTGATGGCGGGGAGGCTACAGCAGGCCCATATTAAACAGAAGAGGGCCACAGCACCGTGGACGTGAATACAGATCACTCTCATACAAGCGCACGCAGCCCAGACAAACCCCAGCAAGCAGACAGCTCCCTGGTTCCAGACCGGGATGCTGGGCTTTGTCAGTCCGCTGACCTGTGAAAGGAACCAGCCTCCATCTCCCTCGCCTCATTATAGTGACCAGCCAGGTTGATCCAATAGCATTACTAAAAATATCAGTCCCCTGTGGCAGTGTTCATGTGTACTGTAAGTGTGTGTGTGGTGAAGATATTCTTATATAATACATTTTCTTTTGTATTCACCATCAATAGTCATCGATTTGAATAACAGCTTATTCTGTTTACACAATTATTCATCACTCATCTCTCGATATGCAGAAATAACTGATAAACTTCACCAAAAGTTTGTGACTTTAAGGGTGTTTACACCTAAACAAAACTATTATCATGCCTCGCTTATTTTATCATAGCTCATGATGTTCTGTCGTTTGACAAAGAAAAGAAAAAAGGAACAATACTGTTGAAAGTTTCTCAAACATACAAAAATATATCAAACTTTCAAATGCCTTTTTCAAACCAAAATGATAAAGCAAAATCATGCCAGTTCTTCTGGAAAAAATACTGCCAATACACACCAAATCCATGTCAGAATGCCTCAAAGCTCCTGTAGTCAGCCCTTAACATAAGCAAGTACTCCCTCAATGTCTAAAATGTCCCAATAATTTGCAACCTGAGGAGACAAAGTCAATAAAGCCTGTAATCATTAATGTACTAGCAGGCTGAGGAATATAAAAGATGTTTAGGCTTTGACTTTGGTCTACCATGGATCAGATTCAGAGAAGTTTTTCACTGGTAATTCCACCTTAGTCTTACTATGATACGTTTACAGAACTATAAAGGCTTCTAAATCTGCAGTAGGCAGCTTCAGGCTTTGGTTGCCCCGTTTGTCAGTGAGGAAACAACTTCAACACCCAGCAATCATGTCATGTGACTTCAGTGACCTCACGGAGTCCTAGACCTTCAGCTCCAAAAAGCTTTTACTTGATGGTGATGGTGGCTGTTGGTGACAGGAGACAGGCAAGCCAGGCAGGTGCTTGGAGCGCCCGGCCACTTATTTACAACAACAATTACTGATAGGCCTGGGCTTTCAGGGACCTCTGTTGGTCCCTGGACCTCACTTTGAGAACCACTACTACCATCTATTTTTTCAGTATTGATCTCAAATGTCCTGGAAATTGTGCATTTATGTCTGCAAAAACCACATTTTTGCGGTGTGCACGGGTGGGGTGGGGGGCCCCAGGGATTTCTTGCTTGGAGCCCCAAGAGACCCTAGCAACGCCACTGCTTGGTGACATAGTGACTACCCACAGGGCTAGTTGGTCAACTAGTTTAGTTTAGTGAGCTAACCTTTGCTAGCAGCCAGGACATCCTCGCGCTGTCAGTCACAGTAGCTCTCTGAGCTTTGTTTCCTCTGCACTGTGGCCTTCACAGTGCTGCCCCTTTGCATTTTGTTTTTGGAATTGTACATCATTTCATTCAGTAATGGTTTTACTGAAGTGGGAAAAAGCTCTGTGAAATCCACCATTATAAATTCAGGTGTGACCAGGCCTTACCACCCATTAAAAATGCAGAACAGTGATGCTGAAGCACCTTTAGGCCATGGTCTCGTACACTGTGGTGAAAAGTGTACAAGACAGAAAACTGTGCAGACAAGGTTGGAAGCATGCATGCTTTAATAACATACTTGACTGGGATTACCCTCTATCCCTGTCCCTGCACTCACAAGCATTGGAGAAGAAGAAGAATTCCTTCATTAATCCCCCTTGAGGGAAAATCATTTTTACACTCTAATTAGTACTTAATTACACACACAGGTACACAGGGAAACCTTTGCATGCTGTTCATGTGGAGGGATATCAAAGTAATGAGTTTCAACAGCAGAGCATACCGAGCAGTTACAGGGAAGGTGCCCTGCTCAGGGGCACTTCAGCAGTGCCCCTGAGGTGAACTAGCACCTCTCAAACGACCAGTCCAACTCTGTATTGACTAGTCCATGCTGAACTCAAAGCGGTCACCCTCCGGTCTGCAAGCCAAGTCCTTATGGACTGAACTACTGTTGCCTCCAAAACAATCAATAGTTCCTGAGCAACAGATCAATCACAGGCTCTCTCTGAAAGTGGCCAGACAGTGAGACTTTCTGTACTCCACGGGTCAAAGTTCAACCGCGAGTCGAGGCTGCATCAACTCTTGACAGGAAATGAATGTGCCTTCACTCCTTCCTTACTGAAATTAAGGGGAGTTTCTCTTTGTCGTGCTTTATCCTGTGCTCTCTCATGTGAAGTTGAAATTCAGCGATTCTTCATCATCTTCCTCTGTGCATTTTAGCTACCAGCTGAAAATGAAAAATGTCTCACAATCCCCTGAAACTTTGCATTGCGTCCATTTGAACATGTAACATTACAACAAACCATGATGAAAATCCAATTTAAAGCCATTAAGATCTTGTACAGGTCTTTCGGCCATATGAACACCTAGGACTCCTGTTTACTTTCTTTTTCATAGTTAGGGAGGACTGAGTACTGGCTTTGTCTCCAGCAGTAGATTGTGTGGTGGTGGTAGTGGTGGTGCATAAGTTCAGCCATTACTGGAGGGTCCTTGGTAAGAATTTCCATTCACTGCTGTTCAGAAGCCATTTGTGTGAGAAGAGGGTCTTCCATTGATAACCATTACCCACGTCAAAGTCTCACTAAGTGAGAGTTGATTGGATTCTCTGCTGCTCGAACATCACACATCACGTCAGGTCATCAGGCAGTAAATCATATCTTTTCCACTTGAAACAGCACATCGTTTCACACCTTTCGCCTCTGTCAAATGATTGACGCTGACGCCCGCTTCAATCAGGCTTTGACAGACGCTCCTGCTTTGGATGTGACATGCTAGGAAGTCTGGGAGTTGCTTCTGAATCTACAACAGAAGCTGCATGTTGTTGCTTTTTCCTACTGCAGTTTGAGAGAACGGTGCATCTCTGACCTTTTGCTAACTACTTTGACGAGGAAACCATTTCCACCTGTGCTGCTGGTACCGTTGTCACTTGAAAAGCATGCGTGGACTTGAAGCTCTCAACGTGTTATATCCAAGCAAAGTAAGGTCTAGGTCTAGCAAATGTGAGCATGCTAATGAGCTGAACTAAGATGTGGGCAACAAACACCAGCATGCTGCATTGTAATGGTGATGATATGCTGCATATGGCTTAAAGCACCACTGTACCTGTAAGTACACCTCACAGAGCCACTAGTGTGTCCATAGACCAGCTCATTTTCAGTCATTTACATCTTCGGTTTCTTGCATATAATGTTGAAACAGCTAACATTTGCTGGGGATATTTCTCTGCTGTAGTCTATCTCCCTTCAAGCCCTTTTTTCTCCACTATTTGCTGTTTCAGTGTCCCACTTTTCCCCTGAGAATCAATACACTTTCATTCATGTTTTGGGAACGACATAAAATCAATTTTTACTGAGGCTTAGTAATTTGACAAGACACACAGTTCTGTCTGTCTAGCACTCACTTTGTTCATGCTTTGAAATATTTTCCAAGCAACAGCAAACACCTACTGTGTGCTGTGAGTAATTTAAGGGCATGCTGTGCTTCTGTGCTGGAGCAGGCTCACTCTGCCTCAGAAGTACAAAAAGACATATGTGTACAGAAATGCACGCGCGCACGGATGTGCACTTGTATTCATGCATACAAGAACAGAACTTCCCAGCTCCAAACTGACCACAACACCACGACTTCTCCTCTTGATCTCACGCTTCTTATCTGCCTGACGCCACGCTACACACAAACCGGTCTTATTTAATTTTACATGGGAAGTCCCACTCTGCGGTTGATAGCGTTTTATCTCCTGTATTTTAACGAGAGAATAACAGACAGAAAAGCCTCGGCTCTTTTCCAAGTCCTCATCTTTCCCACTTATCAGTCTGTTTCTCCACTTAGACGTCCTACAATAGCAGTCATCAATTTATGAAAATGTTCAGCTCCTGGGAGTCCTCTCTTCTCCCCTCTCGGCTGCTCTCACCCC
Source organism: Chaetodon auriga (assembly GCF_051107435.1). Lineage (NCBI taxonomy): Eukaryota > Metazoa > Chordata > Actinopteri > Chaetodontiformes > Chaetodontidae > Chaetodon > Chaetodon auriga. The sequence continues at coordinate 4,369,968 of NC_135090.1, read as the reverse complement.
CTCAGTCCTTGAAATCTACGTATTGCCGGAATAACTGCCCATCACCACAACAACACATCCACACGGCCTCTTCACATCCTCAGACTCTTCGAGCTCTTCTTGTGCACAGTGTGCCTCATTTACTCCCTTCCACACAGCTATATTTTAATGCATTTTAACCTGCCTGGTGCCTTTCTGGAGCCTGATGTTTTTTTCCCCGAGAGCTCACATTGAAGCTGACAAGCAACTGTGTGTGTTAATTTTTATACAAAAGCTTTATTTCATATCAGAATATTCAGTATCCATCAGAGCTTCAATTAAGCAATCATCCACTTTGCTGATGTGAGAGTTTGCTCTGCGCAGGGCTGCAGCATTTAAACAGTCTAAATACCTGCATAAAGATTAACAATCAGTACAATTTAATAGCAAAAATGACATTCATAACATTGTTTAATAAGTAGGCGGCACACGTCTCAATAAAGGACAAAAACGCTTATGACCCCAGTGTTGTCATGGTAAGTTTTCATCCCACAGAGCAGTTTTTATGGAAATGTATACACTTCTGTGGCTCGCGGGCGTATTAGAGCACAAGGTCATTGTCAGCCAATACAGGAGAGTTTTGGAAAAAGTGTGCATGAGAGGAAGCCATCTGAGGACAGAGGAGGAGTATATAGCATTTGGAGGAGTGAAGGGAAAAATAACATGAAAAGCAACAATGAGGGAAATGATTTATGGTGAAGCTGCAGCAGATCTCTCCAACAGAGTAGCTGGCTGTCTCACGGCGAGATAAGAGAAGGCAGATAGGATGTTTCCCTGACAGACAAGGTGACAATCTGGCCTCAGTGTGTGTAAACAAGAACGCCACTATCTCTCCCTGGCCAACGATGGGGTTAACACCTCTGTCCATCAGCCGGGCTCCCGGCATCGCTCACGGGGCCCTCCCCTCCCCGTCTGCTTGTCAAGGCCTGAGAGAAGGGAAGTTGCACCTTCTGCTGCTGGTGCGAGCCAAACATGGCTGGCAGAGAGAGGAGATGAGGTGGCACATGGTGGCATAGGCTGCCAGAGTTTTATTAGTTCCCTTCACAGCCTCAGTTGCCCCCCAAAAAAGAGAAAAAATCAGACAAGGTCGACAATCCTCTTTGTGTGCGCTGTAAACACAGCAGTCCTCAGAGCCAAAAATCCCTTCAAGCAAGACTGAGTGGAGTGTTTGGATGATACAGTAGTTTGGATTAACAGCCCACCAACAGCTCAGCTTCTTGTGTCAGTAGTTTTATTAGTGTCGCACTGTAGGCCCCATGTACACAAATGCTAATAGACATGTATATTAGCATTTGATTTAAAAGTGCTTCTGATTTTCTTTAGTTTTTCGTGCTTTGAAATATATGTTTGAATTTTGGTCTTTTATGTTTCAGATTTAGCAGCTATCATTATTGTTATTTAGCGTCCATTTCAGTGCCACTGAGATGCTGGAATACAATCCAAGAAAGCCCGTTTGAGTAACAGATCCATGAGTTCGAAGGTTTATCAGATGAAAATACACTACACAGCACATTATTATACTGCGATCGGTTATACAGCTCTCCTTACAGGGCAACGGACCACAAATGTGCACTTAAACTTATTTGATTGGCTGATGCAGATGACATAGCATTAGTGCTAATTTTGTCAACAAAATCTATGATTTAGTTTCTCTTCATGACAAAAAAGAGACTAAAATGAAATGAAAAGCAACCTTTAATAACGAGAAGCAGAACAAAATGTATTCATTGGACTAAAAACTTCATGAGAACGATGAACAAATCAGCTTTAATGCAAAGTCTTCCGGCTTGTTAAACAACCTGCATGTATCTGTGAATCACACTCTGTAGCACAGCCACCCAAAAGGTCTCTTGTTCAGAAGATGGTTTCGCAGTTTGACCTGTTGCACCACCATTAATAAGAAGGATCTCGCATTCAGTAGAATTATCTAATGTTATCTACAGGTTCTTTGAAGAAACACATTTCATGGACTAAATGAGTCTACAGTCAGCTGAGAATTACACATGATGCAGCAACCAAACAGCTGGAATAAACTATGGAAGCATGCAGGCAGCACACTAATCTAACATTATTACATACATTATCATCAACATTACGTGCTGTGGGTGTAACTGTTGTGTTGCTATTGGAAGGAATGTGTAAGTTCCAGGATTAATGCCAACTGTCAACCACTGAAATCTTCCTCTCGGTGTGCGCTAAAGAAATATCCGACATTTAGCTTAGAAATCACAACTGGATTTACTGAGGGGAGTCAGCGTGTCGTATTGCTGCAGAACAGAGTGACTTAAGCCTGTTTCAAACACGCAGTCTGTCTCTGAAATGTTCAGGAACTTTTCCTGCAGGGGCTCATGTGTGAATGGGAGCAGAGATCGATATTAAGACCTCAAGACCGAGTAACATTTCAGGGAAAATGCTGGTACGGCTGTGATGTGAAAGAAAGCAGTAACATTGCAGAGACCAGCATGTAAAGGGTTGGGTCCGTCTGATGAAAGACGCTTTCAAGTGGAGCGAGAGAACCAATCACGAGATTGCGCTGATGACGTATTTGAGTCAATGACCTGTTTACAGTTGGTAGATCATGAAAAAAGGATACTTGTCTCACAAATGTGTTGTTGTGAACAGTGAAACCATGAGCAGCTATGTTTGGGTACTTGTCTTCCGAACTGGATGAATCTTCCTGATGACAATGGTGACTGTCTGTCCTCTTGTTTTGCGCCATTGGGTCCTCTCATTTAACAATTGAGCTATTGACAACTTATTTAATCTTGAAAATGTATGTTTATGGTCCACAAAGAAAGAATCCTAATGTTTTTGGACAGGCAAAGTGCCATAAATATACTGATCTTTCCTCACACAACCATCATTTATATAGATGAGGTGTCAGCGGATCATTGTCATGATCCCCAGAGGATGAGCCCATTTCACTTGCATGACTATTGATGGACTTTCTCATACTTCCTCCTTTGGGACAAATTTAAAGGATAATTCCACTTTACCTGATTCTTATTTCCATAGTTTTGGACATTATTTTTATTACTTGCAGAAATATTGTGCTCAAAGTAATTGCCGATGTTGCAAATGAGGGATTACTGTTGACATTTTTTAATTTCATCTTTACCTCCAATTTAAGTAGTTTATATAATCTGGATTAATTGTTGGTTCGTTTAGAAGCTGTTAGCTTGTCCTGTCTCTGTGTTTGTCTGACTCGATAGCGATGTCATGTTCCTCAATCTAAGAAATTATTCTGATGAGTACAATGTCAGTATAACAAACTCAGGTGGAAATGAACCAGAATTAACCTTAATCGTGTACTATAGACGCACTACTATAAGGCTCTGAAAATAGCTAAGTCTACAGTAGACTTTCGAACTGTTTGGTGTGAGGAACATGTCGTGCTCTTGGGGCCACTCGCAGGGCTTTACTCTTGTGTTTTTACTTGACAGTAGCAAATGTTTTCATTCTGCACCTGCCTCACTCTGCCCTACAGCTGCACCTGGCAACCTTGTGATCTGGCAACCCCAAGAGGCAGTTGAGGAACTGCTGTCTATATTTTCTTTTAAATCTGAGACATTTTGTTACTCAGACATTGTGGAATGTTACATCAGTAAACTGTATACTTCAAGGAATAAAAGTAGGGGTGAAGATGGTCTATAAAATCTGTTGGGAGCAGCTCCAGCCATAACCGCTTCTCTATAATTGGCATTTAAGACTGATAAGAAAAGTTGAAATCCTGCCTTGTTAAGCATTAAAGAGCCGCTCACACGCTCTAAAACAGGCCTGGGTAACCACAGCTCCTGTTTCCTATGGTTTAAATTAGTGCTGCAACTTATTTCCCAGAGCCCAAGATGACACCTTCTGACTGCTTGTTTCCTCTGACCAACAGTCCAAAACTCCATTTGCAATTATACACAAGAGAAAAGCACAGAATCTCTTTTTATAAAAACATGATTGAAAACCAAGCGAAGCCCTGCCTTTGCACCACACATGGTTTGTTACCGTGTTTGTCACTCTATTTTTATGTCAAGTGTATGTGTTAAATCTGCTGGAATACGATGACAGTAGTTTGTTTATGAGCCTGTTTGCCTCCTCTGATGCTATAGATAGAGCTTGAAGCCATGTTGCCTATAAGATATACTGACTACAAGATGTCACGCTAGTGTATCTATTCTCAGCTAAACCTGCTATCGCTGAGGTGGTACTGACAGAATGTCAGCCACGTTGGCCTCTCTTTTAACAGCTTTTCAACCCCTCAGGAGTCTTTGAGACGTGTAACCGATGCTGCTGCTGTTCCTGTTTACTTTGTCTTATGTGCAACATGTGAGGAAATCCAACCTACGGTCTACGGAACACCTCCGTAATTTACTCGGACAGCGTATCCTCTCCTCCCACACCACACAATGACCCCTGTGGTTCAGTTTCTCCACCTCTTAGCGCTCACCTGGCCTCCGGTGGCTTCACATTCAGCTGCTGATGTCAGGATGTTTCCCTTTTGTACTCCACACCCACTCCCACGACCAGGTCTCTGTTGCAGCCCCTCTGGTTTGTGTCTGTGCCTGTTTTTGTGCTTGTAAAACCCAAATCCTCATGCAGCCTGTCTGGGAGTATTAGGACTACATGAAGAGGGAAATATAATAACCAGCGAGGCCTGGTGCCCTGTCAGCACGGCTCAGCCTCCAGAGAGGCCTGCCCATCACGGACAGCACCCATGACGGTGCAGATTACACCATAGACTGCAATAAGCCTGACAAATGGAGAAGTCAGAGATTAGAGCAGAAGACTATTTCCACCATCTATTAGTGCAGCAGTAACCCTCAGCTCCAGTTTCAGGCCGTAGTGGAGTGAGCACACAGCGCTCTCTGGTGGTGAAGCACTGATGCAACCTCTCCCACGTGTTTTTTTTTTTCAGTTTTAATCCAATATTAAAACACATTACAAAGTCAGTATGCAAATACCCTCATTTGTTAAATTAAATTACTGGAAATGCACAAGTCTTGACAAATCTTTGTTGATGTGTACTACAGCCAAGAGCATAAATTAATCCATGTTTGCACCTTAAAAAGACGCCCATCTCTTCAGTTTGGAAACTAATAAATATGACACTACTTTACAAGTGTAAAATACAGGCATACCAAGTTTGACATTAAGTATATATATATGTGTGTTTTTTATATATCGACTTAAACAATCAGCGCAGCAGCTCATACAACCTATCATACTGAGATAAAGCAATAGATGATCACATGGAAGAAAATAAATGGAGTTGGTGAATGAATTCAGGCAGTAAGAAACCACTGAGAGAGTAAGTGCATAAGCGATGCATTTCCAGTGAGAGGAGTTTCCATTTAACTACGCACAGAAAAACCACTCTGCACACCCGACAGTGTGGCCACATTCTAAAGAAATGAGAGCAGGCATTGTTGCAAACATCTTCCTGGAGTCCTAACAGGACAACACACAGTGCAAAAACAATACAGCTCGGATGCAATACCAAGACACAATAGACAGTGCAATTAATCCCAGCCTCAAGTGACACCAACACTGTTACTGGTAATGAGTCTGATCAACAGCAGAGGGCTGCGCCTGCTGCTGCTGAGTCAGTATAAGAGGACGTGAAGCGGCGAACCTTCAGCACCATTAAAGCCCTGCATGTAAATTTTAGAGTTACAGTGCATTCTTTTGTCCTCAAGTTGTTCATGGAGGCTTGAAGATGATCCCAGCTCATTACAAGTCAGGTAATTTTATAGTTTTGGCCATTGTTTCTGTTTTGAATGAGACAGTACTGACTGAGGTCATTGCTGACCTGGACCTGGGAGCATGACGCCGTGTCCTTCATAAAATCAGAGGGCAAGAAGCACAAGCAGTCAGACAATCAGACAGGTTGGAAACAAGGCTACACTTTAGCCAGATTAGCTGCACCAGGGGGTCCTCATGTTTTCTGCACTACAGATCATTTTCATTTTCACTACACTGTTGGGGACCGCCACGGTGATGAAAATGAAGGTTAGACTTCACTTGCGCTGAACATTTACATATAAAGGGCCTTTTCATGTTGCCCAGCTTTGATAAAGAGACGGTCCACCTCTTTTAACCTCACTCGGTGTTTTTTCTCTTAAACATTAGCTGGTTGGTAGCAACAGTAATGTGAGCACCGCACCCACAGATTGAGTAAGTAGGTGATAACTGACTGATGACACATTTGAAATCAAAATCAGTTCAAGGTTATTCCATCTGAAAACTTATTATTATTATTATTATTCATCTTTTTTTTGCCAAATCATAGTTTCCTAACAGCTCAGTTTGGCAGGTTTTGGGGAACTCTAATCTACCCCCTCTGATATGGAGGTAAAAATTAGGTAAAATGTTGGTAATAATCCTTCATTGTATTATGACTATGGTAAGTATGAGTGGTCAAATGGTTTATTAAAAACTGGTCTGATGGTCAGACTACTCGTGCCCCCCCAACTGTTTCAGAAACACTGACACATTCTCATTCACTTGGTGAGTATTATGTTATTATTACAGCTAGAAATGACCAAAATTACAAATTACCCAAGTAGTAATAAACCAGAATTATCCTTTAAATACAAAATAAACAGAAGCATTCAGGATATTCCATGTTGTGACGCCTCTTCATCTCAATAAAAAACAAGGAGTTGAGGAGCATGTAGTCACACACCAAAAAAGGAAAAATGGCTACCCTAGTGCTTGGTCTTAGGCCAAGGCAATTTGTGGATTTGGAAATTCTGAGTATTTACAGTTTCACGAGTCCGTGGCAGCTCAGTATGAGTCCATACCTGCTCTGCTGGATAAAACAGGAGGTGTGTTCATTTGACCTTGTTTTCTTCCTGAGTATTTTCTCCTATCACCACTATCTGTACACTTGACAACTGTCCGCTGGCATCCAGCTGCAGCCCCTGAACCCCTTCAGTCTGCGCCTCCTGAATTTGGCACTGCGTCTCCTCCCCTCCTCCAGCCATCGTCACCTCCATCCCGCTCTGCACCATCATGGCGGCCCCGTCTCTGCCTGACTCCCCAGTCAGCTGCAGCTCCATCACTCCCACCGCCTGCTCCATTGGAGCCGGGTTGATCTCGATGACTGTGTGCTCCTGACCGGCTTCCTCCTCAGCCTGCAACACCTCCTGCTGCACCAGCATGGTACCGTCCACCACCTGGCCTTCTATGGGCACCACCTCTGCCCCGCTGGCCTGCTGGCTCAGGTGCACCAGCTCTAAGGGGCTCACCACTGTGCCCAGCTGGCTGGAGTCTTGCATGGCGGTGGTGCCCACGAGCGTCAGGCCTGAGGACGGGTGCAAGGTGATAGTGTCTGCTTTTCCATCTCCGGTCACCATGTAGCGGGTGAAGAGCTGCGAGCCGGTGGGGAGCAGGGTGACCGTGTTGGAGGACTGGGCCAGGGTACCGATGGGCAGGCCTGCCATGGTGAACGGCTGACCCACGGAGGACAGAGAGATGGGGGAAAGAACGGTGAACTGCTGGGAGTGCAGGGCCTGCTGGTTAATGGGGGAGGTCAGGAGGGTGGTTGTGGAGGCGGGTCGCTGGAGACGAGGCCGCTTGGTCTGGCGCTTGGTGGGAGTTTTGCTTTTGGCAGGCTGCGGGCAGGACAGGAGAGCCCGCACCTGCTGCTGCTTCTTCTGCTCTTCCAACTGCACCTCCAGGTCTACACGGAACACACAACACAGGACTGAAAACACAGGCTGAATAAATCAACCACTATTCAAATTTCACATTCACATGTCAAGTCCAATCTCACAGCACTGACAATAAGAATGTCATCTGTCCTTTTTCATATTCAGTATTCAAACACTGTGGTGACATACACCCACACAAACACCTGACAACAGGCCTGTTTCCTAATTTGTATAATTGAGCCCCAAGTTTGACTCTTTAACAGAGAGATGTGTTGGGATCATTTCCATATTGTCGTCAGACACTGAGAAAAATAATCTGAGCCTGTCAGTGGCAAAAACAAGCACTTTTAGTGGCTGTTTGTTGATGGGCACATTTGCCACAAAGGATCACGCTGCAGCCATTGCAGCCTGTTTCACAGCAGCCGGCTGAGGCAATCTAATGTACCAATGCTACAACTTCTTGTACCTTAAGTCCCAAAAATATGTAAAAATAGGGCCCAGACTGAAAAACAGCGGAATTACTGTTTCACTTCTCCCCCCGAGTTTTTACGTACACAGGCTTGTTCCTGATTTCCTGGTTCAGATGCTGGGTCTTAAAACACGCTGGCACGGTTTCAACACATCAAGAAAAAAGACCTACATGATGCGTAAGGCGGTCTCATCCCTCAGGTCTACTGATACTTGTCAGCCCTCAACATAAATTTTCCATTTGGTTTCTTGTTTCTTTTGAAGTTGGTGAAGCTGCTCTGTATTATTTTTAGTCCTGGTTGTCGTGGGGCTCATCTGTCTCGAACATGCACTCCGCTGTTGCTTCTAGTCTGTGTGTCATGCACAGAAAAGTCTTTACTTAAATCAAAAAAAGGTAAAGAAAATGCCATATGGATTTGTTGCTGTGTGTCACTGTCTCTGCATCCATTACTGATTTTTTAGCATCTAATCAGGCTTCCATGAGATATAAAAACAAACCTAACAACACATCCAATAGGCTGGACAGACAGTGATGATGATGACTCTGCACAGGAAAAGTTCAAGCAAGGACAGCTCACTGAGACAAACATCATCAGCCACACAATGGACAGTGAACTGAAGACCAGCATATTGAGACATATTGAGAGAATCAGCGTGGAGGCTCCTGAGGTGGAACCTTGTTTTTGTTGGTCTGTACTCACTGTTGAGCGTGCTGAGGATTTGCTCCTGGCAGGGATCCGTCTGCTGCTTCCTCCTCTCCAGGATCTTCTTGACCGAGTCCAGCAGGCCGAACACTTGGGCAAGGTTACTGAGCACTGCCACCTCTACCAGACAGGAATCTGGGATCAGTGCGGCAATCAATCAAAGGGTCACTTGGTCAGTCAGAAAGGAGGAACAAATTCAGCTGTTGTGAGCAATTAATCATTATGTATTCAGGCAGTATTGTTACAGAAACCAACAGTAGCGTTCTGATGTTGGCTTTTCATTTATCAGCCTCCAACAGCAGCTGAATTTGTTTTCTTTCCATTCATTTCTCGTCGACGCACCACCAAGCAAGCCATAAGTCTTGCCCACGGTCTGCTTCGATGATGCAGTTCCGAGCAGCAAGTACACATTAGCGTTGTTCCATACCTGTGTCCTGCAAGGCAGCTGGCTCCCTGCGCTGCTGCACGCCGTTCAGCAGCTCCAGCAGCTCTGTACTGATGTTGGTCACGACTTCACCCAGCAAACCCACGTCAGCGATGCCCTTCCAGAAGTTCAGCGTGTCCTCTGTGGACAAACAGAGACAAGTCACTGGTGTGCTCTGTGTTTACGTGTGTATGAGCGCCAACAGAAATGATCATGACTGTGGAGTTAATGGTCTGTGTTGGGATGTGCGCTCTCTGTGACCTGAGATCTCATTAGAGTCCTTCTTGTCCGCAGACTCCAGTGAGACTGAGCTCCAGTCCACCTTTCCACTCAGAATCTCTGCCCTGTCCTCGCCTGCTACTCCGCCATTACCAAGGACCACCTGAGCTGCAGTTCACACAAAAGAACACACATTATGTTTGTTACGTGAAGAATGACAGAACTGCTCATCATGGAGGACAAACAACAACATACTGTGTTTTCTTACTTAAATGACAAAATGTGACACAAGATAGATATATAAAAAGTCACAGGCTCTCAAATCTAAACAATACAGAATTCTACTGGTTGATAAACGGGCAATTAAAAGCCATGACTTTGCCGTGTTCTCACCTTGAGAGGACGTGGGCGTGGTGAGCCCAGTGCCATCAGGAGGGAACCGTGTGTTGTTGATTAAAAGGTCAAACTTGGTGCTGCGGCACGTGTTGGTGCACAGTGTGCTGTGCTGGTAGAAGTCCAGCTGACCTGAATCCATCATTTTCCTGGAGGGCAGAAACCATGAAGAGTATCCCACAGTTAGGAAATGGAAGAGGGAAAAAAGGTTTCATTCGATTGGCCCTAATCCCATCAGCACTGCCAAAAATATGTGCATCCTTCATAAGTGCCATTTCATTTCTGATATGTCCCTTTCTGAGCTGCCTGTCATCGTGCTCATGTGTTCTCTGCTTGGAGGTGTAGTGCCTTGTGCCGGGCTCTGAGCAAATAAAAAATACACAAAGCACATACAAGCATCTCATAATACAAACGGTGCGGCAGCAGAATTAATATTTGTGTGTTTCTAATAATAATAATAATAATAATGATACTTATAAATCTGCTCATTTCTACAAAAAGACACATCTTATCACCATAAGCCTAAACGAGTAACATCAACATAGAAAGGGCTCACTTTAATGCCTGGTCCCATGTGTTGGTTTGTGGGCTTTGGTATCAGGTATATGAGCCAAAACTCAGAGGTGAGATAAAAAAAAAAGTGTTATCTTAAACAAAAAGTAGCCTCTTTGTTAACCAGTCCATCTCTGTGTCAATGAGCACAAATTTCAATGTCGATCGGTGCGTTGTTTACAGAGGGATTCATGTGTAAAGCTGTCTGTCATTCACGGAGCTTTAGCCATTCAAGGGCAGCAGAACAAGTTGAAAACACAACACCTGACATGTTGTGACCTTCTAAAGTTATTATGGCCAGCGTTGGCAAACATTTACATATTTACACATCCAGCAGGCACAGAGCAATGTTAGCGTTTATTTAGAGCTGCGTTTGTGTCCACCTGAATGTAATGAATATCTAGCACTGTTCTGATCTCTATCATATATTCAGCTGCTAGGTGCAAACTGTGTCAGTCTGCTGTTCACTGCTGAGCAGGGAGCGTACAGTGGGTTAAGAGCTTTTTGCCTGCTGCAGCTAGAAAAAACACCGCTAAGAGTGGAGTTAAAAAGCTAAAGTAGGCTGAGCTGATGGGAACTGTAGAGTCAGACAAGCAACACCTTTACTTACATTGTTAAGATAAAGCTATTGATTAGTGCAGCTTTAAACTAAAGAGAAACCTTGCTCAGACAGCTAAGAGACCTGAGTTTCTTTAATAGCTCCATTTCCATTTTTAGAACGTTCTGTTTAATAAATGATGCAGGAGTAGTTACAGTATTTGTTGTATTCCTGATAAGATTACATATTTTTCTAGAATATTTCACATCTATTCGACACCAAGCATCTCCATCACTCAAAGTGACAGGAGGTTTAATGAAAAGCCAAGAGTCATTACTATCATGGAATTTACAGCTCAGAGGTGATGGAATATTGTCTCCTTGGCTCACTCCTATAAAACTACACAGAATATCTGATATTCAGTCAAGATGAGTCACATCTCTGTTCTTTGAGTCAGCAGCCATACATGTGTAAGTTCACATGCAGACTGTGATGATGAGGAACTATAATGTTGAGTGATGCAACCAAGCAGTACTCGATAGTACTGAAATATGGCTTTCAGCCCAAGAATCCAAACACAAGTCCCCTCACCTTAGCATGACTCCACCCATCCTGATGGCTCTCTTCCAGTCTTTCAGGGTGGCTTTTCCAGAAATGTGCACAAACTGCTTTGGGCTGATCAGCTGGTCTTCATACTAGTGGAGAGAGTATTAGTTAAGTAACCAGAGTGAGTTCATTTATCAATGATAAACCAGAAAAAAACTCAAAGCAGACCGACATACTGTTTTACTGAGGCAGGCAGACTGTGGCATTTTGAAAACATGGCTGATCTTTTTTCATGCCATCATGTCCGTACAGAACTTTACCTGTGTCATACCAAAATGTCCTACATTCTCTTAGTCAAAATACTACTGTATGTATGCAACTGTGACACTGCTGACTATGTAATGTTGGGACTATCAAGTGTGGCAATGTTCTGGTTCATGAAGTGCACCAACTTGACAAATGTTTGCCTATGCTTTGCCTTGGTCTGATGTAGTTCATACTTGTTTTTATGGCCTAATGTACAGTATTTTTGGCAATCCTGACAGCAGCCTCAGTTATTTCTTAGCATGGTTTCATATTTCTTTTGTGACTGGTTCTGAACATTTGTTGCACTTAGCTGCTCATTACGGGTTCAGCTTTGCCAGCTATGATTGATAACAGTAAGCCCCTGTTCAATTCAGCTCATTCATCACCACATGTTTGAAAAGCAAAAAGAAGCACAAAAATCTGTTCAACTTAAGACATAAAAGAGAACATTGGTCATTTTCATTGTGATTTTTCATGATTCATTCTTTTTCATTCACCACATATGGATGAGCCTTTTAAGACTAATAGTGAATACCTGGTGCAGTTGCTACTTTGCCTCAATGTGGATTAAAAAAAAGAAAAGAAGAAAAAAAAGATGATGAACACTAACCTTCACACATTTTACGTTGATTCCTGGGCACACAAATTTCTTCACTAGCAACACAGCTTTACTGTCTCCGCATGTTATGGGACAGCCAATTTCAACATCCTCCCCCTCAGTTTGTTCTAAAAAAAAAAAAAAAAAAAAAAAAAAAAAGAACATTTAACATGAGTAGACCAGAGGAAAATGTGGTTTTTGTAATGTCATCTGCTAAATGTATGCATCACTAAATCATTCAACTTGTCCACACATCATTCTGACAATCCTTACCTGGATGTGCTTCAACAGCCATGACAGCTGCATCTGTTTCAGCGGATTCATCTCTGAAAAGAAAAGATTCGCCATGTTCACATTTCCCGTTGGTAATACAGAGGATTTGGTCCATCTATTGTGTATCTAAGTATGTACTTAGGAGTAATACTGCATGTCCCACTGCAATTAAAACCCAGTGATAGCTGCCATCCCTGAAGATGTGTTCATTGTGTTCCACTGTTTTGAAGTGAACTGAACTGTAATTTCAGTCTCCACCCAAGCCAAGTCACAGTTAGGTCACACCTGGCTTCAGTACATACCCAGTGGTGACTGGCTGGAGCTGGAGGATGACCTGAGTCTTATTTGGGTCATCAGAGTCTCCTTCACCATCCGCCTTCACCATCACCACCTCCCCCATGGACACCGTGACCTCCTCGGTGGTCGCCATCACACTCAGTGTAGACTACAGAGGGGGGCCGCAGCTATCCAGGAGTTTGTTCATCTGAAAAAAGGATGAGTAAGTTCTTTCAAAAAACCACACACATACACACCAATAGAGATATTCTGAAGCCCATATATTTTTCAGGTTCTCAATGTAACGTGAGTGATATCAAGACCAAGACAATCAAAACGAATTTCAAAATTCTAAATTTAAGACTAACAATTGGCACAGAGAAAAGTGTGCTACAAATTAAGATGTCTCTCTTAACTGAAGCAAAAAAAAAATGGTAATTGTACTTTTAAATAACATCTATTGCAAGTATTTTATTGTTGAGGGTCATGAATGGGAGGAGTGCCGGTGCTCCCCGGGATATGGTTCTATACACCTTAAATAATCAGCAATTTAACGAAAGGCCGGCGAGCATGTGAGCAAGTGACCCAAAATCAGACATCCCCACTCGTCGCATGAGCAGCAGGTGCATGCTGGGTCTGACCAAATGCTCCACGCTCACTGCAGATCCTCCAGCACCGACTTCAACGTTCACTCTGGAACATTTCCCTTCAGTGAAGTGTGTGAGGCCTTCCTGCTCTCTCTGACAATCCCTGTCACGGGTGAGACTGCAGAGTGCTCACTCTACTCGACGTGTCTGAAAACTGTTCAAGGGGTTTGGTGGGAGAAGAGAGGTTGAGTGGCCTGGTTACATTATGTATTGAGAATGAATGAGAAGTTGAACCTAGAGCAGACTGTGGAGAACAAAGTGTTCTTTAATAGTAGAGGAATGTATTGTTGCTTTGAACATTAAGGCTTGGTGATGTGATGTTGTTGCACTGGACATACTCTGACATGTTCATGCTATTTGTTTGTGGTCCAAAGGTGTTTTTTTTTTTTTTTTTTTTAAATTGGTCTATGATATATAACATATTTTAACCCTCATCTATATTAGAACTAAAAATGTAATGCAATAACGTGTTCTCAAACTACAATGTAACTGTGCTAATAGGCTAGCATTGGGACAGCTGCTTGTTAACTTTGGCTAACGTTAGCTAGCTATGGTTAACTAGCTGTCGTAACTAGCTGTTAGCATGTCGTCACAAAAAAGAAAACACGTATTACTATCTGCTGTGAGTTGTTTGGTGAATATGTTTCACTCTCCCTAATCATAAACGAAACTCCATTAACAAATTTAGTAATTTTTATCTTAACATTATTTTGCCACATAAACAGTGTCTTCAGATTTACGAGTTCATCAATGTCACTCTGGCCACTGTAACGTTAAGGTTGCATCCACTAATTTATACCAAACATTGGGCTTATTTACTTGTTTCAGTAACATTTCAGAAATGGTTCGTATGACCCAAAATTTCTTCATGTCTGTGAACTAACACCAGCAATATATTAACTACGACAATTAAAAAGTCATGTTTTACTTTACTTTACGTTTCATAGTGTGCACATAGGGGCTACATTTATCACAAGACCATCAAGAGTGGTAAAGTATCATAAAACCTGTATGCTGGCTGCGCAAACTGTCAATGAAGCCCCTGCTCTCAAAACAGTTTTTTAATCAAAATGTATCGTGTGTGGGTTTTTCTCCCCGCGTATTGTAGAATAGAAACCGTACTTTGCGATATTTAGAGAGATGGTGGCTGGCATGGGGTCAGCAGACCATGTCAGTTACAGTAGCGTTAAAGCTAAACCATCCGTTCATGGTTGCAGATAAAAGTCCTGCTTCCCAAAGTTAGGTGGGTTATTATCACGACCGCAGTAAGTTGGGCACCTGACTGCTTTTCGCTGTTCAGAGCCACACAGCTACTCAGACTAGGCGCGACGGTAGCCATTGTGGCTAACGCAAGGGCGTAACTTGATGTGTGGGAAACTGGACAATATTGTGAACTATACTGTCCGAGACGGGTAAAACTTTGCATTTACAGTGTGACGGTTACGTGCCGCTTGTCTCTGAACCGTACGTCCCTTCGTAACTCTGCATTTTAACTCTCCGCTCCCCCTCAAAATGACGTCTCCCTGTGCGGCGGCACGTACAGCAAACAACGGCACGGCGACGGCGTTGCCCCTCCATTCTGTACGAGCCTGGCTGGCTGAACCCCCTCCGCAATATACCCGAACCCCTCCGCTAAAACTACCGTTACTGTCGTGAGAGCGACTGATATTTTACAGCCAAGCATATTTAAAATCACATTGCAAAAAAATAGCTTGTCCTTACCGTTTTATGAAGAGAAACGCAGCCTTAGATTGTGGAGAGCTGCAGCGCATGCGCACTTGATGAATATAGCTTGACTTCCTGCTGAACAGCGCTCGCCCTGTTATCACGCTCTTGTAAACCCTGAAAATCAACTGCAACTAACAGTTCGACTGTGACTAAAGCAACGGTATGTCACGTTTGTGACACCCTGTGTTTTATATGTTATCTTAAGAGGTTATATCTCAGATTTGGTCTC
The DNA here is from genome assembly GCF_051107435.1 of Chaetodon auriga. Classification (NCBI taxonomy): domain Eukaryota; kingdom Metazoa; phylum Chordata; class Actinopteri; order Chaetodontiformes; family Chaetodontidae; genus Chaetodon; species Chaetodon auriga. Next base: position 4,354,403 of record NC_135090.1, on the reverse strand, counting down.
CTCTGTTCGTGTCCTATTATTGCTGTAATGGGTGAAATATCGGCATTGTAATGTACAGTTTGAATAAACCGTATGACGTTTTCAGTAGTGAAGCAGAGAGCAGTGTAGTTATAGTCTCAAAGTTCCTAAAAGTATCCTAAATCCGAAGGCTTCATCCTAACAATAAGACGAGATCTAATGTTTAGGTTACTGGTATAAATACGAATATGGAGACTTGCATTTTCTACGTTTAGGATAAGTGGACGCACCGCACCTATCTGTTCTACATCATGAGAACTCAGCCATCTGAAAATCTTCACTTATGTGAAGTTTGTATGTAATATTAGTAACGTTCTGCCTGCACTGGCGCTCGCGATCGTAATGGAGTGCTGCTCGCTATCGATGGCTCTTCATGTCTTTTCACAGCTTGGGAACGGGGCGCCAGGACGAGTGATCACTAGCAGCCCCTACTTTAAAAATTGTGCTTCCGAAATCTCTTGATGGCGATTCCGCAGGAGGTGGTGGAATCCCCACCCCTCCTGTGCCAATCACGGCAGAAGCCCTTTTTAATCAGAGCACTTGAACATCCCACGGTCTGTTCTTCGGCAACATGTTCCTCACTCAGAGGTTCAGCATTTGTTTATTTGCCTCCGTGTTTGAGTGGTTTTATGATGCATTGTATAAATTATAAATTATTACAACAAGTGGTTTTGAAATATGTTGTCATTAAGGAGTTATTGTGGTTATTTGAACAAATTTGGATGTTTGGTTTAAGGAGCAAAGAGCATGATGGGTAATAATTGTGAGGCAACGTAATATTGTTGCCTCTCATTGGTTGCTGTGCGCACTTCCACCTCATGCTACGTTCAAGTAATGTGGGGTAATCGAACAGCTGCTAGAAAAGCAATCAAAACTATCTTGAAAATGTTTACTATGCGTTTACAGTCAGAGTGAAATTATTATCATTATTATTATTACCATCATTATCATTATTAGTAGAACTCTTATGTCCCTTAATGCGATTTTAAAGCCTTTTCCATGTAGCCAGGATATACTTCTGTGGGGAGAGATTTGTTGTCTCTTATCTGAATCCAGGGTGTTGTATACTGTATAGACTGCAAAGCCCATTGAGGCAAATTGTGATTTGTGATATTTCATTCTATAAATAACAACTTCGCTTGACAATTGTGTTGCTATAGGCCCACACTGTCACCATATTGCCTGCATGAAACACTTTTAATTTCTATGACACACAATGTTCCTAACTCGAGCTCCCAACTAATACAGACGACCTATTTCATTCTGATGTTTTGGTTTGTTTATTTGTCTGTTTTTACTCCCATTGGACCTTGTTGTAGCAATATGTCACTATCAGCTGCTAAATTTAATCTGGACAAATTTAAATGACATTTTGGATAAATGCTGCCATGACAGACTTGGCTTGGTCCGTGTAATAACATAGCCTTGTACCCATCTTACCTTCATCACATCAATACAGTGTATGAGTAACCAATCTAGGTCATGATGATGCTCCTTAAGTCTGCCAGAAGAGGGCGCCGAACCCCAGTTAAAACACCAAACCGTGAGTCCAAACTCTATTCATTGTACATCTATTTATTTTTTTTAACCAATCAATAAAATCACATCAAATAAAAGGAGGCTCCCTTATACATAATATATAAAATAAATAACATTTATTCAATAAAGCTGTGAAATGTGGCCATGGGGATCAAGGAGCTGAATACACTATGGACCCTCACACAAGCTGAACAGCTGCTGATGTTTTCCGGTACAAAAGCCCTGTCAGTGGGTTGATTCGATCATTCCAGACGACATTAAACACACCATTAAAGGCATAACTCAGCATTTTGAGAAATTCTAATAATCTATTGTCTTTTCTGAGGCAGAGCTAACGCTGAGACTGGAAGCAGCAAGTTGACTGTCCAAAGTTCAAAAATATGTGTACCAACATCTATAAAGCCCTCTAATTACTCATGGTATCTTGTTTGTTTAACCTGTACACAAACAGAAATGTACAAATGCCAATTGCTGGTTTTACTGGGAGTTATATGCTGGAACTGTTTCTTGATCAGCATCACTTTATCCACAGTACTTCTGTGCGTCAGCTCAGACTATGCTGTTGGTTTTAGGATTGGTCTCTGTACAGGGATGATGGTAGCAAATCTGGCAACCTCACTGTGATGACAAGACCCTGGAAAGTCATTTCCCCAGCTGTTGATCGCCAAGAAATAGTTTCAGCATGTAGCTTGTAGCCTCATTTAACGTTTCTGTTTAAACAAACAAGATACAACGTGAGTGTTAGAGTTGTTGGAAGGCAAATTTTGAAATTTAGACAGCAATCTTTTCATCTAATTGGAAAGTAAATAAGTGTATTTCCCAAAATGTTGAACTATTTCTTTAAGATTCCAGTAAGAGAGGGGCTGGATCTGGCCACCATCATTATCATCATCATGACACAGCTCCAGGAGGGTCACTGTTTGTCAGATTACAGTCTGTAAGATTACAAATGCTGTTGTAAATCTGAACATTTATTTTCATTTTCGAACACTTAAACATTGCTGGACACAGAGCCATCTACTCATGGTTGATGAGAAATAAGCTTATTTCTTCCCATACAGTCAGTCCTTCAGAAAGCTGTTTCCTCTCTGTGTCTTTCCAGTCTTGGCCAATGCTTTCCGAAGCTCTGAGGCTGCCGTCTTCGCACCACACAGTGCAACGGGCCCTTCTGATGAGCTGTGCTCAGGAATGGGAATCATGCTCGGTGGAGAACAGTTTGCTAATGGCACAGTATTAACATAAAAATTCATACAATTTAACCCTGTTTAGATGGCAGATAGAAAAGAGGAAGGTAGTTGTAGTATTAAACACAGTCAGACCTGTTGTCAAATGGTGAGTTTGGAGGTTACAAGTACATTTAGCCAGATTTCAAGGCCATAGCACCCCTGTGGTGAAGTCCCCACCTGTACCAAGAACACAAAATGTTAATATCTGATTGTCAAACCAACAAAAAACATATAGCGTATGTACTGTTGTACACTGTATGAAAACCTGACTGTAACAGGTCATGTTTTACCAGGAAGCATACCGTCTGAATCTGTACAGAAACGGAAAAATAAAGGGATGGTGCAAATGCATTAGAATACATTCCTTAACAAAACTAAGCTGCAAACATATACTGTAGAGTTCATCCACTGGATCACCCACACAGCCTTTAACAACTCCAAGAAAAATGTTAGTTTGGTCACATGAATACAAAGTAAAACATGTAGAATATATAATCTCTTGCTGTTAACATTGTGTGTGTGTGTGAGAACAAGTTTTTTTGGTGAAATGCTGGTGAAAGGTGAATGAGTGGTGGGAGGGGAGGTGAGTTCCCTGGCAAAGCGTACTGTGGTTTATTGTGCACTCCAGGCCTGTAAACAACAGATTAATAGCGTCTGCAGTCAAAAGCCTCTGGAGACTGTAAAGTGTAAGTGATCCTCTGTGTCAAAGGTAGTTACTGCATGGTAGACATGCATTCATCGTGATTGCAGCTCAATGCACACAGCAGCACACCATCATTGCAGGCTCTATTACAGCTGGTATTACTACTGTCACAATAAAACGCTTCCCCATGTAATGTAAAAGCCTAACTTAACCCAGGTAAAAGTCAATGGTATGTCAACGCGACTTAACAAAGAATTTCAGCAACTTTAAGTGCCGCGTTAAACTTGTGATTCATATTAACGGTAATTCAAATCCTGACCTTGTAAGGCATCACGTGCAGGTGATCACTTCTGTCAGATTTTCATGAGTAAGAACAGGCATTATGATGGCTTTAAGGGCATAGAGATGTCAACATTATACTGTTAGTTTAAGATTACTGTTTCTGTGGCCAATGAATTAAAACGTAAATTTTGCAATTTGTTAATTGTTGAGCTTTTGAGGTTCTGTCTGGTAGGTGCATATTTTTGAACTATGGAGGGATCCAGGCTAGCTGTTTACCCCTGCCTTTACTCTCAAAGCTGAGGCTAATGGCCTCCATCGTCCAGCAGCGTACTTAATACACAGCAAAGAGACGGATATCAATAACTCTTGGAAAGACAGAAAAATGCTCATTTCCCAAGCAATCAACTACTCTTTAAAGGCCCTTCGAATATCAAATCTAGCATTTTGTTAGGCGAGAAATATGAGTGAGAGGGACGATGACATGTGGCAAAGGCCCATCCAGGGTGCTGTGGCTTCACAGCACAGCTCCCTGCACTACTGAGCCCTCTGATCAGCTGAACTGGAGTCCAGGACTGTAATAACATGTTAAAAGAAAATGCTATTTAGCTTTTGCAGTGTATGCTGCAAAGTCAATGTGGCATCCTCAGGGTAGGCAAATCATTTTCTCCTTGGAGGCCTGACTTTTCTCCAGACCGGAACTCAAATGTCCTCCTGACACCTCAGGAACACAGCATAAAGCCTAGACACAAAAGCAGCACATATGTATCTCCATTGGATGAGGCCGTACCAACCACAGGATAAATGAGGTGGCATCAGCTCGGGCCCGAATGGCATATTATTTTAGTGACTTGAGCTTTGAGCAAAAGAAACAGCTGCTTGCCTGAGACACAAACAGCTGCAGGTGAAATTCAAACTCCCTTTTGTTCTTAATTAAACACATTTTCACGACTGCTCAAGTCAATAAAGGTCTGATGGCTGAGAGATGACACACTTCCTGTTTTGCTCCTGTTGATGCTATGACACAAATACCTAAATGGAACCACCATCCCTAATTACAGTGGCCAATACACCTAAACTACAAAGAATCTATATTATTTTTTACAAAAACATTACTCATCTATTCACAGAATGATCAAAGGTTTAAGTCAGTTTGGCTTAAGTGCACGCACAGCTTACAGTAGCAGGATGAGCACATCAATTTAATATGGTGACACTTACTGTAGAGTGTACTGTGTCTGTTACTATCAATTAAATAGCTTTCAGTGACCTTTCATCTCTATAGATTTCACTATTATTTACAATATGACAGTCACAAAAGATTGCAGGCAAAGCATCGCACAAACTTGACAGGCAGAACCCGACAGCAGATGCCAGACTACAGCAAATCATAGTCCACTGATTTATCTGCACCTTCAGTACACTCGGTAGTCCATTAACTTCAGGGGTGTGAAAAGAAGAACTGGCTACACTCCAAGCCCTGAGCCCTGATCACCTCTGCACGCTTCTCGTGTTTTCCGAACCTAACAAGGCCCAAAACAGCTTGGCTCATGCTACACCACGTGAATTTAGAGATACAACTTGCATAAGGTACACATTGGGATATACAGTGTTAGAAAAGAATCCCAGGTGTCAGAAGAACCCACGCACAGAGAGGGCACGAAGCACAGGGTGAGGACGTGATGGATGGTGATATCACAGGGTGCTGAGCCTGAGTGACTTGGTTTCGATGGACAGCTGGGACACGAGGTGAGCTCTTGGTGTGACAAGACAGTGTTTGGACACAGAGAGTTCTGAGTCAGCAGTGGCAGCCCTTTTCGACAGTAGCGGTAGCGAGCTCCTCTTCGTCCTCGGCTGGGTAGAGGACCTTGGCGGTGAGGCCGCTCTTCACCCCGTCCCAGCCATCGCGGGTGACGATCTCGCCCATCTTCATCAGCTCATAGATGTCTCTGGTCAGCAGCTCGAAGGCCCGGTCAACGTTGCTGTTGCACTTGGCCGACGTCTCCACGTAGCGGATGCCCAGCTCGGCCGCCAGCTGCTCCGCCTCGTCCCGGCTCACCTTGCGGTCCTTGTTGAGGTCGCTCTTGTGACCAATGAGGATGTAGACCATGTGGTGAGGCAGGATGTGCTCACTCACCTCTTTGTGCCACTCCCTCACATGGTCAAACGTCTTGCGATTGGTGAGATCAAAGACTAGTAGGCCACCCACGGAGTTCCGGTAGTATGATGTTGTGATGGACCTGGTGGGTTGATAGATTAATGACATGTTAGTAGTTCAAGGCAAAAATATCTTGAATTAGCACTTCTGAACATCTCAAACGCAACTATGGCTTCCCAGTGAAGGCTCTCTACTACCCTGAAATCACTGTATGTAAGATCCAGACCTGTTTTTAAATCTTTTGAGGTGAAATCTCAAGTCAAGTCAAGCCTTTGGAGAGCAAAGTCTCAGAGTGAGTCATACAGCAGTCAGGTCCAAGTCAAGTCTCATGTCCTCATTTTTTGGAACTCAAATCTGTCTCAGGTCTGCAGCTTTGATAAGATCCATATTAGCCTTCATCACACTTACAGGAACCACCAGAACTTACTCAAAATCACACACACGGCCAGGATGATTGGAGCCTTTTCTGCTTTTCAATATTTTTGGATATTGGAATGTCCATGTTAGTGTAGGTCCACTCTGCATGTCTGCCGTTGTCTTTTGTCACCAACCATGCACACTGGTTGCAGATAACGGCATTCATTCATGCATTTATTCAGCCATTCATTATATTTTGCCCTGCACCCCCAAAACCAAGTAGTACTCCTACACCACAAAATCAGATTTGCTGTGTTTAAGTTTGCACATGCAAATTTAAATGCATTTAGGTTTATGCAGTGTGCACAATGTAGACTGAAATAATAAAGGTATGACAGCAAGAGTTTGACCCAGGGTACCTTTAACATCGCTGCACATCCATTGGCCTGATGAGGATGAAATATGGTATTGAACTGAACTGAACTGAGTCAAATTACCACAAACCAGACAATCAACATGGGATCCTTTGGGACCCCTAAAGTTCTGCGGTCCTGGAGGTGTTGCCCCCTAGGCTCAGCCCTGCAAAGACCTATTTCGGCACATACATACGCAACTCCTAATCTATGCACATGATGGTTTAAAAATGGCAGACTGATTTCACAATCACTTCTCACATTCAGCGAAGAAGTGAAAGACTTCTGTGCCGTGAAGCCTGATGGAAAACACCCTCTGAAGCCTGGGCTTCAAAAGGGAAAGCAGATCTAAGAGCAGAGCTGCTTCTGCAGACAGGAAATTACCCATGACAGCAGGCACACATGAAACAGAACGAGCAACAGGGTAGAATGCAAACACGAGGTTTGGGCACACAGTTGTCATCACTGTGTTACCCTGGAGACTGTGCAGGCAGTAAATGAGGGAATCAAACTGGGGCCTAAATATGAGGAGGCTGCCCATCATCCATGGATGGATGCAATGATGCAACTGGCTCCATTCAGGCCAGCTATGAGATCGAGGTCTATATAATCATCTCCTGACCCTTTTCTCCACTGTCTCCACTCACTTCATTACATCATAATGAGAGAGGCAACGGCCTTCATTTAATTTAAATGGCTTCATTTTGTGAAAGCAGCCAAACACGACAGCGAACCAAGGCCTCTTCATTATTTCACCGTGAATCTCCTCGGCGAGGAATGATCGCTCTATTCGATTCAGCGACATTTGATTTAAGCCACATTCATTGCAGTTTCGTACCTGAATCGTTCCTGACCGGCCGTGTCCCAGAGCTGAAGCTTTATTTTCACCCCGGGCTCGATATCAAGCGAGCGGGCATAGAAATCTACCCCGACCGTCGGATCCGCCACATCGCTGTAAATTCCGTCCGTGAAGCGTTTCAGTAACGACGACTTCCCCACCGTTGAATCCCCGAGTAAAATGATTCTGAACTGGTATTGCCACAAAATATCCATGGCATGACTAGATGGGGGATGCCAGCGGAGTGTGTGTGCGTGTGTGTGTGAGTGTGTGAGTGTGTGTGTGTGAAACAAAGCCCTGCGCGCGGCGTGTTTACATGAAGCTGCTGCGGCTCCTGCTGCTGCTGCCTTGCCTTCTGCTCAGGAAGAGACGCGGAGCGCGGAGCGACCGCAGCGGTCATGTGACGGGTTTACCTATGCTCCGCTACACGCCACAGTGCCCCCACAAAGCTGCTGCGGCCGTCAATGATACGATTGTGTATTCGGAAAGAGTCAGAGATAAGCCTCAGTGGGATTTTTAGACGTAAGAAAACATGATGAATAGCCTCATATAATCTCTAACTTAGCCATAAATCAGGCGCTTATTTTTTGCAAGAGGAATTTCAGCCTTGACTGAGCACACTTCCAAATAGGCCCATGTCAATAAAGCGGATTTTGTCTACATTGTGTGGATTTCTAGCAGATTGTTAGTGTTGTTATGGCCGTGTAAGAGCAATATTTCTATTTAGTAACTGTTTATGTGGAGTATGGGAGTACTGTTCTCTCAAAGCTACATGCATCAGCTCCATGGTGGAAAGCAGGTTGCTGTCCGTGGTTCTGAAGTAGGTTAAAGCGCTATGAGCGCACTATACAGTGTGTTTCTCTCCTTATACGGAATATATTCAGTTCTATCTTTCTCTGTGAAAAAAAGTGCTTAGTGAAACGTGTGAAAACCTTTGTTTACGTTGACATTCATTGTGTCTCAGTGATGATAAGCCAGACAGCAGGGATGCTTGAATGATGTGTAAAAATACATATCCCGTCATGCAAGCGGTCCACGTGAGCTATGCGGACCAATCAGCATGCTGCTGCTCGGCGTGAGCGTATATAACAGCACGAGACATGCGCCACAGCCTCTTCCTCTTCAGATCCTCCAGTGGAAGGAGGTCTAGCGAAATCAGAGTATCGGTAAGGCCTCAACCAGATTTGTCTTCTTTAACACAAGTTGTATGTACATGAAGGAGTTTCCTACGCGTAGCGTACGCGTTTATAAATTGTTCAAGAGAAGCATTTATTAATGTTGATACATACTATTGGCTAGCCTGGGCTAACTGTTAACAAAATGCACTAAAGCCAGCTAGCGTTAGCTTGTGTAAGAACTGTGGCCATTCAGTGGTCAGGTAACGCTTCATGATAACTTAAGGTACAGCGTTACATACCTGTACTAACCCACACTGTAGTGGATTGTTTTGCAATAAATTTAATGTACGATTAGGTTAGGATAAGGCTTTAAGATACAGCTAAGTTGAATGTTAGCTTAAGGCTAATACGTGTGAACCACGTGGCTAACGCCAGGGTCTTGTTAACTCTACCTTCAGATGAACCTTTCCGTGGTGGAACATTACCTTCAGGGGACATGTTTTAACTTCTTTGTGGTAGTGGTCTGTGCTGGGCCTCATTTGTTCAGCGTAACTTTAAAGCAGATGTTTCCTTAAAGTGTTCCCTCATATCCTTTTGATCTGAGGGATTTGAAGTTAGTGGTACATGAGTCTCGTATATAGACCGGGAAACTACTAAAAAAAAATAAGTCAATAAATCACGTTAAACAGTAAAGACCTCCTCTCAGTGTCATGTAAAACACTAAAATTTAGCTCATATGCTCAATGGAGACAACAATTTCATCATGCTACCCTATGACGGAACTGATTTGCATTTTCTAGTGTTTCTATTTAACAATTGTCATCACGTTTAGTGAATCTAAACCAATTATATTAATTCTCTTCTAATTTAGCTGACTTCATGTAGACTATGCAACACTGAGTTTATGCACTGACTGATTTTGTCTCTACAGGGTCAAGCTGTTGTCGGAGCTCTACCAAACCTCTGACAATGGACGGCTGTATAGCATGCAGGCAAGTCCCCTCCCCTTAGGACTTCATACTGTTTTCTGTATGACAGGCTCCTATCGAAGCCGTTCATGCTCTGATGTAGCAGTGATCGGTCAACAGGAAGCCAATAGAAAGACTTTCACCGACGGTCGCTGTTCAGTTTGAAAATAACTGCTCCAGCAACATTTAGGGGAAGGACACCTGGAACTCATAAATAACAAATATGTGACTGATTAAGCTTAAGAGACTTTTTTCCTAACTGGTCAATCTTTCCGCAGGTATTTGGTAACACTGAAGATGGAAAGACCAAACAAAGAAAATGACGAATTACTTGCAGGTAACTTCCTGAGCCACATCTTTAAGCACATACCATCCAGGCTGTGATGACACACTTGCCCTCACTGAGATCAGTCTTGATTGAGACAATTAATTTTTCTGAGCCCTGTTTGCTTAAGAGAAGTTTTAAATACGTAGGCACAGATGTAGTAAAACTGACTATATTGCTCTTTTCAGGTGACCCCCATGGCTGACCCTGTGGAGTGACTGGATGAAGTCATTTAATGTCATGGTAAATGTATTCTTTTGCTTGTCAGTTTATTCCACATTACAGCATGCTATCCTAAGGACCAGGGCTTGTTTGTAGCTCTAGGTTCTCCAAGTGCATGCAAGAAAATAGGGTGGTCTTTGACTGTGGTGGCCCCTTGTGCCATCAGCAGCCACTCAACTGTCCTACAGTTGCCCTGATTGAATTGATGAACACGTCAAAGATGTTTCATATTTCTAATGGTCTCTTCTACTGTAGGCATCAACTTGCTCATGATCTTCAGTCTGGTGTCCTTTGGCTGCATGGACTCAGACCCTCCTGGTTGGAAGTATGTAAACACATTCGTGATATGTCAAAAGTTGTTCTGATCTATGATGACAACATAAAATAATGTTGGACTGCTGGATGAAGTTTGCGGATATGGGACTGAGATCAGCCCTTTATTGCACTCAAAAGGCTTCAGACTGCTGAATTACACTAACTCTTATTTTATGTTAAATTTCAGGTCCAGTCGTGGAGCAGCCCACAAGAAATGAGAGGTCGTCTGGGTTCATGGCTGCAGAGCATCAATGAAGTGGCAACATTACAACTGTTCACTTACACTGACTTAACTCTGCAGCAGGAACATGTTTCTTTGATTTTTTTTTTTTTTTTTTTTTGTCCTCTTTTTAAAAACAGCAGGTGTTTACTTAGACTGTTCTGTGTACTTTTGTCACTAGATGAAAGCAAAATCTGAATCTGTACGGAAAGCAGTTTTTGAAGATATTAAACACACAAATACCTTGAATCTGTTTATTTGTTCTTCATTCACCGTAAAGGAAACTTTAAGACATGACTTGAATAAGCTGCAAATGGTTGTAGCAGGATGTATTTACAATAAGGCCACAATAGAGTAACAATCTGATCGTGGTACTGGATCTGTATATTACCAAAGACGGTCAGTGTCAAATCCTGAACCCCGGTGTAAGCAACATTTTTCAGTGGAGTAGGTCATTGAAAGACAAGAACTCTGAAAACACTTCATTCACAGCTGCATTGAAAAATGAGCCTTGGTCAGTGCTGGAGGAAGTCCTTAGTTCACATCCCAACAAGTCCAGAACTGTGACAGTGGAGGAAAGGGGATCACATTAGAACTAGAATTTGTGATGAAGTGGCAAACCTCAGTAATTGACATGTTGAGCATTGCATACCTCACGGTCATTCGTTTGAGATGGAAGGTAACTTCAACTCTGATATCTCAGAGTCTGGGGTGCTGCTGCCACTCCGATCACTATATGTGTCCCTGTGTTGAAAGGCAAAACCTCACTGTGAAAAACTGACTTGTGTTACTTGTACGAGTTGAAACATACACTGTGATGCTGCGTGGTTACCGTGGAGACAGACGGCAGCCTTTCTGTAAGTAGCTCTGCAGCTTCCCGGCAGAGGCCAGCAGCAAACCAAGATAGGGGGGTGATGGCTTGATGGGGCGAGAGGTGAACTCAGGGTGGTACTGCACTCCAACGAAATATGGGTGGTCTGAAACAGAATCAGATTTGGAGAAAAAAAAGGTTGTAGAGGAACTGCTGACTCAAAAAAAAAAAGTCATCCACAAGTTAAAAAGTAAATTTCACTTTCCATACCATCTAGCTCTATGACCTCCATTCTTTCCCCTTCAACGTCTTGACCTACGAAGCAGAAGCCTTTCTCTTCAAAGTGGCTCTTGAGCTCTGGGTTAACCTGCACAGGGACAACAAGTTAGGAACACACCCACTCCACTGTCAACAAAGTGTGGAACGCTGCTGATGACCTGAGGAGTTAAAATACCTCAAAGCGATGTCTGTGCCTTTCATCCACATACTCTGCGTCTCCATAAAGTTTGCCTGGAATACAGAAGAGCAGTAAGAAGAGAGCAGATGCAACACACCAATACTGGGCTCAAAGTGGCCTGAGAGGGTTTCTCACGTAATACGCTGTTGTTAGTCTTGAAAATGGTCCGTCTCTTCCCCAGTCTCATGGTCCCACCCATCTGCCCCGGGTTGTGTTCTGGCATATCGATCACCTGCAAAGGTTATACGTGACAATCACAACTCAATAAACTTCTCAGGTGGAGTTACAACAGGATCAGTTCTGAATTTCACAACAAACTTACCACAGGATGCTTTGATTCGGGGTCAAATTCAGTTGAGTTGGCATCTAAGGACGAAACAGGCAAAGGTACACAATCAGTTCTGTTCCTCTCTAGACATACATGTGTCAATGCAACTTGAAGTGTCTTCTTTTAAACTTTTCAACTGCAGTGATTGTGTGTGGGGCTCGGCTGAAACACAGGTGACCTACACTGCTGACACAGACAGAGGCCTGACGCTGCTTTCGCTCCCTGGCCTGTGTCAGCGTGATGTTAAGACCAATGTATGCTGTGTGATGACAACAAGTTCATTTCATGTCTAACTGTGTGAGATCACTCTAATAAAATCTTACAAACTGTGTGAGACTATACAACAGCAATTTTGAGGCATGTTGTAGGGTGCAATCAATGCCCACTGAACTGCAGGGCTTTTAAAAAGCTTTAAAAAAAGAATCACTTTATGGGCACTTAAAATGTCAACTCAGTCGGCGTACTGTGCGTCATTCCGTGTCAGGTCTGGTTGGTTTGTAGGCTTGGGTCATGGTTGCAGCCATGCATTTCTGACATTCAAGTTTAAATTCTGCTTCACGGGTGAAGTAATTTCTATTCAGTCTGACAAATTTTAACTCGAGGTCCATTTACGAGCCTTTCTGGAGCAGAGAAAGTTAGCAAGTGGTACTGGAGCGGAGATCATTTTCATTCTCTCTCTTTAAGCAGTTTGGGACATTGTTAATAACAAGGCAATAGTCAAATTGAAAGAAGTCACTGCTGTAATTCAAAAGCCACATTTTTTGAAAAGCCTACTTTCTGCTGAGTAGTTATGTTCAGCATTGGCCTGACAGCAAACGCTTTGATCCAAGCACTCCTTGATCACAGAGGTGAGTGTAGTCACACTCAGCCTCACCTCAATTTGTAATAGAAAAATGACAAAACTGGCTTTGCAACTTCAGTGCAAGTTTGAATAACATGGTAACTGTCAGTTATGGTGGCTTTCAGCTATTCAAGAAAAGGATCTCTTTGGCTCGTGAATACACTGCACCACTTCAGTTTGGCCACATGGGAGAATGAATCTTACCTGTCCAGCCCAGCACGTTCCTGGCAAATTCACACACAGCTAGCTGCATTCCAAGACACACACCTGCAGAAAGATACATGTCAGTCTAGTAGTGTGCTCACTGTTACTGATGTGGCCATTTGTTCCAATGGGACCGATCTGAAAAAATATTTATCACAGCATGATGAGGTAAGATATAAGGAAATGTTGAAAAGAGTGTGATCGTGGTTTTTCAGACAGCTCCTCTGTACCTAGGAAAGGTTTTTTCTGGTTCCTCGCCCAGTTGATGGCATGGATCTTTCCCTCAGTTCCTCTGACACCAAAACCTCCTGGAACCAGGATACCACTGAGGACAGAGGGGAAAAACAGCTGATGAAACTACTATTTAATGTCCATGTTGTATTACTTGTGAAGAGAATGATGCCTCTGCACTCACTCAGCACTGCAGAGTTTCTGCCATGCCTCGTGGTATTTCACTGGTTCCTCCTGCAGAGTGCTCGGCTCCAAATACGCAGAGTCTATATACTGAGGAGTAGACACATAAACTTTAGGTGGCAGTCGAAAGACTTGAGATTAAAGATGTAGATAGATTAAGGTTAAGATGCAGCCACTGTAATACACACTGAATGCCCACCACCACAAATTGGAAATACTCAAGTAAAGTACAATTACCTAAATATTGTACTTGAGTTAATGCACTGAGAAATGTTCAGCTGCACAGTGTGGGACAGAGCGTGGAGCAAGCATTAGATGGCAGCACAAGCAGGCTGTTCAGCCTGGGTGGAGTTACTCCTGAAGGAGCAAGTTTCACTCCAACACTTAACCCTTTGCTCCAAACTAACTACTTGTTTACTAGCATTGGAAGCTGCACACTAAATCTCACCATGTTTTTTCATGTTGCAAACAGCTGATTTCTGTATTTATATGTCAGGGGTGAGTGTGACATCGTCCTTTAATTTGGGTGTATGTAGTACGAGGCTACATTATAGAGTTTTCACCTTTTTTTTGTTGTCTAAAGGGACATAATTACTGGATTTCCCCTGGAAAATGGCTAATATTTACTGTCAAATGTGATAATGAGCGGTGTGAGTTAATAACAGTATACATACCTTAACTTCCAATTTATGACTAATGGCCAGGGCTGAGTGCTCCAGTGCTTTGATAACAGATGCATAGGAGTCAGAAAACTTGGTGTACTTCCCAACCAGTGCTATAGAGCAGTGCTCTAACAGTCTGTCTGACCTGTGAAGACAGCATGTAGTTTAGACCTCTGGATTAAAATCAACAAATGACAAAGAGCACAGAAGCAGTGTTCCGCCCTATTTAATTTTAAATGAATGATTTACTGTTTAACTAATGTTTGACGACCCACCTGTCAGACATCTCCTTCCATTTGGTCAGCATTTTCCGAGGTCGAGTCTCTATGGGCATATTCAGCCTCCTGCTCAGGTAGCCCACCACCCCCTGATTCTCCAGCAGTAACGGTACTCTGTAGATGGACGAGACGTCGTGCACACAGATGACCTGAGAAGAGATAGCTCAGTGAGTTCAGAGGAGCTGAGAGAGTCGGGGCTATGCTTTATCAATGATGAGAAAACAAACGACTTCAGTATCAGTGATGTACCTGTTCAGGTTCTACGTGGCAGAACATTGAGATCTTTTCTTTGACAGAGTTCTCCAGAGCGGTGGAGCAGCGACACATGATCTGTCAGCAAAGATGAAATGAAACTTTAGTGTTCGCTGAGAGGGAAAGATCTCACTTCATACAGAAAACACAGACGGGATATAAATAAGAATAAGGTCTGCCTTGACAACCGAGACTAGGATGACAGGAGTGAACATGTGATTCCAAACTCTGCATGAAAGGACAGAAATCAGTGATTTGCACATTGAAATTCTGTTAGGTTAGGAGCATTTCAAAAGAGACTGTTATCACACACAGAATAAAATCTGTTGGGGCTTTAATACATGGGCTGAACTGCATAACACTACATAATGGATGAACGCAACTGATCCATTCAAGTTTCCACTGCGACACAATGGATCTGTCAGAGTTAGAGGCTGGGAGCGCTGGTTTTTGGCTCACATTGGTGTCATTAATACCAACCGAGCATCATATGAACGCCACTGTATGTCATCACTGCTGTCACTTGGACCTTGTAACCTGAAGATGTCACCATGATTTAGGTCACCATGTACCTAAATTCATGCTTTAAAAGCTTTCAGGTTGTTCTGGGTAAACTCAGGCCTACCACACAAAATGACCTTCCACACGTGGAACATACAAATCTAAATTCTTTGATATTACAGACACTCGATGAACACTAATGATTGATCAAATATATCGATGTGTTAAGTCACCTTCAACAGGAAATACACACACACACACATATAAAAATGGAGCATTTACAGAAGGATGAGTGTGTCCAGCAGGTGACTCACCAGATCAGGGGACAAACCCAGTCCTCTCAGCTCTCTGACGCTGTTCTGGGTCGGTTTGGTCTTCTGTTCTCCTGTTGCACTGGGCTGGACAGAACAATGGAGATAATAGATGCATTAAACTGACTGTACAAAACTTATCTGACATCAACTGCACGTCTGTGCATCTGCAGCGCGTAACATGATACGAGTGGCAAAAGAGGTTTCCATCAAAATACAAGAAACACATTGATTTTGGTTTCCCTGAAAATGCAAGATTTATTGGTTTTTGAAGAAGCTGAGTTTGTATAGGTTCTAATGCAATCAGCAAGGTGGATCAACGACAATTACACAGTTCAGGCAAATGGGATTATTATTGCAAACCAAACCTTATGTGATCAAGTTATCTTTCTTTCTCTTCCAAGCTTCCCCTTCCTCTTTGTATCATCTTTAAGTAACTGTCATGTTAAATTCACATTGGATTTGGTTAGTTAGACCTTTTACTCTATGGCTGCAACTAATGATAGTTTTCATTAACAATTAAACTAACAAACACTTTTATTTTTCATTTATTAAGTTCTTTGGACAAACTGTGTATTGTGAGAAAACTGTTAAATCAGCATCACCATTTTCCAGCGCTCAAAATGACGTCTTCCAATGACAGAACAAAACTCAAAGATATTAAATCTACAATTATATAAAACCACAGAAAAAGTAACAAAAAGCAGCAATGTTGTTTATCTTAGAAGCTGGGACCAGAGAATGTTTGGCATTTTTTCCTCGATAAATTATATTAAACTTTTAGTGGATTAGTAAAACTATAAATTTTCTGTCTAATGGATTAATTGGGTCATTGTTTCAGCATCACTCTATGTTCTCAGCCAAATTAAATGATGTAAAACCACCTGCCTGATTGCTACTATGTTTCATCATGTACACAAGGAGACACACCACATATCAACCACACAAAGCAATACATAGAGTTTGATAACTCCTGGCACCTGAAGTCAAAGTGACATCTACAGAGATCTGCAGGATGCACTCAGCTTCACCACAAAGATAAAACAACAACAACAACAACACTCTTTTCACAAACCACTGCTGCAGCAAAACACACATTCTCAACATTTTAACTGGCTGTGACTGCATTCACCTCATACTTGCTTCAGTTGCAATCTTCACACATGACTGACCCCGTGGAGCTCGCAACCAAACACGTGTGTTGGTTTTCACATGTTGCCACCTGCCTCCTGCTGGTCAGAACAACTGCTCTGTCCTTGTTTACTACACTCACAGAAACACAGCTATACTCAGGAAATGTTTGCATTTCTAAGCCTGTCATCTTAAAACAGGAATTCAGTCTTAAACAGCCCAAAAGCTTACTGAAGGACTCAGTTTCAGAAAAAAGAAATGGTGGCTGGTGCAGAAGACACATGCTGACTCAGAAACCAATGTCTTCACATCCTCATGGTTTTCTGGAATGAGAAAAATGCAGCTTTGCAGCAGAGATAATTCTGTCAGAACTGACTATTGCTGCAGTCATAAATCAAACTTTCATTGCTTTCACAGCAACCCACAAAGACAACGCAGACAACTCTTCAATAACAGTGACAAAACCTTTGTATTTGAACACTGCGTCCCCCGAGCTGGATGTCACCTCTGATGGAGGATTTCTTAACTTCATCACAACAGGTAAAATCTAGTACAGGTTCTTGTGTCTTATTAAGGCAATGTATTCAAAATTGTAGCTGGGCTTTAACATTTGAGAGATGTGTTCATACTGATATGGGGTGTTTCCAAAGACTGGCTCACATTGTAGAAATAAAATGTCCCCATCTCTGGGAGACATAAAATAAAAGATTCCATGTTCTCCATGTAGAGGTACATCACAGCCCACAGAGGGTTTACAACATTACTGCTGTAGCTGCAACACTGAACAATACAGGCAAGACGAGGCACTGTTACAATAAGGGTCCAAAATGAACACCTGCCAAACGCCAAATGCAGGTCAACTTTGGGTTGAAGATGAAGGGACAAATTGACGGGCACATGTCCATACATTCAACAACATTCCCCACAACTCCTGGGGAACGGCCGCCTTATTGGTACAGGACAGTTGTGCCTCCTGATGCATGGTGAGGCAGGAGGTCTCTCCACAATTAAAATCTTCAGAACTATCTGAATTTTCTATTGATTTTCAAGTGGTTTGGTTTGTTACAAATACCAGAGATGTATTTATGGTACAGGATACTTGGTTGGTCACCAAAATGCTTTTTCTTATGCAGACAGAAAAAGCAATAATTCTAAAATATAATATTTTGATTTATGTATCCCATGTCATTAGTTTCTAAATACACTCCTCTTTCTTCCTGCATGTAAACTGGCTACCGTGATGTAATTTTGTGTATAATTCTGGAAATAATTAATTAAGACTTAATTATATAAAAAGATATAATTAAAAGTAACACTTACACCTTTAAAATTTAAGTAAAATTTTGGTGAGCTTCACAATTCTTCTATATTTTTTAGAGAAATATTAATTTTGCTGACACACATTAAATACCAAAAATACACAGTATGTCCAGTGAATCAGCAGGCTTGTGCAGAGCTGCGGTTCAACAGTTAACCTTCTGGTAAAGCAAATCTTACACTTTCATACAAGGAAAAAAAAAACCTCATTTGACTGTGGGGGGGGGGGGGAAATCAGCACAGCCACAGGGGCTGCACTTAGTACAATTCATGACAGACTGAGAGTTAAGAGAGTTAAGTGGCACCACAATCCCAACAACTGAGTGACACAAAATGTTTGAGGAAGCGCTATTTGCCTGTCCCTCTATAGTTTTAGACAGATAAATTACTCTTGTTGGGAAGCTTTTCTCGCACTTACAGTAACATAAAAAGTTGTCGTCAACTTGAGTAACATTATCTTCACTTGTCTCTCCTCTCTGTGTGTGTGGCGGGGTGACGCCCACCCTCGGTAAAACACAGAGAGCAGAGGAGAGGAACTAGTGCCACAGTAAGTGACAGTAACACACAGTAAAGTCTCTCACACTGAGCTGAAATCAGGAGTGCTCATAAATGAGGTACATAACAAATATGTTAATGGAGCTGTCATCATACTTTTTACGAATGCAATACAAGTTGGATTAGGCACCGTCGGCACTGGTTGCTGATGTAGGCTGCTTTTTAATTTGCCTGAACGTCTTTCTTCTTTTTGGTTTGTTTTGTACTTGAAGAAAAACTGTTGTAAAAGAGGCTGAATTAGAGTGTGTGTATTTACAGTCAGTTGTTCTCCAGGAGCAGCTGACACATTTGCCCTCAGATAAAAGCAGTAAGGCCAGAAGGTGTTGCTCTCTTACCTGTGGTATCAGACTGACGTGAATGTTACAGAAGTTCTCCCTCTTCACTTTGAACTGGAACTGCCTGAAGGCCTCGATGAAAGGCATACTCTCTATGTCTCCAACAGTGCCTCCTAACTGCAAACATGCACACAGTCACAAATATTATCAGTGATCATTCATGGCAGCCTTTGACTTTGCAGGATCTTGACACAGCTGTACAAAAGAACATAAAATGTGAGTCATTTGATTGTGGAAATGATGACATATTAAAACAAACTGCTCAACTTACCTCTATTACACAAACTTGAGGTTCTACATCATCATCATCAACAGGTACTTTGGCCTGTTTCACAACCCATTCCTGGATGGCATCTGTGATGTGTGGCACCACTGGAAGAGAAAAAAAACAGAATCTTTCTTGGTTTACCATTTCTCTGCAGCATGGCACTTTCTTCCAAACACAAACAGCTGTTTTTTTTTTTACCCTGCACAGTCTTGCCCAGGTAGTCCCCCCTCCTCTCTTTGTTGATGACTGACTGATAGATCTTGCCGGTGGTGAGGTTGTTGTCTCTGGTCAGCCGTATGTCAAGGAACCGTTCGTAATTCCCCAGATCCAAGTCCACCTCACCCCCATCATCCAGCACGAACACTTCCCCTGGGCAGAGTCAGCATGACACAGTCATAACACAACATATAGTACTGTACATAATATTTTGTGGTTTAACTAAGAATGTGTTCAGTAAAAGGGATTGTTTCCTCTGATATACCATGCTCATAGGGTGAAAATGTGCCTGCGTCTATGTTGATGTAAGGGTCGATCTTGATTGCAGTTACATGCAGGCCACATGACTTCAGGATTGTGCCCACGCTGCTCGCAATGATGCCTTTGCCAATACCTGAGATGACTCCTCCAGTTACCAGAATGTATTTCATCATTGTGCTCTGGTATCTGGAGACAGATGTCCAATTAAAGTCAAACAGCAGACCCTGCAAAAGTATTCATTCAGAGGTTAATAGCTTTCATAAACATTGTACTGTGTGTTTGGATCAATGTTCATGTTTTTGGCTTCACTCTGTTTGAGACAAAAAACCAAAACAAAAACTATACACAAGAGTATACTAGATTTAAAAAATATTAAGAAAATGCACTTTTAAATGAAATACAGTACTTTTAATAATTGCTCTACAGACTTTCTATCTTTACAAATCAGGAAAAAGACAAATTTACTATTTAGCTAACTGACTAACAATGGCCAATATTAAAAGCTCTTGCACTACAAGGTGGACCCCAGTGACCGACCACTAATGGGGAGCCAAATAAACACTAAGCGTTTAAAACCGGTGGTTAATTAACGTCACATAAACTTAGAGGTGGCCAAATTCACAAGTCTATGTAAAGCTGAAATGTAAAACCTTTTCATCCTTCCCACCACACAAGCACTTTCACAATATAAAGCATGGCACATTGGACGCGCTCGCTTATACACACAGTATGGGCCGACCGAGTGGGAAATTCCGGATTCCTTTACGCTACGAGACAACAAGTGAGCGCACCGCCCGCCCAGGTTACTACCGTCCACATAATCAACGACACCAAAGTATTACCGCCAGCGCCACTAGCTTTTGGCTAAGTGTTATGAGTAATGTCAGTGTAAGAGAAAGACACACAAAACCAAGGCCTCTGTTAGTGTCTGCAATGGGAAACAGTCAAATGTAATGTTTGCTGAATGAAACACCACGGCTAATTTGTCCAATTTGCTGTCGTTATATACAAAGGGTAGCTAACATGCTATCCATTTCTCACAACTAGCTTGCTACATCAAGCTCGCCATATTACATGTGACCACAATGCCCGACATTGCATTCACAATAAAAGCAAAAGTAGCAATGTATTAAGATAGTTTACATATTAAACACGAAAGACAAAACAACGACATACCTGTACACGACAATCTATAGCATTATGATATGTTTTATCTTAAATTACGAAACTACTCCGGAAATATAATCAGTCGTTGTATTCCACTGATATACTCCGGCGTAAGGTACTTCCAACACTATTTTATTTTGATTAGTTTTGACCGGAATTCATATGTATTTATTGTGTTTCTCCAGCAACTTAACGAGTGTTTGCTAGCTAGCAAACAGCCTGTGTTAACAGTATCAAATTTCAACTCACCAAAATACTCTTGACACAGAGCTGCCCCTCAAATTGTCGACGACAAAAACAGCTCGCAAGACCTTTTGCTCCAAACAGCAACTCTTTTCCTTGTGCTTGCGCTTCCCTACAGACCCTTCTATCCTCAAATTGACTCAACACGTGTATGGACCACGATTCCGGGCTGCAGTGCATCACTCATTCCAATCCACACATACAACATTGTGCTACCTTCAGGTACGCCTCGTAAACTGCCCCTGCCCCCTGGAAATGTTGCATTCATCTTTTACGCGTTTATTTGGCTCCTATCACCAAACCCTGCTGTGAAAAGTTCAGGAGCATTGAACATCTAAAATCAAAGTTGATTTGGATTATGTAGTGACATTAAGAAATATCTGCTGTATACATGAAATATGTCTTTGTGGCAATTTAAATGATACTGAATACTTATAGCTATGTTCCTTTAACATCACCAAAACGTAAATGCATGGAAACTAAAGTTTGGACAATGTTTGGAATAAGAAAATACTAAGTAATATTATTCACTAACCTATTGATTAATAGTAATATAGGCCTGTTACAGTAATAATCCCGTAGTAAATTAGAAATACAACAGGACTGGTTGCATATTATAAGGTAGTGAAAGTAAAATCTCTTTCAGAGAGTTACATTACTGCTAAATTACTGGATTATTATCATCATATAATCACTTTAATGTTGTAGCTGGTCGAGGTGAAGATAATTTTACCTGCCTGGTTTTGAGCAGTTTAATCTATTACAATGCACCATATTTTATAAACCAATCATGTGTTTTGTAAGTAAAAGCATCATCAGCAAACTACTATAGTGATAAAATTTGTGTCGCAGTGGGATAGCATGTCAAAACTGTACTACACTTCAGTACTTGAGTAGATGTACTTAGTTATTTTACACCACTCTCTACATGTCTTAGTTATCACAACAAATTCCTCATGTGTGATGACTTTTTCCTCGTTGTTTTGTCTTCACAAGCACCTGAAGGCAGCATTTTTCCAAGTTTGAATCAGCAGGAGGAGCTCTTGTTTCATGTTTGAAGGCTCAGGTTGGTCAGAGAAGAAAAAAAAGTTGCATTTCCCTTGTGTAGAAAGGCTTTTAGCCAGCTGAGAAAGGACACTAGATATTTGGTTTAGCTTTACAGATTGTACTACCTAATTATCAGCAATAGATTATTTATCTTAGAGCTCCTTGCATTGTTCATATCTAATTTCCAAGTGGCAGAGAATCAAAACGTCACCGGTTTTGCACATTTTATCTGTGTGACAGTTCATTTGTTCACATCTTTTATTTTATCCACAAAGGATAACGAGAATGCATTGATTTTAGTCAACGAATAATATAAGCTTAAATGCTACTGTCAGAGCCATTTTCTCCTGACAATAGATGTAACAATGTATCAGTGTGACTCCAGTGATAATGTAAGCTGCTGCACAGAAGCGACAAAGCGAGGCTGAATTGATCCTGCAGCAGGAACACTTTAGTGGTCGGAGGCACAGAGATGTTTTCCTGTGGGGTTACAACACACAGGTTCCTCTTTCTCTCCCTGACACAAAACAACACTTTCTGCTGCTCTGCTCCATATAATAAATAGCCACAGTTCAAACTGGTTAGTTACAGTGTACTGTGGAAAGGTCAGTGGTCCTGTGATGTGGATCACAGTGCATTATCCTCATTGTGCTCAGTGAGATGTGAAGTCCATGCAAGGAGAACTGCCGTCTCATTTCTGTCAAGCTGTGACTCGTTCAGATTAAACAAGACGTCCACATAGCCTACTGTTGTTTGGATCATCTGCAACTGGGTTCATTGGGCTAACTGTGTGGGTGAGCACAAGCACTGCAAATTAAAATAACAAAATGATGGAGTTAGTGACTGATGGCTGACTCACAGACAGATAGCTGCAGAGCTGACTGATGCGTCTATGTAACACCCAAATCTCTACTTGTGAGCCTGAGCAGCCAGCTTAGTCTCTGGAACACAGGAGGGGGGTTTAATGAGAGTTTTAATTCATTTTTGACCAGAGCTGTGATTGAATTAAACTCCCACAGAAGGGCTGGATCCTCTCCTCACCACAAGCCATTTCCTCCTATTAGAGATGTAACAGAAGCAGCCGGCAGGGAGGCAGGTCAGTCTGAGATGAAACTGACTGTTCCTCCTTCATTTTATGGAAACATATACTCTTACAGACTCAGTGTGTCTTGCGGTGCGCTAATGTTTTACACACCGGCACTTTGCTCCTTTGTAGATTTTCAAAGATCAACATTTAGGATTGATTTGACTTTGTGTCTGCGTGTGGTACAGAGCTGGAGTCAGGATGTATTTAGCCTAGTTTAGCATAAAGACTGAGTACAGGGCAACACAGCTAGCTTGGCTCTGTTGGAAGTGAAAAAAATATAGTTTAATAAATTTGTATTATAATATTTTATTGTACAACCTACTGTCTTATTTACACCTTCTATCTCGTGGTACAGAATATTAGCAGTTGGACTTAGCATAAAGACCAAATGAGGGAAAAATAGCTCACTTTCTTTGTCCAGAGTGAAAAAGTGTGAATTTATCATTTATTTTAGCATGTCTTATTGGTCTATCTGCTTTCACTTCTCTTGATGGCAGTACAAACAAGTTGTGAACCCAACATCGATATGACCTCTTAAGGTGATATTGCCAATTTGTGTGCTAACAGTTGCTTATTTCAGTTAAGCAGTTAAGGAGCAACATGATCCTTCATTTGGAGTCATGTTTCTGGTCACCTGGCAGTATTAACTCTTATCTCGTTTAGCTCTGTTTTTGGTCTCTACCAAAGTCACAGGGGAAATATATCTTGCTGTTTAACAACTAAATTCTCCAGAATGTTCACCAGATAGTCTCTAACTGTGTCTGTCTGCTGTTTGGTGCTGAGCAGGTTTTGTACAGTAGCTTGTTAGAGTGTTTTCTCTAAACCAGCTGCCTGTTGTGGCCGAAAACACCGCTATGGAGTGGTGAGTGAACCAAAACAGTAAAGCTGTAGTGAGCCAGCAAAACCATGAGCTGACACTCATCATAACGCTCAATAAAGACGAGGGGAGCTGCATTGTTTTCACATTGTCGCTTGATACTTTGTTATTATGGAAATGTCCATTACAGCTGCTTGAAAATAGTAGTACACCTTAAACAGCATGCCAGAGGACTTGTGTCGTAACATACTGTCCTCCCAAGACATCTAACATCAGTTTCATGTCCTGAATTCAGTTCACAGATTGACCGCTCTGTGAGTTGATCAACACCATGGGCTTTCAGAGTAAGGAAACCGCAACCTTTCTTGAGGTTTTAGCGTCAATATACATAATATACATGCAGTTACATTTATACTGCTATGACGGTGTCTGATTTGGTGAATTGGATTTCCATTTTGCCTTTGTCTACCTGTTGGTGGTATAAACAGTGATAGCACATATGGCAACACAGACAAAGAGTATTACATACAGAACCTCATATTTCATGAAAATACTGCTCACACTGATTCACATCTGCAGAGGGGGAAGTACAGAGTCACCACAGCACTGTGTGCTAAGCAGCAAATGTAAAACAAGAGTGAAGGAGAGATGGTTGCTGTATGTTGTTTTTCGAGAAGTCTCAGCAGAAGATGCATGGGTGGAAGAATAGAAAATTCAGTAACTGAAGGCTTATTCAGACTACAATACATTTTTACTGGCACTGCTGATACACAAGACTGTCCTCTCAAGAATAAACAACGGCATTAGTCATTTCAGGAAATGCCCAAATATAACCATTTACATTCAAGTGTTGCAGGCATTATGACACTTGTCCATCAGGAGCAAAAGAGGAAGTAGTGAGACAAAATTGGAAGCTAAAAGTCCATATATAGGCAAAGCTAGGGTGGTTGGATGGTCAAAAAATGTTGGACTTTGCTATCAGAGAGCTCTGTTGCATCCTATTTTCCACTAACAGTCAGCATTGGTTTCTTTTAACAATGACCTTAACCACATGGTTATTATTGTAACTATGACAGCAAATGTTCCCTGACCTTGAGGAAGCAGTCACTTCAAACCAAATCAAGACACTTTCCTAGTCTTAACAATTTAACCCTAATCCACACTTTAACCAAAGTGTAGTCACATCATAAAACAATGTTGAATTTCATTGTTTTTAGAAGGCACTGTCAAATGATGTCATCTTGCCAACAGCTTTTAAACATAATAGGTGCACTTGAAACAACATTGAAATGATTTTAGTGGCTAAATAGCTCTTTAAAACGAACACTTTAACAAATGCTGATGTGCTTTCTTTCAGAAACTGAGATAAGATGATTAATATCATATCAATCAATATCTTGTGTCGGAACTAGAGTCACTATGTGGTCAGCCTAGCACAGCATAAAAACAGGCAGCAAGGCGAAATATTGAGCCTCACACTGTCCAAAGCAAAAACACAAACCTTCCAACAACCTTGAAGCTCCCCTGTGCAGAGACCAAACCTGGAGGTCCACACTGTGTCCAGAGATGCTGTACTGGACAGATGTATAAACTGTTGATTTGTCAAGAAATTGTTAGCACATAGCTCCACGCACAGATTATAACAAGACAGCATACTAATCAGACAGCTTGAGAGTTGTTGTATTGTTTAACTTTGGACAGAGTGAGCCTCGCTGTTTCCCCCGACCTCTAGTCCTAAACCGAGCTGGGTTAAACACATCCTGAAGATCCATACTTAATGCATGGCCTTGACTTCTAACTCCTACAAAGAAGAAGTTTCTTTAAAGCAAGAAGAGACAAATTTCATTGATGATAACCAGCCGTGACCTCGCAAGTCTCTGTGGCCATGTATTACTCACACTGTGGAGACATAAATCTGTTTACACAGTCACATTGTGGGGACTCACCCTCCTTATGGGGACAAAACCTAAGTCCCCATAATGAAAATCATTACATTTTAGGGTGAAGGCTTGGTGAGGTTAGGGTAAAGTTAGGTTTAGATTAGGATTAGTGTTAGGCAAGCAGTGGTTATGGTTATGGTTAGGTTAAGTCTCCAGCAAATGAATGTAAGTCTATGTCATGTCCCCAAAAATGATGGAAACGCGACTGTTTGTGTTTATGTGTGTGTGTGTGTGTGTGTGTGTGTGTGTGTGTGTGTGTGTCACCATGGCAAAATGTGGTTCTGGAGACATCGATTTTAGCAGGAACTACCACAGAAGTGGTTTAGAATACTTTCCCAGGTGTTTATATGTCTCTCTGTGTGTGGACAGATTTTGTCAACATGAGTATCACAACCATGCAAGATGCCGTCACGAAATCTTAGCGGCCATGACAAAAGTGGCCATTCCATTTTTGCTCACTCACTGTATCTGTATCTTTTTAAATCATTCTTGCCCACTCTTAGACATTCAACAAAATGCGAGACCATCTTGCAATAGGATCGCACAACCCATGACACCACACTGGGGTGTATGGTGTAACGGAACACATGACATGAGAAAAGTTAGTTTAGCAAAACAGGTGAACTGTGCCAGAGTTCAATAGCTTAAGTCTTTAACCTATATTAGTACTGAGACATGGCTTTGCTGAACTAGTCCCTCATTTGATAGAAGGAATGTACAACACTGAATATGGCTACTTGTATTATTATTATTAATATTGGATGTCCAGTGACAGCTGAAAACTGTTTACCTCTTTGGAACTTTTTTAGGCATAAACACCAACATTGTTGGGACCAGTAGTCCTCATAGAGGAGGGCAGCGATGGAGCTCCTGCTGCAACACCCAGAGCTCCTCCCACTCTGACTGATATCCACTCCTCCGCCTTCGTCCCTCTGTCCAGGGGCTGCACTACTCATCCGCTGAGCGCGACCAACACTGATGCTAATCCAGCTAGTCTGATTAACGCCAAGCGCCAGCTTCCACCAAAACTAGTCTTCTACAACTGTTGTTGAGTAAGTGGCAATCCAGAAATTTTGACAGTAGGCGATTCTGCCATTAGATATTTAACTCTAATCGGTGCTATCACCTGTCGTCTCTCTGGTGGCAAGGTAGACAACCTCATTGAGCTCATTCAACTCCTGATGACCTGCATCCCACTGTCAAAACTGTTCTAATACATGTGGGAACGAATGATGTCATGGCTACAAATTCCAGCTAATTACACGCAGACTTTGAGTCCCTGTGCCGCACAATTGAGAGTCTGGGCAAACATCTTATTCAGGCCTGATTCCAACTCTTTCCAAAAGCTCTGAATGTTTTAGTTGACTCCTCAGTCTCCACCACTGGTCGTCTGTTCAGCGGCAGGTTATGAATTCATCCGAAACTTTGATTACTTTTGGACTAATTCAAGCCTGTACAGAGCAGATGGTGTGCATCCTAATAGAAAGGGAACAAAACAGTTGACTACTAATTCTATCCAGTTTAACCAGTTTAACTCATTCTGATATGCACCACGACAAGACTCGATCCAGACCTTTGTGTCTCTCACTGTCACATCCAGTTCTAACAGTGTGGGTCCTGCTGCTGTGTGCTCAGACTCTCAAACACTGTTTCTGAAAACTAGGCCATCTTAGGCCTGACTCTGCTACAGTGAGACAAACCACGCATCACTGTCAAAAGGAATTTCAAACACTTTTCTGAACAAGAATTTTAGTTGTATTTATATACTACCGTGATATTAGGTTTACCATGAAAAGTGCTGAGCCAAGCTTGGCCTTTTTATGAAAATATTTAATTCCAATGCTGACAGCAAGCACCTTTTAAGACACACCGAGTCAGAAACAAGGATAATCCATTGTTAGAGATGCTGTTAATGTGTTTAACTAATATTTTCGTCAGCAGTGTCGTAGATATCTCACTACTCCAAATGCCAAATCATCATCGACGTCTGAGCCTGCAGGGCAGAGCACAATGCTTTTCATATGCTTGTGATTGTGTTTTTATGTACTTATTCCTTGTTTCTCAGTTGTGTCTAAACAAAGAGAGAGGGAGAGAGAGGAGCACACACACACACACACACACACACACACACACACACACACACACACACACACACACACACAGGCAGGAGAGATGTCCCACTTACCCAGGAACACATAGAAAGCTCTATGTTATAAATTCATGAAGTTATCAGCTCTGCATGTGATTAGAAAAGAGCAGAAGAGCAGAATCACAGGCTGACCAGCACAGAGAAATGCATTTCCAGTGTGAACAGTCAGGCTACTGCTCACACAGAATTGACATATCTAGCTCCTGTCTGAACCCGGCTTCGCACCTCGTTTGCTTCCCGTGTGCCAGCATGCTATCTGATATCACACACTGGGGCAGCATTATGCCAGCATTGTTTGGTTCAGCATAAAAAGCAAAGCCGGTGTAAGGACGGGTCTTCTTTAACGCAGCAGTGTTGAATCTCTGTGCAAAAGGGGCTTGTGTGAGCCCACAGCAGAGGGGAGTCGAGCTGTGAAGGGGGATGGGCAGATTACATTGTCTCTCATGCACACTGACTCTTTTCTTGGTCTCACCCTCTCTCCATTCTGACCAATATATCCAGTAAGTTTGTTAATGTAATGGCCTGATATCAGACACCAGCATTCAGTTACATCATCCATCTCTGATATAATAGTTTTCACCTACCACAGCTATACAGTATGTGCACATTACAAACATTTCTTGTTTGCATTGAATGGACTGGATGTTTAGTGGTTTTAAGGGGACATCAGATGCCTCAACAAAGAAAATGTACTTTAATACTATGTGTACCCTTAATCTGTACCATAAAAGTCATTAAACTGTATCATCATATTTTAATTGTCAGTGGTTAATCTACTAATAAATAAAGACTCTATTGCCTCTATTTTAAGGGGTAAACGAGCAGTGACATGTATTAACTGGAACATAATAGTCCTTTTAAGGTACACATTAAAGTCCCTGCACACCCACACA
Source organism: Chaetodon auriga (assembly GCF_051107435.1). Classification (NCBI taxonomy): domain Eukaryota; kingdom Metazoa; phylum Chordata; class Actinopteri; order Chaetodontiformes; family Chaetodontidae; genus Chaetodon; species Chaetodon auriga. The sequence continues at coordinate 4,325,279 of NC_135090.1, read as the reverse complement.
AGTTTCCACTTCCTGTCTATTTAGACCTCTGCTCAGGTTGAGCTGGTTTATCTGTCTGGATTCCAGTTACCAACACAGCCCTTTTCACATGGAATACATAACCTTGGTGGCTTCATCAAGCTGCTGAATTGATGGCTTTAATCACTGAGACATAGGCATATGTTATGTAAATGGTTGTAATGGCATTAATCAGAGGACCATGGATTGGAGTAATTATGGAAGTAGAAAAGTATGCTTTGTTCTCTTTCAGGCTGCATCAGTTTGGATTTTAGAACTTACTTTACAACTGAAGCATCAATATTAATGTTGATCATAAGCATACGGGATGTGCATCTCACCTTCCACAGCGAATCCTCTGATATAATTCATCAATTTCCCAATTTAATGACAAGACATTAAAATGTCCCCAACCCCCATTTTTTCTAGACTGAACCAACATGATAGGAATCTCGTAAACAAATTGAAATTGCCTCATTCACTGTGATTTGTGGTTTATTAAGTGCCATTATTTTCTTTGTTCAAAGGAGATGATAATTGAGTCATTGAGTCAAATGAATGTTATTATTGAGGCAAACAAGAGTGCAGTTTCTTTCTCTTCATTCATCTTGTGCTGCTGCAGCCGTTACGTGAATCTGACAGCTTCAATTCAGATTCATTGTGCCGTGTTGGAAGTGTTATGGAAATGTTACTAGGGCTGACCCAGTGAGAGTAAGCGTGATTTGGTGCTTATTCAGACATGAGACCAACATGTTAAAATTCCATCAAATTAACATAAAGAGTGCTTGTATGAAAAAGGCTTAAATGTGCAACAAAGCCAACAGGGCATCTGGAAGATGCAACTCAAGTACAATGTGTACAGAGAAAAGGTAGAAGCAGTTAAAATATTCAAATCATCTGTGAACAGGATCTTAAAGGGATATCTTACTTGTTATTAACTCAGGTTGGTGGACTGTAAAAAAATCCTGTAATAATACTGCAGCAGTAATATACTACAACCATTATTTTATCCATTAATTATCCATTATGACATCACTATCTATCAGTAAATCAGTGGCATTTGAAGGTAAAAACATGAGAGTGTTTATCTTCACAGTGCCTTGATAAGTGCAGTATGTCACCTTAAAAAGCTGCTAATCTACCCAAAGCAATTTCAGTTTTCTGGGTTTCAAAGGAAAGTTTACACCAAGTGAAATCAGTTTTGGTCTGTGCACATCTATGTGTTACTGTTGAGAATGCAGTGCTGTGTGCAATCACCAGCACTCACATTGATTTCATTAGATGGCATCTACTCTAGACCGAGGAGCTTGTGAGCAGTACTGTGAGGCAACATTAATTACAAGACATCATTAACCACTTAATGGGAAACAGTGTACGGAGCAGTGGTGAGGAGGCTGCACAAGCAAAAATGTTGTCAGGCTCTGCTGTATGCTGCACAGATCAAAGCTACATTATACTGCTTTGTTTTCTGACAATTATGATATGCAGAATTCAAGCCTGCTGAGTGTCTTGTGATGGTCTAACAGCTGTGTTTGTACACTGATAAGAACTTATAGTATATCACAAGTTGGCTGTTGTCTTGCTAATTTTAAAGCTGAAACCTGACATGATTAGAATGAATAGATTGCTTTAATATTCATCTGTATTTTAGACTGCCTTGAAACACAAACTGAGACATCTAACATGGATGAAGACCTCCTTCATATGCTGCTATGATTAAAATGGTTGATTGGTTTTGTAGGATTGCTCTGTTGCAGCATCAATGGCATCTAACAGTTAGTGGATGTTCTCAGAGCAACCAGTAACAAAGTTAAACAACTTCATATACGCCTCACTAGATGCTTGGCCATCTTTGCTGCTTTTAAAATATGCATGGACTGCAGCTTTAAAGATTTAGCCACAATGCCAAATTATTTGTTTAAAGGGATAGATTGCAAGCATAGAGTTTACCTCACTTCAATCACTCAATCATGAAATTATCATCATTGACATTGGCTTGGTCATTGTGTTGGCCTTATCTTCCTGATGACTTGATAATATAGATAGTATTTATGTGTAGTGAGTGTAGTGAGTTTCACAGTCTCAGCAGCAGCAATAACCGTTGATTTTAATTCAGTTTCCAATACATTTCACAGTATGTCAAAGACACACATTTGTTTTTCAATCTCCTTAGCAAAGAGCAATGTAAAAAAAAACATTCAGGTAACATGTGCAGCCTTCTCATTTCTAAACAGTGCTGAATGTCACTTTTGCTAGTTAAGATTTTTCATCTGGTCACACCCTGTGAAATAGGTGGGGGTGAAAGCTTGGTGACGTAGTGACTACTGATGGCAAAATCTTAAATCTTGGTGTGTTAAGGCCTCAACCATCGTTGTCACCAGGTCATTTTGTCAGGGCTTAAACCCCAGACATTTTGAGTGTAGCCCCAAATATAATGTTAAATATAAGCCCACTGCCAGATTAACCTTTTCCTCTGCTCTGCTCGCATTCACCACCACTTTCTAAGCCCCACTTTACAGAGATACAATGTTGGAAATGGAAACAATTTTCAGTGCTTTCATGGCTATCTCAGCATATTCAGCTTTGACTTTGATCCAGAATGCAGAATAGAGGTAATGTCAGGCACTTACTTACTTACTTACTTTTCAGTCCATCGTCATTTGTGAGCTCGAGGAGTTGATCTTTCAGGAGTAGCTGAAAGAGGAACCTGTACCATCTTGTTGACTGGAGTACATGGCCCATATCCCTGGCAGCAGACAGAATCAGTTCTTCACCCATTGTATCATGAGCGCATTTTCCACACTAACCTCTGTGATGACTGGAACTGCTTCTCTTTGGTGAGGTGTCTGATGAAGATGATGATGATGCTACTCCCAGCTGGTTTTTCCAGCTTTGGGTTGAGGTTTCAGTCAGTCTTGAGTAGACCGAGAGTCAGTTTTGAGAAGAGTTGCTCTCACTAGTAGGGTGTTGCTTTGCAGCTCAGTGATTTCATATTGTGGGTTGTCAGGCACATCAGTTGGTTCCACATTAAACAGCAAATATGTTCAGTTCCTTTTGTTTATTTTTCATTCCCTGAAACCTCTCCTGAAATGTCTGAAGGAGTTTTCACACTCAGCAGCATATTCAGATGTCACAGTAGCTTTTGTTCTTGCAGAGTAGGAAAATGCACAATGTTTCCTCTTTCCAGTTTTGCACCTGTCACGGCGTTAATTTCACTTCAAATGAATTCACATTGAAAGCAGAGAGCTGAGAAGCTGACTGGAGCTTGAGGTTCAGCTCTGAGAGGTGCTTGGTAATGTCCACCATGAAGGTCAAATCACACAGACACTTGCTATCACTGAGTTTCCACGTCAGGTTTTTCTTCATCCCTATGAATGTTTCCAGACAAACCGACACTTTGGAACAATCCTACTTTATCCAGTGCTGGCAGCTCTGCAGTAACAACAAGGCACACCTTCACAAATTCTTCTGAATGAGGCTTATGCCTCTTAACTGTTCTTAAATCACCACAAAACTTGCCTGCATAACACTGTCTCTGTCAGAATGTGGTTTTGTTGAGCACCCAAACTCCACCAAAGAGTGTTAACGTTATCCAAGCACAGTTGTACTTGCAGCTCATCCAATTTAGCATGTTTGTAGCTGTGATGACTCTTTCGATTCTTTAGACACTGCAAGTGCATCCACACAATCTAACACACTGGACTGCCTTCTACTTCAACAACAAAAACAATAACAAAACAATTGTCCATTTCTCTTGGAAAGCCTGACACTTAGGCTCACTAGGTTTGAAGGAGGGTAGGATCCAGTCCAGATATTTTGAAAGAGGTTGTACACAGGCAGTCTTGAAGTAATTTGGGACCCAACCATTAGAAAACAGACAGGGACCAATAGATTCAATGATTTGAGGAAAAAACTTAGTAGGTATTTTCAATTGGGCTGGAAGACACTTTGATATGAGACACTATTTCTAAAAGCTCAGACAAGGAAAGGAAAGGGAGGAGAGTGATTTAAAGTGTTCTGTGGTGGGTGATGGATATTTGAGTATATGACATTTGGAGTAACAGATGCTCTGTACTTTATCAATGAAGCAAGATAAGCACTATTCATAATTACTGTCACTTTCAGCTGGGGCACAAGGAGAGTTGGATTTACCAGCTGATCAGCAGTCTTAAATAAAGGTCTGAGCTTGTGTTGATGCACAGAGATAAGTTCAAAGAAATATTATGTTCCTGCACTCTTTACTTTATCATTGCAGTGGAGTAATAATCCTTCATAGCATCATGGTGTATGTGGACACCTGATTTCTTCCATCTCCACCCTACTTTCCTCCACTCTGACCTACAGCTATGAATATTCTGATTTATCCAAGGCTTCTTTCTTTGTGTAGGCTTTGACCTGATTTTAAGAGGGGCAATATTACTCAATATGTACCCACAGACAGTTAAAACTGTCCATCACTTGGTTCAACAGTATGGCCTTTGCTATGCATCCACAAACTACTGTTTAATGTTAAAAGATGTAGTGATGTTTAAAATATCAGCAGTGTCAGCATTTGACGAGTTGTCGTCATGGATATTAAACCCACTGCAAGGAACAATTCTATCATACTTTAAAACAAGTACTGGTAAGAATTCAGGGAACTCCCCTAAAATGATGGTGATAGATTTTGGAGGGTGATAAATCAAAGTGTGGAGTGGATACTGAATTTGGATCAATAACATGGGATCAAATTCAACCCTCTTTAAATGGTGGATTTTCAGTTGGATTTTTTAAAAAATTTGCACAAAATCAGATTTTTGCAGCTTAAGCACAAACATATCAGTAATAGCACTTGTCTGTATCACTCTCCTCTGCTTCATACTCCCCATCTGTTAATTCTGCAGCACGAGCTGTTGAGCTGCCCCAGCAGAGATGTAACTGAGCATGTTTATATCACAGAAACATGAACCGACACTATAGAGCAGCGCTGATGCAGTTGTCAGGCTTCAAGGCTCACTCCTCCACTGCAACTTTTATCTCATTTAATTATGCTGAGAGGCTGACATCGGGAGCAGGGCTTTTGTACACGCTGAGATATGGCTCTGTCGTGTGGGAGCATTAGTGGACGACTGTACCCCCACGCCTTGCCCCCCTCATGCAGACTGATCTCTCCATCTTCCTCCTTTCATTCATTGGTTAATGACATTACTCGTCTCTCCCCTAGCCTCAGCCGTGTCAATGGAACAGCTGGGGTTGTTCCTGGAGCACAGATCCTGGGAAACATAAATCAAAACTCCCCCTGCTGCCAATGATTGAGACAGAGGGAAGCGAAGGGCAAACCCTCCTCTTGTCCTCTGCTTTATTTTTTTTAGGATCTTATTCATATGAATTACTGGCTGAATGGGATGGGGAGTTTGAATGTCACACACTCTGTCCTTGGTTGGGTTGTTTCTGCATGAACTCAGCCTATTAAGCTCTACCTTGTTGTCTGTCTCAGTGACATTTTTTTCCCCATCTGGATTCTCCTGACCATGACCATCTTGCACATCCAGAGCTGGTTGTCCCCTTGTTGTGCAGCTGGCAAGGGGGAGGTTTCAAAGATGTCAGTTAAAGCAGAAATAACAGTCTTCCAAACCACAGCCATAAATGAGAAAACTGAATAAGGAAATACTTTATAGCAATATGTTTTAACATTTGTTTTTGAGCTGAAATTTAACAAAATGTACAAGCATTAGGTGTTTACCCTTCTGTGTCATAGCTATTTGTCCTACCATAGGATTCCCTACTGAAAGTCAGACAGATGAGATTCTTTAACGTGTGCTGACAGCCCCTCAAGGTAAGTAGAGCCTTTCACTGCACAGTGTTTTACACACTTGACTAAACTGAATGTGACCCACACTGAATGTATGAAATTCCTCACATTTTGAAAGATGAAGTTAGCAAGACTTGTGTGCAAAAGCAATGAAAACAGATAGGAGGTGGTCATTTCTATGTTCCAAGGATCCTGTGTTCAACAGATTTATATAGCTCATAAAGGTGAACATGAAAAAGGGTTCTATGTTCCCATGGTTGAGGTTAGGGTTGAGTTTGTTTTTTTCCCACCTGAACACAACAGGAGAGTTGTGTGTTAACAGAATATTGAACTGGGGAATGTAGGACCTTGGGAACTTGGGATCATGGGAGTTTATGACTCTGGGAACTGAGGACCCTGGAACATAAGACCTTGGGAACATAGAGTGCTGCAGGAATGAGTCTGAACACCTGGAAATGAGTTAGCATTGTTCCACTCGGGCTCCCTCGTCTTGAAGTCAATGGGTCTTTTGAATTGGTTTTTGATTCGATGCCTGAAATAAGGTCTGTGGTTAACACAACCTGATAAGATTTTCATGTCTTTTACTCTGACATAAAATATGTAAGTAAATCCCCCAACCATTAAATTTGAAGCTTTTACATGTCTTAAAAAAGGTTGCTAACACATGGCTAATTGAGAGCCCAGAGGTTGTCTGGGACATTAAATATCATTACGCTGAACATGGAAACTCATCAGCTTGCTCATGCTTTATAGCCTTGTTGTATTTATACTTGCACTCTTGCAAACTACTAACTAAACTAACTAAAAATTGCTTTTCCCAAAACTTAAAACTTAAGAGCAAGAGTAGTGTATGGTATGGAAGTACAGCATGTCAGTGTGCTCTAACGTTAGCATGTCTGGATACCTGGCTTATTACCAGCCACACCTCAAACTTGTTTTCAACAGTAAGCATCGCAACAGGCTCATGTTAGAACTTAGAGTTTTCCTCATTATACTGTAATCTAATACCATCTACATAGCTCACCAACTCTTGAGGATGCTGGCATTTTGTAGGGACATGTAACTTTAGCCCCAGTCTTTTAGCATGATATCATAAATGTAGCTATTTACAGAAAGAACCAGTAACAGGGTTTTTAAAAAATATAGGTGAATTAGTTTACTAGCTGGTGAAATCTGCCTGTGACACTTATCAGCCAGAAAAATGACATGTCTGCTTTTATCTTCCTCTGAAAACAAGAACTTTGAGTGCTTGGGTGGCACGGCGGAACAGTGGTAACACTTTGCCTCACAGCTAGAAGGGTTCGATTCCCGCCTGGGGGCGCTGTGGACGCAGGGGGCGTGTCCTCCACCATGCCTTTGGTGCCTGCTGCTCGAGGAAAGGGGCCTTTCTGTGTGGAGTTTGCATGTTCTCCCCGTGTTCACCAGGGCTATCCTCCATTAAAACCCCCCACTCAAAACATGCAAGAAGATCACCACCTGATCAATGGTGACAAGAAGGAACTGGGTCCCCGGGCACCGCCACGGAGGAAGGACTACCAGGATGGATCAAACACGGAAGAATTAATTTCACAGAAGCATGGCGTGTGCATGTAATGCATGTGGTTGTGTGGAGTGATAAATAAAGTATGTCTCTTCTCTTCTTCTTCTTCTAAATCTGTCACTGTTGCCAGTCACCTTGACAGATATATAAACACTTACTCAGTTATCAGGGTCAGTTAACATATCATAGATTCACAACAGCATTTGCCAGAAACAAGTTTAGTCACTTGTGGAAATCAATTCTGAAGAGTGAAATGTGACTTTATAACAGCATGAAGACATCAGATTTCCTCTCCTGAAAAAGTTCTTTTCTTTTTCTTCAATCTTTGTGGTGAACCACAAAGAACCACCATCTAGGCTAGGACGATAACATTTTTCAAGTCCAACTGTAAAAACCAAAGTCAATACTGTGCTGATATATAGTTAACTCATAATCCAATAAAATCTGTTACCACCTTAAGAACAGACACAGTGGAAAATCTTTGTGGCTGTTCAATTCTGTGTTGTCTTGTTCCACGAAACCCATTTGACCTTGGTTTGTGTTGCAGTAAATCTGCAGAAAATCTACAAGATACTTATATCTTCACTTCTTATTTGGTAATATTTTTCTAGTTATTCCACAAGTGGGCTGATATATTGTTTCTTTACTCAAAGAAGAAAATGTGCTGCGATGTTTCAACAGCTGGCCTGGTAGTCTGCATAAATATGGTGGCCGGTACTTGACTGGAGTGTGGTGCACCACAGCTGTTTCATTCTGACCAGGAGTGATGCAGCTTGTCCCTTCCCATCCAATCCCATCCAGCAATCCTTACATCCATATGGATGAATGTCCTCTGGTTGTTATTGTTTTATTTCATTTTCATAGTAATAGAAGTGGTAAGAACAGCACCATTAGATGTGCAGTAGCATAAGCAGTCATAGTAGTAGTAGTAACAGTAAGCTAGTATTACAATCATGTAATAGCAGTAGCGGTTGTTGATGTAGCAGTAGCAGGAGCAGAAGAAGTAGTAGCAGAGGTGGTGCTCATAGCAGCAACAGTTAGTAGCAGCATTATTAGTATTAGAAACAGGGGAAATAATAGTAGTAGTTCTAGCAATAGGGAAAGGCAGTGATAGCAACAGCAATAACAGGAACATTCTTAATGTCAGTAGGAGCAGCAGTTGTATCAGTAGTAGTACCAGCATTGGTAGATTGGTAGTAGTAGTAGTCGTAGCAACAGTAGTACAACCCTAATTCTAAAAAAAGTTGGTACAGTTTGTGAAACATGAAACAGAATATGATAATTTGCTAATCATTTTTGACATATACTCAATTGAAAACAGTCCAAAGACAATATATTTAATGCTTGACCTCATGAGCGTCATTGATTTTTGTAACTATCTGCTTATTCTGAATTTGATGAAGCAACACATTTCAAACAAGTTGGGACAGGAGCAGCTAAAGACTGGGAAAGTTGTGGAATGCTCCAAAAACACCTGTTTGGAACATTCCACAGGTAAACAGGTTGATTGGTGACAGGTGATAGTATCATGATTGGGTCTGAAAGGGGCATCCTGGAAAGGCTCAGTCGTTCACAAGTAAGGATGGAGAGAGGTTCACCACTTTGTGAACACATGATTGTATAAAGGATATCACTACATGGGCTCAGGAACACTTTGTAAAACTGGTTTTCACCACTTGAGTTGCTCTCTCAGGACTCCTGCTGCCTGGTAGGGCTGTTTTCCAGGGGATAGCAGATCTGTGGTCACGTGTCTGAGGGGTCAAGGAGGTGGGGGGCAGGGAAGGGAAGCAGAGGGGAAAATCACATGTTCTCAGGAATGTTAGGCTCTGTTGTGAGTGAGCAGTGGGAAGCTCATGGCCATCAGCATGAAAACAGGGAACGAGCTCAGTTAATTTCAGGATGGAGAAGAACAGACCATGTTTCAGGGCTGGCTATGTTGCTTACAAGAGAGCGGCCAAGCATCCAGAAATAATATGGATATGGGTGTTAATTAATTTGATCTGAATTTCTGAAGTTCAAACCAGACCATTAAAAACATGCTTGTTTGTACTTTAGTCACGTCATGACCAAGCTCCACCTACCAATGAGGGCTGTGGGAGTGTAGTCAAGATTATTATGTCAGACAAAACTGGTTGCGTGTCATTGCCTTCTTAAACATCCCATATAAGGTGAGGCTGAAGTTCAGGATTCTTTTTTGACCCAGATACACTAGTTGAGGAAACAGTCTCATCACTGTTTGGCAGCTTTCAATTACATCTTAGAGTATGATGATCATTTCACATGAAATTATTATTATTATTATTATTATTATTATTATTATTATTATTATTATTATTATTATTATTATTATTATTCATTTGGAACCAACTATGCCATCACAAAAACAATTCCGGTGAGTGTTTTTGGCACCATAATGGCTTTTGCTCATCCATGTGAAATATAGGTAACTGCTTGCATAGCTACCTGGTGAACTACTGTAGCTGGCGAGCTAACTGTTAAGTCGCTAGCCGGCCGACCTAGTTGTTTACAGCATCTCCTTGAGCTTCTCTCTATTTTCTCTCTACTGTTCTGTTTTTCCCCCGGCATTTTGTTCACTTCTGCACACCATCTCTATGTGAACAAGCTTGTTTGCAGTCAACTGATTTCTTGGATCACATGGGGGCTTGGGGGTGGGGAGAGAGTTGTGAACAGAGCATTAACAAATCATCACCTTTTAAGCTGATACATCACTTACAGAGCAATATTATAGTAAGTCCAATATTCGCTGTCTTTTAGCTCTGTTTTTGGTTTCTACTGACTCTTGAGAGAAATATCTGGCTCTTCAGCTGCTAAATGCTTCACTAGATAGTTGGTAACTGTGTCTGTCTGCTGTTTGGTGCTTAGCAGGTAGTGAACAATAGGCTTTTAGAGCTTTTCCTCTGAAAACAGCTGCCTGCGGTGACCACAAATGACACAATGCAAGTAGTGAAAGTGACCTAAAACCATAAAGTTACAGACTGGATGTCTAAGCAATGAGCTGAAACTCACGATAAAGTTCCGTAAAGCTGAGGGGAGCAGACGATAATTCTCTGTGGATTAATCACTGCAAGTTACTCCTTTCACATTGTAACATTGTCATTTGATAGATATTTATTACAGAAATATTGATTAATGCAGCTTTTAAAGCCAGATAAATATTATGAACATGAATAAAAGGAATCAGTGCTTCCTCCCAGCATAGTATTACCAGGTTTGGTAATGATTTTGTAAATAATAAATACGTTTCTTATTAAAAATGTAATAAAACACACACACACACACACACACACACACACACACACATATAGTCTGTACACGCACGCATGCACACACACACACGGTAGCATCTTGATCTCGATAATACTTTATGTCCTTGGTGTAAGGACCTCATATGGCCTTGAATGATAAGCAGAAGGGTCTGCTGTAGATTTCTAAAACTGATGTATTTTTTAAAGTACGACAACTGTCATCAGAAAAATGAAATTATTTTCAAATGCTCCACTTGAATCACCACGCGCCTAAACATGTAGAGTAAGCTTACACTACACATCAAACAGGATCAAAAAGTACCATTAGAGTCAAATGGATGTGATCTGCAAATAAGTAAAAAATCCTCATGAATGTGTCTTCAGTCAAACTACAGAGGTGTATGACACTAACTGGATAATAAAAAAATTCCTCCATGTCCACTTCACAGCATTTATTAAAGCTGATCTCATAATCTGCAGTTTGCCTTTAGCTTGTAGAGCTTCAGCTCACACGGAGAGGGAGAAACAGGCCTCTGTGATCTCCATACAGAAGTGGTCTGCTATTGCCTCTGGCTTATTGAATTCCCTCTAGTCACCACAGGAAGAAAATCCTAATTGACAATTTCACACCGGCTCCATCCCTCCCCGTTATTCATTTCCTATCATTAGTCCATGATGGGTCTTAACTGTATTCCATCTCTTTATTAAAATTACTTACACATTTCCTCATCTTCCCCCTATCACCAGTGCCCTGCTTACCGCTGCGCTTGGAGTGCCCTTGTGAGGCTAGTCTTTGAGGAGTGCGCTGAATTGGTTGTATAATTGACTGTTACGTAACTGAGTGAATTAGGCAGGAGATATGTTTAAAATGAGGGCACGGATTGGTGGCAGTGAAGAATACTGTGTTCTAGCTTTTTGCCTTGCAGAATAAAGGGGGAGGAGAGTTTGTCCATAAATGTGTGTGTGTGTGTGTGTGTGTGTGTGTGTGTGTGTGTGTGTGTGACAACAGCAGTGAGGGATGGAAAGGGAAATTCAGAAAGAGATAAAGCTGGTGTGCAGCAGAGGGATAGATGCGTAGGCATGGTGTAACAGCATGAGTCATCACAACTTAGCTGATGGACGTGTGGCCTGAATCCAAAGAAGCCCCCCTCCTGGAAAACTACGGTATATCGAAAAAATGTTTCCTGTTAAACCGTTTGAAGTACTAATCCCAGAGAACTGTTTTTATTTAGCTTCCATCTTTGGTGTTAAGGCTGTTGTGTTTTTGCACTGCACCACCCAGAGATCAGCTGTCAATCAATGTGCTGGCAGGACTGTGAATTCTTTTACTGGCATTTTTTGCTATTGAAGTTTGACTTTCTATAATTATCTGCTTTTATTTGCATCCACCAGCCATTCTGGCTATTAACTATCTATCCCAAACAAACTGGAATTAGAAAATTCATCATTTCCCCGCTGGAGGAGTTGTGGAAAAATGACCAACAGAGGATTTAAATGAAGCGAAGGTGGAAAGAAAATGAGTCAACTGTATCTTAAACAATAGGGTAGTATGTGCTTATTTGTTTTCTTGCTGAGAGTTATGTGAGAAGGTCGATACCACTCACATGTGTGCAGCAAATATAAAGCTACCACCAGAAGCCTGTTGGCTTAGCTTATCAAACAGACATGGCCCAGGTTGAAAGAGCTTGCTTGGTTCTGTCAGAAGGTAACAGTGCTGGCCCACCAATACTTGTAAAGCTCACTAACATGTTATATATTGTTTTTTAAATTTGCACAAAAAAAATATGACAAGTTGTGTTTTTAAGAGGTTAGCTGATTCTTCCTATTTCAAGTTTTTGTGCTATGAGCTAAATTGAGAGAAATTTCTACCAATACTGACAATACTGTCGGCATGCAAATTTCATGATCTGCAATATGAAACAATTCATAATTTGTGTATAATAATCTGTGAGTAATTTATGGTTTTCACAAACAGTGGTAAAGAAATAATTCCTTTCGCTAAAATAAAAGTACTAATACCATACTGTGAAATACTCTGCTACAAGTAAAAGGTCTGCACTGAAAATATTACTTAAGTATAGTAAGTCTGTAAGTATAATCAGGACAACGTACTGAAAGCCTTAAAAATATAAGTACTCTATGCAGAAATATGTCCACTGTGAGTTATACTATTATGTAATATATCATTATATTATTATTATTACTCATTATTGTAAAAGCAGGATTTTATGGTAGTAGGTGCTCATTTTCAACTACTCTGCAGAGGACTGCAATTAATAATTATTTTCATCATGGATTAATCTGCTGATCATTTTCTCTATTTGGTCTGCAAAAATGGAAAAAATAGTGAGAAATGCTGTTGCAGTGACCCAGAGGCCAAGCAGCAGTTCAAACCTCAAAAGAAATGAAACATGAATTATTCATTATTAAATTAGTAAAATAACTAAAAGGAAAAGCAATCTTCACATTTGAGAAATTCAGCATTCTCTTCTGTCTGATGCTTGGCCATTGGTCCTTCAGCTCTTGGTTGCGTATGGCGTGCTTTTCTTATGCAGGATGAGGTTGTTTAGTCGAGAGTGAAGGCTCTGTGAATATAACTTTGTCTTTGCCATGCCCTTATCATATGATACTAGTAACACTAACTCGTAACTGCAACCGCCAGATAATCATTGTAACGAAGTAAAAAGTACAATATTTCCCTCTGCGATGTAGTCAAGTAGAAATAGAAAGTGGCATGAAAACAAAAGTACATGTATCTCAAATGTGTACTTAAGTACAATACTTGACTGGACAGACATTCCCCTACTGTTCACAAATGCATTTTCCAATTCAAAAATGCTTGCTAACCAATGCTAACCAATCTGTAACCAAATGTAAGACACTTTTACAGATAACTACATCCCCGTTTGATTGGATTTGTGGTCAACAGACCTAATTATAGTCTGACACAGGAACGGCACAAAGATCTGCAATTTTTCCAAAATAAAACACTGTGTACAGACTATCAATCATATATCAACAATAAGCACAATGAGGCAGAAAAAGAAACCACTGAAATATGTAGCCTACTTACAAATGTAGAAGAATAGAAATCAAGGAAAAACGACCAAATCAGGAAAATCTGAGCAAGTCAGCAAAATCAGGCAACAACGCTTTACTTCTGAAACACTCCCCATCACGAAGCCGTGTGGGGGACGGAACAGCCGTGCTCAGCGGACTCTCGTCAAAATATAGGGAATGTGAATAATGGGCCTTGGCAACAACAGCGTGGCACCCACAGATCACCAGATTTAATTTGTCTTTTAAAAATACATTTTAGCTAGACAGGGCTTTTTTATGTGAATATCACAAAAAAACATAGGTGGGAGTACTTTGTTCTTTGTCTGTGGTAGCAGTGAGATGAGGCAAAAAGCGGCTTGTGCTCTCGATCCGCTAATCCCAGCAGCAAGTGTAAGAGCCATGATGGGACATCTGTGTGGATCCTCCTCTGCAGTGAGTACAAGATGAGCAATCAGTTTATTAAAAATGTGCATTTGACATAAAAACTATAACCTAATTAGTCATTTTTTTTAATTATTTAAGTCTGCTAACTTAGCTGCTCTCTCCATTTGGTAGCTTCATATCTGGTATCAATCACCTAAGTCTTGGCAAAAAAGGGAGTTGCTGATGACTGTATTTCCCTGAACATTGAACTACTGCTTTAAGAGACATTTCACTCATTTTCATTACAACTTCATTTTAAACTCTCACTTCAAAGTCCTCACAGGGTGAGTCATAGTAGTCCTGAAAAATTACATTTGTAAGATTGGCTTTATGTGGCTATAATTTACTCTTTTAATTAAATCAAATTGATTCACCTGCAAATCTATTAGCCTTAATTTTTTAGTATTATGCTTTTGTGTCTTTGTGAAATGACATTTAATGTTTGGAGCAGCTATGCCTTGTCGCTGAGGTTAATGTAGCACTTACAATTTCTGAAAAGTTGCCTCCGTGCCTTTGATTAATTCAGTGGACAGAGTGTGTGTGGGCACCAAACAGGTGACGAATGCAATCTGCCCACTGCATTAGAAAGCACCTAAATGGATGTACACCACAGGAAATCCGAGTAGCACCAAGAACTGACAGGCAGCTCTGGATTACTGTCTGACATGTAGATAACAGGATTTTTTGTCTGGTCATATTTGAAAAAGGCTTGTGTTGTAAAGTATCAGCGAGGGAACGAGTTACTAAGGCGAGGGAACGAGATACAGAAACACCGGATGAGCTTCGTGGGGGGAAACTACGAGGTGGCTGTCCATTTATCCATTTTGTTGCTGCAATGAATAAAGGTAGTTGAACGTATATTAAATTACGGAGCCCGTCTTAAACATATAATCTGGGTTGGGGTTATGCTGTGAAATCTATGAAGCTCTTCCAGTGTTTCTGTCATTCCCTCGCCTTAATTATGTCGTTCCCGTGCCTCGCCTTACTAAGTCGTGGCCACGCAATAAAGAAAAATTCACCCATGTCACCTCCAGGGCTCCATAGTGAAGACAGTAAAACATGCTGTCCTTACAGAAACTTTATATTAACCATGGATGAAATAACTACGTACTATGAAAGGAGTTGCTCTTAGTAACAAACCCACAGTGAATGTTCACCCGACTGTACAGATCCCCTCAGCCTCATCACCTTTTAGCTCATTGTTTTGGTTTTACAGCCCTCAGTTTTACTGTTTTGGTTCAGTCTCATAGGTCCCATCAGCCTCAATTCCAGCAGCTACAGGTTGCTGTTTTCAGCTCAGAAGCTCTAACCAACCTAATGCCACCAGCCCATCACCAAATGACAAAGTTAGCAACTCACTGGTGAACATAGTGGAGCCTTTAACAGATAGAGCAGAGAATGCCCGACCAAGAAAAACAACAGCATCTGTCCTTTGAGCAAATGTTCAACAACATATGTTTATTTTTAAGTGAAAGCTAGCAGCTGTAGTAATTGTTTCAGGTTTTTCTGTTTGTGTGAATCAGTTTTGTTTAGTATGACATAATCCAGTCTGTGGCTCAGTGAAACGTCTCAGCTTGGTCAGAGTGGTGTCAGAGCTATGGCCAAGCAAACACAATTAGCTCCTCTGGAGGGGAAATGAAGGGTGTACTTGAGTTCCTGAGAACATTCTGGGAACAGTTCATCTTCTGCAAAAATGTCTAACATTGATTGAATTGTGCTCAACAAATCAGAAATGTGACAGCGAATCAAACACCTCTGTCGCTAACCTTTAAATTGTCCGCCTGTGGTGTCCTTGAATATATATACTTACTCCCTTTGTTCTGGTTATCAAAGACACACTGACCCTTTTCAATCATGCCTACCAACTGTGTGTACTCAAACTCCATTATGTTATGTGTGATATGAAATATAAAAAGAATTTAATTGCCATGCTGTTTCTGTGACTGTATACCAACACAACTAAAGCAGTCGGTTTTTCATTTGTAGATGTTTTTATAGGTCCGCTTGAAAATGTTGCAATTACTGAAACAGAATATTCTATTCAAAAGCACTAAAATGCTAAAAGGATACAGCATCTTTTCCCAAGACAGATATCATGTGTAATGTATATAGGTAAAATATGAAAAACATGTTCAGCCTTATTCATTTACTGCAGGGATACATGTTTTTTGTGTATGCGCTGTGTATACCATGATCTGCCTTCTGCCTTCTGATACACACATATCAGCTGAAATTCCATTTATCTCTAAACCAACCAAAGGCTATGTTGATGCACAAACCACATTAAAGAGCATCCAACTACATCAATATAGCACAGTTAACATGAAAAGAAGCGGCATCACAATATTAGACATTTCCCTTTCCTCTCACATCTCTCCCCTTCACTAATGAGCCCATTAACAATTACACATTGAATCAGGCTTCTATGGCAACACAGCATGAGAACACCATTTGGGGTGGAAAAATTTACACAGCATCGCATCTCACTGCTGTTTTTTTTTTTTTACTTGTTTGAAAAAGGCAGTTTTGTCATGAGACATGTTTAATCTTACAGTATATATTATGCAGTAAATGCAAGAATTCTGAATTGTGTTTATGTAAGATATGAATTATTGATAGCAGAAAAGATGTTTATGTACAAGCCTAATTCCAGAAAAAGCACAGATGCTGTGTAAAATGCTAAACAGAGTGTAATCCTTTTTGACATAAACTCAATTGGAAAGAGTACAAAGACAATGTATTTAATGTTTGACCTCATCAGCTTCATTGATTTTTGTAAATATCTGCTTATCCTGAATGTGATGCAGCAACAGAGAGGCTTTGATTTGGAACAGGCTTATATTAATCAGTCAGTCCTTTATTTCAAATTAGGTTGTAAATATTTCAATAAGGCCTGTTTCTGTTTTCCTGTGTTAAAAAGGGAAATGTATTACTAGTTGCAAAAGAGAGCTTGGGAGAAGTGCAAAACCTTCGTACTTTGAGACCTCTGCACACCTGGCCAATCACTGCATGAAGTGGATGTCCGATTGGGATTGCAACTTTCGGACAATTACAGAAATTGAGGGATGCAGCAAAAACCAGTTTCACAGTCAGAAGGGTGTGGAGGGGCTTTCAGAGAGAACACTGTTTGAAGCATAGTGACACCTCGATACTGTGTTTGCATTTTCAGAGGTAAATCAAGTGTGCTCCCAGGGGATCTGATGTCTGCCAATTTTCAGAGTTTGCAGATCCAACCAAATGCTAGAACTGCTACTTGGTGGTTCATGCATCTGCGGCTACATCCATATGCATATCACACAACCATTCACCAATTGGCCCTGCATGTGCCTGTGTAACCAGGAACCAAATTGTCAGGGCAGGACAACAAAACAAGACAAAGTGATGAGGCGGGGAAACGTGACTCCTCCGAATGATGCTATTTTTACAAAAACATTGCCAATAGAACTGTGTTTTTGTGTTTCTTTTCTATTATTGTCATTGTCTTTTAGTGTCAATAACAATAGCTTGCCCTCTGTCATTTGTTATTAATGATGAATTAGGCTGATGTCTTGCCGGACACTAGGCATAGTGTGGATTAGGAGGCCTCCAAATGGAGGGAGTTTTAGGGGGAAGAATACGCTGGAGGTATTATATATCTCATCTGGCCTGTGAACGCCTCGAAATCCACCAGGAGAAGACTGAGTAAGTATCTGGGGAGAAGTGGATCACGCTCTTTTAGTTTGGAATGAGCTGATAGCCCCTGTGAAAGAGTTCAAGTATCTCAGCATCTTTTTCACAGGTGAGGTGGAAGTGGATCGGTGCACTGTGGACAGTAATGTGGATATTGTACCCCACTGTAGTGATAAAGAGGATGCTGAGTATGACGACAAAGCTTATGTGTCATCTATGGTCGTGCTCTGAGTAGAGACAGAAATAGCGGGAACGGGGATACAACTGAAATGAGTTTCAGTCATAGGTTGGTTTAGCTCATCTTAAGGACAGAGGAAGAAACTTCATCCAGAACCACAACCAGGGTCCCTCATTCAGGAACAGAATCACAACACACAAAAGAGTCAGTCCTAACATGGAACACCATAGTTCAGTGGGTTCCTTTAACCCTGCCAAAGCTTCACCATAGCAGTGTAAAATAAGAGAGCATGGACCAACAATGTATTTTGAGGTTTAATTTAGAGGACTTATTGGAATTATGCTTTTATTAATACTGTATGTGCAACACTGGACACAATGCAACGCTGTGATGAGAAAAGAGAAACAAATTTTTATTTCTATGAAAATGTCTAAAAGATTATTTCTGTGTTCCGCGGAGGAGCATCTCACATTTGACACATTTGTCTTTTTTTTTGGTCAAAAATATGAGTCAGACTGCACATAAAAATAGCATATGTCAGGAGTCACAAAGTGAAGTGAGGATTTTAGTTGCAATTTACTGATGTGGGAGTTGTCAGGGGAGAGTTGGGCTGTTTCATCCTGATCCTACACTGATTGCAAGGCCATAGGGGAAAATCAGTAAGTGCTCTCCACAGTCTAATCAGGACTAAGCATGGGTTTTTGTCATACAACTCGAGGTACAGCCTAATGAATAAAGCAATTGTTTCAGCCTACTGAAATCTGCTGATTGCTCACACAGCAGCTCTACCGCTCAGATATATCACCAGATGTATACGTGCACTGTTGACTCATCTATGCTACCTCTCTCTGCCTGGCTGGGGAAATAACGACGATGATGATGCTGTTGCTGAGAGTTGCTGTGAACGAGCCCAGTGGCCTAGGCAGTGACCTGAATGGAGGCAGCTGAGAGTCAGGAATGAAGAAAATGTTTCATTTCCACAGCAGCACTGTGGATAAACAGCTGCCTGAGGAAGAAAAGATGTAAAGGAAGTGCTAGATGAGACTATGATATGAAAGTTCACATTGATTTAGTTGTTTTTGAGTTCAGCTGCTGATGTTTGTGCTAGTGTTCATGTATGTTCAGACCAAAATCTAAATTCAGTAATCCATTTTTCCTTGTTTAAAAATGCACTACCACAGCCAACATTAATTTCTGGGTTTCAGTGACCTTCAAAGCGCACCATATGTTAATGAAAGTGAATGCAAAAATGATGGTCTGCACTTTCATTTGAATTATGGGAGCAAATCTCTCAGAAATGATGCCATAGAGTGGCCTTGCGTCTTAGGGGTTAAGACACCAATCGTGAACCGCAAAGGTTCAAATTAGGAAGGGAGAAATGTATTATTATTTATTTATTTGAATGCTAACTGGCCATTTAATTATTGTTAAACCCTTTTCACTCCAGAAAGTGGTATGGAAAAATTATCCACATATCTTGTGTAGTTATTATGACTAGTCAGCAAGCACTGTAACTTGCAAGCTAACCACTAAAATGCTTGCCAGCTGGGAGCTTGCTAGCACTAGTCAGTCACGGTGTTTTTTGTGCCATTGACTGTTGTCTCATAATTAAATTTACTTCATTTGTGGAACAATTTACAACAGCAGAGGAGGGTTATATAAAAGCTGACATACAGCACAGCAGATAAGCTATAACAGCTTCCCAAGGATGTATTACAGGAACTGGATACTAGACTTAGAGACGATACTCAGTCACTTCACTGAAACTTGCAACCACCAAAAACGTCTTTCAGCTTCTGAGTTTGCTTCCACGTTGTACAACCCAAGTTTTAAAAATATAAAACCTCCACAGATTAACAAGTTATGATATAAAGAATAATCACGTTGTTTGTTGTTCAAGGTGTTCTGTTTTTCGGATGTATCTTTCATAATAGAGGTCTATGGGGAAATCTCTGTTTTGGCTGTAAGGGATTTTTTCATAGCAATAATGTGAGTAGCCGTTGGGTTAAATTAGCGGCAAGACGACTGTTCTCTCAAAAGTCATCACGGTCATGACAGCATGCTATAGGTCTGTGATACAAATATTTTGCAGTGAGTTTAAGATGAACTTGTAATATCCAACATCACATGGAATTAATTGGCTCTCACAAGAAAACCAATTTATCACGTTTTCTTAAAATGAATTGATTCTACTGTAAATTTCAGCAGGCAAAATGTTGGTGTAACTGGGCCCTTAGGAGACGAATTAATTGAAATCCTTAATTGCAGTGATAATGATATTAATTGAACAGATGTCTGTAGGTTTTTATGTCAGTTTGACTGAATCGTTTCAGTTTCAGTTTAATGTTGTATGATATTATACAATAAAACACAATAAAGTACTGTCCCCATGGGGAAATTTGTCATGGACTCGGATGTTGACATGTTGTCAGTCCCAGACTTCCATAATTTAAATCACCCAAGCAGCAATGAATGGGGCCATTTGAAAATGTTATTTAGTAATTGAATCATTCACAGATTACAGGAGAATAAACTAAAAGAGGCCATGTAAACAAGAGGAATCGAGGCAAATCCCAATTAGCTCAAGAGAGTAAACTGACTTTCCGAAAGTCAGATTCAATTTAAATAAAAAGGCAGGAAAAGAGTTATTGTGTGCCGTACCCTTGTACAATGACTGTTTCCATGAGGATAACAGAGGCAGCGAGAACCATTGTGGTGTCATCTTGTATGACAGAGGACAGGCCACAGTGTTTATTTAGTTTCATACATTTTGCATGCACAGAGCTGTGAAATGAGCACACAGAGCAGGATCTGTGCACACAATGCTCTGAAGCACGACAGCAGAGAGACATCTGAATGAGGGAGCATTTCTGTTGTACATGTACAAATATAGTACAGAGAACACTGAACAGCACTGTGACATGCCTGAACAGAGATACTGAGAGTCCCACCTCCACTGACTCATCACTCTCAACATTGTTTTTTGCAAGAAGCCCCACAAATTACTTGATGTATTTAAAATGAAAAAATTACATTTTTCCTCAAAGGCTGATTATGGGATAAGAATCGCTGCAATAACAACTTTGGCATATTGCATGTTGACAGTTGGTGGCAATAATGCACTGTAACAGATAGCAATATAAGCCCATAAATGAGAGGGAAAAAAATGCAACACATTGTAAAACATGTAGAAAAACTCTTTGCAAAATGTTTCATAAGGTAAAAATACATCAGTGCTTTTAGGGCGTCAGTGGTACCCTGTGGAATTTTACATTGTGTTACTCACTCTGTGTGTCCTTGAGGTCTAACAAATGCATTTCCTTCCTCATATGATGCTTGCAAAGCCTTTTGTCACGTGCCAGCAGTCTTCTTGTTTCCTCATTGTGAAACTTTGTATTTCACCTAGTGGTGGTAGCTTGTGTTCCGCATCACACAGGGTGTTGCGTGCCTGATGCGCGTTCTCGTCAGCTCGCGCTGGGTCATCTCGTCACTTTTTGCATAGGCTAGCAAAACTGCAACCTAAAAAGTTCTTCTAATCTTTGTTTTAACCCCAAGATTAAACCTACAGAAGACCTCATGACTAATTGTAATTGCTAACTGAGATGATTTCTTTTTATTTTTTGTCATCATCGATTAATGAAGATGCACTTAGATTGTTGCTCCTTATACTGCTGTGCTGGCTGCAAAAGCTCTCCTCATATGGGGCAGTCTGTTTTCTGATATCAGTACGCCCAGCCCAAATGGGCTTAAGGCAGACTGTACACAGGGATGAGACCACATATACAAATTATAGGAAAACATGGTATATTATAGAATATAGAATAGTATATATTCTTTATGCCTTCATACTTGACATGCATCAAATAAACATGTCATATTATACTGCATATTTGCATTAGTCAGTTTAGTTTGTCTAATTCTCTAAGCTTTAGAAATAAATGTAGCTCATTCGCTCAAAGAAACTTAACTCACCCTCCATCGTGGAAAAGTCGTGAACGTGCATTGAGAGCATGGGCTGAGCCGGTCACAGAGCTCCCTGAAGAGCGAATTAAAACACCCTGCAAAACCACACCGTCCAGGAAGGATGGGACTCCCTTCTTTCCTGCCTTTCCATGGATCGTTGCTGTGTTTCTTGGCACATTACTGCCACCTGTAGACCAGTGGAATAACTTTAACAGTTGTCTAATGGTGTTAGTACTAATGTTAAGGAGAAATAGGCGTTTGGTCAGATGTCTTGATTTGTTTTTTAACAATGAGAACTGCAATCTACCTTAACAGCAAAATTTTGTATGAGAACAGGTCAAATCCAGCTGCTAAACTGATGGATCTGATAACTTTTTTTTTTTCACATGAATAGGGTTTTATTGGTTGGGGAAGACTCATGGTGGTCTAAAAGTCTAAGTCTAAAAAAAGCAATCCGTGATGGTGTTCAAACTCCAGTCTTCAGCATGAAGGATATTCTAAAGCTAACCAGCTCAGCAACAGCGTAAAATCAGTGATGAGATGTCATTGTCATACGTGTGAAAAATGTAAGGGGATTTTACAATCTCTGATTTTTTTAAATCAAAGGCCAATCTGGCATATCCATCGAACCCCTCCATGTTCACACTGCACCTTGTTTGTGTACGGAGACAGAGACAACTTGTTTCTCCCAGCATGACCCTGGAGAACAAAATGTCTCACACTAACTAGGAACACACACGGCTTCCTGATAAGGCTTTGGGTCTGTGAGTAAAAACACTCATTACTCCGCTCTATTACTCTTCCAGCTCCAAAACAAATTCCTGTAAATCTTGTGTCATCAGAACAGTTAAATGGAAAACAAGTACACAGCAGGAACTCAGCAGAGCAGAAACATAGTCACATGGCCCTGCCTGAGGAAAGTGTCATCTTTTAGACTTACATTTTTATACATTTACTTTTGGGGAACTAAAATTAATCATTTCTTTTTGTTCTGGTTCTTCTTATTTTTTTCTTTAGTTTGTCCCAAAGCCATTTTTTTGTGCCTTTCTCTAAGATCTGGGTCACACTACACGATTTTAGCCCGATTTTGTCGTGGCCAAGGAATTACCGGCATCGTGGCCAATCATGAATGACAATCAGTCGTCTGTACTCGTGTAGTGTGACATGCTGAATGACCTGCCGTGCAAGTCTAATATGTCAGAATTTTTTGTCTTGACTCATCTAGTGTGACATCTCCCATGACATGTTCCTGAGTGTTGACCAATCAGGTAACGATGGCGAGGAGGAGGTCTCCAGCACAACTGATAAGCATACATATAAGTAGATTATCTTTATTTATGTTTCTTAGTTGCTGCACCTTAACAGGAAATCCTCTTTTTTTAGTTGGTAAATTCACTTTCTGTAATCATCGATGCAATAACAGCCTTTTCCCAGACAAATTCAGGTCATTCTTCCCCGTCGACCAAAAACAATGTGTGAAAAATCTGTTGCTGTGACATACTCCGTGCCCTGAAGCACACTCGTACAACAACCATTTAGATTTGTTCTTAAGTGGCTTGTCCATGTGATTTAAGAGAATTTGTGGCATTCTCTGGGCAATACCCCCCCCCCCCCCCATAAGTACTATTATACTTGTGTTCTTTTCCATGGGTATAATTTTGAATGCAGAGTTTATAGTTTTATTTAAGTCCTTTTACATTATTGTATTGATACTTACAACAGTAGCTGTGTGGGGACTTCGGACTTTTAAATATGTGAAGTGGGTTTAAGGAGCATATTCAAGCTGTAACAGATAGTTAAGCTGCTATGAAAGGCTTTAAACCATCCAAAAATTCTTCCTTGAAAGCTGAGGTCACATAGCGCCTCTGTGTGTGTCTTACTGTCTTGAGTTGAAACCTACTGAATGATAAAAAGCTTCCTGGGGAGTTGTGGGACTTACTGAAGGCTCAGCATGTGACCCATTTTCTGTGAAAAAGAATATGGAGAAATGGTCGGGCTGATAAATGTCAACGATGCCGTGGTGATCAAATCCACCTTCCAGTGTTTCCCCTTGGATTTCTGCCAGCAGTAGGGCTAAAGGATGTGAGCTTTTATTTTGTACTGCCTGGAGATATGTAACGCATCTGCTGACACATATTTGCACAGAGCTATAGATTTCAATTTCCATTTAATAAGGTGCTTCAAGACCCACCCAGAGAGCCTGTGTCCTGTGGACGGCCATACCTCTCCTCCTCTCTCCTTCTCCTCCTCCTCTCACCTCTCTGTCCATACTTTCTTGTCTCACCTGTATGATCTGTCCTCCTATCTAACAATGGAATACGTGAAAAAAGGCACTCGATTAAGCAACCTTCAAGAATTAAATCAAGTAACTCCTGTTTCGTATTTTTTCGTTTCACATACAGAAGACTATATACTTGTTTATCCCCTCTGATTTAATGTTACTTCACTGCTTGGTTCCATAATCTAAAATGATCATTTAACATGCTCTTCTCTCCCTACTCTATTACCCTTTCCACTCTCTCCCACTCTCCCCTTCTCCATTTGTGTTGGTGATCAGACATAATTGGTTTTGATCCATGGTAAGTCAATGGCTTGGATCTGCTGTGCGGGGAGCAGTCAGATTGTTGTAATGCTAACGGAGAGTAAGCTGCAATTAGGTCCAGAGCACTGCTGTGTAGTTGTGCAACGAATACATAACATACACCCAAACACACACTATTCACTATGTACACTATTTTCCCACCATGCTTTGACTGCCTAGAGACACTGGAGCTCAATGTTTTCCTCCTCCTCACTCTGTGTCCTTTACTTTGTGGTGTTTGCAGTTTTAATCTCGTTCAGAATGCTTTTACTGTGGTCATAAAAAACATCAGTCAACACTGGTGTGAGGCTACTTTACAGGGCAACATTAAGAAGCACGTGTGCTTTCATGTGTCATTATGCTTATGAAGAATTTCCATACACAAGTTTTCTCAGCAGAGTATTAGCTGTAAGTCTCCTGCTCTCACAGTATAAATGTGCTCAGTCATAGTCACAAGCAGTTCTCCTGCATATATGAAAGTGTGCAGTCCACACTGCATGTAATATTCATGTACAGGTCCATTGTACATGTGCAAGAAGAATACAAGTAAAAGACAGCAGTAACAAAGACTAAAACTGAAACTTTACAAATATCATAGCATTGAATTAGAACAAGGAGACTTAAGCCTAATAGACTTGCCATTATCAAAACCAGGGCCAAATAATGCTAATATTTACTTAGTAGCCATACTGTAAAGGACTGTGCTGGACATATTCTAACTGGCATTAAGTTAGCAAACAGACACAAACAATAATACATTACACATGACCTCTTTGGTTAACTAATATTTTTGACAGAGGTCACATGGGTAAATTTATGGACCATGGCACCATTATTGGCCCACCAAAGTGGAAGTTTGGGTTAAGGTGTAAGGTAAACACTGATAATGAGTGGGTAGGTCTAGTATTAGGTTGAAAATGGCTATTTAAAGGTTCGGGTTAGAGACAGCTCCTGTTAGGTTAGGCTTTGGTGAGATTATAGCACGAATCTGGGTGGGACAGTTTTGGCTCTGAGTGAATGTCTTCACAACTATTGGATAGAATATCATCAGTTTGGTACGTTCATTCATCCTTACTGAACTAATTGTGAGCTCTTTGTATCCACAGAGGAAGTGGGTCCTCTTCCACAGATTCCACCATTTGCACCGCCATGTTTCTACAGTAGCCCAGAATGAACAAAAGAAACACTGGCTGAGAGTTTCGTGATCACCACATGTTCTCCTAGATGCTTGGAAAGGGAGGGCTGAGATCAGGTTTACTCATTGCTACACATTTGTCCTGTTAGCATCCAGTTGCCCAAGTGTGGCCTCACAGAAGTGCTAGCATGCCTGACGTTTTGTCTTATTGGAGAATAAGTGCAATAAGTTTACCCAAAGTCCTTGCCTGAAGCAATTTGTCAGTTTCTTTGATTTTGTTGAATATAAACTTTAAGTAAAACCCCACTATAAGAATAGCTGTGTGCCATTGACACCAGTCTTGTTTCAAGCTGAATTAGTCCTCAAGTTTCCTAATGTTAGCCGCAGCTGTTTTTGTGTAATTGTTTGGCTTGTCACCCTCTATGGACTAACTAAACTCAGCACCGCAGAGAATGGGGAGCTGAAACTGTGTTTCCATCAACACATCTTTAAGGGCATTTCAAAGTATTCCATTAGCAAAGGATGTTGAAAATTACAAAATTTGAACAAAAGTACTTAATGACACAGAAAACGTTTTGTGCTCACTAGAGCTAGCTCTTGCCTTTTTGGAGACACTCTTCTTTTGGAGCTTCTCTTCGGTTCTCTCTCAGATGATGAAGGGGACTGGTTTTCTTTCTTTCTTTGAGGTCTATTGGTGGCTGGCAAACCATTGGTTTTGCTTCCAGTTTCCAAATTCCATATTTTCTGCCATATGTAACATAACCTGTGTCTCCAACTTCTGATGAAGCTACTCTTTCCATAGCCTAGTTTTGTTGCTCTAATGCAGTTGTGGCCTTTTTTTGTTTGTTTGTTTTTTGTTTTTTGCTACATTTAAGAAGTTTGCCTCAAATTCACGAGACAATTAGATGGACACATGGCTGATAATAAATCCTCCCATGGGAACCTCAAAATAAACCCATTAATTGTTACAAATCAAGAAACCTTCATTAAACTAACTAGCTTGCATGCTTCAGTCCATCATCTAAGATCCTTCCATTTATCAAAATGTTGCCACAAATCAGTGCTGTTGCCCACCGTCAATGTGAACAAACCTGCTTTCCAACATTCAGTCTGAGTAGAAACTATAGACTTGCATTTTTACATATTTTCATCTAGTCACTCTTCAATTGAGTGTGAAACTATCAGTATCTACCTTCACAAAGCCATTCAAGTCAAACAGTCTTTTCACTTGACAAGAACAATATGTGCATATGCAAGTGCTCTTCTCATGGTTTCTCTCACTCACCACACCCCCACATATGATAAAATCCACAAACACACAGGTTCGCATTCAGGAGCTCGGAAAAGAGAGGAGAAATAATCCCAGATCCCAATGGGAGCAGATGTCACCGGCACAAACAAGCGACAGATTGCCTCTGCCCACGGCCAGGCTGAAGGTGCTCTGC
Organism: Chaetodon auriga; assembly: GCF_051107435.1. Classification (NCBI taxonomy): domain Eukaryota; kingdom Metazoa; phylum Chordata; class Actinopteri; order Chaetodontiformes; family Chaetodontidae; genus Chaetodon; species Chaetodon auriga. The sequence continues at coordinate 4,298,231 of NC_135090.1, read as the reverse complement.
AGAGCAGAGGGAGGTCATTACTGCTGGCCCTTCTGCACAGGAGGAAACATAGAGGGGGAAGTGAAGGGGCTGCAGGGCTCAACAGAGCACTCACACACTCTCCTCTGCTGGTCTTTTTCCTCTGCTAAAATGCAGCAGGTCACATTTGAACTGAAACCACTTACCAAGTTTTTTTGTGACCTGCAGCAGATCAACTGTGTGCCATTTAGTTGCTGAGGCAGAACATGGACGGAGATTTCAGGAATGAGATTTTGTAAATTGGAGAAAAATTGCTTGATCCATGAAGTAAATTCTTCAGTAAATTCTTGAACAGAGACTGAAACAATCCATGCAGATCTCATACGGTCAGTGCACGGAACAAATTGATAGTGAGTGAACAGGTCGCTCTCAAGTTCATTTGTCGATGCAGGAACACAGGAGTCTCCTGAGGGATTTCACAATACTATGGGTTTATGTTATGGCAGTCAGTTTTAAAGATTTTGACTTGAGAAACAATGTTTTTTCACTCAGTTTGGTAAGACGAATAGGTCCTGCCAAACCCACTGAAAATGACATTTGTTTGTTGTCTTTTTCCTGCAGTGGCACTGGGCTGTGTCCTCATCACTATCTGATATTTCTCCAGACTGACATTATGAGCACAGTTGGAGGAAGCCTTTTGCTGGACGACTGACCAAAACATTAATGAATTTGAGGGACAATTCTGTGATAACACAGCTTTGGTATCCATCAGTTATTTTTTCATCTAATCAGCCTAAATTGTGTTTCCAGCATTTTCAATTTGATATAGAGTATCACTAGTTTTCAAAGCACAGTCGTGTTATGCAGTTTTTTACTGTTTACATTCTTCTACAGTACTAGTAGGCAAGCTAGCAAGGCTGTTGAAAGCTAGCCAGGTGACCACTTTGACTGTCTCTGAAGATGAAGACCTTTGGTTGCAGTTGAAATGCACTGAAAAAAGCTAGTAAGTGGACCTTTGAGGTACGACAACCTGCTAGAATCCTGGGGATCATCATGTTGGTGATGACCTGACTTTTCCGCTTATGCCTCCTTGAGGTTCACATTTGTTGTTTCAGTCAAGCAACTACTATGAATAACTATTGGGTGGATTGCAATGAAATTTGATTAGCAGCATTTAGATCAAAGCTGTGCCTAAGAGCAGCCTCACAGTTTGCATGGCTGCAGGCTCTTATCTTGTTTTTTCTTATCTTGTACTGTTACCAAGGTCAAGCATGAATTTTCATGCTCATCTTTTGCACCGATAATTCAGATGGCACAGTTTTATAACCATTCATCCATTATAGATCATTCCTAGTCTTAGAAGTGCTCCAACTGCCAGTGTCTTAGCAGAAAATGAACTTTTACTTCCACAACCTGCAAGCCCAAAATAACTCCTTCCACTTCGCTACGCTCTGATCGATAACAATCAGCCGCCAAAATGTCTTCGTTACAATGGCAATAGTACACAAAATTTTAGACATACTACATTTGTTCATAGTAGTTTTACTCTGATTATGCAGTGATGAGGTTTAATATCCAAAAAATGGCATAGCTGACTGGTTTAAAAGATGAACTCATAAGTACAGTCTCGTGCTGTTTTCTAAATGGATTTGAATATGAGGAAAGGATCATAACATTTGTTAAAAAAAACTGCAGGTGTAGCACTGCACCACAGATCCAGTGCTGCAAAGCAGACTCAGGAGGGAGGCAGTTGACAAAAAAGGGGAGTCAGAGCACGCAAACAAATCCAGAGGCCTAAAGCCTTTTGCTTGGGCTTGGAGATGGTTTCTGGAAGATGCAGCAGCACAAGAGAATAAAGGATGGAAAATTAAGGCAACAAATAAAAGACAATGCCAGATAGTGACTAAAAACTGCCCGGTCAGCATACTATGGCGAAAGAGAAAAAGCAGCAACTGGGTGGACAGATGAGTCAATCAGGTGGTGCTGAGGCAGCAAACTCAAGTGACGGCTGGTGGGACAAGGGAAGGAATATACACAATGTAAAATAATTCAAATACAAGACACAGAAGAGGAGGATGAGTGTCTTAATGGAGCACCTGCAATTCCTAATTAAAGCTACAGGACATTAGACAAAAATGATCTCACACATGTTGCTCCTTATGGGAAAGACATTTCACTCATTTTGCCGAAATTTATGTGGTCTTCTCGGCTGATGATCAGTGTAATTGCCATTTTCTTTCACTTCAATCAGTAGCAAATGGCATATCTTCAGCCCGTGTCATTTTCATTCTACACAGAAGCTGGGCCATTTTTCTGTGGCCAGGTTCTGATTGGTTGATTGCTTCTCTATCTAGGGGAGCAGCCATCAACAATCAGAACACCAGACTCATTTGAATCACTGAAGGAACCCTGTTTCTGGAGGTGAAGAACCACACTAGCAATGTTTTTAATGCACAGGAAATGATAACTCATATTGTTTTAATTTGGGAAAATGCAGTTAAAAATGGAATGTAATAAACGTAAAATGCAAAAAAACTAGAGCATGGAGTCAACACACACACACACACACACACACACACACACACACACACACACACACACACACACACTGCAAATGTCAATGATGCTGTATTTCAGTAATAAAATCAAAGTGCTAGTGAAACATAGAACCTCAGATATATTAGAGCCATTTTTCTTAAAGTCAACATGTGAGCACGATGCTGGCAGTGGAAAACTGCTCTATCAGAGCAGAAGAACAACCCAGAGGGATGGGAGGTTTTAAGAAGGAAATACTTTTTCAAATCTTTTGGTGAAAATGGCTTTGACAAGATATGTTTCTGTTGTCAGTGGGCCTCAAGCTACAGCCCAGTGCAGCTGAGCAGGACGTGGTCCACTCCCCCAAAATGTCCCCAGCATCAAAAAATATGGAGCAAGAGGCTCAGAACAGGAAAAACTGACCCAAATGTCTTGTTATATGTGTTGTTCCAGATAGCATTGGACACGCAATGTATTTTAATGTTTGTGGAGTGGTGTTGGTTGAGTAAACAAAAATGTCACTTCAGTTTCTGCTGAAAAAAGATATTCAAAACATCACAGTTATACAGTATGTCTTGACAGTCAATCATGTCATGATCAATGAAAAGATATAGTTCATCATTGCCATAAGAATCAAACCTAAAACTTGTCTAAAAATGGTATGTCCTATGAAGAACATGCAAATAGAGAAGAAATATGGGCTAAGGATAGAGCCCTGAGGCACAGTAAGGGCTTATCTTACATAAAGTGGTGCACACTACAGCACTACAGTACAACTGCCCTTGCTAGTTTCTGAGCAATGCATTGCCTTTTTTTTACACCCAGTACCCATGTTATAGCAAATGTTAGCAAATATAGCAAATTAGGTGTGGTCAGGCTCATTTTTGGCATGTTGCTATCTTGAGACAGTAGAAAGCAATTGTGCCATTGATCAACAAAAACCTGGTCTAAAGTCAACAACAAAGTATTTTCCTGCAATTTAAAGAGCATATTATTCAGATAGGAATATACACCCATGCCTGCTTCAAATCAGGTAGCTTTGTGGATTCCCTCTGCTCCTGTAGATGGTTTGCTCACACAATTTCACTTTGCACAGGAGAAGATCCTTTTCCTCAGCAGAAAACCTTTCGCCTCTTCAACTCGCCAAGTCCGCTATTTAAATGGCAGCACAACTAGCTTTTGAGGGGAATGGGAGATGACAATGTGGTTTAATTTATGTTATGGCCAAAATACAACTCTTTGTCCCTTGTGCCTTACTTTCTGCCCCAAATTATCCACTGTTTAACTAGCAAAAGTGGGCTTGGACACTCCCCACTTGCAGCATGCACTTCAGACCATGCACTGTAGATTGTCTGAACAGGGTGGGTGGGTGCCCTAATAGGAATAGCACTAGCATTGAAAGTCTGCTCTAAGTCTAATAAAAGTATATTGGGAATAGGGATGAGATGCACACAGGCTGATGAAAAGGCAGATAGAGAAATCCATTCGAACATGTTTGTCATACACTGTTTACGCAAAAACAACCATGGAACCCACATTTTTAAGGCAATTGTGGCTTTCATTTTCATTTCAAACACCATTCATCTCAGTGGTCTTATCCTTTTATACTAATCACACCAGTATATCACACTTAATGTAACCCTGATAGATTCATGTTTAAAAATGTGACTTGTAACACCTTTAATGACTGAGAGAACAGATGATAAACAGTAATACCCTTTCCATCTCTGTTACGCACTCACAAAGGGACATACACAAATGCACACACACTGAGGACAGACAGTGAGTACAGTAGCCCCAGGCCCAGATGGTGCTCCTTCTCCACCAATGACAATGTTATATAAGTGGATTGAGCCCAGGAGCAGAGGCCTGCATGCCTGCTTTACCAAGCCACAGTGGTGCATGGGATGTGTTTTGTGGAAAAAGGAGAAGAGAGAAGGAGGGGGGAACCTATCTGATGCTTGAGCCTGGAAAGACAGACGCGTACAGCTTTAAATAGCTCTAATCCCACCCCCATCCTCGCACATGCATTCGGCCACTTTCCTGCCACTGGGTCTCTGACAGAGCATGGCGAGGTATCAGGCATACGCAGCCCTTCTCTGCTCTGCTCTGGTGGGTGTGTGGGTGGGAAGCTGTATCTAGATGAATGTCTGTCTATGGACGTGCACAGTTGTGTGTGCGCACAGCGGGTGGAAGGTGTAAGTGTGATGTGAATGTTGAGGCGATCTGCGCAGAGAGGCAGGGTTTTAGAATTGAAGGACAAATCACAGGTTTTGGTCAGAACAAGGACACGTTAATGACCTTGGGCTGCAATAAATCCAAGAAATCAGGCAATTCTGGCACAGATCGTGTCCCTGGCTTTTTACAAGTGCTGTTTTATGCAAAAGCCCCCATTCCTGGATAAAAAGACAAGGTTAAATTTAGAGCTGTTTGCTGCTTGCATGCAAGTGACCTAATGCGTATCCTATTCTTCTGCTGCAAACCAATATTCCCTACACCACAACCTACACAATACCACTGACATGGTGCCAGTGGTTAAATGCCATACAAATCGGTATTTGCTCATCCAGTCCCCGCCTGCCTTCACCTGTCCATCACAACAACACCACATCTATTCTCTTTCTCCTTCCTTCATCTCTACTTCTTTTCATTCATTGCCTCCCTCAGAGGCAGCCATCTCCTCCTCTCATTGTTCCACTGTCTTTTGTTGCCCTCCTCAACAAAAGAGAACACTTGAGACTGTGATGTGTGTTTGTGTGAGTGTGTGCTTGCATATGACAATGATGCTTCATTTCCTCCAAACTGGCTGCTTGGGTATAATAGCTGGTGTGTGTGTGTGTGTGTGTGTGTGTGTGTGTGTGTGTGTGTGTGTGTGCGTGTGTGTGTGTGTGTGTGTGCGTAGAGTTAGCACTCTGCCTCTTTAAGTCAGGAGTGTGACAGCTTGCAGTGGTGCTCGATCCTTGCCCCCTGCCATTACTGCAACACACATGCACTTAGCATTATCTTATGCACAAAGACACAATGTAGCACATAAAACAGTCCCAAACAGTTTGGCATTTGCTGCTGAAACATGAGTTTTCAGCAGTTTTTTTTTTTTTTTAATTGCAAAGCAATTTGCAGGCTCTTCTTTATTTTGCAGTGTGTTATGTATGTGTAAGGAAAACAATGATTGTTTAAATATATTACATATAACCATGATGTGTAAAATTAATTTTGAATGAGAACATAAATTATCCTCAAAGGTTTTGGTAAAGATGATATTCTTAAGATAACTATAAATAATGCAATAAAGGCTAAATATAATAAACTTCATTAATTTGACAAAACAATCCCAACTCAAGGAACACTCACTAGCTTTTGGCTCTATGGATGGTCTGTTGGTCGGCCCACTATTTTGGGGTGGCGTGAATGTGTGTACCAAAGATAATCACTTAAGTGATTTCCTGACATTTCATCCAGCACCACCACTGGGTTGGAATTTGTAATTTTGTCCAGTACTTTGGTTCATGACTGAACTCTTACAAAATAAACAACATTACCATCAGCCTCGGCTTTTCTTTGGGTTCAGGGCGATCTGTCGATCAAACTACCACAGCTGTCTCACTGCATTCAAGGGAACATAGTTTTACCATTCACCCCGTAACATAACTGATACATGCTGCATCTCATAGGTGGAGTTGCTAATACCTCAGCAGAGCAGGGTTTTTATAAAACTGGATGGTGCAACACAGCTAACATAGTAACATCTTTTATTTTGGGCTGTCCAGTCCAGTGGACTGTTTAATCAAAGGTCAGTCATTGGTTGCATATAAAGTTTAACTTCAGGCAAAAATGCTGCGAGATTGACTGAGATTTTGAAAAGGCTGGTGTGGTCAGGCTCTCAGAAAGGGAAGTGGCCACTCAACCTGACCTGCAACTTTTACTCACTCCTCTGCAGCTCAATCCAAATACCCACTCTCCAAATTCACCATGAGACTGCAAGGCTAAATAAGTCCTTTCTGTTTCCTCTCTTCAGTCTCTATCAAGTAAAAGTCCACTTGTTTGAATCCCATCCAATAATTATACTAATTTATTAGATACCTATATACAGTCTACTGCAATCTAATACAACAGCCGTGCAATAATTCACTTCTAGGCTAATAATTGTTTTCAGTTTTTGTTGACACGGTCAGAGAGGTGTGCAAACATGAACCACACATAACTGATTTATATGGAGTGACTGCTGGTTTCCATTTGACATTGTTATAGCTGTCATGAGGGCCCATTAAGAAATCAATAACATATTTTTATTGCTATGCATTCATTTAAGCTGAACATGTCAGAACTGTTTCACAGGACTGAATGGTGTTCGCTTTATAGAACGTGTCACTATAAAGAGCCATATAGTACCTATGAATTACAGCATTTGTCATGAGTGTCATTCATCTCCCTCTCTCACTCCAGCAGAGTTGACACTCAGTGACACATATTTATACCTAGTCATTTAACCTGTAATGCTTTTACCGTTGTGAGACTTGGAGTTACCACAAGTTGCTTTTTTGGTTTTGGTTGAGGGCCATTTCCAGCCTCTGTACCAAGCTAATATGTACAAGTAAACAGAGACCCTTACTCTACCAGTCTCTGGTAATCAGGCCCCCAAATTATTGGAGTAACAAAGTATTACTATAATTAGTAACTTGAATATAATTACTGAATTGAAACTTGTAATTCTCTACAGTACTTCTTACTAAAATAAGTAATCATATTACTGTAGCTAAGTACACATTACTGTACTAATTAATGCATCGCTGTAAAACACTGGTCACTGACGAGTGTGTCCTCTGGCCAAGTCTAACAGCAAATCTGTTTAAACCTGAACTCAATAGCTCCACTCAAACGCAGGGAGAAAAGCCTGTCGCTATGGCTTCCTCCTTGTTGCATCATACTGCACATCCTGATCCCCTTCAGAGAATTCTGTGTCCTTGAATTATGTGATGATAATGGTATACATTTTCAGTCAGTCTCTCTTCAATGGCATTCATTGTGTTGCATTTGGTTGTATAGCAGTGGCGGCCGGTGATAGGATGACAGGAGGAAAACCAACCCATGGCGTCATGGTTATTTAGGGTGGACAGAACATTATACACAACTCTGACTATAGCGAATACCAACCAGTTCTCATTCCCAGAGCATCAAATACCACTGCTTTGTCACACTCCTTGGCGTGTCATGCAGACGCCCAAGGCTCTGTCTGAGGTGCACTTTGTACTAACTATAACCAGCTTTGTGACCAAAAAAAGAAGACAAAATTGAAAAGATGTTGTAGCATTGTCTACTGTCTTGCATGTACCATAAATGTTATCCGCAGTGCTAACTGACTGTTGAGAATGAGAATGATGTGAAAGCTTTGTAAAAAAGCTTGAAAATGGACATTGAATTTGGATTTTTATGTCAAAATAGCCATTTCCAAAGCCAAGAATAAACATTTCTCCCTAAAGGAACACATGAAGTTCAGTTTACTCGTCATGAAGAGTACCACTCAGCCAGTGAAAATAAGTTGTGTAATGTCTTCTGTGGCTCTGGAAGGAGTTTTCTAAGGTTTGAAAAATGACCCTGATGTGTCACAGTTGTGTGTGCAGGGGTGCAGGAAAGCCAGGGATAAGGCCCAAATGCACTCCAGAAAGGCAGGTAAACAAAAACTGAGGAAGCAGGCTAAGGCAAATCCAAGAATAAAGAAAAAACCAAGAACCAAGAGCAAACCAGACAAGTATGAGGATCTCAGGTGAGAATACTGACAGGCAACAAAATCACATGACCTGACAACTGAAAGAGGGAAAACACATGGACTAAATACACAAGAGGTTCATGAATGAAACACAAGTGATACAGAAAACAAGTGGGAAAACACACAAAGACAGGAAGTAACAGAAAACATGACACACGAGGAGAGTAACCTTCAAAAGAAAACAGGAAACGATGCAAAACTGCAAAACCATAACACAATGGAGTGTTATCAAGATGCAAGAATCAAACATTACAGCAAAACTAGGCAACACAATCAAAGTCATTGCACTTCAAACACAAAAGGAAGAAACCTCTGTCAGCAAATATGGATGATTATGATAATTATTAATCAAGATGGTTAACTGGTTAACTATGTGTCATGTCATACTGGCAAAGCTTGTTTCCTATCGACAAATTCTGCTGTTAAAAAAAAGACTAAGTAAAGAATGCAGCATGGAGTACAGTAAAACCATGAAATTTTGGACATTTGATGCAAACTTTCTTGAATGACATGAAAGGTAGCGAAAAATGTACTGCAGCATCAATGTGCATTGAGACATAACAGAGCTTCCTCTTTCTATGTAGACGGGACAATGATCTTGGTTTATTTTTCACCTTGGTCAGTAGTCCACCTTGAATAAATCTTTTGATTGTGTACTGAAGCCCTTGATGCCAGCTTCAAAAAAAAAAAAAACATGGCAGTGTGATGTTCATTACATTGGACTGTGGGATGATACAATCTAAAACTGTTTAGCTGTAAGCACGCAATGTATCACTTGGGTGGTTTTTACTGGACATTTTTGAGAAAATTTGTGACCAAGATTTGTACTCAATAGGACATTTTACAATAAAACGTGGCCAAGTCTTCAGCCGTGTTAGTGGTTCTGTGAGGCTAGACTTTGAGCTTAATGCTAATATCAGCATGTTAATGTGCTCGAAATGATAATACCAGCATATTCATGTTTAGCGGGTATAGATTAGCTGGTTAGCATGCTAGATTTGCTAATAGCACAAAACACAAAGTACTTGTGGCTTCGAGGAATGTCATTAGTTTTGATCAAATGGTGACGCTAGATGAAAACCAGTGGCTCTCTAAAGTCATTAGGGTTCTTCCTCTGGTAACTGTGAATATATCTACAAAATTTTGTGCTAATCTGCTATTTCTTGCTACCTCTCAGCAGACATATGCTGATATATCTACAATAAGCTCATATTCACAGATATATTGGTATAGCTTGATGCTTCAAGAATAATTCTAGGAAAAATGTGACCAAATAATTCCTTTGAAAGAGTTGATTGTTTGTGAAAGACAACAAATGATAAATATTAATGACATGAATAACCTCTCCTAGATGCCATAAGTGATTAATAGGCTTCTCTGTTCTTGCCTGCTTCAACCACCACCTTCCTCTCATCCCAATCTTCCCATCATGCTGCAGGCTACTAAACAGATCCTTTGTTTTGGGTCTTAGAGAAGCCATAAAAAAGCAGACTTTGTTCTATGCTCTCTCCCTCTCTCTCTCTCTGTTTCTTTCTCTCTGTCATCCTCACCCCTCCCTCTTTCGTTTCACCCTACCAGCAGATGGTTAATGATTCATGGCCTGGGTGCACACGTGCTATTGTGAGTCTAGCATTACTCTATGGACATAGAGAGAAGGGTAACATACTGTGTATTGTTAGGGGCTCGAGCGATATGGGTCTGTTGAAGACTGTCACCACTTTTGTGTTGGAGTTGACAGTAGCTGATCATTTGTAGCAATGTTCAATATTTAATATGTTGGAATTTTCTTCTAATTATTAATATACTAACTGGGATTATTTTTTTTTGACATATTCTAGTCAATATTTATATTATATACTGTGTGTTTTGTCATGCAAGATGTGCATGAGCAAGCATGACATGAGTGTGTCTGTGCATATTTATATTCACTGATGGAAAGTAACTGAGAACATTTACTCACATACTATACATCAGTCCAGTTTTGAGGAACTTGTTTACTTGAGCATTTTCTGGTAGTTTATATGTTTGTTCCACTACAATTTAGAGGTAAAAAGTGTAGTTTTTACTTCAATGCATTTATTTGATAATTTAAGTTATTATAGTTATTTCACAGAATCAGATCAATAATGCAAAATACTATCAAAAAATAAATTATAATGTATTATCTATTATCTAATTTTACCAGCTGCAATATTAACATGTAACGTACACATTAATGCATCAACATTACAATACAGTAATATAAAATGGATTATTTTGAAATGGGCCTTTTGGAATGATGGTAATGCTTTTGTGCTTGAATGCAGGACTTTTACTCAGATATTTCTACACTCTGGTGTTATTGCTTTTACCAAGCTACAAGATCTGTGTACTTCTTCCACTCTTGTTTTTGTGTACAAATACATGAGTATGTGTGTGTGTGTGTGTGTGTGTGTGAGAGAGAGAGAGAGAGAGAGAGAGAGAGGGGGGGAGAGAGAAACAGGCAGAGAGACAGGCAGACAGGCAGGCAGGCAGGCAGGCAGAGAAACGTGTTTATCAAAGTCAAAGCAGTAATCATGGACTTAGGCCCAACCTTCACAGTCTAGTCTTAGTTTTGCTGAGCGGCTCTTCTCTTTTTCTTGTTTCTTGTTGTCATTAACACTCAATCAGATAATTCCCCCCTCTTCCTCAGTTGCACTATCTATGCATGCATCTCACCCTCTTTTTTCATGCTCCGCCTCTCCCAGCTCTTGTCCTCATTCTAAACTTAACACCCAGGGGATGCACGTCTTCTCAGGTTACAAATCTCCCTCCTGCCATGCACCTCCACCACCTCCTCCACAACTAAAACCAGTCACTCAATGAAAAAAAAGAAGACACCAGCAGCTGCCGATCAGCCTCCTGTAAGCACTGCTCAACAGAAACCCACAAGGTGGGGTTTGTTGAAAGGAAATGCAGTCTTTCTCCATCCACTCCTTCCTGTAGCTGGGGACAGACAATGAGGGGAAGTGATTAAAATGGGGTCCATAGCAGTGGTAGGCTTCATCGGCACCTATGTATGATGGATTCTGGCACTCACATACAGTGACACACTTACATACACTTCACTCTGCTGACTTAATCTAAAAACAGTGTAATGTAAAGCTAAGGCTTTCAAGGCTCTCTTGTGCATTAAGAAACAAAAGTAAAGCCAAGAAAGGAGGCCACATCCAGCAGTCTACATGCTCTCCTCCCAGGGAGTGGACTACCTTTCACCATACACAGCAACTTCATATCTACAGGCAGCTGACATTACTCTCATTCCATGCGAGCAGAACACTCAATGGGAAGGAAGTTTAAAGAATTCACTCTCAACCTTAATGTGGCAAGATTTCAGAAATAGCATTTCGGAGGAGGAAGGCTGGAATCTTGTTGCTGAACCGACTTGACCAGATCATATCCGCCCATCCAGGCACAGCACAAAGCGAAAATAATGAGGCTTAAAGGAAGAGAGCAAAATTGTAGGCAAATACATATCTACACATTCTTTTTGTGAGTTAGATGAGAAGATCAGTCCCACTCACATGATAGAGCGAGGGTTGGGAGGTGATTAGTGGAGTTGAATTTAAATTGACACTTTGCCTCTTTAAAAAAAATCTTCATTTAATCAAGCACTCTCATTGAGATTAAGATCTCTTTTCCAAGAGAAACCCGAGAAACATTCACAATAACACAATCAGCAAACAGAAACAACACAGTTACATAATAAACAAGGAATTGATCATTTTCAATCTCATCTCTATACGTCTGAATTAGGGATATAGTGTCACAAACAAAAACAGGCTTTTTAATGTTCTCTGTGTCTTGCACTTTAAAATCTGTTGTTCTTCCATGAACCAGTGACATCATTGGTTCTTGGAAGAACTACAGGCTATTTCAGCTTGGATTTGTAGTCTCTCAGTGTCCAGGGCATGTGCTCTAGATGCCACTCAAAGCAAATCTTTCTCCTGTCTCATTTGTAATGCAAACTAGCTACGTTTCCAACTGCAAAAATGGTATCATTTAATACAAGTGCAGAAGATGTTTTGAACGAGGATACTTTTTACAGTGTTTTAGCTGACTTGGATATTCAGTCATGGGTATTTATTGGAGCAAGAGTATACAGCTGAAGAAATGCTGCAGAGAGGCAACAAAACAATCCAGAGGAAAGAGGCTAAGGCTGCGGATGCATTAGCTATGCAAGAGAACATGGTCAGTGGGGACCATCCAGAACCTACACTGCCAAGTGCAAACAGTGGTTGGTGGTGCCGTTGCTCACATTGCCCTCTGATACCAAAAAAAAAAAACGGAATCATTGGCACTGGCAATTTTTGTTGGACACTGTTGTCAACACCAACCTCTAAGGACCCAGGTGAGCATTACTATGCCTGAAGGTTTTGCACCTCACTTGGGCAGAGGTGTGCTGGAGACCTTCAGGATCCCAAAGGTAAACTGGAAAAGACAACCAAGACCAGCAAGGCTGAGAGGGCAGATGACCACTGAGAGAGTATTTCTCTTACCTGATGCTATGTTTTGGCCAACAAAGTGATAGCTACAGGCTAGTGTGGTGATACACAGCAATACTGAACAAGCTCTCAACTCCCTTGCATGAATTGCATGGCTTCTTGGAATTCTACAGTGTTTGTCAGAGGTCTCACTAAATTTTGTAAGCACACTAATACTTGTCGTCTTTGTTGAGTTTAGCAGACAGCTTACACTAACTGCTAATGTTACAGTATACCACTTTCCTTCATGTCTTTTGCTCTCTGCAGACAATATCTTCTGGCTGATTATTGGTCTTCTGTCGAGTGGGTGCTACAAGGGGAGAGACTTGGCATTGCAACTAGATTGCTATGCCTGTCTGTGTCACATTGTGTCACAGCCAAATACCATCCCTCTGTGGTCAGTGCAGAGGGCATGCTGAAGTAGATGAAGCAATGGATGAGCTCTGACCATCTGATATGAAAGTCCTTGTGGAATAATGCTGCTAATTATGGAAAGTTTTACCTTGAAGCTTGTTGTGTGTGTGTTGTGCTTGTGCGTGTTACAAGATAATCATAAGGAAGTCAAGTGTGTCTGTATATTGTAAACCATATATATTGTGCTAAAATGAAACAGATCTACATGAAATGCCCCCCAAAGAATCACCACTTTAATGTTGTACAGTAGTGCAGAGTGACCCTGGGATTCGTGTTGTCATGTTTAGTAGCCATTAGTAAGATCTCCCAAGACAAATTGGTCCCAAGTGAGGTACTGGACTAAGATCAATTCACAGACCATATATGAATTGACCAAGAAGGAGCTACAGCAGCCCAGCCATGAAAGGGAAAGTGGGACCTTTTCCTGGAGCCAGACCTGGAATGTCACTTCTCTGGCAGGGAAGGAACCGGAGTTGGTGCAAGAGGTGGAGCAATGCAAATAGGTTGTTTGCAGATGATGTCATGTTGATTGATTGATTGATTGATTGATTGAAAGTTTATTTCAAATGCAGGAAAAGAAAGAAAGAAAAAAAACATGTGGCAACAATTGACAAAGACAAAGACAAAGAGCTTTCTTAACACATTTGAAAAGGAGTGGGAACAAGTAAACACTTATTTAATCCCACCCCCTTTCGTTAAATCTTACTCTTTGAAACTACACTACCTCACAAACACTTCATTCATTAATACACATAGTAAGGAGTTACAATCACTTGTGCCATAATTCAAGGTACAAAATGCAAATTAAGATAGCAAGCAAGCTGGCTAGCTTGCTAACAAGCTAGCAATCAAAGCTCAAAACACATCATCCTTGTACAGCTGGAATACCATCTGTTTATACTTTTTCTTGAACTGGTTTATGTTTGGACATGTCACTCTTTTGTTGTGGTGCGAACTGCAGATGGAGGGTCAGAAGTGATTTTCTGCATAGGAAGCACTATACACACTCACATACACTCAGAATGCCTGTGTTTTGCATCATTCACGGTTGCACTGATCTATCGACGCAAGAAACCACGAGGAGCTTTTATTGAGCACCAGATGTTGTTGTTCATAAGGGTGAAAAATGCAAGAAATTGACAGAAAAATGCTGAAAAAATGTGAACTGCCTATGGTCGAGAGGAGCCAAGTTAGATAATGGTGGAAATGGTGTAACCTTAGCTATTGTTCTAAATCTATGGTGTTAGATATAAAGTAATGGCTACAAGCAACACTTGTTAAATCAGGGTTAATGGTTTCACATAAGACACGTGAATAACATACCCTCTCTTGTTTCAAGATGATCCACGTCTTTAGTGGCATTTCACAGGACCTTTGTGAGTGGTTAACCTCGCAAACAACCGTAAACATCATAATTCAGCTCCACAGTGCTGTGGCAGCCCTCTGTCTGAATTTAACATCACGTGACTGCAAACAACTTATTAGATATAGCGATGGTCACCAACTAGTTCTGGAACCAAACTCTGTGGAGAAGGGCTGAGCTATTTTCTTTTCTAGAGTTGTCCACAGTGAAAGGTCCTGGGTGGGTGTGGGGATATTCACAAGTCCCTGGCTGAGAATTCCCCCCAGTGATCAAGAGTCACCTCTATATGACTATAAGTCACTGAGGGGAAGGCTCTGACTGTTGTGTGTGCTTATGCAATGAACAACAGTTCAGAGTATCTGGCCTTCTTGGAGTCTCATCCTGGAAAGGATTCCATCTTGGGACTCCACAGTTCTGTTGGAGAACTTAAATGCTCAAGTGGGTAACAATGGAGGAACCTGGAGAGGGGTTAATTAGGAGGAACGGCCTGCTTGATCTGAACTTGAACAGTGCTTTATTGTTGGACTTCTGTGCTAGTCATGGATTAGGTATAATGAACATCATGTTTGAGCATAAGGTGATTTCTAAATGTAATTGGTACCAGGACACCTTAGGCCAAAGATCAATGATCAAATTTGTGGTGATATCATCACATCTGCGGCTGTATGTCTTGGACACTTGGGTGAAGACACTTGGCGGAGACCCTGAGGTGGACCCAGAACTCACTGAAGGGATTATCTCACCGACCAGGACTTACCAGGAGGAGCTGGAAAACCTTGCTGGGGAGAGGGATGTCTGGATTCCCCTGCTTAGCCCACTGCCACTGTGATTTAATCCCTGATAAATGGAGGAAAATGGATGGATGGAAGATGGATGGATGGATGGATGGATGGATGGATGGACATACATGGAGTGGGTGGTACATATTGACAGACTATTTACAACCTGCAAAATAATGGATAATACATTATATACATGTAAAAAAAACTGTGTATTTTCAGTTATATAGCCCAATTCATAAATTGTAAATGGGTGTTTTCCTGTTATATTGTTATTGACACTTTATAAAGTGACAAAATCAAGTGATGAATCTATGTGATGAACACCAGAGTGATTAAATTAAAGGTGCAAATATCATATCATAGCCATATCACACCTAAATACTGACAGCAACTGGAACCAGTGTTGTTTGTGACTGTACCCTTTTCAGAGTTTCACAACCTGACGGGCTAGTGAAAATGCATCAGAGGAAAAAGAAAAAGTAGAAGCAACTCATGTAAGCATGTAGGGGAACTTTACTTGATGTTTGCTACTATTATATACATTAAATACATTTTGGAACCGCTTAAGTTCGGGTGTGTCACGTACTGTACCATCCCAGGGTTAGGGTTAGAAGCCACAGATGTATTCTCATTGTAATTTGAGCCCATCCCAAGAGCTGCTCCCTGCTTACACTACACATCTTGTCTCATACATGTCTGGTGTGATTTGGCTGTTCAGAATGACTGTGTCATGGGCAGGAATTACTCCTGTTAAATGGTCAAGGTTGCTTGAATCAAAAACTATAGCAGCCATCAGTGTCAACTTGAGACTTGATTTGTCAGGCAGATAAATGAAGACTCAAAACTTAATTTAGACCTGCTAATCTGGAGACTTACTGGAGATTTGACTGCCTGAAGACCTGACCTGGAAGCAGCAGTCAGTTATGACCTGACAACAGCAGGCAGATAGACAGCATTATGTAACCTCTTGGCTTTTCACCCAGTGTGACTGAATCAAGAAAATCATTGAACACAAGGAGGAGCTTTTCCTGTTCATCATGTTTTGAGGATTTTTGCCTCAGCTTGCATCACTGCAGCAGCCTGGCTCATTGCAGCACACTTTTATATGCTAGCCCCTGCTTTTAGATACTAATAATCTATAGTTTTTCTGTCTTTCTTTTTCTTTTTTTTTTTTCTTTTGCAAAGCACTAAATCCCGCTAGAATGTAACAACAATTATAAGAAATAGTGTATTACTCGGGGCCAAATGCTCAGTCTAAAACTGTCCATATATCATCGACCAGGCAGCACGAGTCCAGCAGCTGTCTGACACACTTTGTGTGTTTAATTATTATATCCGAACAGACCTTGCACCCAAAGCATACATTGCTTAACCAATGATGGCTAAACTCACAGGTTTCGTTTGGCTGGTCATGCCACCAGTTACATGAATAAAATGATGTATGAAGGTTGTTTTAAACAATTTTGGAGTTCTACCAAATAATCTGCACGCCTTAATTCACTTTGATTACAGTAAATAAATCAACAGCTAGGTTTCCATCAAAATGCAGTGCAAATTTTGAGAAAATCAGCAAAAGAAATGTGAATTAACATGCATTTCAGGTTTTTTCTAGGCCATCTAGCCTATACACTGAATAAACAATTGCCAATCAAGCATTCTGATCTTTTCCTGATCACTCTCCTATACCTATTGTCAGAACTGTATTGCAGGGGTACTTCAGCTATTTAGTACTGATCTTCCATAAAGAGAGCATTGAAAAGGAGAATGGTCAGAGGAACTCCTCATGACAAGTAATCCGACCTTTATGTGTAAAATCACTGCCCTTACGGTTATCGGTAGTGCAACAGTTCTTAATGTTGTGTTCAGCTGGTCAAATGTGGGGTGGGGTTTATTGTGATGCAGCCACAGGAAATGCATTTGTAACCGTGGTTAGTGAGTAAAATGTAGTAAAAATGCTACTCATTGAGATATAGGCATTGACTGTGCTTTTTGTCAGTTGCATGTTCTTATAATACATCCATTATGTATTTTCAGCACAGACAAAAAAAAAAAAAAAAATTGAAACATTTCTGTACAAGGGATATTTAATTGGCTGCAAGGCTGGCTTACTGCATCAATTGTAGCTCTTTTAAACCGGCATACCCATTGTTCCTCCTCTGCTATATCTTTTAAGCCATGCTAGCAGCATGACTGTAAGGATGATAATAGCATTCAATCTGTCTGCTGATCCACCATACTGGTCCAGACTGAAATGACTCAACAAGCATGTTCATGTGCTGTTGTTCAAATTTCAGTTCAAAGCACAGCTGTGCATAAGTACAGCCTCACAGAGCCGCTAACATCGCTGTAGAATCTTAATCTTGTTGAAACACAAGATGCTCAATGCATTTTTGCTGCCTGGTTGATACATGTCATTTGTAACAGATTCTGGGGCCTCTATTGTTAAAATGCCCTATTGGTAACCACAGGTGTTGCCAAATCAACCAGGACATAATGTTTTAAAATGATAGATATAAAGAGCTGCAGTAGCTACATATACAGTGCTGTGATACAGCACTCTGGGACATAGCAACCAGGGTGGCCTGATAAGAAGATGGACCTGCAGTATGTCTACAGTAGTCACTGAGTTAATGAGAATTCTGTCTGTTCAGTCAATGTTACTGTACAACCTCTTTTCTAACATATTCTGTCTGTCCCTCTGTGCACCAGCAGAGCAGTTTTTCCTTCTTTGACAGAGAATGACTCAAAGGGAAATCAATCTTGAGTTTGACCGAATGGGTTTCATGCTTGATTAAATTGTGGGAACTAAAAAAAAAACACAGCTTGTGAGTACTGAAACACAACACCAAACGCAACTTCTCAACTGTAGCTCCCAGTAACTTTGCACCATGCCGTTTGGGTTAGCAGAAGACAAGGGACTTTCTACTGTCAAATTAGATCAACAGCTGTTGATTTTCACTGTCAGCGAAGGTACGAACACACTGCAATGCACAGACTCACTTTATGGGGCAGAGTTGAGTTGAGACTCTTTCAAGTCGAGCAGATCCAGAGTTCAGCCAGTCAGAAATGGAGAAGTTGAATGTCATTACAGACCACCTGCTGCCTCTTTGAGCTGACCTGACGTCTGCCACCGACAGATGATGAGGAAGAGGCTGCGTGGCTGGAGGGCTCTCAGAAAGCACAGAAAGACTCCAGAAGAAAGGAGAGACTGTCTGAGACCACTGGTCTTGACAGGGCTTTCATTCAACAGCATCTGCTCCATCACTGCTGTCTGTATCGAGCCAGACTCAATAGGCTGATAGATTCAAGAGACACTCACAGGAAAACAAGCCTTTTCTTTATGGTGTAGTCAATGAATTTGTTCAAACAGCAAAAACTCTATCTGAGTACATTCATTTTATAGAGTATCACACGATTACAAGATTGTGCTTTGGAATAAATGGTGTGTCATGATACTCAGGAAGCTTTGAGGGTATTAAAAAGCAGGCTTGTGAAGTCCTCAGTTGGAATCCCTGAAAGGAGTGAAAAAAATATGGGTGTCCATACAACTGACCCTGAACACTCTCTGAAGAAACACAAACAGAGAATTTTGTACAAAGAAGGCGAAGGCGAACTTGATTTGGTGAACTCCAACTGCTGAAGCCTCATAATAACTTTAGATAAATTTGAGAATTTAATTTTGCATGGAGCAAAGCTGTGGATTTTGTCATCCATTATTTCCTTTGGAATAACTTGAGGGAAGGATTCCCGTGTGGCCAGTATGAACAGGGTGAGTGAGTCCATCTGATTAAGTCTGATTTTTGTCATACATTTATTCATTGATGTTAATTCTTCTGGACAACTGTTGACACTGTTGCTTTACTTGGATCCATGATGAGTAGTATGGCAGTGCAATATGTGCAATTTACTGCAAAAGGTGAAACATGAAAGAAACACCTAAAACATTGTGTCATACTCATACAAACATTTTACTGATATATACCGCACACATACTGGCAGCAGCTGCTGTGCAGGCAGTGCAGTCTGCTTACCAAACAACATTTCTCTTTTCAAGAGCTATATTATTGCTGAAGCTGTTATAATCCATTGTGCGCTGTCTGAGGCAATTGCTGTTCTTGCTGCCAGATGTGTCAAGTGTAATAAGGCCATGAACCTCCAGCAGGAAAAAGAATGTACTAACAAGTAGGCAAGAATCCCTTCACATTGATTATTTTCCAGCACAGGCCATTTATTGCAGGAGCAGCGGGAAACTGCTTGGCCACAGTCCCTAAAAATCAATGAGGGTGAGCCTTTCCGCCCCTCTGATCACTCCCACAAGTACCCCCTTCTATGTCCTGTTCACCTCAAACTCTGACACCTGGCATCTTCACAGACCCATCAGCCATCAGAGACGGAAGTAAGTGAGGCAGAAACATTTGTTCATCTGTTGAATATGGCACACATATTTGCTACATAATAGTCTAAACCTATGTCAGTAGCAGATTTTCCACAAAAAAAAAAAAGATTTGGAGCATTCCACAACTTTCCCAGTCTTTTGTTGTTTCTGTCCGACGTTGTTTGAAACATGTTGCTGGCATCAACTTCAGAATCGGCATATATTTTACAAAAATCAATGGAGAAGATGAATTAGCAAATCATCAATTAAATCTGTTTGATTTATGTTTTGCACAGCAACTTTTTTAGAGTCTGGGTTGTAATTAAACTCTGAAAGCCATAAAAATCACATTAAGGATCAATCAGGACCAGTGTTCTCCCTTGTGTTTTTGATCATCAATTTGCGTGGCACAAATGAAGACTGAAATGAAGGCCTCTTACAAAAACTCATCATATCTTAACCCATCATAACAATTAGCTTGTCAGTTTTCACATAAAAAAAACAAAAGGGTATGACTGAATACCAAAAAGGAATTCTGGTCTGTGTCCTCACCTGATCACTTTTCCTTGATGGAAAACATCATGAGGTCAATGAAAGATGTGAAGGACTCAGGAAAAGACAACCACAGTGCTGTGAGAGTCAGACTGCTGAGTCCCCAATTTGATTGGTTTGCAGACCCATTTGTTTATTTAAGGTAAGTACTGGGGCATGTAATTGATGACTATGTCCACACCTCCTTTGAGAAAGATCCACGGATCCCCTTTGTCCACAGAATTGGTTGATCTTGATAGGAGACGCAAACATTCCAAAGTTAGTTCCCCTTTTTCTGTAATACGAGATAAATGTATACCTTTCTCATAAGCAGAGTCATCTGCAGTGGAAATGTTCTTCCCTCTCAGATTATTCACTATTCACCTCTCGAGACCTGGCAATTTGCAAAGAATCTACAACCTTTTGATCGGTCAGATATATTGTACATACATACATACATAGAGTAAATGTCACCAGCTGAGTGTAGGACATTTTCCAAGACCTCTGTATTTAGACACACAGGGATATTTACCACCTTGGTTCTTTCATTATGAGTAACACAACAGCCTCCACCTTTGCTATTCTCACCACCATCCTTCAGTGTCTCCTTTTGTCCTCTATTCTTCCATCTCCCCCCCTCTTCTCCCCCCGTCTTCATCCAGGCTACATTTTGACGTGTGACCATGGGGAAGGTGACCACAATCAAGGACTGTGTGTGGGAGGATTGTTCACATCAGTAAATGTGGAAAAAACAGGAGTCTGTACATACATTTAGATACAGTTAAGACCACATATAGTGGACACGATGAATCCCCTTGAAATACAAACGACGAGTATCAAGTTTATTTTGAGATCGGACTTCAAAACAATAGAGGTGCAGTGCGTGCTTTTGCAAGCAGGAATAACAATTTTTATCGTTAACTTTTTTGGCATGATTTACTCAGATCATGACTGCCCTCTTAAATCAAATCAGAGCAGCCCTTCGTCACTATGACCTCCAAAAACCCTACAGTATTGAGCAGCAGGAGTCTGCATAGAGAGACGGGGATGAAGCGGAGATAGAGAAAGAGAACAGGGACTGAAAGCCAATGAGCTCTGTGGTATGCCAGCCTGAGATCTTCTTATTGAATTTGATGTCAAGCCCTTTAAGAGTAGAGATCCTGGAAGACAAACAGAGGATTAGATTGGAAACATGGCCTCAAGTCATTTGTCTGTCTTACCTCTCCGCCTCCCATCTCTACCCATTTTCTCTTTTTCTTGATTTCCTGTTGGTTTTTCTATCCGTGTGCTTGTGTGTGTGTGTGTGTGTGTGTGTGTGTGTGTGTGTGTGTGTGTGTGTGTGTGTGTGTGTGTGTGTGCCAAATGGAGCCTGGTCCATGTATCCAGAGGCTATAAAGAAGAAGAAAATAGTTGGTGCAATGAAACAATGAGCCTGGCTACATGCTTCCGTATGGCTGCCTGGGGAGGCTGAAATTGACAAAGCAGACAAATGGGAAGACAAATGAAGAGAGAAATCAAAGGGAGATAGGAGCAGTCATATCTGTCTCCATCCTGTTTGTGGGGGCCAGAATAAAGTCCAAAAGGCTGTTGATTGGCTCGTGTCCAGAGACAGTGGTTGATGTTTAGCTGGGAATGATGAGAAAATCCATTCATGCTGGCATAAAGTCATGCCAAAAGAAGCAACTTGGAGACAAAATTGCAAATCTCCATCTTTTTTCCATTTTTCCACAGCGTTAAATCAATGCTCATGTCGAACACACTGGTTATTTTTTCAACCTTTATTCTAAATAAGTTGGGACACTGTAAAACAAACATCAAACAGAATGTGATCATTTGCTCATTCTTTCTGACGTATGCTCAATTGAAAACATCAGCTTCACTGATTTTTGTAAATATTTGCTTTTTCTGAATTTGATGCAGCAACACATTTCAAACAAGGAGCAACTAAAGACTAGGAAAGTTGTGAATGTTCCAAAAACACCTGTTTTTCACAGGTAAACAGGTTCATTGGTAACAGGTGACAGTATCAGGATTGGGTATGAAAGGGGCATCCTGGTAAGGCTCAGTCAAGCAAGAATGGAGAGAGCTTCACCACTTTGAACACATAATTGTATAAAGGATATTACTACATGGAAGTACCTCTCAGGTACTGAGTATTTACTGCTTCTTATCCACAATGACATGTGCAACACAGGCCCCGGATGAACTCGAATGGGGGATATTGTGGTTACGAAGACCTCCACTGGTTTTAGTCTATTTTCTATTTGCATGCTCACATTACAGTGGATAACCAAGGGTCTTGTGCTGTTTGTTTGTTGCAGTGTTTACCACTCCAAAGCTTGCACCAGCACTGTACTAAAAGGCATCACATTAGCAATAGTGCTAATGTTGTTAGCAGAGACTTACAGGGAGGGCACATTAGCCCAGTTCTAGCTGCTTCAGAACTTATTTTAAGGTCCTCCTCTTTGTATACAATGTCCTTAATGGACTACGACCAAGCTATGTTGCTAAATCTCTTCTTTATTAATTGCCTTCAAGAATACTGTGATCATCTGCTGCTTGTTTATTGGAGGTTTTAAAGAAAGTCAAAAACTCCTCTCTTCACTTTAACCTTTAACTCACCATGACTTCCTGATACAGGCCTGAAACTTTCATGCGCTGCCTCGCACTTATCCACTGCTACACTTCTCTTAAAATGTTGTATTTTACATGATTTTATGCATTCTGTGCACTCTATTTATACCTAGATTTTATTACTATTATTCTGTGGTATTATTTTGCACCTTCTTTTCATTATTATTATCAAGTGGCTTTTATTCTGCATCTTACTTTACATACATGTTCACAGTCTTTTTTATGTGAAGCATTTGGTGCTGGGATTTCTTTGTTGTGAAGCACTTAGAGCTGCAATTCCTGAAAGGTGCTATAGAAATAAAGTTTATTGTTATATCATTATTATTACTTAAACTTGTAACAAGCCTGCTAGCTGTATCTGTATGCTGATATTTTTTTCTTCAGGTCGCAATGAGGCCACTTTGTTATTGTACAGTTCTAGAAATTTGGCAGTTCAGCAGTGATTGGCTGTGTCCACAAAGGTCACTGCAGCTCAGGCCCAAATCAAACAAATTAGAACTTTGGTGCACTGTCAACATCTGTGCAGAGGCGTCACAACACATTACGTACACAATCATGGAAGAGGCACGTGCAGCAGCGGTCATTCTGTGATAATGTCAATATGCCTTATGAACTTTATGGTAGAGCTGAGGCATGTAAGGGTGAGCGGCAGCATGACATGAATGCTTTTGTCAACAGTAGAAGAAGCAGGTAATGCAACAACAAAGAATTAGAGCGTGGAAGCACCTCCTTGACCTCAGCTGAGGAGGACCACAGCTGAAAGCCTTCACTGCAGCCAACATTTGTGCATCAGCTGTTTTGTTTTGTATGGTTTTAGATATTTGGTGGCTGGGAACAAACCTCGTGACAGGTGCATAGCAAAGAATTGTTGGCCCTCTGCAGAGGTGATTCAAACCAGGACAGCACCTCTTTTTGGGGGATACATGGACTTATCTTGTTAGCAAGCAAGCAGAGAGGTCAAAGTAGATATCTAAAAGCAACAAACAGTTGAAACCTCGAGTTTCTGCTGGTAATCCTTCTAGTTCTAGTTAGTATCAGTGTCACTACAAAAGTTTTGTAGTGTTGGTAGATTTCAGTAAAAACCTTAACCTTAATTTTTTCACTTGCCTACTCAGTTTTCTAGTCATGTCCACTTAGTATAATTATGTATAATAGATAAAGACATTGAGAAAATTAAATCACTTGTTGAAAATGAACAAGCCTGTGCTATTCTTAATTGCTAAGTGTCACTGTACTCCCATGTTTATCAAAGCACGTCTATGCCATTGCTGCCTTGCTTGACTGGCACCCCATATATGTGTATTTTCCATGCCACTGGCCACTGGTATAAATCACACTGTATATGCCATGGAATCAAATCTCATGTTATCCTATGCTCTTTGGCAACCCTGTATCTGTTAGTGAACAGTCCCTGCTCTCTGTTAGCACCAGGTAAAAGGAACCACAGTGATGACATCCAGACTCTGCACACCGAATACACAAGTGTTGATTTTCCAGTGTATAATCTGTGGAGTTAAGTGTTAAATTAATGCTAACAATTTCTTACTCAGGGACATAAGCAGTATGTGAAACAGCATGTGCCTTATTAAATTGAAGCTATCAGGCTGAGACACCCTGGCTTTCCATTTCCATGTTAAGCAATAACCTGGCATTCTACTAAGATACATTGTGCCACCATATTCCAGAGCGGATTAGTGCATCATCCTCTTTGTCCTTGTACCTGAAGTGGATAGAGCAGCAACAGTCTCCAGGCAACTCAGAGGGAGGAAAGCAGTGACAGTAGCCCACAGTCACAAGATACAGAGCTGATAAATGGCTGATCAGTCACAGAGACAGGGGCAAAGTCTCTGGGTCAACAGTGGCTGAGTGGAATGCAAAGAGCAGCCGCTCACTCTCTTTACCACATACTGACCACAGGACCAGTCTATTCTGCAGACATACTAGCACTACATTATACTGTCCTGCATTATTCATTATTCTACAATACTATACTCTATTATACTATACTATGCTCCTTATATTATACTACACTACACTATACTGTGCTACATTATCCTCTCTTGCATTACATTATACAATGCATTCTATTCTGTATTTAGACTATACTCTGCTACACAACTATTATTCTATGCTATTGCAGTATGTACATTACATACTATTGAATACTTGCTGTGACCAAAAATGGCCGTTAATATTGTATTAATTGAGTTTAAAATGTGTTTTTGACGATTTCACCAAAGAATCTGTGTCTGCTGCTGTAGTTTTACTCCTTAGGGTCATAAGTAGTGCATCAGCCATGAGAACTGGACAAACCTAGAAAGTTTTTGATGGAAAGATGACAAAATCACACATCCATGTTTTCAATGTACTCAAGGAAAACAGATGCTACTTCTCCGGTATGTTTTTGTTCCTCAGTTGTATGAATATAATAAACCATGGAAAAGAAGTTGTTTTCAGATGTCATCCGTCATACTATGAATGACTGTATTAAGTCTGAATGTATCTTGTGCTGAACTTTGACAGAACTGCTTTCATGGAAGCAAATGGCTCTTTGGCAGGCCATTTGAGAGCCAATTCAACCAATGCAGACTTTCACATACATGATTGCTTTTTCAATTTCTGTCAGATGACGTACAAATATATATTCTGAATGCAACCGGCAAAATACACAGATACACACTCTCTCTCTCTCTCTCTCTCTCTCTCTCTCTCTCACACACACACACACACACACACACACACACACACACACAAACAATAAGAGTGGTGGCAGGGCGCCACTCAGCCTTGCATCCCGTTGTGTCACTGCATGCCTCTAAATTATTCAGTGTCACTCAAATATTGATATGGAAATCACAGCTGACTGAACTGACAGACCAGAGAGAAAGGCAGCAAAGATCCACTGTCCTCGTTCTGCTGTCCTTTTCTTTTAGCCTCTGCTCCATTTGACTGATAGCTTTTGATGCCACCAGCTGCTCATCCTTATTTTATGTTCATTTCACACAGGATACAGTTTTCGCTAAAAATGATTGCTGGGCACTGAAGCCCTTTTCACAGAGGAATAAAAACATCTCCTGTGATTTGAGCTCTTGATTATGAAGCATGGCTCCGGCAAGTGGCTTTAGAGTCAGCAGAGCCATATTCTCCTGTGAGGTGTCTCGAACCATATTGATCTGTCGATGTTTGACTCTGATTATAGAATGAGCTCTTCCTTTTCACACCTTATGACTAAATGAATACAGACACAGTGCAATCATCCCATGGTCAGAACCCATTCTCTTGAAGATACACCAGCAGAATCAATACTACAGTGTGTAAGATCAGCTTGTTTTACATTGCCGATAGCAACTAGAGGGGAAAGAGTGCATTCTCATTCCTGTCTGTGCACACCATGCTTGGCTGATTAGGAGTACAAAGGTTAGAAGCGGGGAGTTATCCCCTTGTAAGGGATGGTTAAAAAGAAAAACCTCACCTCCTACCAGCCCTCTGTAACATATCCCCTACTATTATTACTTTCCTGCCAAAAGAACTTTCCCAAGAACCTGGTAACCTTTTGAAGAACTCAGGAACTTAACCTTCATTCTGACCACAGGAACCAAGGTGTAAATTAAAGGCTGGTGTAGGCTCAACACTCTGCTCCAGGGTTCATTTTGGCATCCGATCTTGATTTAGTTTCAGTCTTCTGATGAAAATGTATATTAATTTTAGTCATTTGATTTTTGTTACACAAACTTTTGTGTTGAGTCATCATGATCACAAGTGTTTTCATCTATTGCAAGGGTAGTGAAATAAGGCTCTGTTTACCTCTTCTCACGCACAGTGTCCATGTCACCGTCCTCTACAGTAAAACAACAGATGACTTCCCTCTGTATATCCAGCTGTCATTCCCAAATTTTCTGACAACAGACTGTCTGTTGAGTCACTCTTTGCTCAACTAGCATTTACCACAGTGTTCTTCATTGCAAAACAGAGTGATCATTCACATGATCATGCATTATAAAACTAGTCACTGTCTGTATTTAGATTGAGAGGAGAAGACAAAATGTTGGATAATATGAACAGAATAATACTAGAGGGAGATTTAGATGGCTGAGTGCTGGCGGTAATCCTGCAGGACTCATTGGAAAGTAATGTTAACATTACGTACAGAGACATATACACGATGATACACTAGTTCACCTTTTCTTCAACACTGGTGACACTTAACACTGAACAGTGCCTGCATGTTTTCACAGGTTGTCCCAGCTGTTCTGTTGGGTTCTGATGAGCTTAGGGATGAATGTAGTTTTTTCCCTTCATGAACCAGTAATGATTGCGAACATTACTGGCAGTAACATAACATTACTGAAGTACATGATTAATGTAACAGTCAAGTAGCTATATCAGTTTCTGAAGAAGAAACTGTTTTAAGTGGTGGACGATAATTACAATGTAATTCTACAGAGGTGTGCAGGCTGATGAATGAGACTTAGCTTTTAAATAGTAACAAGGTGATCATCAATGACCATTTCGAAATCATTCACATGGTTATGTTTGTAGTTGTTGATGAACGATACAATTTATCATAGTTCTCATTTTCAAAGGTCACATTTTAGTTAGTTTTAGTCTTCTTATCGATGTGAAAAAAAGGTTGTGAACTGATATTTTTCATCTTAGCCTTTGTGGGTGGAATTAACATTGAGCTGACCACCCTTAAAGTGTTTCTACCTGCTCTGAACAAGCACGCTCAAAGGTGGAGCAAAAGCCTGTGGACATAAAGGGGATGTGATGGTTCAAATGGAGATAACAGTGCACATGTTCTAACAATCTTTCCTCAAAAGCAGTCATAGTGTTGTATTTGTCTGTACATGGGAAACAGAGAGAAGAGAAACTCAAACGCTGCTTACTTTCCCACCTCTGCACAGCTGGCCAGTTGCTGAATAAAGTGAAAATCAAAAATCGTCAGGCTATAATTGACAGTTTTTTCAGCCCTGAATTTTGCTGACTGGGAAAAAGGTTGTCATTGTCAGATTTGTCGACACCTTTCTGAAGTTTTGTCACCCCTTCTACGTTTGCAGATCTCCTTTCCGGTATAGACCATTTACACCACAGGAGCTTTTCCAGGAGCCCAGGAAACATTTTAACAACCCAGGAAGCTCATCTGCAGTGTGAATGTAGGAACCAGAATCTTAATTTAGTTCATTTGCCTGATCCCTGTTCATGGGGGTAGTGCTTTCCTACGGCACAGACACTATCAGTACAGAGTTTGCACTCTTGAATGTCATCAATTGGTCAAACAACAGCTTGTGCACAGCTTTACACACACAGTCAGCAAGCACTGATGCTGCAGCTACGTACCACAGCAGCAATTAATCTTGAAACACCTCTGCATGTTTCCTTTACATTCGCTAATTACAGCATGTGTTGTGCAACAGCAAAGATATCAAAACAGCGCCTCTAATCTGATGTTGTTTCCTCTGGTCTGAGAACTGACTCTAATACAACACCAAGTTTTTTAGATGCAATGCAAATGGAAACAAGAAATGCTCACAAGAAACTGTTAGTTCAAGTTTAGTTCCTGAGGCTTATCAGTACCTGAAGTTATAGCTTGGCTATGTACTTAATCTAACCAGTGGAGAATAAGTGGAGCTCCAAATGGCTAATATTGTGCTTGTGGATCTATATTGCCATGTCCTACGAGGCTGCCATACTATAGCTGTTCTGTAAACAAGATGAAGTTGATTAAAGCCGGCGCTCAAAGTAGTGCAGTTCTCTCATTGTATTAATAAATATTAAACCAAATGCAATGCTATACTTCTTAAAACAGTGGAACACAGTGGCTACAAGTCTCTAACAACGAGGTACGTTCATTGGTAGTCGAAGAAATAGTAACAGGATAACGGACTAACAACTCAGTCAATCACTCATGAATGTTGTTCTTGTGTTGGTTTTAAAGTGTTGTCTTCTGGGCCCTTTTTACACCCATTCACTTGAACTAGATGGAGATGGGATCAGGAGAAAGCTGTATTGTATGGCTAGGACACCACACATTAGAAAAGAGGATTTGAACTCAATCGCGCAGCAAGGGTAAAATAGGAATTTATTGAATGTACAATGAAGGGAGACTCCAGGTACACAGGAAACTAGCTGGGATGTCCTGAGAACAGCAGGTGAGGCACGAGGTACTGAGGTGGAGAGCAGTTCAGAGCTACGCTGGAGCACACAGAGCTCAGGTGGTGGGAGTACTTGCGCTGAGCGCACAGGTGAAACAAGGTGGTGATGGTTGAGGGCTTCAGACTCAAGGCAGGTGGTGACAGAGAAGCTAGAGCTGGAGATCAGTGCAGGAGAACTCACTGAGCAAAAAGGAAAAAGACACAGGAGATCAGGCACTGGTGATTGACACAAGAGAACAAAAACTAAATATACACTTATACTTGCAGGTAGCACTGATAAACGGCCAACTACAGCACTAAGCAGCAGAAACAATCTGGCAATCTGGAGTCGTCTGCAGTTCACAGTCTTTATGCTGTGCTTGATTGTGATGAGTCCCAGCTGTGTTGGAGTCAGCTCCCAGTCACCTGGAGAACCACGCCCAGCCTCTGCCAAAAAAGGAAGCACAGGAAACCCAACCCACACCTCTCCGCAGCACACAAGAAGTTTTCCAAACAACCAGAGAAAGTACAAAATGCACTCAATCTGGCCATTACTTTCAATCTTCAGTCTAGGTAAAACTAAAGTGAAGAAGTAATTCCTAATTTAGTTGCTCATTTCTGATGTTTAGAAGTTTAGTAAGCTTGCGAGCTTTGTCACTGATGTTGAAAAGGGGAATACATTGAAATTATGCAATCGAGTAGCAGCAAATAAAGAACTTCTTAAGAAGATCTTAAGGACTTTGTATTTTTGTCCCATCACATGAAATAAGCATCTGAAAAAAGCCCCTCCTTTCAGCTAATGATCTGCTCTTTACCGCTATTGAGATCTGTTAATGCAAACAGCTTCACAGGTTTAGTTCTTGAAGCTGCTTAGTTCTTGGAGCTCTTTGGAGGTGGAAAAGGCTGTGTGTGCTCTGGCTTTTAGCTCTCTCTTTCTTCCTTTGCAAAAATCAGGGGACATACCGACTGTTTATATGGAGGGATTCAACATTTCAAGTGAGACACAGCATTCCCTCTCACTCCTCTAAAGGTGGACATTTTGTTGTCTGAGTGGGAACCTGCCATTCGCTCTCTACCCTTTAACAGGCATTCTCCCCAGTTTGACCATCTCTGCAGGTACAGGACACTCTTTCTTCATGACAAACAGAGCGGTTAGAGGTTTTCTGAATAAAGCTTGGTCAGTAATGGCCACATGGATCATGCATATACCCAAACTGTCACATCTGTTATTGTACTGAGAGTCATCTCTCACCTTACCTCAGTGCCAAATGTATTTGTAGTCAGCACATGCAGGTATTGTGATGGCACACTGTGTGGCCTTTAGTTACATAAAGCTCTTTCAAATATCCAGGTTCCTTTGTACTGCTCTGAGCTATATACTATGCAAACAAACAGGCACACAGAGGACTCTGCGATCCAGACAGGCTTCGATTGGATAAGAGCTTACATAATCAGGCTGCCTGGGAAGAGCACAGCAGAGGGCATAAGGCAAAGACAGCCTGTGTCATCCCAATGAGCTGGTTAGGGAACTAGTATTTCAGGAAGATTCAGCAGCCTACCTGGCTCCTGACAGGGTGACAGCTCATGTTACAGCTTGTGTACCACTACTTGTTGTTGCAGGCTATTGTCTCTCTAAGGACCTGCATTCAACCCATTGTCAGAAATTCACAATGATCTATCTTATCAGAGACACTACCCAGTAGACATGTTGATTAACTGCTGATATGGCAGCTTGCAAGAAGGGTAAATACCATGTCAACATGAGAGCTGAGAGTTGAATGTACTGAAGCAGCCACCGGCTTCAAGCTGGTTTTCCAGCCACTTCAAACCAGTGCAATGCTACAACACACACACACACACAAAGAATCCATGCATGCAAATTCTGATGCACTTTCATTTTACACTGAAATTTAAAGAAAAAAAGTGCCTCTGAAAGAAATGTGTTCTACAAATAACAAATATGTTAGAAACGTGCATGTATGTGCATATATATGTTTCTTAAAACATGTTCAAAATGTATTATTATTATTCTTATTCTTCTTCTTATTATTATTACATGTGAATATGAATATGCAACACACTGACACAGCACACATGTGCACAAACACACTCTATCTGCCAAAGAACTTGAACCAAAGCAAGTTGGAGGCTGTAGATTTATCAACATATGTGTCTTGATGCCTTCAGATGTCTGCATGGATTTAATGATCTGAAGAAGAAGCTTTTCATAGAGTATAAAGCAGCTGTGGATCACAGAATGGTCCTGCTTTAACAACATGAAGCTGTTTTTCGAATCTGATTGAAAGGGATGTGCTGGTTCTGGGGTGTTAAATATGTTTATTTACATTTGAAGTGTTATTTCTGTAAATTTGATAGACACGACACAATCACTTGTAACATGAACATAATGGATGGATGGGAATTATGGAAGCACCAATGTGTCAAATTGATTTTGGGGTCGGGGGTGAAAAATGACAGACAAGGGTTTTATATTGAAAAAAATGTTATGTAATAAAATACAATGCTGTCAGACTGACGGCTGGTATAGCAGTGCGGTAAGAGATGATAAAGAGATGACAGAGTAACAATAGATTCACGAGTTTTATTAAATTTCTTCTCACTCCAGAAAAGTCTTTGTGTCAGAGATCTTCTCAAGTTTCTGAAACTGGAGCTGACAGCAACTTTCAATTATGACAGACACATTGTTTGCATGTTTGTGCTTGATTCCTTGTTAGTGAATATGACATGCATCGTAAGGATTTTATTGTTTTGTTGAATCCTTCTTTCTGCACATAAAAACCCACACTTGGGTGGTCCTGAATTGTTTTTGACAGACTGTTCTGCACTAGTGTGCAACCCTTCCTTACATATCATGAATAAATAAAGGTAGTAATCATCTACATGGATATTTGTGCCAGGTGTGAAAAGGCCTCCAGATGACCATGAACTTCAGTGCTGATGTCCTCTTATCAGAGGATGAAAGCTAAAGAGGCTCCCTGACTTTTCTTAGTAGTTACTGAATGAGCTGGGATAGAGAGGTTCCGACCAGTGGAAGACCAAGAGGAGGGCTGTCTAATGTGTGCGAACCAACATATGTTCTGAAGATATGTACATTTTTTCTGTTGCTAGCCACACTAGCAGCATGGCTCTAGGGCACTGACATTTGTGGTTTAAAGGGAAATATCTTGACAACTATTGAACCGTTTGCCATGCTGTTTTCTACTGATATTCAAGGGCCATTGAGGATATACTTAAGTCAAATAATGGTTTATAAAACTACTAACATTCTGATCAGCCTCAACTTAATTCTGTGTTTAATGCTAATTAGCAAAATGTTAACATGCTAACATGCTACACTAAAATAGTGAATATGGTAAAAATTATAGCTCTTGAGGGCATAGACCATCAGCATATTTTGTTGTTTCATTTAGAGGACTAATTAGGCAAGGCCAAAACCAAGGATCCCACAATGAAAGACTATACCTACCAGGTCTTTTGGATGTTACATTTAATGTAAAAAGTCACAACTGATAATTTCAACAGTAATGCTGTAAATCTGTTGACGCTTTAAAATAAAAGTCTGCTTATTATTCTATATTGCCTTTTTTTTTTTTTTTAACTGTATTTATCCTTGTTTTGTTGAAAATTGTCCCAGTCTTTGCTTAAATGTACAGCATTGGACAAGAGAAGGGGCAGCCTCACTGGACTGTGTCTATGAAATAAAGCCAAAGTAAAGCGAGGGAGGTTAAAAAATTGTAAAAACACCTTGACAATATATATTTTAAGGATAATGTATTTAGGGAAGCAAGAAAAGAAAAAAGTAGGAGCACATAAAGGCAGTGGAAGTTCCTGTGTCCGCTCATTGATCACAGGACAGATTTTAGGTAGCACTCAGCAGGTGATGCTAGATAAGTTCAGGCTGCTTGTCAGTGGTTGGAGATTTCCCTTTTTGTCTGTTCTGATTTATTTATTTTTTCTTGTGGGGGTCTTATTGGCTAATTGTGGCAGCTTTAGTCTATATGATCCTGCAGTATCGTGATATTTTTTGTGAAAAATTACTTTTAACAAGCTTTAGAAATGCAAGGTCATCAAAGGGACAAGGAGAAGTGGAAGCTCCACTGAAACATCATCATTCGCTCAATAAAAGCTTTGCCTGTGTCACCAGAGAAAAGCCCTGCTGAGATTTCTGTGAGGGCCCAAACCCATGCTAATGACTGAAACAATCATCTGTAGTCAGATGGTGTTGTCTTTGTCCCCTCTCTGACACTTCTCCCTCTGTCCTCCTCCACTCAGCCCCACCCATCATCTCAATCCCTCTTTGTCCTCTTTAACCACTCGGAGTTTGTGCTGTGCGTGTTGAAGAGACCTTCTGTCTGTTTGATAAAGAGGGGGCAAACAGAGACACATCCATACAGTGTGACAAATCACAAGGAAATGCAGAAATATGAGAAAAACTAAGTAAAACCAGCTGCACTGTCTCTTAGCCATGTCTAGGTGATGTAAATATGTGGTTGCTATAACACGTGGCCAAGTCTGCATCTGCAGCTCATGAAGATAATTCTCTCAAGTCTGTTAACTCCTGAACATGTGCTTGACACCCATGAAGAGTGCCAACCAGTCTCCTGAAAGATATATTTATACACCACCAATTTAATTTGACATATACATACTTATTATTATTCTCCAATTCAGGAAAAGGGACATCTAGATACTGTACAAAAGTTAGTAGAAAAGGCTGGGATGGATTGTGCAGAGCCTGTTAATATTTTACATAGTTGCCTACCATAACCATAAATGTGTTAATCATGCATTACAGTTGCCAGGAGCTGATATTGTAGGGAAAACCAGTGAATAGCACATAAATGGTGAACATTCAGTAGTTGTGTTCAAAATAAGCATTTTTCATTGGCAGTGAACATTTTGTCGATATATTGAATGTAGGCTTTGGAGTTAACCGCTGACCATGAACAGCACCATCCCAGTTCAAATCCACCTTTGTTTCCTGTCATTTGTCCACTATCACTATCTAATAAAGGCGTACAAATTTCCAGAAACAACTTAGAAAACAAAACAATAATACAGGCGTACTGTGGATATTTTATTAGGTATATTTTTTAAGAGATGGTGCTGGTGGACTGGTGGGCTTAACCAAACAGAGTCTAAAGCCATGTTAGCAGCTCCATCCCATAGTGAGACATTTTATTGAGATATTTCAGTATGGACTGATATATCAGTTAAGTTTTGGTCAGTCAGGACATTGCTATTCTTAAGAGACAGAAAACACTTTCCAAAACCAACAACAAAACAAAATCGCAAATTCCTGTATTTACCTCTAAAATGATGGGACAAACAGTTCTTTTACCGATTCATGTGTGGTCGATATCTTTCCCATGACATGAACATATGGAAACTATAAAGTGATACAGTTGGTGTGGCCTTTTCAATGAATCCAAGCAGGGTTTTTCCATTATTCTGTAATGTCCTTTAAGGACTATCTAGTTAGCCTTGAAGTATTCATGTAGATATTGCTTTTATGTCCTGCTAAGGTCAAGATTTTGTTAATATATGAGGCTTCTTCATTTGATCAATGTGCATGATGTCTACTGTGCTGCAGTGAAAAAGCATTGCTGCATACTGTCACCCAAAGCTTCAAATGAGGACAGTGAAGCTATCTCTGCCTGGGGCTCACAAGACAGCAGGCAGAGAATTACAGAAGTACTGTACAGGATGTCCAAAAAGAGACTTAACACCAATTTCTTTCTGTGCTCGTAGTAGCTGTTAGGATTCTCAATGAGGTTCAGGCCCAAGGGATTTTTTGTATCTGAGTGCAGATTTTGGTGACTACCACTTTTGATATATCCACATGAATCCACAATTTTTAAAAATCTATATCCTTGTACTCTCACTTGTCCTGCTCTCTGTTCCTGTTATCAAATATTCTGGGTCACTTCAGACACAAACTGCTCATTATTTTCCACAGCAGAGTGGGAGCCAGTGGCCACTCATGTCCTGTTATCCGTGACACAAGCCCATCACAACGCCCTGACACGGCTTTAGACATGGCCGATCTGGCTGGTCATGGGAAGACAGTTTGGCTCCTGGCTACACAACAGCAGGCTTTGTACAAAAAACATGGATCAGCTATGAGGAACCTATCACTGTGAATCGGCTCCTGTGTCCACTACATAAGGGATTGATTCAGCATGGGTATTCTTTCAACAAAGCCTTTGACAGTGTGGAAGACCCCTGGCTGTGTTGCGGCGGCGGAACACAGCCATACAGATTGAGAGGGGAATACCGCTCAGTTTGTACAGCACAGAGCAGTGGATCCAAATATATCTGATTCAGGGCTACAAAAGAGAAGAATGTGGTTCCTCCTTGCAACCTCTGCCTTGAGTGTGATAAGCCTTCTGTTTTTATCATGACTGACTACTGAATGTATTCTACTGCATACACAGTGGTTAAAAAAAAAAATTAAAATACCACATTAAAAAGGCCTGTAACTTTGAAGTACACAAATAAATTGCAACTACAAAGGCACAGCTGTCCAGGGCAGTCATATGAAGATGATTAACTATGTGTCAGCTTGAAGAGATCTATCAGTAATTGCTTTTATATGTTTTCAAAGTGATGTGCTGTGTCAGTATGCACATTTTGTATGTGAAGGATATATGTATATATGCACAACATTGATTGCACTGAGCAGATGGTTGTTAACAATTTAAACTACCCCATACTTTTTGTGCTTCTTTGTGTTGTTCCCATAGCAACAACCTAATGGACATTACGGCTAAATACCAGCAGCACACATACAGATAAGAATGATATTTTAAATTACTTCATGATATGCACATCGTGTAGGATGGAAAAAGGATTCCACTTGTGAGTGTTCATGTCAAGGTGCCAGCTGGCATTTTATTTCTAATTATCAAATGTCTAATAGTGGACATTAGTTGTAGTACAGTCTGATATCATACCTTCAGTTGTTCTGTTGTTTTGATACTCAGTATTCGTAAACACTACCAAAATACAAAAGACACTGATGTCTTAGCTACAAATCTTAACGCTGCATAACTGATCATAAGAAGATGGGGAATAGACCCACAAAATGAAGAAAGGACAAAAGAGCCAATTCCTTCGACTCCACTCTGCGAAGATAGCCAGATTTGCTCTGGGGTGTACTGACAGTTGGCGGACTGGTGATAACGATCATAAGAGTGCAGGAGTGTGGAGTGTGGGCCTGAATCAAAGTACGTCATCACTGCCAGACAAATGCCTGAGCTGGTGGTTGGTACCCCCAGGAGCACTGCAAAGATGAGAGACAGGTATCTGAACCAGGTAGGGTATTATCAGCATACTCGACTGTTGCTTAGACCAGGGGGACCAGAGGAGGGGTCGCATGAAGCAAGGCATTGCAGGGTCATCTGCCTCTCTTGATTCTCTTTTCAACTTTGGAAAATGGACCAATGAAAGTAAGTATGAGTGTGTTACTGTTAGAAGGTGGTAGGCTGATGACAAAATCCAAGGAGATGTGGCACCAGGGCAGGATGAAGAAGCCTGGAGGGAGCTTTGTGAGGACTCTTATGTTGAGCACAGACCTGACAAGCGACAAAATCCTTGGTGTCCCTCTCCATGGATGACCAGCGTTACCATAGCAGTGCCAATGTACATCTTACCCCAAGGTAGTGAGGCAAGAAGAGTGGCCCGACTGCAGTACCTGAGAATGGAGACTCGAAGGAACAAACAACTGGTTCGCAGACAAGCACTCGGAGAAGTGTGTTCAGCATGTGTGTGATTTACCTTGTCCTCCATCTCCCTGGCTACAACACACACAAGCAGGACAGAGGATACCCACTGGCTGACATAGTAAGTCCTCTAGCTGAAAATGACAAGGGTATCAGGCTAAACGTTCATAGAGCCTAGTTTGTCTGGGGGGGGGGGACGGTTGAAGAAGAGAGCCCAACTTGCTTGATGACAGTGTAGCCACTTGGCCTAACATGTATTCCAGATTCTTGTGGTCAGTCCAGACAACAAGTGTCTCCAGTTGTTCAGTGCAAGCTTAACTGGCCTCAGCAGAGTCCTGAAAAGAACTGCTTCCACACCGGTATCTGAGGCATCCACCTCCACAACAAACTGGCGAGCCGGATATTGGAAAACTAGAATAGGAGCAGATGCGAAATTTGATGCCAAAGGGCTGCAAAAAAGGCATACTCTGGTAGTTAAGGGGAGCTGCCACTGAACTGCAGTTCTGAAGGAACCACTGGTAGGAGTTTGTGAAACCCAACAAGCATTGAAGCTCCTTAGGAGTAGAAAGAGTAGGCTAGTTGGTAACTACTTTGGACTTGGCCAGATATTTCCAGCATTGCTGATTGCAAGAGCTAGTTCTCCAAGAGCTTAATGTACATGCAACAAATTCTCCTGTATGTACTTGGAAATAACACAAAAATGAAATGTTGAGCAGACCCTGAAAGACTGTGGGCGAATAAGTGGGACCAAATGGCATAACCAAATAGCAATAATCTCCACTAGAAGTATTAAAATCTGTCTTCCACTCGTTTCCCTCCCTGATTCAACCAAATGGCAAGTGTTGTAGAGGTAGAGCTTGGAAAAAATAGTATCAACTTGTAGCAGTTCTACAGCAGAGAACATCAATGAAGAGGGAACACTTGATGGTGATGTCATTAAATCTTCTGTAGTCGATGCAAGGTTGTCATTCTTCAGGGCTGTCCACACTAGGGATGATAACTATAACAATAACTATAAATATATATTTTTTAAAACTGTTCTAACTCAAGTAGATGGCGGAGTCCACAGCACAACTACAATGACAACAACAGTGGCAAACAATATCTTTGGGATAATTTTCATTATTGGAATGTTGGCTATTATGGTGTTTTACCATGATTAGCTGGCATGGTGTCAGCTTATCATGAGGAGTACACCAATGTGTGACCCTGCAGAGGAGGTGGCCATTTAGATCTGTGGCATGGATGGGCTATTCCAGAACCTCTCGTCCAATCCCCACCTGAAAGGCAAGAGTCATGTCCACAAGAAGAGTCAATAAGAACTCAAACAGTGTAATCAATACCGGAACAGCACAGCTAAGCATGAATTGAAGGCCAAGAAGACATTTTAAAGTTCATGGTCCAGCTCACCAGCTGAACCACGATCTGACAAGGACAGCCTCTTGAAATGTTCTTGAACAGTGCTCTTGCTCCTTTAATAACAAGCTGCCATCTCCCCCAGACCAGCTGATATGGAGGAAAATTGTTTGTCATGGCACTTAAGGGCACTGACCTGTGCCTTCAGCTCCTTACAGAGTCAGTTGGGTTCATGCTGGCCAGTTGTACTGTAATACGTATTATAATGTACTGGCAGAAAAGACCCCAAAAGTATGATAATTAGGCGGACCAAAAAGGTAAAGTCAAAACTGTCAGATCAGTCACTCAGGAAAATAAATCCAAAGAGTGGCAGGCAGATAACCTTAGTCCAAAAAACAGGCGAGTAAGGTCAGAACCGATCAGGCAAAAATAGAAATGCTGGAGAGCTTGGCAAAAACGCACATTCTTGTTCAACAATCTGACCAAAGGACCAAGTGAAAGTGGAGTGATACACATACGGAAGAGCTACTAAGGAAATCAGCTGCCGGTGAGGAGATGGGTGGGGAAAACAAGGTGAGGGGAATGAGTTGATTGCATGACTTGAGAAAAAGGTAGGTTCTGAAATGACAAAGATTTAGATGACATGGCATGGAAACAAAACCAGAAAACAAATTAAGAGTTAGTGGAACATGTGACACAAAAACATATCAGCACACGCTTCAAAACTACATTTTGCAATACTGTTACTTGAAGAAAGTTGTGAATTACTTTCAATGTAAAAGCAACTCCTGTTTTCAACTGTAAGGCACATTTCAGATCCAATGTGCACGCCATGCAAAAATACCATGTAACCTCACTTGTCAATCATAATTATATAAATGCCTCAAAATGAACATGGTAATGATATTCCAATGTTAAAATGCTACACATACTGTAGCACCTGTAATGTGGCGAGATGAACAGAATGGAGATTGACAACATATGCCAAACACAATCTGAACACACACTTACAAGCACAGCTGGATATTAAAAAGTGCCAGATGCTTACATACATAGCTAGATGTTTCATATTTTCGTCCACCCCCTGAATGTTCACAGCAACAGATCTGGCAGAAATGGTAATATGGCTCCTCTCATGCATCTGTGGTAATGAGATGAGCTGGGATTTGCTAAGCCTCCCATTGATTAAGGCCGTGAACAAGCCCAGCCAAGCTGCTTCACTCGCTCCGGCTGGCATATGTCAATCCTTGTGTGACTATGCATGAGACTGTTTTTTTTTTGTTCTTGTTGTTGTCAGGACTCAATACAAAGGCTTCAGTAATTTTACAGCAGACATGAAGGGAACAGTCCAAATCAAAGCTTGTTTTTAAAATAGACAGAGACACTGTCATATGAATAAATGGCTCTTTTGCTGCTTTCAAGGGCTGATTGATAGAATGTAGTAATGATTCAGCCTCTTGCCAGCTCATGGAAGCTTTTAAATGTGCTTTTCTAAATGTTACGTGTCAGCTGGGTCTTTTAGAGAGAAGCCAGGATTGATATGTCATTACCTTTGCCCCTACAAATTTAAAGTCTGTTGCCAAACTACATTCAAATCAATTCTATGAATGTGTCTTTGTTGTCTGGATCCTCCTTTAAAAAGACATCTTGATTTCAGTTAAACTACCTGATTAAATAGGGAATGAATAAAACATGAGTTCCAGAGAATGAATGAGTGAAAGAGCTGTCATTCAGTGCTGTCTATAATCCCTGTGAATCCAACTTTTTTTGTTCTCCTGTTTTCTCTTCACAACCCACATTCCTTAGCCAGGGCCAATCTGAAACACAAAAGTCTGACCCCTCCTCCACTTAACACACTCACACACACACAAACACGACATACACTTGCTCTAACAGATCTACTCATCATGCTCTTTTGCAGAAGGTGTTAATGAATATTGATTTCTTCCTTGTCTTGATGGCTAAGTAATAACCTGTGCCATTTACATGCAATTGTACATGTGTTGGGAGGAGAAAATGTAAATATTTTAATATAGCAACTGCAACGTGATTTATCAAGCCTTAGAGCAATTTTGCTAATAGAAGCTGCATCTATATTTAACACATGTCAAAAGGAGGTGCAAACGGTTTGTATGCGTAATTGCGCACACATAGCTGCAGTTATTGTTGCAAGAAGGAGACATCGAAACGATGAAAGGAGATGCAGAGAACGCATTTTTCACCCTTGTGTGAACATTTTTGGAATGAACGAGGAAACACTTATTAAAATATCGCCTATTCAGCATTGCCATTTTGGAGCTGTTGGAGCCAGCCACGAGAAGGAGTCATGCAATACCTGCAATGACAAAACTCCTTGCAAGTTTACTTTTTTTTGCATCTGGGTCATTCCAGCGTACAGTGGCTATTACAGCTGGGATCTCCCAGTCCCGTTTTTCAGATGTGCTGTCTGAAGTCCTAAATGCCATGTCGCGCTGGATGGCCAAGTTTATTAGGTTTCCACACACTTGGCAATCATTGAATGAGACCAAACAAGATTTTTGACTTGGTCGGCCCGCTTCTCCACCTGGATTGAGGGCAGTCATTGCCTGCATCCCTTCATGTAACCCTCTTGCTACAGAATTGACTGCCATTGTTAGGGCAGATACTGCGCTGACCATCTGTCTGCAGTGTGTGGCAATGGCTTGAGTGTTGCGCCTTACCGCTCGTGCCAACGATGACGCTGCTCGCATCTCCAGTGCAATTGTCTGAAGGGCTGCAGACTGTTTCTTTTGTTCCTGCAGCAACTCCAGATCAATGTCCTCTGGGCCCTTTCGAGGCTGCTCTGGGAGGATTTGAGGGGCATGACTGGACTTCTGATGAAGATTCTACATGTTAAATAGAAATGTTTTTTGTTAGGGTTTTGGGACTTGACTTGAAAGACAGCACAATGTAACCACAGGAGGTACATTCATTTTTCACTTACTGAATAAATATCTTTTCAGAAAAAAAGTGTGTTGGTACAGTGTAATTGTGCCCTACCTTGTTCTGCTGTTTGGTCCAGTGTGTCATACCTGGCAATTCCAGTGACTTGCTCCTTGCAGAACATCAACTGCACCTGTTCCTCAATGCTGGTTAGAGGCATCTCATCCCCTGTGCCCCCACCTGTTTTATTTGCAGACATTTCTATTGTTCCTCATCTGATATCTTGATATCTTCTTTTCACTTCATCCACGGTTTGCATCATTTTGTCAACAGCATTTACTTTTTCACAAATTTCTTCCCATACACAGTTCCTTTGTCCGACAGTCAGATTTCTTTGCTGTAGCTCATTTAAGTGTCTATTGGCTTCGTCTACCAACACCTCTAATTCCATAGGGTCGAATTTCACTTTGCGCTTTCTTCTCTCCAAACTCACCATGCTGCAAACCATGAAACACGCAGAACTCTCATTTAAATAGGGTGTCTCCAACACATTTGCACCTGTTGACATTTACGCAATCACTCTTAGTAAATCACCCGCAAACCACGGTTCAGCCCCACACGCAAAATTCTAGATTGCACACGCAAATTAGTACAAACAAATTGGGATCTTAGTAGATCTGGCCCTTGGTGTGTTTTTCCTCTAGAAAAATCCCAATGAAGCAGAACTGTTGCCAAGCGTGGGGATGCCAAGGGTTGGTTAAAAGTCTAGTTAGTTAGCATTCCAAAATAACATCATTTTCAAGTTCGCCCATGTGGTATTTATCCATACCGACTGTTATAATCACATGCTTTACTTAAGTAACAATATAAAAATACTTTGTAACAAGTAAAAAAAAAATATTAAATAATTTTACTTAACTAAGAGTATACAGTAGAAGTATTATCAAAAAATGGTACCTCCAAGGAATTTACTACTGTGTAGACAGAACTTGAGGGAAAGTTTAGAGGTGGCATGATTACATACAGAGTCATTGGGAAGATGCAACAAGACGTGAATTTGCCCATGGCTGAACAAAATAAGGCACAAATGCATCAGCACAAATAGGAAACATTTCAACTTGAAATAAAAAATAGTGTGGATCCCAGGCAGGGCTTTACAAATCAGCTTCATAAATGTAGAGACAGGAAAATTGGCTAGAAATTCCAGAAGAGCACTTATGTCACACAGATTTTTTCTTTTGGCTGCCTGACATAGCCAGCCTATCCACGTGTAAACTAATCATATGTGTTATTCAAACATGGTAACTGCATGTTAGTGTGCTCATATTGACCTCAGTGGTACATTAAGTATTTGTCATTGCAGCAGCATGTTGCCTCCGTCTGTCTAATTAACTGAATTACTTCCAACCTATTAACCTGACCTATGAAATTCATCACACATTAGTGTTAAACTGGCGACCAAATACATGAGCTAATGTTGAGCTGACTGCTGCATACTGGATATTGCCTTAACAGTTCTTGCAGGGCTTTAATGTCATATTGATTGGTTTGTGGAAACACTTCCATGTAGATTGTAAAAAAAAATATAATACACATTGAATAGTCAATTGTACTCAATTCAGTAGATGAAATTTTGGTTAATAACTGTAGACTTTACATTAGTAGACCTGACCTCTATTGACCCAAATATTTCTAAATAACCTCTTGAACCCTCATTTTCCACTTAAATTCCCCTAAAGTTGTTTAAGACTTAGAGAGTCACATTTTAGTTGGTGTACATCAACCCACTCACTGTTTTAACCACATCCTGAAACTTGTTCTGGCATTTGGCATTGAAATTAAACATTTAATAGTCCCTTCACAGAATCCTCTTTTATTGGACCATCATTTATAAGTTTTGAATTCCAATTACCGACACACCATTAGGCAAAAATTGTTGCACTTGATGTCACTATGACAGTGCTGTAGCTAAATTTAAGGATCTGATTCCTTTGGCAGTTAATTCAATGCCATGTCTCAATATGACAGAGGACTCCTATGCTAGCTTTAGTCTTAGTTGATCATCTTGTTGACAGTGCTGCAGGCTCACTGTGTATGACACTCGACTCTATTGCTCCTCCAAAAAAGGTTAGATTCATAGTATACCCCAAAACCAACAAATTAAAGCAACCATTGTGAAAACTTAAAAGGAAATGTTGCAACAACATGGAAGAATTTTGTTGTCCCTAGCAGGATAGTAACGACTTCATGAGCTTCTTAAGTGATTAAATTCTGATTATTAGAGACAAAATGTCTCCCCTCCTGCCCTCAGTTGGCACTGATTTATCTTCAATCACAGGAATGTGAGAAACAGCTGTTAAATCTGATTTAGACTACTTAGACTACATTGGCCTTCACCAACAAATGGTTTCTTCATCATAACCTGTCTCTAAAAACCCATCCCAAGTAGGCTGCTTAAAACATTGCTAATGCTAACCTTTAGGGCTGGCTCAGGCTTGCCTTGGCCTGCAGTTATGCTGTTATGGGCTTTGACTGCTGGGGGACTTGTCATGATAAATTGAGCTCCTCTGTCCTCCTCTCCCTCTCTATCTGTACACAGTCATGTTCCATTAATGTATGTTACTAACTTGGCTTCTCTTCTCCCTGTGCTGTCTTTTCTCACAGGTCCCCATTGGTCATGGCTGCACTTGGAAATTTGAACAATCTCTCTTTCTCTCTCTTTCACGCTCTCTCTCTCATTGTCACTCTCTCTCTCTCTCCCTAAGGTGTAGACCTGCTCTATATGGAAAGTGTCAGTGTTTTTGCTGTGATCTGCCACTGTATGAATTCATTTTATTGAACTGAACTGCATCGAATTTCCCATAATGTATGCAAACATAATCAAAATAGTTCTGATATACTTTTTGGAAAACACTTCACTGAAGGTTTATGATGAGCACAGTGAAATATTCAACAACGTGTTGTTACGGTTCTTTGCGCAACCCCTTTCACATAGAAGTAGTCATGTGATCTGTTGTTACTAGCTAATATATAAGGTGTTCAATATGCTACACTAGCTGCTCAGCTAAGTAGCTGGCTTTGACGACAAAACCAAGGTAGAAGCAGACTTTTCCCCAGAGCAATAAGCCAGGGTGCATGACAAGACATAAATGTTTGTTTGTAGATAAAAAGGAGACATTAACTAGAAAAGTTAATGTGTATCAGTGTTCAAACTCTCTTTTTTATGTGGTTGTTGTGTGACTGTTAGCATTATTGTAAGCTCATGGCATAATGATGTAGGCTAATGCTTGATGCACATTCAGTTGAAAGTGAAATGATTTGAATGCCTATATGAATACCTATGTCTACACTGATGGAGAACAACATTCGGACTGGTTAATGTGCAGGCAGGAGGCACGATGAAACCAAAAGATACAAAACATGCATTTTGATGACTTATTGCTTTTATTCTCTAATTTACACAATGTCTGCTAACGAAATCTAAATATTTCTGATACACAGAGCTGTACCAGAGAAAAATGCTATTT
The DNA here is from genome assembly GCF_051107435.1 of Chaetodon auriga. Classification (NCBI taxonomy): domain Eukaryota; kingdom Metazoa; phylum Chordata; class Actinopteri; order Chaetodontiformes; family Chaetodontidae; genus Chaetodon; species Chaetodon auriga. The sequence continues at coordinate 4,253,713 of NC_135090.1, read as the reverse complement.
AATTTTAGTAGTTTAGTAGCTGAATATCCTGTAAAAGAGTTTCACACATAAAATTGAACAGGGCTTGCAGCAGCCATTTCCCACAACACACTATCATATCTTAGTTCACATAGAAACCAGATTATACAATTTAAAGATTTTTTGTCTTTTTTTTTTTCAATCTGACTTCTGCTCTTTATCACCTTCACTCTGCCAAATGTTGCTCTGATAACTCCACAGCAACTGTCGCCTCTCTGAATCTCCATCTGTTTTAGTCCCTGCAGGCTCAGTACCTGCTGGAACAAATCATTCGGCTTAGATAAAATACTGCCCGACTACACAGTGTTACTGTGTATCATTGTTTGGCTGGATGAGTGGTTTGGAGCTGCATAACTGCTGCCCTACATTGCCTAAGTGTTTTGAAATTGGAGGTAGAAGTGGGTCATAACACAAACAGCAAGCAGGGATGCTGCCTGTGGATAATCAAGACAGTTCATTGCTGTGGAGAGCAATTAATCAAACAGTGTGCATCTCCTTCTTAATGATTTGCTATTTAACCCTTGTAGAAGCATGTTCTATCTAACTAGTGCATGATAAAAGCAGTAAGTTTATATCCAAGCCATTTGCCAGGTAACAAAACATTGTTAATTTCTTTTGTTGTTTTGTAGCTTTAGACTGATAAATTTATCTGTGTGCATGTATGTATTTCAGAAAACCTATAAGCTAAATGTGAATGAACACAGTGAAATACCATAGCCCCAGAAACATGGACAAATATCACATAATCCAAAGCCTGGAATGTATAAAAACAATTTTGATGTGTAAATGTGAGCACCACTGCACATTCATATTGCCCTGTAGACTCATGCATTGACTAGATTAATGGGGGAAAAAACAGGACTACAGGAATAATAAACAGGAATGTGGGAAAAAAAAAAAAAAGCAAGTGGTAAAAACAAGTATAATGTCATATTACATTTCCCATCATGAGCCAGTGAGGGTGGGAAATGTTACTTCAGAGTGCAGTGTTGCGCAAGTTCATACTTCAGAAGAGCTAGCTCAAAGTTCAGTTCAGACAGATTAAGATGAACTAGTTCATAGTTTATATATTACAAATTTGATTTTTTTAAACCAAGCTCACAGTCTCAACTGATGTGATGTTTCAAATTTGATGACAATGTGATGTGCAGTTCTGCCCAGATGGGCACAAATTACATAAAAATGTGAGTTTTTTTCTGTTGGTACTGGTACTGATTTGTTCATAAAACTGGCTGGCTTTTTACATGTGGCATGCGGCAGCACCCTCGACATGCAACACTGCATGCTATAGGGCACTCTTTATTGTCCTGAAACAACAGCTAAGCAATAGTCACTATTATGCTCAATAAGTTTACTGTTTTTGCTATTTTATTACAGATACAAGTGACATTCAAAGTCTTGGGCAGCCCTTGTCAAAATCTCTTTTACTGTGAACTGTTTGGTGAGTAGAAGATGAACTGGTCTCCAAAAGGCATGCAGTGAAAGATAAAACATTTTATGCAAGATTAGTGTATTATTATTGTTTTGAAAGATTTTAAAGTGAATGAAAGGAAAGGAGCACCATACAAAAGTTTGGTCACCCCAAGAGATTTGAACACTCAGATAACTTTTACCAACATCTCAGACCTTAATTAGCTTGTTAGGTCTATGGTTTGTTCACAGTCATTGTTAAGAACTTACTCCTCAAACTTTGTCCCAACAATGAGCAGCCATGGTGCTTCTTCAGTTTGTAATGTAATTAAAAAATGGCAGTTAATGGTAAAGGTGGAGGTCTAGCTGTGGTGTGGAAGACCAAGAAAGCTTTCAGAGAGAACTGCCCATTTGATTACTAGAAAGGCAAATCAAACCCCTGGTATGACTGCAGACTCTGGAGTGGTGGTGCACTGTTCTACTATGCATAGACACCTGCACAAATATGACTTTCATCGTTCAAGATTCAGTATCAGAAAGAACTTCTAAACCAGTCTGATGGAAACAAGTCAGGTGAACTGATGAAGTTAAAATAGAACTGTTCGGTCACAATGAGTGAGAAAAAGGATGTAGAATTTCAAGAAAAGAACATCTCTCCAACTGTTAAGCAGAGGGGTGGATCGATCTTGCTTTGGCCTTGTGTTGCAGCCAGTGGCACAGGGAACATTTTCCTGGTACAAGGAAAAATTGATTCAATTAAATACAAGCAAATTCTGGAAGCAAACATCACACTATTTGTTAAAAAAAAAAAAAAAAAAAAAAAAAAAAAAAAAAAAGCTGAAGATGAAAAGAGGATCTCACAGGACCAGAAACCTTTTGCAATAAAGAATAGGTGAAAATCCCCCAAACAAGAACTAAATAACTCTTAATGGTCAAAGAAGGTGTTAGTAGGGTTTGACGGTACCAGCTGAAATGTGTCAGTAGCGGACACCAGCACACCACTAGCATGGCTAAAAACAGTCAAAAAATAACAATCATGGTTGTACTGCTCTCTGAAAATAACTGAAAAGTTGTGGGTACCTTTAGTAACAGCAGTGCTGTAAGATGAAATTATTAAAATGTTGTCCAGCTCCAACAGCCAATCGAAATATTTCTATCATGTCACATGACCATGGCAGCTGATACTCACCATAGTTATATCAGGTGATAGCATAAACAATAACAAAGCATGACAAACTGCTTGTGACATGGCACCAAAGACAAACACCTGACCATGATTACGGTTGTTTTGTGGACTAAAAAACATTTAAAAAATGTTCTTTTAAAAAGACAAACTCGATCTGTAGATGAAGACTGTGTGATACAGCCAAATAGATAAATAAATAAATAAATAAGTAGTCCAGGTAGTCTGAATAATTTCTTTTAACTTGGCAATGACCTTTGGCTGTACTTAATCACTGGATGATTCTATTTTCTATGATAAATAGAGAGAAACAAGTCTGGAAATAACCTTTACAGCTCACCTCCTATACAGCTAAAAAATATTATTACATGTAATTTTGATGGTATTTGAAGTTTCACAGAGCAGTAAATTTGTATGACCTTCATGCCCTTTCAGCACACTAACACGACAAAGTCAGACGTATGGCTTTGGCTGGTAATGTCGGGCTTAGAAATGTAGACATTCAAACGAATCTACCTCAGTGCAATCAGTCTGACACCCTGAGTGTTGAAGTGCCTGCTGTGATGTATGCGTTTTGGTTGTTTGTGATACCTGCATGTCTAATGAGAGATGACTGTTCTGCCCCTGTTGGGTGACAACAGTGAGCAGATTGTACTTAGAAGTCAAGTTGATTTTCTTGGCTTTGATTATGTGCAACCAGACCTTTGCTTCATTTTTATATTGTGCTACCATGGAACACAGGACATGTTGGTATCTAAACCTTTTATGAATACAAGCATGTTGAATGGGCTGTGAGTGACTACAGATAAAGTAGTTAAAGTTAACCACCTCCAGCAGCTATAACAATAAAAGGCTTTCAGCATATTCTGGTTTATTGGAGGCTCCCTGACGAAAGAGGATGCAGCCTTTGTCTATTACGCCCCAAAGTTGTTAAGCCCACTACTGATTGATATCAAGGCAGCAACAATATTTCTAAAAGAAAGCTAAACACATATCTTTTCACTTTAGCAAGCTATGGCGTTCCTGACACAGGCCTGAAGTTGTTGCTACAACATGCTCCTGTAAAGAGTAACTTACCATGAAGCTAAAGGGCTGTGTTCTGCTGCCTCCCCGAGCTGAAAGTTTCAAGCCTGTTTCACCCCTGACTGCTGGGTGTAGTTGATGTTGTGCAAAAAAAAATAATTTATGGACACGGCTCTTCAGGGCTCAGTTGTTCATTTTACAGCTGTTTCATCTGTAATGATTGTGTTTGGCAAAAAGGTGAGCTGCTGGTCATCATATGACCTGCCATTCCAACTGTGGCCTCTATGCTAAAATCCCCTCACAGCTCAGCTGTCCCCAGACACTAATTATACTCTGGCAGAGAAGGCTCATATAAAGTTGGATGGAAAGGCCATCGCTTTCAAGATGGTTTACTAATGGTCAATTCACATGTCAAAATTGAAACCCTGTAAAGTGAAGTCTGTGGATTAGCTGCTGCCAGGCAACCCATCTCCACCTATGCTGTTGTGCCTCTTTATGATGATTTTCTTTACGTGAAAATGAACAACAGCAGCTTATACACATGTACAGTACTGGCATCTTGCTACAAACATCTGCATATTAGTTCTACCGCGCTTTCCGCCTTATGTTTTTATCTTAATTTAATATTTCTCTGCACAATATGCACTGATGCCTTCTGTGGACAGTTTATGTCGAAAAATACTTTAATTCGATTCTCTTTCAATATGGGCTTTTTACCCTGCTTTTTACCCTGCACGAGTAGCCTGACCCCCTCTCATCAATGATGAGTCAGTTCTGTTCTGCCTTCAGGAGACAACCATTGGTTTTGAAGACTGAACAGTGTTGCTTTCCTACAGGTGTCTACACATCTATTACTAGAGATTGTCAGTGTACATATGATGAATGTAAACAAATTTGTGAATATCTAAAATGAAGGTTTTTCACATATCAGCTGAATTGATGATGAAAAGTGCACTCAGTACAGAAATAAATGAGCAAGTGCCAAGTGGGCAGATGTGTCTTGTTAAGCAAACACTTAGCAAATTTGTGTAATATTTTTTACTGTTTTTAAATGGACTAGGAGTGCACTTCACTTACTGGATTGCCAAACTGAAATTGCAGGAATTGAGGAACATGAGGAGCTGATAGCTCACCCAATAGAATTTCATGAGTTCGAATGGACAGTTTCAATATTCATTTTTTTTTTTTTTTACATAAAAGTGTCAGTTTAAAGATACTAAATGTCAGCTTTTAGCAGCTTGGTTCCAAAAATATTAGCCTTTATTTGAAACTGGACTGTGCACAGCATCAGCAGGGAGCTGAGGAGCTTTGTGAAAATGATCCTCTGAAAGAGCAAAGTTTGAAAATGAGCCAGCTGAAGGATGACCAGTATGTGCCAGCGAGTCTCGTGTCATCAGCATCAATAGCCAATCTACAGACCTTCAAACATCCCAGCCGGGCTGCTCATGACCTTTCCCCAGGGATCGCCATGGTGACAGTGTGCTGAAGCAGCAGGGCAGACTTCCACTGCAATGGGAATTTAAAGTTTGTGTTATTATCTGCATATAAGATCTGTTCGGGCCCGAGTTTGAGATATTCACAAGATAAGCAAGACACAACTGTCTCTGTCAATGGAATATTTTCGTCTATCTTATCTTATTGTATAGGTAACACGTAGCGTTCGCATTTAACTCCAAGCAAAGCTGTGCCAAAGCATAGCCTCACAGAGCTGCTAGCATGGCTGTAGACTGTCTGTCATACCTGTCAACACTGGGATCAGAAAATACAAAAATCTTGTATCAGAGCAACACGGACTGGGTTAACTAGTTCCTACATTAAGTGACTACAGTTCGGTGGTCAGAATCAGATATCTGATTGAAAGTGAAATGCTGTGAACATCCCTGCATTAAATAAATGAAAACAAAGTGCAGATAAATTCAGCACTTAGTTTATTTATGTGTTACTTGAAGGATATTTACACATCACTGACACATTATGATTCAGTTGTGATTTTGAGAGAGGCTACTGGCAAGAGAGACAGTTGGTAGAAGAGGGTGATTATGACAATGGATGGCAGAGAGAGTATAAATGCAGTCATTGGTGGAGCATGTTTCTGCACCTCTTGGCAGATTTGTCCTGCTGGCTCACACCACCTTTCCCTCCATGTGATACATTAATTTCCGTGTGGCATATTATACAAAAAGCATGACTTTGACCTACATTTTTCTTCATTAAGAACGGGTAAGCCTTCTCCAATTTGCTGACATACAGCACAACCGTTTAGCCTTTTTGGCAGGTACTCCATCCCTCTCACATCATCCTTCTTCTCCTTCTTGTTTTTTTGCTGGGTGCCATTTGAGTGATTGACTCCTCATCAATAGATGTTACAGCTAATGCTCTACAGACTACCACCTGTTGTACTGGAGGGAAATGTAGCAAACACATCAACTAGGTGGTTATGCCTCCTGTCAAATTTACAGCAATAGAAATGTTAAAAATCTGGGAAATTTACGGGAAATATTTCAGTGGGAGGACAGAGGGGGATATGGGTAAAATTTGGGCAAATCCATGAATCCACACGGAGGGAATATTAGCGGTGGCGCGATTACATACAAAGACAAAGCAAAGACCCAATCACCTGCCAATTTGCCTGAGGTGGCGTAAAATAGAAATTGAAGATGCATACACATATTGAAAATGTTTCAACCTGCACATATCAGGGCTTTTTGAATCAGCTTCATGAGTTTTTGCTGAGTTGCCAGTTCAGGCAGAGGCTAAACTGAACACACACACACGCACGCACGCACGCACGCACGCACGCACGCACGCACGCACGCACGCACGCCTGTTGTGTTTTTATCACTTGTGGGGACATTACATAGATTTATATTCATTTCCTGGAGCCTTACCCTAACCCTAACCCTAACCATAACCACTATTTGCCTGTTCCTAACCCTCTACCTAACCTAACCTTACCTAACCCGTAACCCTATCCTCAGTCTTCACCCTAAAATTTAATGATTTACATTAAGGGGACCTGCATTTTGTCCCTATAAGACAGGTGAGTCCCCACAATGTGACTGTGGAAAGGTCACATGTGATAAATACCTGGTCACACACACACACACAAACACACACCTACACACACACACACACACAGAACTGATGTGTCTGTTACTGGTTATCTTACAACCAACACACAGTCTGTGCATTGTTTTTGGCTGAATGACAAATACTCCAATCAAATTTGTGTGAAGGATGCGAGATGAAAATTGACTTCCCTTCCTGTCTGAACACACCTGTAGCTTCTTACCACACTCATCGCTTAATTCAGCTTAGTCATAGCTTTGAAAATGTTCATGTTGTCTCATTATTTTCTTCTGTTTCTTATGTTGCCCCTTTCTTTCCTTTTCCTGCTTTGATACTGTCTGTTCCTACAGCCACAAGGTTTCATGAAAGGGATCAATTAGCGTCAGACTGTTTTTAAGTATATATATGAATGTATTATGACATGCGTTGCCTGGACACACAGATGTGTTGAGAATAACATGTTTTCTTTATGAGTGTGTGGGCTGATTGTCCGAGTCCGAGTGACTCAGCTCTGGTGCTTCAGCTGGCTTTGAGAAACACTGCCACAGATTCCTGTTGTGGAGGCTGAACATTGGACTCCTCCTCCGCCTGGACTTGTTTATTTGTCATCCCACAATGCACTGGGAAATAGGAGACAGGGGTGGGGGGGTCGGGGGTGGGGGTTGTTTAGAAGAACAACAGCAGGGATCATTCAGCCAAATGGACATGTGTTTACTTTGGGATGTTTCCTCATCAGTCACTAATGAGAACAACATCAAAAAAATAGACAGTTTTCTTCAGGGACCTCTGTTCAGCAATCAGACTGTGCCTCTATAATCTGACAAATTTTCCGAGCAAATATCCTCTTAATGTCTGGGCACAGAGTGGAGCAGCGAATATTGACTGATAAGGTATTACACTCTATTTAATGATGAATTATTAGACGCAGATCACATCAGTTTAGAGAGATCAGTGGCCCTGAATACTCCCTGATGTGACCGTTAGAAGTGACTTCCAATTTTATTTCAGCACTTTCTGCTTGATCTTGTTTCTAATCATAAAAGCTACAAGACTAGTTGGACTCACTTAGACTTAAGTTTGTATTTAGTTGACGTGAATTTGAATGATCAGTCCTAAAATAACAAGGCTAGACATAGATTGTCTAAATACCTAGTGATTCCAAACATTACAGCCATTTATCCTCAATTGTAAGTGAACAAAAACAAAGCAACCAGTGTACTTGTGGGCAGCTTGTGAAAACCTCCCAGAACACTGTCAACTTCCGTTTAGACTGTGAGACTGAGCCCCCAAAGGAAATGTGTATTAATAACTCCTGTTCCTCATCATTATCACCCCGGTGAAAACAAGAGCAGCAACAACATCATGAAAATAAGCTCTTCAGGATGATTCACTCACATGCTAATTGTGGAACAAAGCCAGGAAACATGGAGAGCTAGGGGTATTTTCTCGGTACAGTTGTCGTGTTTGAAGCATGGTGTGAAAACAAGAGAGTCCAGGAGGACTTCATGTGAGCACTGTGGCACCAGAGAGATACAAGAGATTGCCAGAGATACAATATGTCAAGCTGCACTAGTTAATATTTTCAATCAAACGAATGACTAATTTGGAATGTGAAAGCGGTGTCTAGTCGCGATAAATCCAGAAAACCATCACCAACTCTACAGTCCCTTCAGTTCCCTGTTTTAGCATCTTTTAGCTCACTGTTTTGGTTTTTTGAGATTAGTGGACCTCAAAATGAAGGGAAAAGGAATGTGACTGTATTTGTCAGGTAGCCACAAACATTAAACAAATGCAAATATTATTTTGTGTCTTCTGGACGTCTCATTAAGCAAATGTTTTCTAGTACACTCACCAGCTTTATCTGGTAATAATATGTTAATGTTTGGTTTATAACTTGTTCCACTGCCCCCAAGTGGCCAAACAATCAATTAATGTTCCTTTAAAATAGAACAGTTTATTACAACTTGAATTTGTGTTTTTGTCAAATCTTGGTATGTGGTGACATTCCTAAGAATATGTCCACCAGGGCAAGAAACACAAGCTGTCAGAGCTGTGAAAAATAAACCCAAGTTATTACAACAATCCACAATTTAAGCCAAAACAGTTCCAGTGTGGTGATTTGTTGCCACTTTAAAAAGTGATTTACATTCCAATGGACAATTTCCCATAATGCATAGTTTTTTTTTTTTTTTACTTTTGGGGGGAAAATGACATTAGAGGAACAAAGATATATATTTTTTTAACACAAAGTATCATTCTAGCAGGGGCGGACTGGGATAACAATTCAGACCAGGAATCTAACATCAGTCCAAACTCCACATTCATTCCAGTCACAACAGACCAGTGTACAGTAAGCAGTTACTGAAATATTTTTTTTCTGTTTACTTGTAGCTTTAAAAAAAAAAAAAGTGCAAAAGGTTAGAAACAACCTGGTGTCTTCAGTTTTAAGAGTTAGTCCACTGCACTTTAAGGCAACAGGAATAAATATTATTAATATACTGGACTAGACTTATGTTTATCATCATGAAGCCCTGCTAGCTCTGAGTAAGATGCTCCCACTATTCCAGATTATTTCCATGCATACACATCTCCTACTTTTCCTGCATGATTTTCTCAGTTTCCAGCAGTTCTTTGAGCTTAATCATCAAATCAGCACACTAACATCCTCATGATTATAATGTTAGCATGATTATATTTAGCAGGTATAATTTTCATCAATTAGCAAGTATGCTAACATTTTCAAATTAGAATTAATCAGAAAGTCAAGCTGAAACTGATGGAAATGTAATTAGCTTCTACAGGTATTTGGTCATAAAAGGAAGAAATAAAAACCTTCACCTGCTGGTGGCGCTAAACAAAATCTCATGGAAACTCATCCAGTTCTGTTTGAAATATTTTGGTCTGGCCCAAAGTGGTGGACATATCAACTGACTAATCGACTGACTGATTGACACTGCCGTCCCTACAGCTAAGATACTAGCATGGCTGGAAAATGGATAGATGAATGGCTATTGTGGGCAGAAGAAGACTTTAAGACAGTCAATGGGCTTTTTGGAGCAGTTTGAACCAAACTGACATTAGACAAGTCGTGCACGTATACTTCAACAGGGAATTGATAGTGGAGCCAAACAAACATAAATAATGTTCAGAACTTTTGTGTGGCTCCTTATTAATCAATATACTGATGATGGATTATTTCTTTAGGCTGTTTCATGAAATTATGTATATTCGAGAGCTCATTATGCATCTGCTCTCTTTCAGTGTTGTTACCCCTGGGGGTTGATTGTGCTCCTCAATGAATCTTTAACATGCTGCCTGGTTTTTGTGGGAAGCCAGTATAACAATTCATAAAATATGGATTTAACTTAGTTAATTATAATTCAGATCTGTGTCTGTTTTTCTTCAGAGCTTGTAAGCATCAGTCCTATAAATGTCCTTTACTGCTTCATATATGCTAAACACAAATTGTCATTATTACACTTTCGTTTCTGTACAATTTAAATAGTCAAGATAAAGTATGGTAATTAGCAAGCTTTAGAAGTACTGCATCAAAAACCACACGTCCTCTTCTCAGAGTCATATCTGAGAAACATCTTGCACAATCTCCTGAGCAGTTTACTCTTTGCACTGACAGCTGTATCTCTGATGTCTGTTGTGGACCGTTATGAATTTAGATTATGCAAAGTAATCATCATGTTTTTGACAGTTTAGACACTTTTCTTCCGTGTCAAAAGTCAAGGTTGTTTGTCTGTCCACTCATACAGATATTCATGGTGTGTTGACAAGAAATTCAAATTGTGTACGTTTTTCAAAATGAGAAATTCTCCTAAAAACTGTCCTGGAACATAGTACCAATGACAAAATGATGACATTTCTGAGTATCCCAACTTATTCTTAAAATAATTAATATAAAGATATAATGTCCACAATGAAACTGATTGGCAAACTTAGCTCTCTGAGTACCACATTCTGCAACTGAATGATGTACTTAATCACAAACAGACCCCAGACTGTGTGCTCAGCCCTCCCTGTTCACGCTGTGCACCCATGCCTCTAATCCCACTCTGTTGAGAAGGGTGCAGACGATCACCATCATCGGCCAGATTTCAAACAACAATGAGAATTCATATCGGGAATAAGGAAATCAACAAAGGAGCTGATTGCTGACTATAGAAAAAAGCAGGCACTGAATCAGTGGAGCTGAGGTGGAGCAGGTCAACAGTTTTAGTTCCTGAGAATCAGCATGACAGAGAACTTGTCATAGATATCACACATCGTCAGCTGGGGAAAGACAGCTCTTAAGCATTTATTAAGAAAAGCAAATTCTCATGTCAAGTGATAACTTTTACAGAGAGAAACAGAACAGAAAGCAGTGTGGCTGGAAACATCACAAACTGGCCTGAGATGGATACTTCAAGACAATACCCACCCCACCCCTGTTCTGTGCATAGTCAGTTAGCTTAGCTTACTACAAAGACTAGAAACAGGGGGAAAGAGCTAACCTGGCTGTGTCCAAAGGTAAAAAGATCTGCCTACCAGAACCTCTAAAGTTCACTAATTAACATCACATCCCATATTTGTTTATTCTGCTGAAAAGCCAAAGCATAAAACAACATGTAATTGTACAGGGGATTATGTGCAGGGTGCAGTCACTTCCTGGATTCTCCAGTGGTTGCCCAGCAACCTCACAGCCATGGCAAGATTCCAGAAACTGTGCTAAGCTACACTAACTGTCTGCTGGCTGTAGCTTCATATTTTTTCTAATCTTCTGATTTAAACCTTGGCAAGGCAACGAATGAGCATTAGCTGACCAAATGTGGAACTATTTCTTTAAGGAAAGAAAAATCTGCAATTAAATATTTATCTATATTGTATGGATGGCTGGCTCTGGGTGGAGACAGGACTTGGTTCCCTCATATCTCCAGCTGTGTCTGTCAATACAGTTGTAAAGTCAGTCTGTGTTATTTCTTTTCTGAAGAGAGGAATGTTGAAGTGCACAGAGGTGTTGGAGGGCTGCAGATGTGCTCATAGAAGCACAGTTACAATATGTACTCTTTCATGCTTTAAGTGCCACACCTTTAGGGTAGTCATTTCTAGCACTGTAGATGTTAAAACCATACAGTGTGCAGCCAGTTAAATTCTCAAACCAGCAGATATTAAAATGTTGTCTTTGCTTAATGCTAGTTATCTATCATCACTCAGTGTTACACTATGTATTCTAATGGCTGAACCTACAACCTGCCAAGCTTTGTCAGTAAAAAGCAGATTATATATTGCATCCACTTCTACATTTGTAATTTTGTTGTTCCACCGGGGGATCAGCTCTGCAGGTGGCTCTCTGGTGTAGTTTGCATGTTCTCTCTGTGTTTGTCTCCTCTGGGCGCTCCGATTTCCTCTCACAATCCAAACTCATACAGGTCAAGTCAAGTGGAGACTGTAAATTTCCCACAGGTGTGAAGAGACAAGGCATTTCCCTGCCTGTCACCCAGTGCATTCTGGGAAGGACTGCTTGAAACACAATCCCTGTCTATTGGCTTGCGAGTGAGACGCGAAAGAGAGAAAATATTTTTCGGTTTTGTTGATTCATGGACATCAAAATTTGGCACAAAAAATAACTCCCACCTGACAAAAAGTAACAAGCACAACACCACCTGATCCAACAAGAATTTAAAAGCCTGGGAAATCCAGCCAGGAATACACAGAATTTAAAGAATGTGAGTGCTGGCAGTTGCTGCTCTAATCTTAGGAAAACATGCAGACACAAGCACTAACTCAAACTTGGAGCTGTTTCTCATTATTATGAATATTGATTACCGTGTACTACAGTATAAGCCATGCTCTCAAAACCTATAATTGTTAGTAATGATATAAATGGTAGTCTCTCAGTAATCTCTGAGGATAACGAATTATTTTGTCTATCGAACCAAACAACTCACCACCTCATTATGGTTTGAATGCATAAACTGCTGTGCTACGTGCTTTGGCTACAGTGTCTATGATAAACAGTCACGTCAATAAAAGTCAGTGGATTGAACTGAGAGTCAGGGAGCGTCTCAGGTCGTTTGGCATGTAGCACCATGCTGAGGCGTGGATACTCGGGGTGGGGGGAGGGGAGCACGGCTCTAACTATCTCTGTTCTGCTGAAGCCCTCAGTAAGAGGAAGCCGAGGGAATGCAAACAAAGACGCAGCCCAACGGCTCTCTCACCACATTGCCAGGAAACCGGGTTGGGTTTAGATAGAGGGGGGAGGGGAGCCGAGGAGGAGGAGTGGAGGCACGAGGAGGAGGAAAGGAAGAAGGAGACCAAAACCCAGCAGGTGTGCACCGGCAGCATGTAATGTGTCAGCATGGCTCAGTGCTGAACACACTGGAGCCTCTGCAGCACAAAGACATATAGTGAAATTTCGACAAGGTTACAGTGATGTCGAATTATCTTTCACCTTGCTGAGCAGGGCTGTTCATTTCCTCAACCCTAAGCTTTGTCAGAGTCCCTGCATCTAATAGCCTATCATTTGCTTCCACAAATTATACACCCACTCATACAAATGATCTAAATTTGTCAGTGTGACAAATTATTAAACTGAGGTCACATAACTATCAGCTTAGAGGGGAAATTGGTTCGGAATGCTCCTCTAATACGATTTTCAAGTCAAGTTTCACTTCATCTTTGTTCTCTGTTGCTAATATTAATGTACTTGCCAAAATATTTGTCAGTCAGGACATCAGTTCTACCCAGAGGACTGGCTGTATTTAAGGGCTTAAGGTTTATCTAACAGTTCTGAAATTCACCAGCTAATCTTGGGACCAACTACAACTGCTGGAATTTAGCAAGGAATAATGTCAAATTCTTTTTCTCTGCATGGCGTACCTGAACCCATGGGATGCAAAAAGCCCAAGGCTAGCTTAGCCTCACTAGCATTTATTAACCCTGGGCTAATAGTTAGCCTTGTTTTACTTGAAAGTCAATACATTGATTTTCAGGATGCTGTTGATATTAGCCTGGACAGCAAATGTTAGATACATTCACGAATAATCATTGCCTTGTGTTTTGAGATATAACCCCGAAAAGTCGGGGTAATGTGAGGTTAGGTTTGCCCCAGGCAAAGAGCCAGATAGCCTTCAATCCATGCTGTAAGGGTGAAACAACTACCAGCCCAGGGCAAATGAGATGATCTGACTCACTGTTGCATGCTTCCACTGGTCTGTCTGGCCTCTGATGCTGCTTTCAGTACAAAAGGAACATGTGGCTGACCTAGTTTAAAAGTTGCAAGCACAAAAGGAAAGAAAATGCAACAAAAATGTCGACATTTGTGCATGAGGTGTAAGTCAATTTTGACATAAATCGCTTTAGTTGGTATCAAAAGTGAGAGTGAGCACATCCAAAACCTGTTTGCTGTGTCATTGTTTATTTCAGTAGTTAACTTGCTAAATACAGTGTTGTGATGACAGATAGGAGTGATGGCTGAAACTGTGTAAATAAGGCCCGAGTTGTAATGAAGCAGAATTACTCTTTAAAGACAACAGTGGGCCAGTTTTCTGTTGTAATGAGAAAAATTACAGGGCTCTGCATGACATGTGACATATCTTATCATTCGCCATGAAAGTGAAGTAGTTTGCAATAACAATGGAGCTGTCACATGGGTCTAGTGCTGCTGTTGCCTCCTGTTGCAGAGGTGCCTGTTTTCCCCTCGGACAGCCTCCCTCTCCTCCCCTCCCCTCCCTCCAGCCGTCACTCCGCTCCCTCCTCCCCCGTCCACGTGCTCTCGCTCATCTGGATGGGTATGAGCAGGGCTACTTCAAACACGTGCTTTTTGCCACCCTGCCCCCCTCCCGCTCACCACCACCACCTCTCTGCTCTCTCACTATCAGCCTGTTTTCCTTTGTCCAGCCCATCTTGCTCGGTGCTGTGTGATTTACTCAAGCCTGGAAGACATGTGATCACTCTGCTGGATACCAAGAACTCCAGGCAGCCAGTGTTTTTGGAGGAGGAGGAAGAGAAGGAACAAGGAAAACAATCTGACACAACCAGCCAACTATCAGGACATTCTGTTCGACCTGAGAACATGTAGATTCTGCCTGTAGACAGTGACTATGCTTAACAAGAATGAATCTCAAATTAAATATTTAAGTAGTATGTATGTGCTTTGGAAAACTTCCACTGTTGAGCTGTTTAATTTGCATTTAAAACTGTTTGTCATTCTGTTGTAATATGATAAATGATGAAAGATTGTACATAGTGAAAAGCACACACAGGGTATTACAGAACCACAGCTGCATAGTTTGGCCTAGTTATGACTTTTAGTAAGGAACATCCTCTCCCTGGCACACACCTGTGTTTCCATGATAAAGAACATTGAGTATATTAGTAAGAGACATTCACAACTCTGTTGACTTCGGTAATCTCCTGACTTTTTTTTTCTACTGCTATAAGTAGGTTTACATTTTGGGGGTTATAATGTTTCAACGACTATTTACTGTGTAGCCATGAAATTTAAAAGAAACATTGCTCTTCTCCTCAGGATGACTTACTGAGTTTTCATTTCGTACCAAAAGCAGGTCAAAGTTTTAAACTGTCCATTGCTGCAAAACCAATGATATTCCCATCAGGCCCAGCAGTACTTTGTGTTTAGTGCTGAGCACGTGTTTGCAGGCTGAACTCTAATGGTAAATATCACACCTGCAAAACATTATCATGTTAGCATTGTAATTGTGAAGTGTTAACTTGCTAGCTCAAAGCACTCAGTTATAGCACACATTACTACACAGTACTACAAACTAACTTCTATATTATGCTGCTGTTTTCTGTTACAAGAAATCATAATGCAAATCCTGTTTTATACAAACAGGACATTATAAAATGTGCATTGTGCAAATCAAACTCAAGCAGATGAAGGAAAACCTGACGTGGAAACTCAGTGATAGCAAGTGTCTGCATGATTTGGCTTTCATGGTGGACATTACCAAAAACCTCTGAGAGCTGAACCTCAAGCTCCAGTCAGCTTCTCAGCTCTCTGCTTTCAAATGTGAAATCATTTGAGGTGAAATTAAAGCTGTGACAGGTATAACTGGAAAGAGGAAACACTCTGCATTTTCCTTTTCTGCAAGAACAAAAGCCTGCTGTGACATCTGAATATGCTGCTAAGTGTGAAAACTCCTTCAGGCATTTGGTGAGAGGTTTCAGGACATGAAAAGTAAACAAAGGGAACTGAACATATTTGCTGCACTGCATAATGTGGAACCAGCAGATGCATCTGACAACCATCAACACAAAACCAACGAGCTGCAAAGCAAAGATGAGCTCAAAACTAAGTACAGTGACCTCCCTCTGCTTGAGTTCTATTAACTGCATGTACAGCCTTATGATTTTCCCATTTTGAGGACACAGTCACTGAAGTTTGCCCCTCTGTTTGGGACAGCCTACTACTGTGAGCTGTTCTTTTCAAAACTGACTCTTGCTCAAGACTGACCAAGAGTTCCACTGCCATTGTATGTATGGAGGTTGGTGTGTGATGTGTTCAGTAATTTAGTATGGCAGTTGTAGAATTTTATAAAACGTATTTTAGACAGAGACCCAACAATGTCGTTCAAGTAAGCTCTTGAAATTGGAAATGACTTATTAAAGCAGTGTAATTCTTATGCACAAGCACTTGAAGCAAAAGCATCCTGGAGGGTTTTGTCAAGAGCGACAGCAAGACAGAACCATCCTTTTTACTTACTGTCCCCACCCAAGCATGATAAGTTTGGATTATCAACACACGGAGGGTGTTTCTGTTAGCAGTCACTTGATATGAATTTTCAAAAATGTCTTTATTGTCCTGATGTTCAAAGTCATTTGTGCACTGCTGCTGTTATGGTAACGTTATGCTGTGTGTCATGTAGTTTGACTCACCAGATATGGACAGTGGGTATGTACAGGCGGCCAATGGCAGGTCCTTCCACTATCTGCATATCTGTTTTGAAAATCCATGATCTGTGCTGAAAATCTAATCCTAACCTTGTCGCAAATGGTACGAATGTTAACAAGCTAGCAGCTGTTGTGATGCCGGGGCTCACCTCTTCACGTACAAAACAAGCCCCCTCCCAATACACACATACTATTTTGCAAGGACACCGTCCCTGTGTCCTGGGCTTTGTGCTGTCCACTATGATTGTGATTGGTTTAAAGAGATACGAACAAGCCAGAGAGTTTTTTCCCGTATGCCAGAATGATAATGGATGCAGCCAGACCTTTCTCCATCTCTGACACAGAGCTGTGGACGCAGGTCTGGCTATGAAGGACCATGCATTATCAAACATTGTTATTCAGTCATTTTAGATTTTCTGTTTAATGGCCATGCATGAGTGGAAAAATATCTCAAACTAATTTTCCGGACTGTTGTTACAGTCTGTGAATTATTTCAATTCTTTTGCTTGCCCCCAAAATACATTTGCCAGCGATTAACTAAAATATGACCCTTTTAAGCTTTAAATCAAGCATAAAGTAGTGGAAAGGTTTGCTATGACATACACTGATTACATTAATACATGTGTCTCAGCAATGCTTTTGAATCTCAGGTCCAGTATTTGTTGCATCACGCATCTGACAAATAGAGTATATTTAAATTAGCAGTTATATTAGCCAACAAATCGACTAAAGAATTGTTGGATTAACTGGTTAAAAAATGTTAATAATTGTATATGAAAATAATTGAATTCTCCACAATCAAGCTTTTTAATTTCGTATTTTGACATGTTTTTCAAAAGGAAAAAAAAATGGTGGCGCATGTGGACACCTAAAACTGTGGATCTGTACCTGCTTCATCTAGAACATCAGGCGCTCTTGAGAAACCTGCAAGCAGCAATTCAGAGAGCAAGCAGTCAGCCTGTTCTGAACAGCACATTTTTAAAGGGCACTGCACCGGTAAAAACTAAACATGAGAAACAGCACTCTATGAATATTTACAATTACTGGTATATTCAGATGTTCTGTAAGAGTAAGAAGATTGATCTTGGTACAGAACACCAGTATTTTTCTTCTAACCTTTAGCTATCTAGTGAAAGTGAACCTCTCTTGCAGGAACATTCGGCTCCATTCATGCAGCTCCACACTTTCACACCTCAGAGCTGCCCTATATAACCACAGTTTTCTTTGGAGCAGCATGAGGCTAAGTGCCATCTTTAAGGCCATGTCAAGAGTGTTACTCACTCTTTTTCCCAGACACCTTTTCCCAAACTGTCTATTCCAACTCATAAAAGCCTGGTCACACATCACTTCACTACACCAAGCATCAGTCAGTCTTGACTTTACACATGCATTTTCACCATTAATGATATCTGCCTTCAAAAGGCACTCTGTCTTTGACCATACAAACTAAAGAAAGGTCTACCCTAACTTAATTATGCAAGAATTTGAAAACGAAATTAATCAAAAATAGGGTTTATTTATGAGTAAATGTTTAAAGAAGACACAAGGTATTACATGTAGTCTTCACAATGTCCAGGGAATTCCTTTAAAATTAACCACCAGGCAGTTTGTCATTCACCTTATCATGACTCCTCTTCTCCTCAACAGTTCAGCAGCACGTCACAAGCCTCGGGGGCGGGTTGTTATCCTAGCTGAGAGCAGCCAGGCCAAACACAAGTTTCCTAACATGACCGAAGTGAAGAGAGAGCAAACAAAATAACAGGGCGGAGAAACAGCATTCCAAGAGCGCTAAGAATAGCAAACTGGACCCTGTGCTCCTGGCACTTAGTTCACAACTAGTCTTAGGCAACAAGCAGAGTGAGTCTGAGCACGTTGCCAAAACTTTGCCAGGTCAATGTGCATGCTAGGCAGAGGACTTTCGTAACTGAGGCTGGAGACCAAGTTCATTTAAAGGTACAAATAACAGCCGGACCCATGTTTGAGTGATACTTCTGAAGTACAGGCTGTAAATCCTCAGTGATCTTTCATAAATGACTGGAAATGACTAATTATCAACTATATCAATAAATGTAATAATTGCTAACAACACATAGTGATCCTCATGTAAAAAGGTTCCTCTAGCAGTAATTGTGTTGCCATTTTGAAAAACTGGTCAGCTGCTAGAGATGGAAAAAAAACTAGATAAAAGAAGCAAGCATCTTTATTCACCTCTTCATTGATTTATCTTTCACACAGGGAGGGACGCTCATCACAAAAAGCCACTACACAGAGCCTGTAGAGTGTCTCTGGCTTTACTTACTGCAGTATAGAAGTGTCTGTTCTGAGTTGTATTGACTTGATATCTGGAAAACTGTATCGCCTGCATTTGCACACACGCATGCACACACACACACACACACACACACACACACACACACACGCACACACACACACAAACAAAAATAGACAAAGTGGACACATCAGCGCTCTGATAAATTATAATGTGTGTGTCATTCTCCTTCTCCGTGCAGTGTCTCATGATCTAATCAATTTTCAGCCCACATTTCCAATGTTTAGCATCTTGAGTGTACACTACACAGTATACAAGTATTAAACTACCCTCATACTGCTGAGATAATAACCTCAGCACAAGGTTCATTCAGTGCCTGTTCTGGAGCTTTCAGTTACATCACTCTGTCATCAGATGGAGTTTGCCCAGTGGTCGGTAGTTTTCAACAGCTGTTGAGAAAACACTCATACAGTTTTGTGGATTTTAGATGACTAGTTGCTGCACATGTACTGCAGCAGTATAAGTCAGCAATGTCTAATAACCACCCACTCATTAAACACGTTGGCACATTCTGTAAAAGCCTGGATCCCCTTCAATGACTTTTTATATTGCTTTATCCTGCAATGTCTGTCTGCAGTATGGTTGAGGTATTGTTGATGTTAGGCAACTAAAAACGTGATTTTCATGAAATCAAACATTTTGATGCTATTTTGGCCCCCATGTTTCAGAAATAACCATTCAATAATTATCTCTCTAAATAGTTTGATTAAAAATGCTTCCACATGCACGGGGGTTCAGAGTACATGATGCCACTTGCAGTCCACTGTCACTGTTTTGTCTCACTGATATCAACCTCACCTTGACTGTTCACTCTCTTTACACTGTCAGAGCTACATTAAGTTACTGTTAATGCCAAAGGAACATCTTAGTGCTGCTGGTTCTGGCCACTGGTTAAAAACATTCACCTAAAAAACACAGGGTGGTTTTTATTGTGAAGCAGTTCAAGGAAAGACAACATATGTCACTGAAGTTAGCAGTGCTCATGATCATTTATCAACATGCATCAGTTATATCAGTCATGAAAATGTCCGGACAGTAGTGGAACGGCGAGGAGCAGCCACAGTCAGATGAAGAACTGCAGGGGACAGGCTGCACACATCCAACCCCTCGGCCAGCTAACCAACCCCTCTTACTGTCCTGTCATGTGGAAAACTACTCGCTCTTTGTCCTGCATGACATCAGAACAAGGTTGCTCATGACATGATGGAAAGAGCCCAATTATTGACATCTTATGAAAACAACCTGAGTTTGTTTGGCTGCACTGTAAACAAGTAGGCCAGCTGCTCCTCTGTTGTTTTTCTGATGAAAAAGCTGCTCAATGCATACCTGCTATCAATTGAATTCTGGGACGTAAATATTAAATCACTTGCTGTTATCACCAGTAAAGACGGGTGTCAACCAGAATAGAAATCTTAAAGAGGTTACAACACCCTCAAATTCTGCCAGATCCCTTATATATATTATATTCAAAAAATGTAAACTGAGGGAGCAACAGCTGTGGTCTCATGGCTACGTCTATATATTGTGTGATGCAGAAGGTCAGGTGACACTGAGGAGACCGACCACCCACAGAGCAGCATGGACAGAGATGGAGAGCTGATAGTCAGAGCTAATCAGCCATGAGCAGCTACTGTCAGACTCTATGTGTCTGGTGGACCGTTGACAGTAAGAAGCACATTTATGGTACTTTGAGAGAGTCACTGTGTGGGTACCTGTGTTGTGGCTGAGTTAGCAGTTCTACAATGACATGCTCCCCATTGTGTGAGTCTGTGGGGGGAGTGACAGTACATAGCCATAGTCCTGCTGTTTATCACTGTAAATGTTACTGTTCATAGGCCTCACATATATTGTTAAGCTCTGAATATGGCACAGTTATCAGTGGGGCCATGTATTGTGTGCTGCCACTGCAGAGGAATAAATGGACTGACCTGCTTTAAAAGCTAGTGTTCTAGCTTTTAAGAAGTGAAGAAACATTCAACCTTTTCTTCATTAGGTTTTAATTTCTTTACCATTGGCAATTTAATGCTAAAATAAAAGTAATGTATCAATCTGGGTTTGTGTGTGTGTCAAAGACAAAAGAAGATAATGATGAAAGATATTCATCTCCAGCAGGAAAAAATAGCATTTCGTGTTGCTATCAGACAAATAAAACAGAATTATGAATACATTTTACCATGTTTTCTTCAGGTAACCTTGACTGTTTGCTTATCCTTTCACTTAAAATGGTGAAAATGTCAAGTTCTATTCTTGTAAGCATCATATCATCTAATTTATGGCAGTGTTGTAGGTAACACTTTACAAAAGTATCACCTTATGGTACTTTTCACAGTAACAAAGTAATGTGTAGCGGTGCTAATGCTGGCCATGAAGCGGCTCTTACCAATGTCAGCCCTCTTATTTATTCCACACAGGGTCGAGAACTCTGGGCACAGAAACATACCAGCCACCTCACTCATGGTTAAAGCTTTAAACTAGCACATGTGGGCTATAGGTCGATCTTTCAGCACACTTGGTGCAACAAGGGAGTGTGTGTGTGTGTGTGTGTGTGTGTGTCTCTACACATTCTGCTTTGCCGAGGTTACAAGAAGTAGATAAATATATTTAATTATTTGCCTTTTTATTGGGAGTCAACCTTGCATTTACATGTGTTTTGTTGAAAAAGTAGACTTAAAGCATAAATAAATGATTGAGGTCATGGTTATGGCCATGAGACACAGCTGAGGAGCGAGTCTGTACAGAGCTGTTGCAGACAGCTGCATAGACTAAAATGAGAGACGTGTCTGTTGCATAAATGAAGTGCATTTATATAGCACTTTTCTAGTCTCATCAACCACTTCAAGGTCAGCATTGATCCATTCACACACACAGTCATACGCTGGTGGCAGAGTTTTCTATGCAAGGTGCCACCTGCTCATCAGGGGCAACAACCATTCACGCACAGTCGTACACCATTGGGAGAAATTTGGTATTCAGTGTCTTGCCTTTAGCCTGCAGCGGCCAGGGGTCGAACCTGCGACCTTCTGATTAGTAGATGAATGCTGTACCTCCTGAGCGCAACGCAAGTAGGAAAAAGGCATCTCATAAAGCTCGTCAGCCAAATTCCAGTCAAAACCAATCATAAGGTAGGCTAACATTGCCACAGAGACCAGGTTATGCTGAGGCTATCATAGAGATTTAATTATTATTACACATCATGTAACAGTAATATGTTGCCGGGGTGCCAGAGTAGAGTGCTTAAATCATTCAGTCGATGTGTCCTCCCAACCATCCACAACTCAACCTTTCCACTGTGTTTTTATTGCAGACGGGAATTCTAATGTGATATTACAAATGTTTAAGCATGTAACCTAGTACCGAATTCATCCTAAAACTTAACAAGACAAAACAAACGGAGACACAGGATGCAGAGGTAGACTGAAAATGTATTTGCTGTTTATGTAATGTAATTATGTGCAATTCTATGGTTTGATATTAGCATTATGAAACTACAACTTCAGACTATGGTCTATGTGACCAATGACAACAGGAGGTTAACCTGTGACAGTAGTGTCATATGAATGGGTCAGACAGGTTTAACTGACGCTCATGAGACCTGCTTCATACATTATGTGGGTCTTCTGTATGACAACAGCATCATCTCCTTGTTTGTGAGTACAGTATATACTCATTCCACATTATTTGTGAGTCTCTGTTGGAAACAAGTATTTCAACAGAGACTATGTAGCAGTGACTCACAGGGCATTAACACAACTCAGTATGAACAGACAGTCTTGATGGCTGTGTACAAACAGGCACACTGTGCCACTATTACTCATTGCACTGAAAAGAAAAAAGTCCATCTAGGCACGTCATTCGGGCTGTATGTACACTGAAACTGCAAAAATTCAACTTCCTGTTTTCTGTTTTGTGTCAAGGCCTGGTCACACCAGCATTTTAAACAAGATTTTTTGCGAAGCTCAATTCATTCCAACAGAATCACAGTGAATTCTGTATTTTGACCTACACATTTGACCGATCACAAGCCTGTTTCACCGTTTGCTTTTACTCAACCTCCTCTGTCAGTGTATTGACTGCTCCCCACAAGACAGACAAACGTAAAGCGACACAGTCACAATTTTAAATTCCAGTGTGGTTGACAAGAAGAATGTGTAGCGCAAAATAATCCAGAGGCATGCTATTTGTATTTCAAGGCCCTATTTGGAATGTGTCAGTACTGCCATGATAATAAGTAAATCATGATTCATTTCACACTTTGGCAGTTTGGCTGCGCCAGCACCAGCATGGAAGAGTCCCAAATCCCATGATGGAAAGAAAGCCAAACAGTTATATTATTGGTATGTGGGTTAATGCTTTAAATCAGTCAATACTTGTGGCTACTTTTAACCAAAGACTTTTTTAAACATGTAGCAGAGGCTTAGTGTAGGTACCAAAACAAATGTGACATCTTTTATTCTTCCTGTGACGCTGACAGCAAGGTCTGTTCAACCTTGCTGTCAGCTCATATTGGTATCAGATATGGGTTGTGTCCGAGAATAGATTTGAATCGTCATCCAAAAGAATCAGAGAGAAGCAGTAAAGGCCCGCAGTGTCAACAGAGCCACAGGCAGTTAACAGAATTAAAACTGCATTTTTTATTTTTATTTTCTATTTTTTCAAAAAAGAAAAGAGAATACAAATGCCAGTCCGGATGTCATCTCAACAAGTCCCCATACCAAAGCAACAAAACAATCATTTTCCACAATGACCTACGTGACAGTTCCAGAAACAACTCTGACCTGCTAGATCTACCGCTGTGGTGTGGTTATGTTTTGGCTTACAGTACTCGTTTCTTAAGTTTAACCATGGGAACCCAATATTGTATTCTTTCTTTCTCTTAGGTGAGAAGAATGATACCAGTTCATGTTTTTAAATCAAATTTGAAGCTAAACCCAGAAGACGATTAGCCTAGCTTAACAGAGAGACAGGAAATGGGATAATAGCAAGCCTGCTCAGTCCAAAGTTGAAAAATACACTGACCAATACGTCAAAAGCTCAGTAATCAACACGATGTATGTTATGTGTTTAATCCGCACACACATAGAAAAAAGAAATAGAAAGGGGCAATTTTGAATCTTGGATCTTGAATAGGCCAAGTCACATTTCCCAACATGTCATACGACTTCTTTAAGGGTTAAAAAAACACAAAAAACTCTGGCATTGCCATCACATGCTTTACACACCAAACCATCCGCCCAAACCTCATTCCTATGACTTGTGCTGGCACCTCACACCTGAAGGTCAGTCATTAGTGGCATGATTGAAAAGCTTCTTATGAAAGCATACACGGGTCATTTTAAGCCTTCGAAAAGAGGCCAGAATCATAATATCACTTTTTTTTTCTGCTGTTCTAATTGTTTCAGCTTTTTTCTGGCCACTATCTCAAAGACCCAAATTACATAAATCTTATTTCACAACTTGGCTTAAGTGGCATCGAGCTTTGTTTCATTTGACTGGATGCAGCAATATTCTTCTCCAGCATTTGGAAATTACAATTAAAAAATTCAACAAAATCACTTTCCAGATACAGCTAGTGTGTTTATATATGCACAAGAAACCAGGCTACTGGTTTATGTTAATGTGTCTGAATGTTAGAAACAACTAGATGTTCAGTTAAGAGAGCTGTCTTATTCAACTTTTGTGTGTTATTTGTGTCAGTATCAGTATTTTGAATGACAATGCACAGCTACATGTAATGAGTTTTCCTTTTGTCTCACCACTCTGCTATCACAGCCATACTTCCCCTGTCAGAAGTCTTTATCATACACATTTAAACTGGTTTCAAACCTGGTTACACCCAATTACATTTATGCATGCTTAAGAAATGAGCCGAGAAATTGTGTTTTTCTAATCCCCGTTCTGATTATCTAAACTGTTTTTCGGTCAACATGAGATTTCCTGTTGCTCATTTCGACTAATCAAAAACAAATGTCTGACTTGTGAGCTATGTATTAGCATGTGAGAGCCTCCCTCCTCGCGACTTTATCTGCAATTGACACTGTCACCATTCCCCAAAGATGCATGTAAGGGCGCAAATTGCTTTTGTGAATCCACCCCGAGGATACTGCAGAAAGCTAGCTGTAACCCGGTTACACAAGTGCATGTAAACACACTGAGTGCCCTGGTTTTTTCTTGATAATCCACCTTGCTGCAGTGGACGGTTTTCAGTGAAACAGCTTTCTACCAAAGAAATACTTCACTTGACACTGTTGACAGTGTACTCTGTGGATTATCTAGAGCGACTGGGACACAGTTTCTGGAGGAAAAGCACTCCATTCACTTCTGTTGCACTGAAGGGAGGCATTTCTACGATGGGTATCTCAAAAGATGAACAATATATCTGTATAGCTAGATATAGAGGCAAATGGGACAAAAAGGTCTGTCATTTTTGGCAGAATAAGGCAGAACACTCCAGGTCCTAGTTAAAAAGAGAAAATCAAAGTTAATTCACCATGAAGATGAGAATTATGTAACAATTTTATCCACAATATCTGATAAAATAAAGTGCCAACATCTCTGTATGTCTCTCACTCTGAAAAGGGAAGTCGTCTGAGAGAGAAACCACTCTTACACCAGTTTCCTGTTGCAGCTTTGTGCTCAGTCGCATTGTCTTCTTGACAGCCACACTTATATTAGATACTGCCTCTTCATGTTTACCTGTAGCTTCACAGTGGGATGATGTGCAAAGAGTTAACAGGATCAGACCTGATCATGGCAGGCAGGACTTGTAAAGTTTGTCTAATGGGGGTTAGAGGGGTTGGTGTGTGTGTGTGGGAAGGTGTTGTTGGCCAAATGGAACCACTGGAGCACAACACAGCTCACACCAAGAGACCCAGGAATCTGAGAGCCAGTCCTCCCCCTCCCATGCAAACAGTGGAGAAACAGCACATTGAGCACACATGCATGAACGGACGTGGTTGCACACACACAAACACAGACTAATAAAACAGCATATGCTCTTGTTTCTACTACCTGGAGCAGCAGGTGGGACGCCCCTCCCTGGGTTGTGTAAAAGGAGGGAAAGGAAAGAAGAGAGGAGGCCCCCTCTATTGTTGGACTCACAACAAGGAAGTGAACAATAGGGTTAGGCAGATACAGTAGATGAGACTCACACTGAATCTGTCCACCGTTTCATTCAGCACTACTTGCAAAACTAATGACACTCCCATCAGCCTCAGCCATACTTTGTTTTCAGCGCTAATTAGCAAAAGTTGCATGCTAACGTGGGAGATTAAAATAGTGAATATGAACAATCTGTTAAGCATTAGCATGTTGTCATTGTGAGCATGTTAGCATGCTGACATTAGCGTTTTGCTCAGTACAGCCTCACAGAGTGTTTGCCTTGTTTAGGTGACCTCAGATATATTTTTTAAAGCGTTTGGTTGATACCACAATGAGCATTTTCTGACTTGTAAATAGTGTTCACGTCAACGTCCAAGTTGTGATTATGACTGAGTAACTGGTTGTTGACTATCTGAAAGCTCTGAAATATACAACTTGGTGCTTCATATATGGAATGAACGTGTTACTACTCAAGGTAATTAAATTCACACTGAATTTATATCGTGTCACAATGTCATTTCAGTGTTTTTAACCAACACACAAATCTGAAAGCATACAAGTGTCTTGCATTGTCTCATGACATGAAAGTCAGAGAAGGTTTTCCCATTTTTACCATCCATCCCTTATCATGTGACCGCGGGATAGGGTTTGGGGATTGGGGTTAGATTTTGTGAGACATGGTTGTTGTGTTTTTCGACATTATTAAAAAGAACCCTTTTCAAATAGCATGCCAGCCTATAATTCATAACATTAAACCAAGTGGGATTCTAGAGTCTGCTCTCTACAAACATCTTATGTGAACATCTTAGAAGACATTTCAACCAAACCCTAATCAACACACCAGCTAATTAGTACCAAACATTTAGCCCTCATTTCACTGTTGTGTTGACTACAGAATAAAATAATATTGTGTCCTTACAGCTGTACTTAAACAGCTCCTACCCTATAAAAAAAAAATGTGAAAACACCCCTAATCTTCTTATTTATCATAAATATCAGAAGCTGACTTATGTCTAATTTAATGAATATAACACCCATAGAGCTCAATGACTTGAGAAGCAGTTTTCATAGCTGGAGGACACATAGAAACACATTTTACTGTACTCAAAAGGCAATTTATTCCAATGACCTTTTTACAAATCTATTTCACAGTGCTCTCTGTCTGGATGAGGGCTAGTGGCAGAGCGGGAGCTGCAGCTCGAGCAGCGGTCTGTTGTGATTACCTCGTGTGTGGCTCTGCCCTTCTGCTAACAATAATTGCCTTTTGCAAAAACTGCATTAATCATGTTGTGACAATACATAAAGCCCTTATTGGAATAAGCATACAAAGGAGAGACAGTCAGTGTGAATGGACAGGGTGGGGGCTGCGGGGGCAGGAAGGACGGGGAACAAGAAACGGTGAGTAATATGAAACCTGGACGTATATGTGGTGAGGGAGGAAAACAAGAAAATGAGTAGGCTTGATAGAAAGAAAGAGAGACAAACAGGCAGAGAGAAAGTGAATCAGTGCTGATGTTGTCTTTGTTCTAGCAGTTGCTCATAAACAAATTACATCCAATCCATCCTCCTACCTTTGCATAGAAGCTGTGGTCATTACATAATGTGGCACATCGTCCAAAGACACATAATATTGGCTCAAGGCTGCAAAAGATTAGTATGCTGGCCTATTGAGTCATGATATAGATGGAGCACAGCCTATGAGTAATGATCAATAACCAAGAGTAACTGTTTCATTGGTTAACTGTCAGAACACATTTTCTGTCTCACTCGGACCAGCAAGTCATTCTCAGACAAGCAGATGAGGTCAAATAAGCGGAGTGTCTGAGGGGTTGTCACATTATTACATGCAGCCATGTCTAACAGCACTTGACAGCACTCGACAGCGCAGAGCAGCAGTGAGTGATGTGTTGTTCAGTGGCATGTAGAAAAAGGCCCTTTATTCCAAGATCAATCTCTCAGCAACAGATACACAAGGGTTGTTATATTGCCTTTACACTGGCCTTTACCTGAAATCTGCAGTGTATTCAGGTCCTTATCCGAAGTAGAATAGTGCACTATAAAGGTAATACATTACAGGTAAAAGTCCTGCATTTTAACATTATGCTTAAAGGAAGAGTTGGAAATTTTAAGACATATGCTTGATATCTCAGAGAGAGAGAATCAGATGATGAAATACATCATATATGTATGCTAATTATGAAGCTACTGGCTAGGTTAGCTTAGCACAAAGACTGGAAACAGGGAGAAACAACTAGCCAGACTCAAATGTAACAATATTCACCAGTAACATGTCAGAGTCTACGCTGGTTGCCGGGCAACTGATCTTGACCACTTAAACCCGTAAAATGGTGATTTGACATTTTTTTACACAATTTTTGTACAATGCAGTAAAAAAAGGCAACAGATGTTAATTTGAGAGTTTTAGAAGTGCTTGTAGGCAGATTTTGTTAACTCAAAAATACAAAATACACCTGCCATTGCCACTGTTTAATTTGTTCTTAAAAAGAAATGGATAAACAATTTACTGTGTCAGGGTGCAAAGCTAAGCTAACCAGGCTGTACTGCACAGGCTATCAGTGCTATCAGTCTTCACATAGAACTTTAAGCAGTTTAATCTGATACGTCAATCCATACCAATGCATCATATTTTACTCAACGATCATATGTTTTGTATGTAATCTCAAAGGTTGCTGAAAACTATAGCTGTTAAATGAATGTAGTGAAATATAAAAGACAATAAATCCCTCTGAAATGTAATGCAATGTGAGAAAATGTCACTGTAAAAAACTTTCCACCACAGGAAATCTGCACCTCGGAAAATCACACAATGAAAGTCCAGCATTGTATCCTCATCGGAGCTGAGAACAACTGCTCCTTCTAAATAAATGGAGGCTGTGGCTGCAGATCAAAACACACAGTGTCCTCCCAAATATGAAAAAAAAAAAAACACACAATGGTCAAGTGAATTGAGCATTTGAAAGAGGCTGGAAGTCTGGCTGACTTCAGGGGCCCAAAAATAGGACACATTCCTCTGCTGCAGAGGGTGTGTGTGTGTGTATGTCAACAGGAATACATACCAGGCTCCTGCTGAGGGGGCTTGACTTTCTCCACACGGGGAGGGAGACCAAAACAAAAGGACTGGCTGGTGTGTGCTGGCTCTGGAGCTGGACGGAGGTGGTTTGATTTCCATCAGGCTACAAAGGTATTATGTTTCAGTAAGTGTACTATAGCTTCTGCATTAAATGACAAGCCAAGTCCTGGAGTTTTGACCAATTCAGACAAGGTCGAAGATGATGAATAAATAAACGAATAAATCACAGGCAAACACTGAACTGACTCCTATGGTGTTCAATAAGATCAGCAGCCGCATACAGTATGCTCTACTTGTTCAGACTGACCCTGTGAGGCATTCAGACTTTTTGTAGGATTTATTGCATGAAAATAAATGTCTTGTGAAGGTGTGGACGTTGTGGACTTGTGTTTCTTTGTTCTTTTTTTTTGTACCATAAATAGATGCAGTGGGCTATGCATCTGCTGTTGTACTGCACCCCACAATTCTGGTGGTATGGTTGTGTTCCTATGGTCTGTCTGGTATCCCTGTTTTGCGAATCTTGTTGAGCATTCTTCATATTTCTCAGTCACTGAGAGAACAGAGAAGGTGAAATGTTGTTTGCATTACCTAAATAATCCATTATCTTGAAGCTGAACCAGGAAGCTCTGAGAAACACCCTGAACTAGGCAGTGAGTCTTACTGTGTCTGCCAGACTGACAGTAATGTAGAACTTGTGCAGAACTGTTCTGCTTATCTTACTTTAAAGGATTAGCTGGCAATACTGCTAATTTTATTCAGACTGTAGTCAAGTTGCTGACAGTGAGGATATTATTTGTTGCTGGTTTTACACAGCACAATCTTGTTTATTGTTGAATTCAGACCCGTGGCATGTGCTCTCCTTGCCACTTCAATTATGCTGATGTTGTTGCTGCAGATTACTGTTTGGACTTCTGCCTTGTGAGATCTCTAATTTCTTGGTGGTAAACTAGTCGTAAATGCCAGTAACACCGGACTGGGTGTGTTCATCCTTGTGTTCATGTTTTGGTTCCTGGTGGGCTAGTGCAATCCTGTCTTCTAAAAATAACTTTTATGGTGGTTTTAGTTCATATATTTTGCTCTTATCAATATGTTATTTTAACAACGGATCAAATGAGTATGTGTAAGCTGAAAGGACTCACATGTTGTGACAAACCCACAGAAAATTATCACCAAACTGCAGTTCTGCTCAGCTTTACAGGGCTTTTTTTAGCCTCTTTTAGCAAATTGTTTTGGTTTGACACTCCACTGATTCCAGCCACAGCAGGCCACTTTATTCAGCAGAAGCCAAAATTCGGCTTATGCAACTCTTAGTTCAGTGAAAGATTTGATTTTGGTGAGATCATTAAAAAAATATTAGGGTTGACTTTTTACATACTTGCTTTTCCAAGACCACAATCTTTCCCTGACCTGAACCATGATTGCCTAACAGGCCCATAACACGCTGACAGTGAATATTTTACATTCAGTGTGAGCATTTTGCAACTTTGCAAATACGGTCACTAAAAAAAAGTGTATGCTAATGAAAAACATGATCTGGACAGCATGAAGTTTCTTTAAAAATGTAATTGTAACTGATTTTTGCACCCCTAGTTTGAAGTCCCACTCTTAGCCTTATGTCCTATTCTGCTGTTGCAAATGTGCTGTTGAATCGGAGACAGCTGGTCTTGCAAGTCAAGACGTTGTAGTGTAGAGGCAAATCATGTATTCTTGTCATCTATCATTGAATAAATGGAAAAAAAAAAAAAAAAAAAACCTATCCCAAAGGATTTATACTATTTCCTCTGCCACTTTCATTTCTTTTTTCCCCCCAGCATATATTCCATACAGACCTTATCCAGTTTAACACTGCAGAACAACTTGCCAGACTGATTTTTCTCAGTATAAAAAGTGTTTGTGTTGCACCCCTTAAACAAAACAATGAAGAGAGTGGGGATCGTTACAGTGTGAGGTGAGGAAGGCAGGCGGCAGTGGAACCTCTCCGGCAGAGCCTGCGCGGCTCGGCGGAGCGGCGCTCTGCTGCTCCGCTGGATCACTGGAGGTACTTCGCGAATGTTTCTTTGCACAGTGATTAAGGGGGAGGACCAATGGCAACAAAGGAGACGGAGAGGACGGTGGCTCCTCCTCTCCCTATCTCTCTCTCCCTCTCTCTGTGCTTTATAGATGCATATAATCCCTGAGTTGACCCAGAAAACAAACTCCTCTTACTGCCGAGACGCCGCAGAGTTTGAATCCGCCGCAGGGCTGCATGTAGCCGGAGCATCAGCTGGAGAAACAACCCCGGCACTGATCCAACTTCTCCCTACGGATTCTACATTAATACATCGGGTAGGTGTCGTCTTCTGTTACTCCCTAAACAGGTAGAGAGGCAGCACTTTCCCTTTGTACTGCGGACTATTTCATAATTTCTCGGCAGAATAAGAGCAGGCTGGTTGGATCTGGTTACACGCATTTCTCCGTTGACTTTGTTTACTTGCAGCGTTAATATTATATTTGTTGCGGCTTTACTGCATCGAATAATGTCAAATAATCCACATGCACTGTCCTCAGGGATTTAAAAAAGAAAAAAAAAAAAGAAAAAAAAGCAGGGTTCATGCATGTGTGCTAATACCAACAATTATTATCCTCCCTCAGACTATCTATTTACAAAGTGACATTTGGCTGAATGATAATCCACATCTATAAAGAAGCTCCACAGAGGGGATACGTTAATTAGTCTAGGTAACACAAGAGCAGAAAATTGTGAGGAGGATTCAGGCTATTGAGGAAAGTGTCTTGCTTTATCAGCTCTGAAAAGGTTGGATTTCTACAAGCAGCCAGTGGCACCACCACACTTCAGTTTTGGGGGATTTTAAAAGGCTGAAATGTCTTTGTTTTTCACAGACAGGAGCAGGCAGGCATTGCTCGCTCTGGATCTGTTTTTATGATCATCCCATTTAGAGGCAGGTTCTAAAATAATGTCATCATTTTTAATAAGCCAATCACGTTGACAGCAAAGTACAGTTTCAGCATCAACAGGGCCTGTTGGCCATCTATAGGTAATCTTAATTGAAGATCTTTTGTGAAGACAGGCAGTGTGTTTTGTGTTGTGGGGGGGAGGTGTGTGTGGTCTGGAGAAGCATTCCTCTGCGTCCTTTTGGCTGCAAGGGTATTGCTGCCCTCACTCGTCGGAGTGATATCCAGTGGTAATTCACTGATGGTGTAATTTTGGAGGTTTGAGGTGGGTTTTTACAGTGACACTTCTGATGTGTCACATCAAGAAAGAGAAACTGTGGAGGAGGAGGGAGAGTAGTTTCAACAGAAACAGGGCTCTCATGAAACAGAAGGGTTTTTTTTATTATTATGGTTTATTCCTTTAAAGGGGTTCTCCACTCAGTTCGTATTGCACTTCAAAAAAAAAAGTCACAGGAGAAACTAAATAAAGAATGGCATCAGCTGTAGCGGCAGAGGCTGAGATACTCTAACTTTTAGTCTGCAGTATGGGTCAAAATCCAAAAACACAGGTTTCTACATTTCCCATCATGCAACTGGATAATGTGTCTTTTGTTAGACCCTCCCTGCCTCCTAAACACTTATTTGTTTGAACCCCACACCTCCAATTTGGAATGAACGTAACATTTTTTTCCATACACACAAACAATAAATCATCAAATCTAATCCAAACACACCTGATGACATCATCGGGGTAAGTCTGGGTAATATATAGTGTATTGTTTTTACTTGATGCAAAATGTCACAGTCATGAAAATAGAGTCATTAGAATATGCCCACAAAGGTTAAGGTTTAGTAGATGACTGGTTTCCTTACCTGTCTTGGCTAGCCTGCTGTTGCTACCTGGTAGTGAATTTAACGGTTGCATCTATGAGATGGACAGACTGGAAAGTGTTAATGGAGCAGTTCTGTTTTGATTAGTTTGTGTCTACCTGCGGGGTAGCAAATGCTAGCTGACTGTCTTTACATATGTAAAAATGTCTTTCCTCTACTGAGTGTAAGCACCTCGTACTTTGAATATGTATAACAATGACGGCCCTGCAGGTGCCGCAAGTCTGTCTTATTTTTGCCTTTTGTCTGAATTCTTAAAAAAAATGTTTCAACAATGTTTTACTCTGTCTGCAATTGGCTTAAAAACAGAATGAAAAAATATTCAAATCATTTTTGTCCCCAAGCTTGAATAACCTGGTTTTTATTTTTTGGCTATTTTCCCCAGTCCCACTTGAAGGTTATTCTTTAAAACTTTAGAAAGCCCCTTCCAGAGCCACAAAATACATTAGACAGCCTTTTTCACCAGCTGAGTCGTGCTCCTTGTTATGAGGAAACTGAACCTCTTGTGTAAAATGAAGGAGGTGTTTTAAGTCATTTAGCTTGTAATGGCGGTGGGTTGTATTAAAAATCTAATTTGATTGTTTTTATTGTTCAGGGTGACAGAGCAGCCATGGCTGAACACATGATGATGCCCATGACCCACGGCTTCAGGATGGGCATGAACGGACCTCCGCAGCACAACGGTCAGCCCGGCCTGCGCAGTCTGCCCAATGGCCAGGTGATGCACTATGGCAGGAATCCTCAGAACAACATGGAGGCTGCCATGAGACAGCGGTCAGGCATGGTGGGACCCGGAGGGATGGCCGGCCCCGTGAACGGAGCTCCCATGGCCAACCACCACCACCAGATGATGTCTGGGAACATGATGTACAATGGCCAGGGTCCGCAGCAGCAGCAGCACCACCACATGCACCCCCAGCAGCAGCAGCAGCAGCAGGGTGGACACCCGCAGCAGTACCTCCCTGGTAACCTCACCTCTCAGCAGCTCATGGCCAGCATGCACCTGCAAAAACTCAACACTCAGTACCATGGACACCCACTGGGCTCAGCCACTGGCCACCACCTGCAAAGCAGCGCTCAGTACCGGGTGGGTCCTGCCCAGCTATCAGGCATGCAGCACATTGGTGGTCCTTTGGGGCTAAATGGCATGGACATGGATCTGATTGACGAGGAGGTTCTGACATCACTGGTGCTGGAGTTTGGGTTGGATCGTGTTCAGGAGCTGCCCGAACTCTTCCTGGGACAGAATGAGTTTGATTTCATATCGGACTTTGTGTGTAAACAGCAGCCGAGCACCGTGAGCTGTTGAGCGAAGAGGCTGGGAGCTGGTTTGGTTTGTTTGGACTGGACACTCCAAAGAATGACTGAGCGGTCACAGTAGCACAGCAAGAGGAGACAATCTCTCTGTTCTGTTTGGGTGTTTCTGTGTCTGTGTATTTGACAGTGTCTAGTATGCCCTCACACTGACCTGCCTGCGACTTGATGAAGAAATGACTGAGAGAAAATGCAGCAAAAGCACTAGGTTTCTCTTCTTTGGGCCGGTGCCAGTAAGATCTGTTGTCTGGCCAAATTGAGGCATCCTGATGCGGCGGGCTCTGTCTGTACCCATCTGGCCCTCAGCACATGTGCCTGCAGTGCCAAGGCTTTAGGATAATTGTAAACTTAAATACAATGAGGGAACGCCTAAAAATACTATCCATCTGGGTCTGCTAGTGGCATCTCTAAATGTATTTTATCTCGGATGACACTTTCAAATAGTAGCAGAGTAGCAAATTTATAAAAGGTAGTCCTCTGAATTTGTTTATACAAGGATGAAGGGATTAAGAACAGATTTCTTTCTGACAATTTGCGTGCATATTGAAGGCTGGCTCTTCAAAACTCATTTCCTACGAAATATTACACAATATTCCTTGAAGAGCAGAGTGAGGTTGTGCAGCATTCCTGGGTGATGTGATGGGGTTTATCTTGGATTGGTCGGGTGAGATATGCTACACTGATTCTTCAGCTTTCAGTATCATTTACGTGACTCTGATAGAATCTGCAATCATTAAATGTATCGCATCTGTTCCCTGCTAATTAAACGTGATTGAATCATTGGCAAAGTAGGACATTGCTAAAGAGTCTTGGCTCAAACAAAGCGTGTCTGGACAAATGGCTTGGACATCTCTTTGCTCCAAGTCAGACATTTAGCTGCTCATTGCAAGCAAATCTTCAGTTACTGCTTCACAGAACTGCAAGACTTGTTAGGGAGGAAAAAACCTGTTAGGATGTGAGAAACTGTTGCAAGACTCAAGAAAAGCCAAACAAAAAGCAGCCATCCGAGGGTGAAGGTGTTGGTCACAGATCTGAGGTGGTATTTTTTACTTTCTTTTTAAACAGGATTGGTTAGAAAAAAAAAAGGGCGCGATTGCAGAATTTGCATCTGTGTATTTGTGTACATCTGTGTGTGGTCAGTGCAGTGAGGCATTTAAAACCCATTGAATGGCATCCTCCTCCCTAAACTATCGCCCAGTGTGCTGAACGTTAGTGGAGGCTGTGCGGGGAGAGAGATTTTGATGTGTGGACACAATGTGTGGACACAGCGGTCCCCGGCAGCACTTAGTTTGATCATTATTTAAAGCTGCCACTACCTGTGGCATTGATTTCATTCAGCAGAAGGAGCGAGCGAAGAGCACAAAGAGTGCAAAGTAGTTGTTTTTGCCATAGATTAGCTTACTCTGCTGCTTTTCTACTGATTAGATTTAAATTACATGTTCTCACACGCTTGTCTTAATTGAGGTCGGCTTGCACATTCTCCAATGTCTCAATAATTATAAAACGAACATGTTCTGTGGCTTTTTTCTTTTTTTTTGCGCAGTTGGTAATTAGGTTTTTGTCAAGGTTGCTGTGTTGCTGCTGCAGGCGGTTTGAGGGAGAACTTCCTGCACTCGTAAGGCTATTTGTAGAGCTGTCAGAGGGGTCAGGGCTGCACTGCTGCACTGTGTTAATCTGTTCCAATACAACTGTGCTGCTGTCCCTGTCTCTCTGGAGATCTGCCATCTCCAAGCTCTCGAGTCAAACAATGGGCATTGAAACACTGTCATAAAAGCAGAAAAGTGCCAGAGAGTTCCCGCTCTTTTTCTCTTTCTGCCTAGCAAACTACAGTGAGACAGACTCCCAACCTCACAGTTAAAATGGAAATACTTCTGGCCTTAGCGAGACAGTGGCCTCTGATTACTGCTATATCAATAAGCGCAGCCTTCTTGTGTATTGTATCTTTGTACTGTAGACTAGAGGTGAAGTTGATCTAGACACATTTAAGGTACTTTCAAAAAACATTGTCAGATGTAAATGTAAATCAGTGGCTGATTTTGATGTGTTGACAAAAGATTATATCCTACATTTTTGCAAACGAGTGTGTAGATACAGTATGAGTATACCAATGGTTTTTGGGTGCAGGGCCTGAAGCTTTAAGACCAAGTAGACTGCATGTTAAAGCAAGCGTGAGGGATGTCACCACTTTCCCACAAAGCAGCTGAGAATGTACAGGACAACACATAGTGGGAACTTGTCTTAAGATGGTAGATAAACGTGTGAGATTGTACTCCTTGTTCCAAAATTACACATCATTCATTTGGGTAAACCCCCCTCCCTCAAACTCCTTTCCCACTTCCCCAAAGCTTTTGTATTGTTATTGATTCTATTTTAAGAAAATGTATTTATTTTCAAATAAAATATTTATTTAAAGAAACTTCTTTGGATGTCAGTAACGCCTTTATCCACTGTTGGCTGTCAAAAAGAGCACAATATGACAAATGGACTTCATAAATGGAGCGTACTATAATGTTTCTATATACCAAGCTGGTATTTGTGTAAGCACTTGAAATCACAGAGGCTTTGAGATGCCGTTGATTCGTCTTATTTATCTGAATTTTATTCTCCTGTTGGTGTTCGACACTTTCCCACCCACGATGGGAGTGATGAGCACACACAAGGGCGAAGTACAAACTATATATCCTAAACAGTAATGACTCAGCACTCAGTCAACACAAAGCTGGAC
Organism: Chaetodon auriga; assembly: GCF_051107435.1. Classification (NCBI taxonomy): domain Eukaryota; kingdom Metazoa; phylum Chordata; class Actinopteri; order Chaetodontiformes; family Chaetodontidae; genus Chaetodon; species Chaetodon auriga. The sequence goes on along the minus strand of NC_135090.1, from coordinate 4,216,731 downwards.
CCACCAGCGTTTTTCATTGTGTGTTGTATAATTGTAATACTTGAATGTTCAAAGTCAATAACCCTGCAAAGGGACAACAGAAAAGTGTAAACAACAGCGGTGTCCTGATTTGTAATGAATAACAGCGGCTGTACTCCACGTTAACTATTGAACTTGATGACACACACATGCATCTGCCTGCTGTCTTACTTTAGGAATCCTGTATGTAATCCAATCATTTTAAATGACTTGTGCTGCAGTCAGTTTACTCCTCTCCTGCTGGAACTGAATGTGAAGAGCTCACTGCACATCTCCAGCTAGAAGGTTTGTTTTACCATCTTGCTGCCATTAGAAGAACATTTCTGTGGGGATTTATGGAAAAAATATAAAAATAGGCTCATTAAAATTCTAATTAGCTGTGCAGTAAAGTCACATTAAGAAGACCTGAAATACTGGTGCTGCTCTACATGATGTTCGTCAAGGCGGCATTTTGTCCTTGAGCTGTTTTTGATGGATTTTGGAAAAGTATCTGAGCTGGTGACGATTGGATGCGTAGTGGAGCAAACCTGCAGCAGAAAACAGGTCTACCTGTGGCAAATATATGCGAGATGGGTCACAGCTTGCATAAAGTCATTTTAGGGCTACGTAACTGCTGCCAACATGCTGTGACACAAAGTGCTCATGGGAAATTGAAAGGAAGCACTCCTTTTTAAAATACAAGAGTTTTTAAAAATGATCTTCTTATTGTGGCTTCATGATTAAAAACTCCACTCGTAAAATCACTATCAGCACAGATCACACACACAAGAGAATGTGCTCCGTATCACACCCATAACTGCTAAAAAGAGTGGGATTAATATTAACAAATAGATATTAATTAATGCAAACATTAACTAATATAAGCAATATATGAAAATCAAAAGGCCACCAGGGAAAAATATATTGACCTAAAATATTGAGAAAGGGGGGAAAGTTTAAAAAAAAGGGAAAAATAAAACTTAAATGTAAAGACATAATTAAAAAGGAAGTAGAAGTCACATAAAAACAGACTTTTCTAATTTTCTATCAGTGTGATTCCTACACCGACTGCAAGTTGTGTGCCATTGTCCATGAGTGCTATTGTGGATCTCTCACCTGTTTCCTGCTGAGTGAAATGCACCAGTTACTGTGTCAACACTTGCAAGTTCAGTGCACTTTGCAGTTATGCAGCCTATGTGGGGGTTTTTTAAAGAGAAAAAAGCACAACAACAACAACAACAACAACAACAACAACAACAACAACGCTTTCCACAAATCAACAAGAAGAAGGGGACGATACAGTATAAGGGGATGTTGCAAACAAGCATTAACACAGCCTACAAGATGTCAGGGATGTTCACTGAACAGTTTCCCCCTGCCTTGGTGCTTCAATTTGGGAATTCTCCAGTCTGCACGGCCCGTGTTGAAGAGGTTCCAAATCTGTTGGTTTAAGGGACAGAAATGCTCCTTGGACAGCCGTTAGTACGACAGAAATGGTTGAACACAGTGTCAAAGAGGATGCAATATTCCACTTCACATGCTGGAAATCTGGGATAGTCTGTCCCGTCTTCACCACAATAGGGTTCTGTCTATGAGTTTGCGATTGTTAGCTAATGTTAGCCATCATGAGCTCCTGGTCATTCTGGTCAAACCTCTGGCTGTTAAATTGAACCACTCTGTGGCATTAATGAAACCTTTCACTTGTACAGAGAGGAGGCAGTTATTTCTTCTGCAAAAAATGATACAGTCTAACTTTAAATAAAAGTATATGTAATGAGGCACACTGGCCAAGGCACACACACACGTCAACACATGCAGATATATTACACCAGAGTCATCTGGTTCCTGCTGTATTGGAAAAGAGGTCCACAAATATGTACAAATTGAAGCTTGAGCGCTTATCTCCTCTAAATATAAACAGGAAACTGTATCATTGAGCCACTTCCTAAAGCAAGGCGGGGATGTTCACATCCACTCTCAGAATAGCCCTTCTGGCTGTAAGCATACCAAACATGAGAGCCTGCTGGGCCTCATATGGTAGCTCAAAGGCCCACTCAGAGCAACCCATTATAGCAAGAGCACAGTCAAGGGTTATTTCTCTCTCCAATTATTAGACTGAGCAATTGGATTAGTTTCTTCAAGAACTTCTTTAATGTAAGGCACAACCCACATTGATGAGTCCAAGTCTGGTCTTCCAATTTACATGTGATACTCTGTATGTGGATGTAATGCATGATAAACCCTATTCAGCTTGGTTTTTGAAAAGCATATTCAACACATAACCTCGAACTGTGTGAGCTCAAGCCCAGCATTGATAGAACAGAACTTAATCCTACCTAACCCTTCTCCCCAAAGCTCGTCTGATAACTTCCTGCCGATTGCTCTCCTCTGTGCCTCCTTAACATGGCCGGAGGAAGTGGTCTGTGTGAAAATGTCAACAAACTGTGACCCTAAATGTTTGGAGGTTTATGGGTGGTCTTCTGCACTTTAATGGGTCAAGCTGATTTGAAGACTGTCAAAGTTCTTAGCCTGTAAGTATATAGATAAACAAAATATAGACAGCCTCCTCATTTATCCCAATAACACCCCGCAATGTTAAGTCAAATATGTGATAATGATACATGAGCTTGTAATATGAACACTGTTTACTATGCTATCACTGTTGTAGAGTCATGTCTCAGAGTATTACAGCATTGTTTTGGCAGTTGATAATCCTTCAAATTCATGGATGTCTCACTAGAACCAGCTGTCCTGGATTGTATGTCATCGTCTCACTGGTACCTGCAGCAGCATGTCCTCAACATGCAGCCTCATCGTTTTTTTTTTTTTTTTTTTTTAATGCAGTGTTATTTTGAGGTTGAACACCAGTTTCTGTCTCAATCTCAGACCATTTTAGACATTGTTCCACTCTGTAGTTAGAGAACAAGTGTGAACCCAGTGTCCTGGATCTTACAGGGGTTACATCGTATGAAAACATCACACATTTGACCATTCAAATCAGACGGTCTCAGGTTAACAGAAGGCTGCAGGGATCTGAAGACAGGCCGACACATTTCCATATTTTACATATTGAGGGGAGACGCTGCAATTCCAATTCCAATTTATCTGAATCAGACAAACAAGTTATAACATGGTAATTACAGAACTCCAGGGGTGCTGGTAAGCTTATTTTGTCACATTTGGACAGAGCCAGACTATTTGTTTCTTCCTGTTTCCAGTCTTTATGCTTGGCAAAGATAATGGCCTTATGGCTACAGTTTCATATTGACCATACAGACATGAGATTGGTATAAATGTTGTCAAGCAACTCTCTGCAAGTGCAGAAGCGTATATGCTGAACTGGTGAAATTCACTCATGAATGTAAATTCAAAATATAGGCATGCCGATATTTATTGAAACTGACATGAAATGAACATTTAATGATGGCAAAGTCTGGAAAGAATTAAAAGCAATGCTGAGGTTTTCCCTCAGCTAATGTTCAGTTTACAGGAAGCAGATGCAAAATATAGATAGAGTGGCATTCTGCAGTATAGTAATTAAAACAAGGAGCCATTAAGTATCTGTTACCACACTGCTCATGAATAAGCTGCAAATGTGTTTTCAGTTTATTGAAAAACACATTGCTTTGTCACGAAGGAGTGATTGTGATGTTTGTCAGTGCTATACACTAGCAAACATATCTGCTTTGACATGGATATGAAAGCACGGCAATGGTAATGCAATCACAACCACTCAACCATCCAGTTATTGCAGCAGCCCCATTAATAGCAATACCAAATAAACTGCACCCGAGTTATATTAAGGTTTCAGTGACACATAAATGGTGTTTGTATTCACAACAGAACTTCATATGGACAAATAAGATAAACGTCTCAGTGAAAATGAATTATTCTGCTGGGATGCTGCACCACATTGTGACTTGATAAGACAGTTATACATTTATATAAAAATGATGTTTCCTGCAGCTGCATTCAAAACCTCAAATTGCATTTGCATGTGTTAGAAAATCTATGATTGAATCTTGAGTTTACAATGTCAGTAATTGCACGAGTGATCAATACTATTTGAATTGATTGGGCACAATTTACTGTACTGTATGTGCAATGAGTCATTCTCCAGATCGCTCAGCCACTGCTCCTTTGAAACTATCCTGTGGTTGTGGGCTACTAGCCAACAGTATGAGACTGTGGCTACACAGGGCTGTGCTGAATGCTGAGAAATGACACTGTGATACTGGCCACACTGCTCACCATAAAGCAAAACCGAAATTCATAAACTGAAGAGACACACCTTGCTGTGTACAGTACACACGTGAATGTGTCCCATGTTCCCTGTATTGTATAAAATTTCATTGTCCATTTGTCCTCTGACCAAACTGGTTCACTTCAAACAGTGTACCGTCAGCGGCTTTGCACATGCAACCATCTCTTGGCCCCAATCTCTTTGTTATGTCTGCCAGCAAAGTCTAATCCAGGACACAGAGCGGAGCTGGCCATGCCAAGTCCACCTGGTGGGACAGCAGGGTGGCTCCGCACGCCACATCTGCTCTGACATGGTAATACTTTAAAGCACTCGTGGCAGCAGGGCTTTCAGACCCACGACACATAAGGCTGCTGTAATGGGCGGGTACAGCACAGACTCTTCTATAAATGCTCTTTAAATGTGAGAATAGCTTTAGTGAATCATATGCAGTACAAGAAACAAGTCAGACTGATCGAAGTCACAAAACACACAACAGCTCGGCCTCTTCAGTACTGACAAACACACGGTTACAGGCCCAGACATGTCCAGAGTTATGATTTCTTGTTAGGTGGGGTGCTAAAGAAGAATACACCCAAATACAATAGTGGTAGTAACTATTAGTATACAACATACATATCTTAAATGCGCATCATTTCTTTTACTGGAATATTGAGTTTGAAAAAAAAAAACAACAACAACCCTGAAGATCTACCTACTCACAGTGTGGATGAAAGCTTGTTAGGAGACTTTGACTTATTTATATTTGTCATACAATGACAGCATATATTAATATATAATGTAAAAATACATTTATTGATAAAAGTGGATTTATTAAGATGTTATTAACTACAGTTTATTTAACAATACCCTGATAAACAAATGAGAATCCACTTTAATTGTGCTTTAAACAGATGGAAGTGTACGGGAAGAACACACTAACTTACAGTTGAAGTATTATTGCTGAGTAGTAGCGTTTATTCAGTGTGTTCTCATCTCAACATCAGATACTGACGCTGCTTTGTCACTCTCCTCTGCATGTCATACAGATGCACAAGGTATCCGACGACGTGCAAAGCCTTCCTGGCACAAAGCCTTTCTAACATCTGGGGTAATAGCCACAGTTTGATCAGGTTTAGACACCAAAACTACTCAGTTAGGTTTAGGAAAAGATCGTCGACTTTTGATTTCACTTTTGGATTTACACTTCACATGACATCCAGTCTCCTGGGTGAAGGTCCTGAGGGACTTTGTAGCTCTTTATACTACATCTCATGAAGTAGTTTCTATGAGCGTCTAATATTGCAGTGGATTGGTTTACATTAGAGTTAGCTGAAAGCTTGGTACGTCGCATACAGATATTAAAGTGGGGGTGGGATATGGCCTGCGAGACAGTCTAATCTGGCTTGCAAGGCAATTGTCTAGACAGCAATTGTGTTTTTTTGCAGAGATAAAAGAAAACAATAACATAGTAGACTAACATGTTCTGCCGAGTGGTCCCACTTGAAATGTGCTAAACTGTATGAACTGCAATGACAAATGCACTTGGATAAAGTTAACGCTCTTTGGTGGACCTGGGTTGCTCAACAAGCAGCTTTCACAAGACCACATTCTGATAGAGACAGTGTTATGAAGGCAGATTTGATGGTGAGTGAGCAAGAAGAAGCATGAAACCTCATTTAGAGGGAGAATTTGTGAAGGAGTGCCTTGTTACTACTGCAGAGCTGCTTGCACAAAGTAAAAGTGTTCCAAGGTGTCAGTTTGTCTTGATAATTCAAAGAGATGAAGGAAAACTTGACGTGGAAACTCAGTGATAGCAAGTGTTTGTGTGATTTCACCTTCATGGTGGACATTACCAAGCACCTCTCAGAGCTGAACCTCAAGCTCCAGTCAGCTTCTCAGCTCTCTGCTTTCAAATGTGAAATCATTTGAGGTGAGATTAAAGCTGTGACAAGTGCAATTGGAAAGAGGAAACACTGAAAACAGGGGCAGCCAGTTTCAGCTCTGCGTGCTGATGTGCTGAGGTGACAGAATTGGTTGCTGTGTTAGCGATCACATACTTCTGCTGCTGTAGCTTGTCTGAGTTAAAATTGCTTTATTTTACATTACAGCAGTAAATTACCTGCTATACATTTAGTCTTACATTAGTTTCCTCTTTGATAAAGCTGACAGCTAGCCCTGGCTCAAGCTTTCCTTGCTAAAGGCTTCATCTGCTGTGGAAACATGATGATGATTAATTATTTTTATTTTGTATCTTTTTTATTGTCTGTTTGTTCTTTTTCTACCTCTGTTAATATAACTATTATTGCTATTGCAGTACACTCTCACTGTTTCTCTCTCTAACCCAAACCCACCCAGAGCATGCTTCTGCTGAAGGTTTCTGACTTTTAAAAGGAAGTTTTTCCTTTCTGCTGTTGCCAAGTGTTTGGTCCTGTGTGAACAGCTGGGAATCTGTACATTAAAGAGCATAATCTAAACCTGAGAGGTTTTGGGGACATGAAAAGTAAACAAAAGGAACATATTTACTGTTAAGTGTGGAACCAACCAACAACATGAACTCAATGAGTTGCAAAGCAACAACCTGCTACCAGCTCTTTTCAAAACTGACTCTTCCAACTCTGTTCCACTTAAGACTGACCAACCCAAACCTGGAAAACCTGCAGCAAGTAGTATCATCATCACCATCGCTTCCCTCTGACATCTGACACCTGACCAAAGAGAAGCAGTTCCAGCCAACGCAGAGGTTAGCGTGATTTGTGTTCAATAATTTAGTATGGCCCTCGAGGGATGTAATGAAAACTGAAATGACCTTTGATAGGAAAGAGGTTCCCCTTTTAGTTCTCCCAGCACTAAAAGTTAGCTTGGGAGTGATACCAGGCTCATTTATTCTAGTTATACCACAGTAATAGCTCTGGAATAATGGACTGGGACTTGTTAAACAAAAAAATGTTAATATATTTTTGGATATTTACATTTAGCACCAAAAATAACAATGTGCTGTAAATACACTTATGTAACTGAATTTAAGGAAGAAATCAACATATTGCGAAATGCACTTGAGTGGATGAGAAGGTTACGCTGTCACTGCAGTATATTAAGCCCAGAGCATATCACAATACCATTTTTAGCATAAAGACTGCAGGCATGTGGAAACAGTTAACCATGTTAATCTTGAAAAGTTTGATCAGAATCACAATCAGAGTCAGGTTTGTTGCCAAGAAAGTTTTCATGTACAAGGAATTTCCCTTGGTACATTGGTACATAACAATTGCATAACAGTGTCTAAACTGCCATGTCCTGGAGTCATTAGTTAATAATCAGCTCAAATCCTTCCTCTCATGAAATTCTGTGTTAAGTCCGCACCAATCTGGCTTCAGAGCTAAACATAGTGCTGTCACTGCTATTACTTCGGTTACAAATGACACTGTATCTGCTGTTGACAAAGGAGATATTGTGCTAGCCTCTTTGTAGATTTCAATGAAACATTTGATACTATGCTCCTGCAGAGGCTATGTGATATTGACTTTGACTGATTTTAATTTTTGGTTTTAGGACTACCTGTCTCATGGACAGCAATGTGTGATTCAGGGAAATGATCATTCTGTATTTCTACCACTGTTAAAGGGGTTTTCACAGGGTTCAGAACTGGTACCTCCCTTGTTCACAGTTTCTACTGACAATGTTTCAGCCTCTATAACAAACATCTGGCTGGATCAAAAACTTGTGTTCAAATTTCACATTGACACACTTGTTAGCAAGCTTCAACAAAAAATGAATATTTGTACAGAAACAGAGCTTATTTTCATTTAGAAGATAATTGAGGCTGTTTTTTTTGTGTGTGTCTTGGATTATGCTGATGTTATCTCTAGACACTCCTCTGCCTCCGCTCTTGGGAGGTATTGTGGTGCACATCACTCGGAATACTTCACAACACACATTGAAACTTGACACAATTATACGTATAGGTCAGTTTAAAACAATGAATAAAAACTACTCCCTCTTGAATTTAACCTTTTTTAAATGTGCTGTGTTCGTTGCTTTTTTTTTTTTCTTCATTATTTCTGTATGTGTCTATTCATTTGGAATAAAAATTAAATGGATGAAGTGAAAAACTACTACTGCAAAAGAACTGCAAAGGGAGGTACTTTTGGTTGGGAAAAACTCATGCTAATGGCGTGAGGTTTTGGTCTTCACGGACCACAGCCTCCTGCTGAAGGAAAGTGTCACAAATGGTTATTATACAAATATTAACTGTAGCCACTTTATAAGACAGTATGCTTAGATTTGTGGGAGCCAGGCCTGGTATCAGAAATGGGGGTTTAAACATCTTTAAAGAAGCAACATCTTCTTGAAACAACATTCATATGTATCCACTGATGGCACAGGCTCAGCTCGATGCATCATCATGTAACCACTAGTTGCATACCTGGTTTTAACAGAGGACTTCAGCTCTTAAACACAGCTTTCTGCAGATTGATGATAGTTCAGTGTGACCTTTTTAAATGTTTTGTTCCCCAGTGATACTGAACTGCTAAAAGTACAAGTTAAAAGTGAAATCCAAGCGTTCAGTGTTTGTAAAGGACAGTGTGATTCAAGAATACCAGAGCACCAACCACGCCCTTTCCCAAGCTCCGATGTCATCAGCGGTGTGTTTCTCAATAAACACTTTTGACAGTCAGGTGGATGTCATTCGCTCTCCTTGCCCTGAAGCAACACTGACGCACACAAGCATTCACTTCAACATTTCCCTCCTGTTTGCTCATGTCTGTTTTTCACTCCAGTCCTATGGCTGAGTCTCGCCGTCTGAGAGTTGGCCTCATCATCACTACCTTGCACTCTTGCTCACCAGATGACTCATCGCAGCACTCTTGTGAAGGGGTGCATGAGGGTTGAAGACAAAAGAAAAGTGATGATGCAGAAGTATCCGAGGTATGTGAAACAAGATCACTGAATGCAGTCTCAAACCACATGCCACTTTTGATTCTTTATTACACTGAAGAGGCTTGCAACCTTGACTCCTGTCACATCTATGACCCTGTTTACACCAGGCATAAACATGCGTCTTGGGTGATCCAATCACAAGTGGACAGCACTAAAAACAAGTGTAAACAACCACCAAGGTGCATTGTGATCCGATCATTCAAACCTCTTGTCAAGGTGGTCTTGGACGCATGTGACCATGTATCTTTTCTAGTGTAAACACTAATGCGTCCTGATGTGTGCCCGACAAGCACATAACAGGGACATACCTCATCCGTGCAGGATGAGGTGGTTGTTTTGGTTACAATGCTCAAAAAAAGGGGCAGTGATGTATGTGGAGCTTCTTTCTCGTCTTGTCCTGTGCTCATCTGCAAGTCGCAAATGACTGCCCTGTCAACCTCAACAGTTTCAATAGCCTGTACATGCATATTAATTCTTGAAACATTTTTTTTTGTTTTCTTAGCCAGCAGTTTGCCTGTGTAATCCAAACATGGCAACACATTATAACTGTGCACTAGGTCTTTTGACCATGTAGCGGCAGTGACTTAGCCAGTAACAAAATCTGAACACAAGTGGTCAGATGGACACCTTGGAAATGCATGATCGACACGGTGTGAACAGCTATGTGTCTCAGCTGCCCACTTGTGATCCAATCACCCAAGTTGCATGTTAATGCCAGGCGTAAACAGGGCCTGTGACTTACAGATTTTTTGCCCCAATACAAATGTTGATCCATTCAGTCTAAGTAATTCGGTCAGTTGATAGTTAATTGGTTCATACAGGATTTTGGTCCAAAGCAAATATGTCAACACCAACTGGTCAAACTATTATGATATTTAGTGCTATGGTCCCCAGAGGATGATTCTTGATGGTCTTGCTGACCTGACCTTTCATATTATGGTGCTTTGGTCCATGTTAGTAACTGCAGGCCAGATTTTTTTATGTGGATATTTATAGTGCTGACAGGAAAAATCCAGAGGTTCTAGGTGATTTCCTGATCTTTAATCTACTGCCACCATTAATAACCCACACCCTTTTCTCTACAAGTTCTAACACCCCTAGTAGAAACTTTACCTTAACGGCCTTAAGTCACTAAGAGACCCACTGTACTCCTATTGAAATCGAATCAGGCATGTCCTCAGCACTCTGTGAAAACACCACAATACTTGCTGTGACTGAAGATCTGTCTGTCCATGGCAGAAGTTGGAGTGGTGTGAGTTGGGAGAAGAGATGGCGGAATCTTGTGTTTTGCTTGCTTCACTACAATTATTTTTTGATAACACTGCCTGTGCAGTTGCAGCCATGACTCAGACATAATTGCAGGATTCAGTACACACTAAACCTCTCTACCAGTCCTTCCTATCTGGGATGCGTGAACTGTGCAACACGTCTTTAATGACTCAGCAGATACACAGTCAAAAAGTCATAACAATGAGGTCAATATGATAACCAACCTTTCCCATTTACTTAAAAGGTGCTAACTGCTATCTTTATTATCTTTATTTATCACATTATCTCATAGAGCAGTCAAATAATCTAGAACTAAAACAAATACGGTCACTCTTTTGCTAGCTATGAATCTACTATAATGCTTTTTGGGTGTAAATAAAGTTGAAGCTTTAAGAAAAGAACAATCTCAGAGATCCTTCTTTCAGAGACCTAATGCAGGGGTCAGGGGAGAATAGATGATGTGGGGGCCGGAACTGTCCGACATGACACACGGAAGGGCATTATCCCGCTTATAGCATGGTCACTCACCAAAGAAATAAAAAAAAAGACCATTAGTTATATTTATATCTTGCTATCAAATCTACTGTTTTTCACAAGACATAACTCAGCTTCCCTGGTAACACCTAAGGGTTTCACTAATACCTGGAACAGTCATTAACATCCCATAGACCCATAACTTTGGAACGCTGAACATACAATAATGTTGGTTTTGCAACCGAAAAGCAGCACCACATCCAGCTTTGACTGCTCAATTGTACACAGACTTTCTGTCGGAACTTAACAGAATTTCCACCAAGAATTGTTGTCCAGCCTCTAATGCATCATCATCAAAACATTATTTACAGCATCTTGTGATTTGCTATGCCGTGGGCCCATGGGCGCATGTTTCCAGTTTGCCCCTTGTGACGGCCTGTTTAAGATGTTGCCTTGCTTCTCTGCAGTTGACCCTTTCCTGGAGTGACAGCAGTCCAGAGGCCGTCAGAGCTGCTTGGTTACACCTCTAGTAGGTGTGGCATTAGTTATAAAACGGGCTGGAGGAGTACATCCCTTCCTCTTCTTCCTGATGACTGAGCAGCATGCTGTCCCCAGGGCATGCAATCTGGTTTCTTGGTTTTGTATTTTCTTTATAATTTAACATGCATACACCTTACTCACCCATACATGCATTACATGACTGACAAGCCACATCATTTTTCCTTCAGTTGTCTTTATATTGAGTTAAATAAATGCTGAAAATGACTGATAGAATGGTTGGCTCTCTCCTTTGTTACAAACTTTGAGCCAGGTTTGTAACACCCTTTTTATAAAATGGTCTGGGTGAATACTCAACTCTGAGAGGCTGCAGGATGTCTATCAATTCCTGATAATGAAAACCTATTAAGTAGTTTCAGTGTTTGTGAACATACCAGTTTGGAGTTTGTTTTATTGTCCTGCCAGTATACAAAAAAAATTAATAAATCATGTGTGGTGCAATGAATATTACAGACTGGAGAAGGTTCTAGCATGTTCATCAGTGTTAAATCAGGAAGAAACAACGTTAATGCTACAGTGAACTTTTTACTTTCAGTACACATGGAACACCTCCTCATTAATATATTGTACCTACATTGCGCATCTCACCTATTCAAAACTGGTTCAACTCATTATTGCTTTATTTCTTTCATAATGGTTGTCAAATGAAACATGCAAATAATAATAATAAAAATAATAAAACAGTCAAAAAATATAGTCAGCACTCTGTAGTACTCAGTTTTCTTTCTTCAAATGTCTTGATATGAGGAAACACCAAGTCTTGGACTTTGAGGTGATTTCCAAAGACCTACAGTCTTGTGTGATTCAACATGTTGGAAAGCTTTGATTCTCCTACAACAAAGTCCAAAGTGGCAAGGAAGACGGTCAGACAGGTTGTGAACAAGCCAGCCGTTTATCAGATTATCTGAACTGCTATTAGGAGGTTAGACTGTGTGAAATGAGTGAACACCTTAATGTTGGTAATCGTCTGTGATTGCAAAGGAGACTTTGCACACAATTACGGTAAGTATGGTATAGGTCAAAGTTGAATCAGGAAGTTGGACTGTAAGCTTTGATGGATAGTGGAATCATTTTCCTCTTTGCCTTAATTTTTCCTTCCAAATAAGTCTGACTAACCTGTCTGATCTATCGCTGCTTTTGTTTCCTGTTCAGTCTGACCATTTTATGTGTGCACAGTTCCAGATGTGAGCAATTAACTTGTATTAACTTACGATGTCAGGCCAAGGGATAGAAACGATGGTAATATTACAAATATAATTCAAGTTGTAATAGATTAGAATTATCTTTTTAAATACTGTAACGGCTGCAATAAAACTCAGCTGTATTGAAGTGAATTGGAAATCCCTTCCATCTGAGAGTCAAAGTTAGAAGAATGTATATTTTCCACAAGAACCTAGCAGTCACAACACAATTTTTTTCTCTTCTAATGTGTGTCATAAAGGTAGCATTTTGAGGGCAAAGATGTTGCATTGTCATACTCAGCGGCGGCTGCAGTTTGTTCATCCCGAAATATTGTGTAAAATATCTGGTCTCAGTAACTGAAAATGATGAGAAACATCATCTTCAAAGGACTGTAGGGAGACATTTAGCAGTATATACTGTATGACACATAATAAGTGGTTCCTACCAACAGAAAGAAAAAGTTAAAGGCAGAAAGAGAGGAATGTCAAACTTTTCAAAGCCATTAAAAAATTCACACACATTTAATTGTGGATTGAAAATGAGCATTTCAAATAAGTACCAGGACAAGAAAAGTATGGTGATCAAATTGTTTCAAATTTATGCTCTCCGTCAATGTCTCTTTAGTCCTTCAGTAGCTTGAAATGCAACATGCACAATGGTGTCATTTAATGCCACAATCACTGCGGCAACAAGCTGTAATTGTCTTCAATAACAGGTCATCAGATGTGGACTGGGTTAATCTGGTTGAAACAAGACACAGTCTGGGTGCTTGGAGATGCCCCTAAGGTTGAAGAAATGGGATTTGTGCTTGTTGATTTGATTGCGTGCCAACACAGATCAGTGTTATTCACACTGCCACAAACTTTGGTCTTCCCTAAGGTGATTGTAGGTAGCTAAAGTGCTTTAATTTTAGAAAGTGATCTCAGTGTTATCAAAATAAATTTCCATCTAGTGTCACTTGATCTAGTGTACAGTGGTTTAAAACAGTGGATTTATAACTACTTTATGGAGGCTTGTTACATTTACTGTTTGAAACAAGTAGCTGTTCATTTTCTTAGATGAAACTTGAATCATATTTATTATTCAGTCATATTTTTCCTTTCCTGTAGTCATGTAGAATCATATTTAGGTTTTTTATGTTATTCATTTATGCTTTTATGTTATTTATTTATTTATTAATGGGAGGATGGTCATATTAGTGGCGTCATATCCCCTTTACCCTAGTTACTATGATTTCAGGGAAACACAGGAAACACCACATGATACACCAGAGAGTGTGGGGAGGAAGTCAGCAAACATGACGAAACATAACGTGAAGAAAACTTTAAAATATTACCTCATCTGTGAACATGAATTCTGCCTGAATCACATTAGATAGATTTTCACTGGCAATGATGGTGGTTTTATAACGAAGCCAGCAACTCACATGATCCCACACTACTTTATAATATCATCAAACTACATCTCTTTTTATTGTTCCGATTGAGGATGACGTTGTGCCAATGTCTCCGGAAATAACATGGTCCCAAAGAGCGAGCTGGGCTTATCCATAGACACTGAATAGGGCTTTTACTTCATTGAGGCTGTGAAATGTATGTGTAAGCTTTTGCACCCAAACGATATGTATACTAGCACTGCTAGCGGATGCAGCTATGTCGTGGCAGGTGTATTGCTCAGAATCCAAACAAGTGCAGTATTGAGTGTGAAGTTGACTAAGCTAACATGCTGATGCTAAGCATGTATAATGTTTATCATGTTCACCATCTTGTGTAAGCTAACATTTTGTAATTCTGTAGTTCTGATAGTTTGCGTGTATTTGGTCATGAAGTATTTGACAAAATGAAATTTAGACCAAATGATAGTGCTGGATGAGGGGATCTCTTAGGTTTTTAGGAATCATCCTCTGTGAACCATGAATCGTTGTACAAAATTACATGCCAATCAATCTAATAGAAAATGTTGACCTGCTGGTGATGCTAGAGAAAAGGTCATGGGATCACCATAGTCATTTGAATTCATCATCTGGAAACCTTGTGTATCTGTACCACATTTCATGGAAATTCATTGTTCCATCCAATAATTAAATGTCAGTGTTGCTCGTGAAAAGGGTGGGAATCATCAGCATCTGAGGACTCATCCTCTGTCACCATGAATATCTGTACCATAGTTGTTGAGATATTTCAATGTGGACTTATGTGGTGACTGGGAAACTGGCTAACATTGCCATCCCTATAGAGCCAGGCCACTAACATGGTAAATCATAAGAATCATCAAAATTGAAGCAGTAGAGGCTGGGCCATCCTGACGTTTACTCCCAAATGACTTAAGCTCCAAAAACACTTGACACCTAAACATCACATGATGTAACTCAGTAGCTTCACTTCATTACATCGTTGCTGCTTGGTAAACACCCATGACTTGCCCAAGTTGAGATAACCATGACAGCGTCACTATGACATCACCATTGTTCGAATTTTTGAGACATTCAAAAACCACAGAAAACATTACACAACTGTTTTACCAGATTGTGTAGTACTTCTTGTAATCATGGTCAATAGTGCCCCGTTAGCAGTGAAACATTTTCCTGAGTTTGTCCAGATAATAATAATAATAAAAAAAAAATAGAAGTCATGCTGTCTGGATTGGTTTTTTAGATCTATGTTATTTTTTACCATATCACACTGATGGCATTGGGTTCACAACATGATTTCACAACACATGACCTAAATGTATAAAACATTTTGGGCTTGAATTATCCATGAGGAAGGAGGAAGTTCTCAGCTATTGAGGTGAACCAGTTCAGCCCTGTATGACGGAAGGGAACGTGTGTCTGTGAAAAAGTAGTCTGCATTTGGGAAATTTTCTGAATAATTGTTACTCTTCTTCATTATAGTTAGACACACAGTCACACTGGGTCACCTTGTACAATTTCGGGAATATGGACAGTATGAATGCAAGTATGTCTTGTGTCATTCAAGCAGCAGATCTACTTTATTTTATGTGAGCTGGAGAGAGTCCAGTCGTCATTGTGGCATGGGGTGGTAGCTAGGCTAACAACAGATATAAGAAGCTTTTTCAAAAAAGATGAAGGATGAAGGCCATGAGGTGCAGGCAAGGCAAGAGGTACCTCCTGTTGCTGTAGCAGCAGATGAGTCAGGGTGTGAGAATGCCACTGCTTCATCTACAAGCTCAGGCTGGTGAAGAAGAGGGCACTTTAGCTGGCTAGCTGGTCTAGCTTAGTAGTTGTCAAACATTTTTGTCACAAGGCGCACCACCAATGAAAACAAATATTTCCAAGGCACACCGTTACGTGTGATTAGAGCTGTGTAAATCAGCAGAGAGAGAGAGAGAGAGAGAGAGAGAGAAAGAGCACAACAGAGGAAAGGATGAGGCTGTGACGATAGATGTTATCAGATGGAAAGAATACAGAGACCAGTGATTACACCGCAGTCAGTAATAAATAGCAATAGAATGTTTATTGATGTACATCTGTTGCTGCATTGGATATAGGCCTGTAGCTGGCATCCAATAGTGATGCTTTGTTGTGTGACTGTGAGCAAATATGAAATAATGAGCATCAATAGCCCCTGTGGGATGGCATAGTGCATTCATGACTTGCTTTTGTATTTGTACGTGTGTCTGTGTATAAAATACATTGGTAAACAACATGTTTATGATCTAACCATCACATGAGAGAGTCGGTTAGACTTTGGTTTGCATATGCTGATGGCTTGCTTCTTATAACTTGGGCAGGAGATAGGAGAAGGGAACAAGAGGAGAGAGCAGAGGAGATAAGGAGTGTGCGAGAGACAGATGAGACACCAAAGAGCCACTGAAGGGGTGAAGAAGAGGTGAGTATCAGATCGACAGATAAGACACCGAGTTAACACAGTTTGTCACAGTTCACATTTGTCACAGTTCAAAAGCAGTCATTGTCTTACAATAGAAACAGGAACTATGTACTATGGCTAGTTTTCCAAACTGAACAAAGCCTTGGCAACATACAGTCTAGTATCTGCTTCATCAATGTCAACCTTAATAAAAGATTGTTTTATAAAGAAAATGTACTTAAAGTATGTAAAGTAAAAGAGCTCATTCTGCAGTCAGTGTTTTGATATTATATATGAAGCTTGTGGATTAATATTACTACTGCATTAATGTGTATGTTGCATTACTGCTGTAGATGTTTATATTATGTTTTATACACTGTTGGCTAGTTCAGTCTCTAGCAATGCATAATATTCTATAAGATCAACATATGTTTGTAGTGTTGCTGTCCTTGTGACGGTGTGTATTCCATCTAATCCAAGAGGCCTTTTAGGTAGTAGAACCCTCTCATCCCATAAAGGAACTCTTAATCCTCCGGTTTATCACAGACATTCACATTCAAAATCAACACATTTGGAGAATTTTGGTTTTCACTGGACAGGAAAGGTATGATAATCGAAATCTGAAAAGTAACTAGAACCTACTGTATGAGTGATGCAATGGAGTAAAAGGTACAGGATTTCCCTCTGAGATGAAGAATGTAGTTACATTCCACATTATTTTCTATAATTACATTCCATCACTGGTTTTCTTAGGGTGTCACTGAAGAACTTGAAAGTTGTGCAATCATCAGGTGAAAATCTTCAGATATCTGGGCTGGGCTAATCCCCAGACGTCTCTAGATACTAAGAATGCTGCTGAGCCACAACGTCTTGTGTTTTCAGTGCACTGACAAACATGGCTGTTTTTAGGTACATACAAGGTAGGGTGCCACCAGCTGGAGGTATGCCAAAGAGGAGGAAGGCATGTTTTATAATGAATTCAAGACAGCTATTCAACTTTTGAAAGTCTGTCACTGACGTAGAGTGTCTGTATTTCACTGTCAATCTACTCTTCACGCTGCACTACCCACCTGATGCTGAGAGGCATCGACAGGCTGACTGTAGGGGGGACACTGGGGGCTGACACTCACTGTCATATCATGAAGTGAAACTACTGGTTATGACTAGGCGTCCATTTGCTCACATCACGGCATAAGTAACCAGATAACCATGCTCGTTACTTATGTTCCATCCAAACATCATCATATTATCCAAGACTCACAACTTTGATGCAGCTAAGATACTGACCACATGACGATGTGAGCATGACCTGCAGAGAGTCTCACTTAAATATATGACAGTAAGCTTCTATGTCAGTGATATTTTGCAGGTGAACCACACCTCCAAAGTGCTGCTGTTTGTTGAACATGCCAGTATTTTGTTAATGTTGCAGTTGTCTACATCCCATCCAGAACAAAGCAGATGCTGCAACAGATCCACACTGACATCCTCTGTGTGTGGATATATGGAAAATACTATAGGACACTAATACAGAAACTAGCATCTTCTATTCTCTTACTGTAGAATTAGTCAACTGTAAAACAACTCTAACATGCTTTACAACTGTGGGCCTAAAGTGCACATTACACTAAGAATTTTAGTCAAAAACAGAATTAAGATTAATATTGGAGGCAAGTCAGACACTGATAATTCCTGCAGTAAGATATTCAAATGAAAAAGATCAATCCCCCTCAGGGACACAAGCGAAAGTCTGGCCTTGGGCACCCAAATGTACAGCAACTGCACTGTTGACAGATGAAATGCATGAATAAACTACAGTGTAAGAAACTGCAAGAGAAACTTTATTGATTTATTTTACAAAACTAAGAGAACAGAAATCATCAGATACAGAAGATGTCAAAGATAATGCTGCTGTGTTTAGATGAACGCCAGCGCAAAATCAAAATAAACCTGGATTAAACCAAAATGTCTCATTCAGTTGTCAGATGCAGCATCATGCAGAACACTCTGCTGACTGAATAACGTGGCTGAAACATGTTCTGTGTAGACAACCCATAACTTTGATACATTTATATTCTCATGCGGCCACTTTGCTTTTTACCTTTTGACACCCACACACATGATATTCAGTCATCTTTCTTCCATAATCAAATGTAACTACGCTTGTGATTGTGTAGTAGTGAAGAGCAGCTCTGCATCAGGTACATCTGGGCCTGTTGACTCATTTACTTCAACAGTGTTTTGGAAACAAAATGCACATTGTACTACCCACTTTTTCATTCCACTTTGTACGTTGTGCCGTAGAAAAGCTGAGCACAATGTGCTGTTTTCTCTGTCCGTAACTCCCTTGTCAAGATGCTGCTCTTCACTTAAGTGGACTGCTCTCTGTGAAGCACTGAGGAGCACTGCCAAACAGTGGAAGAAAGAAATGAAAACTTGTCTCGCAATTGCTTCATTTCATCTTTTGCCAGAAAACACCTCGGTTCACCGGGCAGAAGTTGGACCAGGGCCATCTCCTTGGTTTCCTAGATTTGCATGGCTGTCCAGACGTCAGCAACCCCCTCTCCTCACCCCTCCACCAGCTCTGAAATGCGTCAGCAGTGCCACCCCCCACCCCCCTTCCACTCTGTCTCCTTGCAACACCTCTCAGCCAGTCTCCCATAGCACACTGTGTCCTTGAGGACTCACTAACTACAGGCTCCCCTCCCCCCACCCATGCTCTCTCTTTCATTCTCATTCAATGTGTTTACATGTGCGCTAATAACTCAGGGATGATCGGACTGACAAATGCTTTAGAAAACATTAGTGCCCCTACGCACACTTCACATCTGATGTTTCTATACACATACAACATTAGGGTTAGCAGTTGTAGTAAGTAAGTTAATTCATAGATATTGGATTAAAATGTACATTTACATGTATTGATTGTCTCTCTGGTGGCTCTGTAAGCATCAGGGGACTGGTGGGATCTGCTGTATCTCCTACAACAGATGTAATGTTTGAATGTAATGTAGCCTAATTTATTGGGTATCTAAAATAGCTGTATAAGATTTGCAGCTGTTTCATAAATGTAACAACTATCATAAAAGTCAGTTTTAGAAATGTCTATGTGCAAATAATGTTTAAATATGAAGGAGTGGCACAGGTATGGAAGAGTTATCAATTCAGTCAAATGTAGTTAAATGACTCAGAAAGGTCAGTTAATGCAGCAATGTCTGCCTTAAGTTTGCTTACACTTGCTGATATTAGCCACTGTAAGCTACTGGTCATATCAAACCAAGTAAAGCTGCTGTAGTACAAGCTCTGAGGCTATTGAATAGAGCAAAGGAGTGTTTTATTGTTTTTTAAGTCATTTAAGTTGGTAAATTAAGAGGAGGTAAGAGGAAGAACGTGTTATTTCTTCTTTCAGACATTATATATTCCTATTTTAGCCAAACAATGTGAAAAGAATTTTAAAGATGAGCAGCCCATGCCTGGTCACAGTGGTCATGCTGATCTACGCAGGTGTTCTCAGTTATTCTGGCTGATTAGACAGGTTGAAGGTGGATGGAGCAATGTTCAGAAATACAAGATGACACCACCTCTATTTAATGGTAAAGTTGCACTTGGGCCTCATGTTCACATGCAAACGCCTTCTAAAGGGCAGATTTTTCAAAGTTTTCCAGAGACTCTGGGAAACAATGTTGTCATCACCTCAATTCATGCATGACCATCGTTACTTTGTGTAATGAACGAGCATCTGAATTAACAACAGTGGTGGACTACTACACGGTGTAACTACTAAAATTAGTGATGGCTCAATCCCAATGTAGTGTCTCACATTGCCATATAAATGAGGCTAATGGTACCAACCTGTCATCAGATCTCAGTGAAACTGGTGAGTCAAGCATTTTATTTGATCGCAATTATGGCCAAAACAACATACAAAAAAAAACAACACACGGTAGCCACTGCTAACACATCTTAGCACATGCTCATATTTATGATACTAACTTTTGTTAGCTTGCAAACTAATGTGGTCCACTAATGCTGCATTCTTGCAATTTTGCCAGAACAGGAAGAATGGGAAACCCTCCTGTTATTCTCACTTAGGAGCATTTAGGCATTATTTCAAGATGATTGTCCTGCACCACACCATAGTTATATATTTGCAGTGTGGTGGTTTTGCTGCAATTTTGCTGCTATCCTATCCTGCTATAAATGTCTCAAAGTTGGCAACGCATGACACTACCATATCTACCGCAAATAGTTAAAAAGACGATCTTTGGTTGTGTCTGGTTATGTAATGTAGTATTGTGACATCATATTGGTATAAAAGCATAATAAACACAAATACCAACACATTCTGATCAGACACCATGACTGTTATAACACTAAGATGAACAACAGATCCAAGATCTGTGCTTGAGAACTGATCTAATCAATTTACCATGTAAATAGCGGTCGATGTTTGTCAGACTGCTGTAGACTGCGATCGTTTTCTTTCAGCTCTGTGCATTCTTCACTCATGAATTGATGTATTGCACTAGTTAGAAAACTGATTAGATATGTACTGAAATGCTGCTGCATAGTGATCATAAGCAGCAAATGTAAATCTGTACAATATGACCCATTCCATCTCCGGCGTAGACATCAAATGCAGCACTTCCTCGTTGCTGAAATGAACAACAGAGGTTTGCATGACATCAAATGAGCCTTGTGTGTCTGTTTCAATGTTTGGTCTTTTATCTTTTGTCACTCTACCATATGTTCACCATTACTGTATCTATTTATCTTCCACTTTGTCTCAGACTCAGCTTAGTCTTAGCTCTAACCAAACACTCAGGATGTCAGATGCTGGTCAAAGTGTGTTCAACAGTCTTGCATCCACTTGCTTTTGTATGTGCAATTGGCATGAAAGCACTGACACTGTTTAACAGTTGGTGGAGTAGCAGTCACCTAATGCTCTCAAATCACACTTGATTTCCTTCCTTTTCTTTGGCTGACTGGGGTAATGGACAGAGTTTAGCTATTATTTCAGGGGAGATCAGGTGTGTTTAATTGTGAAATGCATTTGAAGGAGACAATATTCCGGATTTTAACTGCAACACTAGTGACATCTGTGTGCACTTGGAGGGTAGCAGATTTGGTTGAACCATCCCTAACCCAGACAGAATAAAAATACACATGATGACAATCACCATTCAATCAATAATTACATTGTTAACTTTGAGATCACTGCAGAAATGTCAGCAAAATGCAGGTAATTGTGGACCAGCTCTATAAATCTCTCTTCAAATCTTACTGCCATTGCTATTGTCTGTTCAGTCTACTGGTGATGTGGCTACCCTATGTAAGTGTCCATGTCCTCAAGCTGTGGACAAGCAGCGTTATTTTGTGTGGACATGCACCACTGCCGCTCTGCAGGAAGGCCGGAGTTGTGGGGCAGCCAAGATCCAAACGTGATTAAAAGCAATAAAAAATGAGGTCGCAGATTCAAGCATCCGAAGAGAATTTCCTCTACAGGAGGCAGGAGCTCGGCTATGGAGAGTTTGCTGCTGCAGCTGGCTGCAGCTACTCTTCATGTTGAAAGAAGCTAGTAAAGTGGTGCGGGCATCTGATAAGGATGCCTCCTGGGCACCTTTCTTTGGAGGTTTTCCAGCAGGTCCAACTAAAATGAGACCCAAGGTAGACCCAGAACATGCTGGTGAGATTATGTATCTCATCTGGCTTTAAAACACCTCTGCATCCCACAGGAGAGGGTGGAAGACATTGCTGAAGAGAGCATAAGTGGTGGAAATGAATGGATGGATAGATGGTCAACCAATAATTGTTTTTCTTTAGACCGATTTCTACAACAAAACATAAACAAGAATGTTGTTTGGGCTCTGGGCTGGTAGTGTTCGTCACGCCTACCACCGTCTTCAGGCAAACTAACTTTCTTTCTCCAGCAACCTACATGACTATATTATTCGTACTAGAGCTGATAGCCTTTTATACTCATGAAACATCGAGCAACAATCACACTAAAAGAAAAAAAAAAAGTTGTTTCATCCAACAGCTCAGTGAGCAACAGCTCCCCAAACACCATGGAGACCTGATTTCACTGGTTGAGTCAAGCTCTCTTCCCTGCACCCAGTGTGCAAAGGATGGCCTTTTATTGACACAGCTTGAAAAAAGACTTGTCAGAAAAGCAAGTGATGTGAAGCAGTCAATCCCCCTCTCTGTTCCTTCAGCTGAGAGGCCTGATTGTCTCATGAGCTCTGTTCTGTAAACAGGCATCCCTATAGAAGCCAGGCAGCCGTGCGACCAGCGTTGGAGCAAAAATAAAATAAAGAAATAAATAAAACGAAGACAGGGAAAATAGCATCCCTGTGAGAACGGCTGGCTAAAAATATATCCTCTCTGTGCCTCTCCAAGGTCACTCTGTCATTTTGATTTGATTGGAACACAGCAGTCACAGCCATCTTCCTCCTGAGCCTCACTAACAAGCATGGCATTATTCTGCCAGCAATTGCTCAAACATCTTCCATATCTGAAGCAGTCATTATCCTCGTAGATTAATTTGGCTTCCTTGCCTGAGCCATAATGCTTGTCATTTGTTGACCAGGTAAGCCAGAGGACGACCAGTGTAGTGAATTATTTGCAGAATACTGCAGACTTTATCCCCTTTTCAGTCTTCTGTAAGTCTGCCTAATGAAGTAGTGTTACAAGAGGACAGAATTTAAAGTAATAAACAAATGCTTCCCTGTAGACATCCTTGAAGGTTATTTAAACTGGTGGCTGTTTGCCTTCTGATCATCATCAGCTGGAGGTCATAGTCTACCCAGAGTTTTATTGAATACAACACCCTGTAAATACATGACTGGTTTGCTCAGATGACTCACTGTTGCCATAAGAGGATGTCTCTTACATTTAAAAACTATGACACTGAGTAAATATTAGCAGAGAAAAATAGGCTAAAGCTTCTGAAACTGAAATGTACTTTTGGAGCTTCTGTTGAAGAAACTCGTTGTGTGGACAACTGCGGGACCCATATGATTGTAAGACATAGCGGATACAATGTGCTGCACAGTGAGTCAGAAGACGGGGGTTTCTCAGATGTTTCTCAGAGGCATGATACACATGTTGACTCAGGCATGTAAATTCACGCTTGTGGTGCGAGGGAACAACCCTGTGGTTCAAGTTGAGCTTCTTTATTTGTCATATGCGTAGCAATTACAGTGAAGCAGTCAGCAATGAAAATCTTGTTCTCAGGCTCCCTCAAACAATGGCTATACAAAATGTAGAAAAGAAAATCACGCAAGTACAATGAGAGATGAGAAAGTCACAGGCATAAATAGTGCAGAAGTTAAAACATAGGATTAAAATCAACTATGTAGAAAATAGAATAAAATAGACCATCCTCTGAGGCAGACTGGTGTACAGTAGTGATGAACAGGTAATGCACAAGAAATATATACTGTGATGGTTCAATAACTTGTTAACAGAAGGAATATGAATACATATGCAAACTGCAATGTGTGCAGGTATTAACAGGTACATATTACTGAGCTGTGTATGCTGCAGTACTGTCTGCTGGATGGCAGCAGGCTGAACAGTTTGTGGCTGGGGTAACTGTTGGCCTTCTTCCTGCACGGATGGCAGCTCTGTCCTGGTCATTTGACGCTGAGATGGAGGTTATTGTCCTGGCACCAACATGTCAGGGCTCTGACCTCCTCTCTGTAGGTCTGTAGATCTGAAAACATGTCAGCAGATCATCAGCAAACTTTGTGATGGTGTAGGAGCCGTAGGTGGCCACGCAGTTGTGCTTGAACAGGGAGTACAGGAGAGGGCTGAGCACGCAGTCCTGAGGGTCACCAGAGTTGAGGGTCAGAGTGGAGGAGGTGGTGCTGCCTATGCCCACAACTTGGGGTCTGCCCATCAGGAAGTTGTAGCTAGTTGTATTTTCTTTAAGGCAGGTCAGGTTATTCACGTGTGACAGATAAGATTCAGATGGAGTGTGCACACTCAACATTATGCACATGTGGCATTACTCAGACATGTGTATACACACACAATAATGCTCACAAACACACACACACACACACACACACACACACACACACACACAGTCACTGCTGTCACAAATGGTCTGTCTCATCAAAGCTGACATTTACAAAGTCAACATTTGAAGTTTATGAGGTGGCGTGATCGGGAGGTTAATTAGGAAGATTGCTTGGTTAAGCTATTCCTGTCTGAGTACCTTTGAGCAAGATCCCATGTATATAATCCTGAGGTAAAGACAGTACATTTGCTACAGTTACTGTCTTCTCTCTCCATGCAAAAGCTCCACACAGATAGTACGTGTGCATTTACAGATTGTATACAGGCATTTATGATTCCGCCTCTGTGACGACACCCGGCCACGAGAACAACAAAACACAACGTGACGCTCTGTGTGTGGGCAGGCTGGGAGGAGGGAAGCAAAGTTTCTGCATGGTAAGAAGACTTAGTCAGCCACCCCCGTGCAGCTTAGCTGGGTGATCGACACACTAACTCACAGCTGCTGCTGCTACTGCGTGCGTGGTTATGCTTGAGCTAAGTCAACCACGCAAATAAAACATGTGAGATAAGAAATGAAAAAAAGAAGCCCTTCACAGATGTTTGTCGCAGCTCTGAAAGAAGAACAGAACCGGATATGTGTCATGAAACTCAAATCAGAAAGAGGAAGCAGGCTGTTAACTGTCTTAGATGGATTGAAAAAGTGAAACCAGGCCTATAAAGTGAATTTTTGAATGTGAAATGTGAAATGCCAAACAAGCGCGACCCTTTTTTCTTCAGTCTTTAGAATGGAGACCAAAGGTCAAACCAATATCAAAAATCTAACTGGAAGTCAGATAATAAAAAATAGAATAACAATTTTTATCTACAACCGGCACAGACTACACTATGATGTTTCCTCTTACTTGTCCCTATCTATTAAATCCACTTATTTAAGTAGATTTGGAAGATATTATTGGCAAATACCATTTAATGCAGGGACTTGTTGAATTGACCCCCACCCTCAATGAAGAGTACTCGTGCATGTTCTGAATGAGTGTGTGCTGTAGATAAATAGACAGGCAGGAACCCTGGCAGGAGAACACAGAGCAGGCAGATTCATGGCCAGACAGTAGAAATCTGTCAGCCTCCTGGCAACGTGAGAGGACACCTGGAGGTAATGCAAGCAGCCCTCCCCAACCCGCACCTCCTCTACCTCTTTTTCTCCTTCATTCTCTTTATCTCTCTGTCCCATTCCCCTCCCACCCCCTCTTCGTGACTCATCACTAGAGCCTTCATCACCAATGAGTGGGCACTGCCTCCCCTTCCACAAGGCAGAACTGTGCTGATACTCTGTTGCCCCCTGCTGGACGCTAAGATACATTACATTGAAACCCACATGGCCAAGAGATGAGTGCTGGTTTTCACAGGAGCAAAGTAGCACTAACGAGCTTCCTGTCAGCATTTATACACTTTAAAGGGACATGCTAGCAATTTTGCTTTGACAAAGTCAATTAACATTTTCTTCTGTGGCTCTGCTGAAGCTTTTATACAGTCTGAAAAAAAGCATCTCTGAAGATGTAACTGTCAATTTTGATGAAATAATGTTGTAGATGTAAAGTTATCTCAGATTTAGAGACAGAGACAAAGTTAGAACTGAAAACATTTGTTAGGAAATGGTGGCATGGCGTTTTAAAGACATTTACCAGGCAAGGAGGGTCTAATTAAAGAAAACACTGAGATGCATCATGGGAAGTGTAGGATCCAGTGTTTTTGGAGCTTCATCCATACTCAAGACTAAATATGCTTTTTTTTCCCAAATCAGTCTGTTACGGTTGAGGTAAAGCAAGGCCAGGACCCAATGGCAGAGACGTCAAAAACAAAAATTTATTAATGCAAAATTCAACCCAAAAAAAAAAAAAAAAAAAAAAAATCACCTGAACCAGGGAATGCTGCTTACAAGCAAAACAGAAAATCACCACAACGGGGAAAAAGGCACAAAAAACAAGACAATAAGAAAACTAGGCGTTTGCAGGAAAGTAACAAAATAAAAAACTCAAAATACACCAAGGCTGGGATGAGCAATCTACTAACACTGAATAAATGGTGACTGTGAAAAAACCACAGTGAGAATAACTCGAGACAAGAGATACACAGGAGGCAGGAGGAGCGAGACGAGAGAGACACGAGGAATACTCTGTGCGAGCTGCATGCAACCTGGAGCTACAGGAATAGTCTGGCGCCGGGGCAGAGCATGAGGTGGCTTAAGAAGCTGAGCCAATTAGGCGATGAGGTGCAGGTGTGTCTCATGAAGCTCGCTTCTAGAGTAACTTGGCCCCGCCTCTCTCTCGCTCCAGCCTGCTGAGAAGAGGAAAGAAAAAACCATATCAACAGGGGAAGATCACCTCCAGACCACAGCCCTAACACAGTTTTGTGCAAGTTTCCCAAATTTGTGGGAATTAAATGCAGGAAAGCTCTTTTAAAGCTGCAGAAATTGATTTTTTTGCCACTTGAAAGAGCAAAGCGAAAAGTTAATAGACATGTTTCATGTTCTGAAGTTTTTATGACATATTCTACAGCAAATATTCAGCAGACATGAAGTAACATTAACCTTCATTTGGAATTGCGTTTCTGACCCACCGACAAATGTAAGTCCATTACACTTTTTAGCTCTATTTTAGTTTCAGTCTTGAAAAATATATAGTAGCTTAGCTTGCAAGATGATCTACTATGTTCACTAGGCGTTAACTCAGCCAGTCACTCAGTCTGATATTCACTGTCCATAGAGCTAAAGTCATGACGGAACATCTGCTGACCGAAAGCATTTACAGGATTCTCTCTCCTAAATGAGGCTGTTCAGGATGGCAAAACCAAACATCTGTGTAGAAATTCTTCTTCATATGAAGGTCCAAAGGAAGTCAAGTAAATGAGATGCATTTGTGAACTTCCATGTTGACTTCGTCTTTTGAAGAGTGGTCACTGAAACAGCGATTCAGTCATGATGTCACAAATCACATATTCACAAAAAATCAACAAAAAATAATCTAAAAATGTAAACATACAAAATAGCATCAATCAGTGAAATTCATGTTGGTTTGGAAGTCTCTCTCCTGCCAGCATGCTTATGACTCCCTCACTACGAGGGGGGCCGAGCTGCCACTCAAAATAAATCTGCTTGCTGTCCTGGCTTCACAACAATGAAGCGAACTCCCCACTGACACCAGGACAGGAGAAAATGTACTCATCTTTTCGGTTGCAGACTGAGAATTCATCCGTTCAGACTGCACCTTGGCCCATACAAAACCTTTCTCTGTCTCTTATTGTCGAATGCGAAGCAGTTCAGCATATTTGCAAGTTGAATCTTGCATGATTCTTGGGTCGTATCCACATGGCTGAATGCACTCACTGCGAGTTGCTTTGGATAAAAGTGTCAGCTACACAATGTAATGTAATGTATTATTACATTATGTTCCAGGCAACATTTGTCCATAAATAAACTTCAGAACTTGCAGAGGTGGTCGAGCTGGATGGTGGGTGCACAAAGCACAGGATGTTGTCACCAGAGACTGGAGCATGAATTCTGAGTGAGGTTTCGGTTAAATACTATAAGCATATTTCCTAAAATGTCAAACTATTCCAGAACAGAAACCAGATTCTGTCTGGGTGTCTGGGTTTTGTACATCCACATATCAGATGAATGTTTTCTAATATATGCGTTTTGGGATGTTTTTGACTGAATCAGTTTTGGGGCTGGAAAACGTCAACTTGACATTGATTGGAAGGCCACAACTGAAAGAAAACAAGCTGGTGCTCAAAAAATCAATAGTCAGAAGAGAGCACACTGGATCAGTGACATTAGGTCAGAGAAGTGACATATGGCTGCTCGAGAGAGCAAATGATAGACATAGTGATTGCTGGAGACTGATTGGCACTGGATTTTTAAGGCTGCTACCCGTATCAACACTTGAGAATTATAATAATAATAATATAAATAAAACATTCCAGACAATGTCACCATCGTGACTTCTGATCCCACCTGTGTTCCCTGGTCTTGATCAGGCTTGTTTTGGACTTCGGATCTCTGTGATTGTGGACTCGAGGTTGACTAGCTGGAGACTCTCTTCTGTTCTGCTCATTTGGGAACAAGACTGTTGATGATGTAACATCTGCGATGCCAGATACATCACACCTTGCACCCAGGATCTTCCCCCTCCCCTTCATTTTCCATTTCCACGATTTTCTGGTTGACAATGCAGCAAAACAATAACTTAGAAAGCCCTGAAGTTTTCCAGGTCAACACGGGAGTTTTTACTCATACAGTAAGCTGTCTGGAAGCTTATTGTGTGAGATTCAGCATAAGATACACAGTGTGAGATGATAATAAGGGGGCGTCAGTGTGCTAAATAGATAAATGAACACGAGGAGGCTTGATAAATCATAAAGTCAGGGCTAATCAAAACAATGATCAATCAAAGCCATGAAGCATGCTGAAGGAGCAGTGCTGCCACTACGCTGATGATGACAAAGCTTATGAGTGTGTGAAAATATACAGCAGTGAACTGAGCATCCTACCTTTTCCTGCTGCGCTGCTGAAAGTCAAGCCTGTTAGGGCTTTGAAAGTGTCTTTCTAAACTGTGAGTGAACCTCGGGTGTACTTCAGTGTGCTGTAGAACAACAAGAGCCTCATTTCAATAGCATTCCAAATTATTGTGTTATTGTTTTTTGTTCATAAAGTCAAGTTTACCAAGAGGGTTTACCAATTCAGTGTCCTCCTAGTGAAGGAGATAAAACTTTTTCAAGTGTATATTTAGGCACTCACAGCATTTGGCTAAATACTGAAGTCCACAGTGCTTCGACGCCTGGCTTAGTTTTCTGTGAAACCTGGATGCATGATGACAAGTGACATCTCTGTGGATATATCTGGATACCAACTTATCAGAGCTGGCTGGGACACTGCAGCAAAGGGAGAAGGTCTTGGTTTTTTTTGGAGGGGAGGTTTACATCAATGACAGCTGGTGTAGGAATCAGGTAAAAACATATCAACATTGCTCTGGTATCATGGAATCACCTTTTATTTCAAACTCGTATCCTAAGTTCAACTCCTGTAGTCTCTCAGATGAAGTGCTGAGCTGCAAACAGCTGGTGACATGCGCCACATGTCACGGTAATACTACTCCATCCACCGCACACCCGTTGGACACTCAGATCACTGCATAATACAGAGGACAACAGTGAGGCGATGGCCTCCAGAAGCAACTGGGGTACTCCAGGACTGCATTGAATCCACTGACTCGGAGTCTCTGAGAGGTCATGAGGACAACAAGTAAACACAATTGCAGACGCTGTATGCTCATTTATCAACTTCTGTGAGCAGGTCTTGCCAACCAAAACCATTATAAGCCATACTATCCACAATCATACAGCTCAGAGAACTCAGGCACCACAAAGAACAGACGTTTATATAAATCATGATTTAGCATATTTTATTTTTCTCAACTGCATAAAATTCTTATATTTAACTTTATCTAACTTTTTAACAACATTTTAATTTTTATGTTCTTATTTCACTGCGTTGTATCACAAGTCTAATTTTGAAGTAGTGTAGTGATTCTGATTTGAAACATAGCACAAGATGTACTTACAGTATTTAACATTAAATAAAGATGATCATTGCCTTTTGTTTTAGTGTTTTCTTTCATTAAACCTAACCAAACCTGGGACTCATGAGGTGGTAACATCATGCAGTTTGTATGTGTACCATTCACCGCGACCCCCATATTCAACTACAGTACAGTACAAAAGTATAGCGCTTCCTGCATAAGAAAGTGGCCATGGAGCTCAATCTGAGCAGAAATCTCCTCACAATGTAATTGGCTAACAAAATTATTGTAGTAGTGTGTACACATAACTTGTAGGAGGCAGGGTTGCTTTTGTAGGACCCCAAATGCTGAGGAACTAAACCCAATGTCAAAAAAAGCACAAGGATTAAGGTGGCCCTTATTTTATCTGGTCGTCCTTTGTTGTAGAGGGTCCAAAATATAATGTACATGGGCAAATATGTAGTTTTAAGTCCTCTATTATGTCAGTTTTTGCAGTAGATTTCAAATGGTGCACATTCCTAAGATTTGTGGCTGGATTTGTATATTCCATGACAAGAGTACTGGTTGGTTTCTGGGCCTCAAGGCAAAATATGATTAAAATACCATGTGTCATCTACTTTGTGCGCAATATGTGATGGGTACTTGTATATACAATACATATATAGATGAAGGAGAAGGGGTCAATTGAGGCCCTCATCTCGTTTTTGCCTCAGGGCCTCCTAACAGGTTAATCTGGCCCTGCACCCAAAGTCTTATTTGCACACAAATTGAGTTTAGCCTCATTTATCAAAGTTCATCTCTTTTTCCATGCCATTTACTGACTAAACAGTGGAATGCACACAACCATACTTTCATTGACTGAGGAAGTGAAGCAGAACACTGAGCACAAATAGTTTGCTGTGCAGCTGCAACACTTTACCTGTAGCGGTGCTTCTTCTACATATAAACCATTATAAAAGCGATATGAGCACGTTGTAAGTGTATGGCAATCACTATAATCAGAACATTACATCATGAAAACAATATGTATGAGTGTTGAGATACAGCTCGAGTCTATTTAATGAGCTGCTGTTGCCACTTGAGGTCAGTGTTGTTCCAGGTTAAGAGCTATGTTTGCCCCGGTTGAGTAGATGTCCTGAATTTAAGGTCATCACATGTGAACCAATCCATTGACCTCAGTGAGGAGAGGCCATATGCTGCTTCAGCCTCAGAGGAGCCAGGACTGAGTTGATGATACGATGCTAAGTGTAAGCAGTGACAATCTGATGATGCCTGTAACAAAGACTCTTGAAGCATGGAGCAATGTCAAGGCAATAGTTTCTATGCAACTGAAATATAATGGGGACATTTTCTTACAGTAAACCATCAGTAATTGTGACATAAACATGAAACTGGATTTTAAACTGGGAACAATTCAGAAGAAACACTGTAGCAGAGAGTTGCTGGAGGGCAGAAATAGATTACGCCAAATGGTTTCATGTTGATTTTGTGTATTTATGTAAATAGGATTTCAAGCCAAATCTTCCAATGTATGAGGATTGGTTTTGTTTGCGTGTCTACAGTGGATGTGAACATGGTGAGAATAAGAGCTCTGATTACACAATATTTTATTCTCAAACTGTGATGATCTCTAGCGAATGAAATCAAAGGTAAACTGATTGACTTTATATTGGATCCTCCTCAGGAAGAGCTGTCACTTGCTTATATTATTTTACTGATATCTACTGCTGAGGCCACAGGCATCGTAAATCTAAATCCTAAGGGTTGCCAACCTGAGTAGCCACTGTCTCACCATCTTCTCAATTACCAGCACATATTTCTGGGTAGGAAAATATTAGTATATGTTCTTTTTTTGTTATTTTTTGTCCCAAATCAATCAGATTTGAAGATCTTTATTCTAAGAATCTCAAAGCAGCCTTCAAAACCGACCATGTGTAACACATATGTATTGAGAATGTGAACTCCCCCTCAGGTCGTTAAATCCCAGCAAAGTCCCGAACACTGAGGAAAGGATCTGTGTGTCCTCAGTGGTAGCTATGCAGCTCTGTGCACTGTATCATTTCTCTGCACATTTGTTACAGAGCTGCAACTAATGACTATGTTATTTTCATTAATGATTTGTCTATTGATCGTTTTTCTCTCCTAATCAATCAACTAAGCATCCCTCCCTTAGTAACTAGTGCTTTATTTTTAAACCTTTCTGTTCTGGCACAGCACATATGCAGGTTACAACAGCCACGTTTCCATCTAATAGTCAAACAAATCTGAAGCAAATTTTTGAAGAAAAAAGAAAATGTGAATGCATGTTTCCATCAACTGCCAGATAGCCCTGCCTATCTGCAAAAGAAAAATGAAAAATGAATTTGAATTGGACAAGTTGTAACTATTCTTTCATGTCAGCCAGTACTGGCCATGTTACATGCAGTCCAGCTGATCAGTCATGTGACTTAAATGTTTACTACCTAAGAAAAAATGTTTCCCTTCAATACTTTTTTGAAAAAAAAAATGTTTTTGTTTTTCAAATTTTACTATTTTGATCAACCTATTCTAATGTAATACTTAAAAATGCACATTAAAATACACTGATGAAAACATGGCTAATGATAACAGTGGTAGATTTACCACTCAAAATGTTAAATAATTGTTGAAACAATGGTCTCATCACTCTAGATAGCGGTAGACAAAAGCAGGCCCAATAAAATATTTGTACATTTTGCTGAAATAACAACTATACCTAGCAGATTTTATCGGCTGTAGCTTGCTTGCAAATTAATGTTAACATTAGCTGCATGAGTTGATCTAAGGTAGACTTATTCATGTTTCTAACTCATTTTAAACTGAAAATCTTGTAAAAAGGGTCTTAAATATACTCTTAATTGGTGCATAAATGATACCAAGCTAGAAACCTGAGGCTGAAGTTACATGTTCCATGGGAAAAAGTTGGCAACGTCACCAGTTGATGATCAATGTAAAAGACATAATGACAAAACACAGAACCACGTGTAGCACTTGGTTATGACTGTACAAAGTAAGTTAGTTAGCCAGGTATGCTAACCATTGTAGCTTACATTAGTGCGGATAAACAAACTGAAGGAAACCACTTTAAATGTCAAGTCTTACTATAGCCCTGCATACAAAGCTCAACATGACAAATCGTGTCTAGTTACAGTTTCTCCACAACGGCTGTTAGGACGTTTTAGGAGCAGCCCTTTAATCGTTTAATATGCCAAGAAAAAAAGTGTACAATGCCCATCACAGTTTCCCAAAGCCCAAGGTTAATATTCTGTGGACTGACTAATCAATAAATCCTTTCAGCACTACATCTGTTACCAACAATAGGAGTCTTTAATCACAACATAAGTAAGATCAAAGCGGGGTGTGTAGACATAAATAGCCACTTCACAGGGAATGTGAGGACGGACTGTGAGGTCTTGGGACTCAGGTTGGTGAGTTAGCTGACTCGGTGTGCCCTGAGGAGGGGAGAGTCATTGACCCGTGGCCAGTCTTCCTCCAACAGCAGCGCACCTCACATATTATCACCCAAGTGAGTCATCAACGGCACGTCAACATCGCTGAGGTTCTTCATGCCAATCTTCCTATTGCTTTTTTAATCCCCTAGCGTGCCTCGTTTGAGCAAATGCCTCCCTCCCCCTCTCCTTTCTCTCTCACTCTCTTTTGCTTTATATCTCTGCGTCCCCCAACCCCCCAAACGCACACACACACACACACGCACGCACACACACACACACTCACATGCCATCCTTCCCTGTATGCTTCCATCACATTCTGCTGAAAAATTTGGAGGTCTGCCAACAGTGTTACACTGCTGCTGAGTGTGAACGTAGTATGTGTGTGTTTGTGCAGGCCTCTGCCTGCACGAGCGTGCACGAGTACGAATGTGTGCACATGCAAGAAGTGCATGTTCACCGCAGTGTTTTTTGCAAACATGTGAATTCAATTGACGACTGAGGGGAGGAATCACGGAGAGGAGGGTGCGTGCACACGTGTGTGTGTGTGTGTGTGTGTGTGTGTGTGTGTGTGTGTGTGTGTGTGTGCATGTGTGTGTGTATGTTTCATGACGAATGGATGAATGGGCAACAGGGTTCACTGCTTTTAGGGCCTAGTTTGTGTATGTGTGTGCATGAGAGTGGATGTGTTGACAAGAGTGACAGAAGGCTCGAAAAAGAGGTATTGGATGGGTGTTGTCTTACAAGCAACAACAGCACATTGCAGAAAGAGGCATTTTCAACCAATTTATTAATCCTTTTAGGCAATGTTCCCTGTTCAGAAATGCAAATTGAATCAATCTGAGTCTGACTTTTAAGACTTTCAAGTGGGATTTAATTAGAAGCCGAGGCGCACAGTTTTAATGAGAGAGGGGGTGGAGAGAGGAGAGACAGAGAGGGAGAAAATGGGGGAGAAGGAGGGGAGGTGGTGTTTTAATGCTATTCCTGCGGGATGGGGGTGAAGGACACATAAACCCAGCGCTGACGGCTTTCTTAAAAGAAGAAATTCCATCGTTCCATCCGGCCATCTGTCCATCCGTCCCCGCTGCCCTTCACCTTCGACTCGGCTGTTTACGCCCAGGGAGGGGTTAGCGCTCAGGGTCTGTTTGGTGACACTAAACAACGCCCGATCCACTCCAAACCCGCACATCGCCCTCAGCAGAAAAATCACCCCACTTCCTCTGCCAGTGGTACAGCTCTTCTGCAATCTCTATCTCTGAATCCTTTGTCCCTTTGTGTTGCTGTTATTTACTCCAATACCATTTCTCTTTCCTCCTCCTCCTTCTCCTTCTATTCCTCGCTGAGATTCTCTAACCCTCCTCATCATCCTCCCATCATTTTCCGAGCCCTAAGCTGACTGAGCCTCCCAAAGCCATCAGGTCTGATTGTCTGATCTCGAGGCATCGAGTCCGCCAGCTGAAATGAAAAATGAGGATTCCTCTCACCCTCTATTTTTATTCTGTTTTCATTCTCTCTTTCATTCGTCTCTCCTCGGTCTCCCCCTTTTTCTTTTCCCACCTCTCTTTCACACTCTCCATCACGCCTCCCCCTCACACACACACATGCACATACACCTTTCTCTTGGCTCTTTCACTCATGTTTCTTCACCTTTTGTGGCCTGCCAATCTCATGCCATTCCTCCTCTCTTTTCCATTCATTTCTGCCCTCGGTCCTCTGCTGGGCTGACTGGCAGCTGCACTGGCATGGGAATATCTAAAGGAAGCTGAGAAAGAGCAGGAGGCAGAAATCACTGACTTAGGTGTTAGATTACATCCTGCAAGTTACTGTAAATACTTTGTACATACAGGGTCCCAAGGAAATACTTGGTAGCTACCTATAAGTACAAGTGAAGAAGTACAGGAGAAGATGGGGTAACGAACTTGCATTTAGGAGGGTCTACGACAAAATTACACTACAAGGACATTTTTAATTTCCCACCACATATTGAAGAATACAAGGTGCAAACAAAGCACAGGTAGACTTAGCCCATATGTCCTCTCACAAAAGTTATGTCATTAAAAGTGTGTGGCACTAAAGAAAACAAAAACTTTATAATAAACTTTAATGTACTCTGTAACGATACTATAATTACAGTTTAAAGGGGGCAAACAACGGACCACTTCATTTTACAGCCTGCATACTCTGTAACTACACTGTAATTACATGAAAAAGGGGTGAACAATGGACCATTTTATTTTACTGCCTGTATCCTCTGTAACTACACAGTAGTTACATAAGGATGAAGGAGGGAACACTTTATGTTGCAACCTACATCCTCTGTTTGCATATGCAACATGATTCCTGGCCCTGTCACCCACCTTTTAACTATCAAATAGGTACTCAATAATTCAAAAATACTTCTACGTACTTACACAGGTACGTGATGTAGTTTTATACCCTGTATACACTAAATAATTAGACAGTTAGCTGTGGGCTCTAATCTAAAGTCTGACCAGTCGTTGTTCTGTATGTACCATTTAACTACAGTGGTCAGTGGAGTTCTTTAGAAAGACTCTTCTCTAATACCACAGCCTCATTAAGCTTATTTTTGTTGATAAGACAGTTTCTTTCAGGTCACTGTGACCTTGAAACTGATGATTACAGCCCAAGGATCATTATCATGCCCTACAAAATCAGTAATGCTTTATGGTAATGTTATTATTTTCTCAGTAGCAAGTAGTGTAACAAATTTATTTTTGATCCCTCCTAAATATCAATTAAATTATCCCCCCAACTAAATCCTAAACTGATCCCTCCACTCGTTTAGCTGTCCTCTCCTATTGAGCCAAACTGAGAAATGAGAAATGGCAGTGAATATGACTTCCTGAGGATGGAAGTAATTCTGCTGCTTTGATTTTACTGAGCAAAGAACTGGTGAGAACAGCGTTCAACCACAGGAGAGACAACTGGCTCATAACTCTTTTTTGAAGGGAACAGAGGATGTCGTGATTAACAAGGCATCATGTAAAAATATGTGGTGTTACGAGTTACTTGTCCCCCAGTGGAAGGCAGTGCAACAAGCAGTAAACACAATGCTGATATACAGAATTATCACCTTATAAAGTTGTTGCGGCTAACATGTTAGCAAACAGTTGACTATTTACACACCCAGCAGACACAAAGCAACATTAGCATTCGTTTGGAGTCTCTTTGCTTCTGCCCAGCTGATGAATGGAAGTCCAATATTCACTCTCCACCTAGGTGTGGTTTGGTTTTCAGGTCCAGCCTTTAAGTTTCTAAATGTTAAACAGTATCTTCACTAGCCTTGTCCGTCTGCTGATTGGTGCTGGGTAATTTACACTGGGTTTGTCAGAGCAAACCCAGCAAAGCAAAGAGCTTAAAGAGGCTAAAAAGCTCAGAAGAGCTGAGGGGAACGTCAGAGTTCAGAAGAGTCAGGCTGACAGGTGGCTGCTAGCCAAGCCAAAATGTTGTCTGGGGCCCCAGAAAGCATTGCTCCTGTCCTGTGATGGTGGCAAGATGAGGCAGGGTGAGACAGGGGTGAGGCTGCTGGGTGTCAGTGTGGTGGATGAGCTGGTGGTGTGTAAGGCACAAGGTGATGGAGTGCGTGAGGTCCAGTCTATCGCTGTCATTAATAACCCCGACAGGCCTGCCAGCACCTTGGAGCCCTGCTCCCATACATAACCCTCAGAGAAGCCGCCAGGGCCCCTGCACTGGCCCCCGAGGAGGCGTACGCACACACACATCGGCAAACTAGTCTGACTACTGATGTTAACATGATAGAGAGGAGACATGCGTAGTGTGACGAATAGTACTACACCTGGAGTGAAAAAATGTCTCAGCAGAAATACAAGAGGTTATGGTCTCAGATACAGTATGTGACGTTCTTACATATTTTTCCTTCCCATCACTGGGTTCATTCACCCGAGAAAGACAAAAGAATAAAAAATGTGAAGCTGCTTTGGCAAAAGTGTCTGCTCTTGTCTTTGTCACTAGGCAGCACTTTCTTCACTGTTGGCACACCCACGGTAAGAGTAACTCTTTGAAATCAAGATGCACTATGTACACATCGTCCTATGTCAATTTGGCATCCGTCTCCCTTCAGTCTCTTGACAGTTAAATCTTATTTCACGCATCTGTTCTTAGAACCGGAATGCTTGAACACTATTCAGGTCTTGCTGAACTCGAACAACCCAGCCTTAGTTGTAAAACCCCTTATGTATTGGGGAAAGTAAAGATATGGCAGAGAAGAAGATAGACATCCAGAGGGAAGAGAGGATGAAGAGCTATTTTATGGTTCCACAGCTCTTGCTGATCAGTGAATCTATAGCCAGATGCTTTTTTTTTTTTTCTTTCCAGATATCAGCTGCGATCACTGGGCAGCTCCCCTTTTCCCCTCTCTGCCTTCGAACATAGCCGAGCACCTGTCCTTCGACATATCAATAGGAAGGGGGGAACCAGAGAAAAAGTGAATGAAAAAGAATTGGTTGATAGCAAATGCAAGGGGAAAAAGAAGAGTGCAAAAGTGGAGTAAAAGAGACAGGAGGGTAACAGAGGAATGGCAACAGGACGGTGTGTTTGTGTGGGAGGGAAAGGGTCCTCTCTGATGGAGATGGGGAGATAAAGATAGAGATGGATAGGAGAGGAGAGAGGGAGAGGCTTTAATGAATTAATGACTGTTCTCACAACTAGATGCCTCCTCTCTCTAGCTCAGACGCAGCCGATGAAATAATAAATAAACACATGAATAAGTGAAGAGGCCTGAATGAGACGGCACTCCGGAGGGGGAAAAGATGGGGAGGGTGGTGTGTGGATGAGGGGGAGGGAGCGGTGGTAAGGCGGATACGCACACGGTGAGCCTCTCTGGTGATTTGCTCCAACATCAAGCAGCTGGAGGTTACTGAAAAATTTAGCGATGAGCGGGGAGCCGGTGAATGCTAATAGCGCAGACTGACTCCCCCCTTCTCCCCCACTCCAACCCCGCCTGCACCAACTCACTCCAGCACACTCCGACCACCTTCAGTCTCCGGTGACCTTGCTCCACGGCGAGATCGAGCGGCCACCGGCATGCTAACGAGACGCTGGCTTTGGGTTTGCAGGGTTGCCAGACGCTGCAGGGCGCTAAGAGGGCAAGTAGGGGCATCCAAATGACATGTTAGCATGGCCAGGGCCTGGATGGAGATGGGCAGGATTATATTACAGAGAGAAAGAGATTGCACTTCAGCAAGAAGGCTGTTAACGAGTAGTGTTGGACTTGAATACAACTTCCAAAAGCAGACCAAACAAATGCGCTAGACTGGTTCAAATCATCATCCCATTCTAAAAGTCCTCAGTAAATGAGTTAAAGGCACAACAGATTACAGGCCAAGGGTCTTACCTGGATCTCTTTTCCCCGGTTTGGGTCATTATTCCTATCTGTAATAATAAAATGTAAAAATTAAAAATGCATGTCAGACTATTGTGAATAGTACAGACTGAAATCTTTACATTACATTTGCAGTCTCCAGAAGATACAGTTGCATTATAAAATATGATGATGGTGAAATTATTAACTGAAGCAGGATGAGCAACACCAGCATTAGAAGGTAATGCTACTTCAAACCAACTCTGGGTAACTGAAGCCCATGTGGTGTTTTAGTTACAGGGACATGTACCCATGCAGTCTTATTAAAAATAAAAAATCCAGGAGGATGATGCAGAGTGTGGTTGTGAGTTAAACCGTATCCTTTAGCATTTTAGTAGCATTTAATGAAAAATTCATCCTTGTTAGGGCAGTCTAAAACATTACCCAATGTTTCACTGTCTGTATTAACTACTTTTTCTGAGGTATTTATGTTTATTGCATTTGAAAAGAACTGAGATAATTGATATACTTTAGT
The DNA here is from genome assembly GCF_051107435.1 of Chaetodon auriga. NCBI lineage: Eukaryota > Metazoa > Chordata > Actinopteri > Chaetodontiformes > Chaetodontidae > Chaetodon > Chaetodon auriga. The sequence continues at coordinate 4,177,296 of NC_135090.1, read as the reverse complement.
CACTTCTATTACAGAAAATATAATAGTCACATTCTCATCACAGATTAATTGTATTGCACAATTATTACCCATACTGTCGATTCCAACTACCATAATCCTGGTTTGGATTACTACCAACATTTCAGGTGTGCTCACTTTTGATTTTCACCTCCACGTAAAGCAGTTTTTATAATCTGGCTGGTGGATTATCTAAACTGCTTGGTTGGTGACAACCTGTTTGATGAACTGTTTTCCCAGCTCTGGTTAACATATTAGACATCCAGCATCCAACAATCAAGACCACTTATCTTTCTATCATCAGTCCAGAAAACCTTCCAAAGCTGTTTGGTATCAATATGTCCCATTCAGTAAAATCACATCGTGAAAATGCTGTGCTTTGTTTAAGGTTACTGTTGAACTTGGCCACTTTTTGCTACTTAGCATCCACCACATGGTGGCTGGGTAACGACTTGTGGCAAATAAGGATCAAAACTACTGTGGCTGTTAAAAGGTTCTCAGCTAACACCTGACATGAGGATAAGGAAAGAGAACAGGTCATTTTTCTGTCTTTTTACCAGTCACTGAACTGATGTTCAGGGCTGCGGTTTATTCACACTTTAAGTTGCTCTTGAATGTGGTTTTGATGGTGCCAGTAACACTTCAGCACCGTAACCTTCAGCCTCACAACTATTGTGTCTTCACCAACAAAAAAAAAAAGCCAATGAGAAGAACTTAAAAGACGGCTCGTTTGGAGCATTTCAGGCAGCTCTGAATGGCTCTAAGTAAATATACACATAACCATCTCAACATGTTCCATTTCTCAAAGCTTCTCAAAACCAATTATGCAACACTACAAGCCTAAACCATTTCTGGACGAACCCTTTTTATTAAGAGTGTTGGATTATTGAAGGGTAAGCAACCGTTACAAAGCACTGATGTGTTTGGGCCAGTAAGCTCTCATCAGAGCGAGTGAACAGCTGATGACCCTTTGTAACAGTTGTGTCCCTTTCAACGAACCCTCTGCAGTGTAAGTAATCTGTCATTTTCACTCTTATTTGTGGAATATGATGCCTTTATTACTTTTTGATGAAATGAAGGATTGACTGAGCAAATGTAGTTTTTTATGACTTTTGAGAGAAAAGCTGGTCAGGGGATTTTTTTTTTTTTTTTTTTTTGTCTTTCATTTGGGTATTCTCCTCATTTGACCCTAATCTGTCCCAATGGGTGGGACAGATCAGATGAGTCAGGTAATGCGCTTTCATAGTAGGCCTGCTATTGTGCAAATTACAGTAACAGAAAATAACAGCAAAAAGAAAATAAACACAAAACAGAGAACCAGGAAATGCTCATGTAGCTATGAGCTGTAACTACAGAAGCTTTGAAAAGGCCAAAGGTCATGCTGCCACTCACAGGAAACACTCAATTCACCAGAGAGGGATTCACGAGTGAAATATTATATTTTGAAGGCAGGTGAGGTCTATCTTTAGGAGACTCTGACCCACATGTCCTGGTCCTGGTCCTGCTGGCCCTCGGGTCTGGACGGGCTGCTGGTCTCAGTCCCCCAGTCGGGATGCTGACAGACTGGATGGGAGGCTCTGGGCGCCGCAGAGGAGCCCCGGTGACATGATTTACGGGCAGAGCTGCTGGGGTTGCTGGGCGACGTCTCGCTGCGGTCCCCCGCCACTATAATCGGAGCTCCACGTCCGGCTCCGAGGAGTCTGCCCAGGCTCACATCCCCTCCTCCCCTCCTCCTACTCCTCCTCACCCCCTCCCCTCCCCTGCCGATCCAACTCAACAATGCACTCCCTCCCACTTCTCTCCTTCTTCTTCTGCGCCACTAAGGCATTGTGAGGCGGGTGGAGAGGCTTGCAACAATAGTAGCTGTGTGATGAGGGCCACTCCTTTGAGGTGAAGACACTTAGATGCACATAAAAACACACACAAGAGTATGCATGCAGGCACACATGTGTGCACAGACACAGATACGCATGCAAAACATAAAACAAAGAGCAACAGCAACACAATGGCGCTGCGTTGTCTTGCCTTCCACTGCGGTGTGGATTTATTGGCTTCTATGTGGCGTGCAGATCCATCCCTCTTGTAAAAACGCATTGTCTGGGCTCCTCAGAGCAGCAGCAGCTCCAGTGTTCTGGCTCTCCGTTGGAGCCTCAGCACCTCCACTGCTTTCCTATCCACCCACTATAATCAGCGGAGAGCGCTGGGAGCGACTTGGAGCCTGGCTGGCTGGCTCAGCTCGCTCCAGAGTGCTGGCTGCGAAAGAGGTCATCTGTCCAGAGCACTGCAAGTCTCTGGGGAGAGAGAGAGAGAGGGAGGGATGCAAGGGGCTATTTGAGGAGCAATGGAGGATGAGGAACACCCTGTCTTTAAGTTGCACTGGGGAAGGTTTTCTTATAAAAACATGATTAACTTTCTCTTAAGTCCTTATATTGGTTGTAACCTTAGATTCCCTTTCAGGATAATGTTATGTGACTGCTATAAAACGATGGGCCCTGCGTACCTTTCAAGGGGGCACGCAAGTTTCTCACAGAACTGCAGATTGAGATAAGTTGTTATCTCTAGATACAAACAGAACATTTAGCCTTTAGTGAATTAATAGACCTGTGTCTTTGATTTCTGATGGGATGCAAACTCTGGTCACCTGTATGAAAGTTGGAATCTACCAAACTCAGCCTCACGCTCTTACTTTTCGCCTTGCTACCCAAAGGAAACACTACTTCCTGCACTAAGTCGTCCAATATAAATGTAATTCTTAGCATACTCGGTTACAGATTTCTCTTGTGTGGTTCTGCATTTACAGTAATAATCATATGGTGAATCAAGGTTTGAGCTATAATCTCAGTATTTCAAAGGGAACTGCATTTGAAGCAGCATGTAGAAAAATGTGATTATCATGACTCTGCATTAAAGTGTTTACATTTTGCACTATTGTGACTGCAACTACTTTCATTATGGATTACTCTTCTGATTTTCTACATTAATTAATGGATTGTTTGGTTTGTAAAAGTTCTATAAACAGTGACACATGCTATCCAGAGTGACACCTTCACAATGTTTCTTCTGTCCAGCCAATAGCACAACATTCAAAATGATTAAAAATAATCTAAGATGGTTAAAATAATTAAAAGGAAAAGCAGCAAATATTCACATTTAAGACTTCATGGAAACATGAAATGTTTTTGCATGAAAAATCAGGAACAATTTTCAAAATTCATTTTCTATCAATTGACTAATTGATGCATCTTCTAATAGTTTCAGCTGTGTATGCTTATGCAGGACTGTTGTGTAGTTTCAATTATAACAAAACATGTAGAAGCTATTCGTTTGTTTTGAATGCAAATGTTTTCATTTGTAAAGTTACAATAACTAAGGACGTCAGATAAAGTAACAATAAGTAACACAATATTTCCCTCTGAGATATTGTGGAGTCAAAGTATCAAGTAGAATGGTAAGAGATAACATAAGATAAGACTGTATTGATTCCATGTTAGGGAAATTTACTTATTACAACTACAGGAGTAAATAGGAGAGGTCGAAAAACAGCAAAGCAACAACAAGTAGACAATAAAAAGATACAAAATAAAATCAATCATAGAGGCTATGTACATTAAATAGAAGAAATAAGATAAGTCTGAAGTAAATACCAGCACTTGAGTCAGTGGGGCTCTAAATGTCTCCACTACAAACCATACAAGTGGGAGGAAATTCCTACAGGTGTGTTTCACACAGGGCTGAAAAAACATCAAGGAGCACATGGGCGAAAATATAAAGATAAGTAAAAGCTTTAAAAATGCCACTATCCATAACGTGATATATCAGTCTGATTTTTATATTCAACCCCGGCCGACAGTGACTGGCGGATCTTCGATATTTTAATGAGATCAGGGCCTGTATTGGCTAACCCATATATCTGTCTGACCCCCGTTACGGCATCCATTCATCAGACGGCCTGCATTTTCTCCAGCTGAGCCTGTGAGGCAGCCAGAGAGGCCGGCAGGACTGTGATCTGCCATGCACAAATATGTGAGGCAGAGGAAGGGAGAGGAGGGGAGAGAAGAGAGGAGCTGTGTCAGAGCTGTCTGCATTGAGGCCTTCAACACTGTCAACAACACAGAGCTCTGATGGAACCAGGCCGACTGCCGCCGCTGACGGAGGTGTGTGTGTGTGTGTGTGTGTGCGAGCGTGTGTGTGTGTGTGCGTGGGTGTGGGTGTGTGAGAAAGAGATGGAAGCCAAGAAAGGGTTTTTAAAGTTTTGATAGAAGGTTTGTCACTATAGAGCCTCTCATCACTTTTCAAAGGCGAACAGACGCTTCTCAGAGAATATAACCCCACTTTCTCTGCCTTTTCTGAGCTTTATCGAACTAGAAAGAAACCCCCAAATACCCCCTTTATCATCAATCATCTCTCTTTCTCTCTCTCACGCACACACACACACACATGCACACAAAGACACACATATACATGCACACACATACTTAAACTGTGTAGGGAGCCCAAAGTGTTGAGGTAATGACTTACACATGTCCCTATTAAGGATCTGGCACATGGCGGGGAACTTTCCCACCCGTCCATAATTGATATTAATCCCTGCTCTTTGGAGTGGCTCGGGGGAATGGTCGGAGGAGACGTTAATGCACATACAATGGCACAGTCCTAGACCTTGGGAAAAAAAAAAAGAAAAGAAAAAAAGCTCTTTCAAAAATGACTGTAATAAATGAGATTAAACTTTGCCAGACAAAGAGCAGATGAGACAAAAAAAAAAAAATGACAGTAAAGTGAAAAAAAAAAAGAATGGAAATTTCCTTGAGATGTGAATGGAAAAGTACATCAGAGTTAAAAGTAAAATCGCTCAAGAGTTTACACTCTTTATATAAAAAATCTATTTAGTATTTCTCTTAGCATGCAGGATCATAGAATAGCTCTATTTTAATGACTTTTTCAGATGATCCTTGATCAAAAGCAGCTTCTTACAAAAAGAAACTTAACTACACATTTGAGGGTATAAAAAATGAAACACTGCTTGGAATTCACCTGCATTCAACAAAACACCGTGGGAAATATGTGTGAAAGGTCACAGATGTGATTGAGAACTAAGCAAATAGGAGGCAGAAATCATTGCTAAGGCTTTACACTGTAACCCTTATAGGAACCGTTGTGTAGGGCACATATTGGCAGAAATGTAAAATAATGTAAAGACATATATTGTGCATAAGGTTTTCATTGGTGTATAATCACTTAAAAATGAGAATCGTGTTTTCATTCCATTATCTCTTTATATCCACAGAGGGAGCAGGTCCTGTTCCATGGAGTCCACCATGTTGGACCGCCATGTTTCTACAGTAGGCCAGGACAGACAAACCAAACACTGGCTCCAGAGAGAGCACCTTTCACAGTTTAATTGACCTTTAAAGAATCGTTTCAGCTCAATGACAATAACACCTTTTCTCACTTTGCTCTGTTGGTATCTTGCCATGCAGATCAGTTTGCTTTTATTAGTCTCTGAGATTTCTGCCTGATAATCAGACTGAACTGGAATTGTTCACTCGTCGTCTAACATCCTTTTCAGCTGAGAGAAGCTGCAGTAGTGCAGCAGTCAATGTTTTTCACGACAATTGAAGAAAAATGCAGATTTCCATTATTTCTGTAATTCGCAAAACAACACATGTTTAGGTTTTAGTAATAAAACCCTCTGGCAGCTGCAGTTGATGACGAGAGTGAAGGAGGAAGTAGTGTGATGTTTATAGAGCCACAGAGTCCACAGAGGGAGGAGGTTGAGGCGTATTGATGGGTCAGCGTAGTTAGTTTCCTGTTTCCAACCAATAGGGAACATTAGTTTTTTTAACCATGACCACGATCATTCTCGAGCCTGAACAGTGATAACCTCAAAAGTGGCCAGACACATTTCAAAGCATCATTTACACTTCCAGGTATGTAAGTCGGGTGGTGAACAGCAACACCGAATCTGCAAACAAAACCTTTGCAACATGTGTGGAATGGCAGACTGTTAACTTGCCTTAAATATTACAGAGTACATGACCTCAGTGCCTTCGAGTCTGCTGGAGGAAGTTTTGTGATGTCTGAACAAATAACCCTGATGATGTCATCACGATGATCTCAGTGTGGGTGAAGTAAGAGTTTTTTTAAACAAAAAACTTGCACTTAAAAACGGGGGGCATAGGTTTAAAAGATGTGGGTGTTTACCAGGCAGCCTAGTGTTTATATTAGTAAAGCTGCATTATGAGAAATGAAGGATCCAGTGTTTTTCAGAGCTTGACTCATGCTATGGAGTGCCCTAACTTGAGAGTTGGAACTTGGAGCAGCATTAAACTATACTATACTTTTTAAGTATAATTTTCCACGTAAAACCATCACAAATTATTACAACACACTTACACAACACACTTAGGATCTCTAAAGAACTGTTTCTTTGGAATTTTCCTAAAAGGGCATGTATGAACAACAAACACTTGAAGCGCTCTCTCCACACTTTCCTCCAGAAGCTGGAAAGAACTCTTATCTGCAGTCAGTGAAACATTCTTTATTGAAAGTGCGTGGTAGTTAAACAGAATAGAGTAGAACAAATCAGAACTGATGAACGTGTACGTGCATCAAATGGGCTTCACATTCATGCAGCGCTCTGATCTGACCTTACACTCCTTATCAGATCAAGACGGTACATATGTGAACACTGACGGAAACATTCGCAGATGCTTTGTAAATACCCGTCACTTGAAGAATCACACTATTATAGTGAATCAAACATTGTTTTCTCTGAATAATATCTGCAGGATGACCTCTGTGACCTCAACAGCAGCATCCTGCAGTCAGACTGGTGGACTGGGGAGGAAGCACATAGCAGCCATTACATGGTCTACTGAAAGGAGAAAAACAGCTAATACTTGAAACAGGGTTATTTCCAATACAGGAAAGTATCGTAGGCAGAAAAGCTTCATTCCCTCCAAACCCGTGGCAGAACACTGACGATGCTGAGACTCCCTGAGGGCCCGGCCTGAATTCCCAGCTGAGTGTCACACACACCCTGGGGTCTGCCTGAGTGGACACCCATCTGCCCCTGCTGTCTGCCAGAGGAGGGAGGCAGGGAGGGATGGAGCAGTGAGAAGGTCTTAACATGGAGGTCATCCAAGACCTTAAAGTGATAACCCTCAAAGAAGGACAAAAAAAAGTGAGATTTACTGGTGATCACTTCATTACCTAATACTACAGATTGGATCAGTTTTACCAAACTGCTTCATGATTCCTCCAGGTGGGATTAATAAAGTCAGCTTGTGCAGTCCGATGACACACATGCGTATGCATGAGTAGCATCCAATTCAAATCTCTCATGGCAGAAAACATGAAGACGATGGGTTGTGTTGTAAGGATAGAGCCTTACAGTCAATTCTCACATCCAGTCCATCAATGCAGCTGCTACAGCAGGCTGATGGTCTAATGTCACTGAATTTGATGTATGTCACAACTACTGTAGCACTACAAACAGTGATTGTGGTTCAAGTTACAAGAAAAGACACGGCTCCTGCACACATTTCTAAAAAGGAGCCAATAGGAAAAAATGGCTCTGGGACACAGGAAGGGAGTGGAATAAGTTTGACATCAAAGAAAAAAAAAAGAAAATTTCAACATTTTTGTTTTCTCAGGAAACAAAAAAACAATAAGATAGACAAGATCACAATTAAACTCTTGTGGAAAAATTCAAGGTTTTCTCATTACAACAGAAACAAAAATGAAGAAAAAAAAATATTAAAAAAGCTGCTGTATCATGATTATGTATTGGAGAGGTGTCTTTTTTAAATGTTAGACTATTTGACACATGTCCATGTTGTGAATTAGATGAGGAGATTGATATTACTGTCATGTCCATGTGCTAGTTCCAGGAGGGGCTTAGTTTAACATAGAGAGTAGAAACAAGGGGAAACAGCTTGCCTGGCTACCCAAAATGTTTTTTGTTTTTTTGTTTTTTAAAAAAAGGCATCTCGCAGCACCTATAAATGTTACTAATTAACGTGTTCTTCAGTCTGTCCACAAACAGAAAAGTGAAAGTGATTTGAGTGACTTTCAGATTCTCATTTTCTTAAAGAACAATTCTTGCCCAAAATGTCATACTCTTCCTTTAAGCAGACAGGTTAAGCAGAAAGTAAACCTTTATGTAGGATCTGTTCATATACCAGACCAGTATCCTGAGGTCTTAGTAACATGATGCAGGGATGATTGTACAGCCCATGATCCAGTGCCAGTGTTCATTGCCAATGCAGGAAGCAATTAGCCCTTTAAATAGGTGTTAAGATTAAGGCTGTGGGAGTAATGCTATCATGCAGGAGACCAGCAATCAAGGTTTTCCTTTTATCATCTGTAAACACAAACTATGCCTCACACACTTTTAGCTGCTAACCGTACCTTAACCATAGTTTATTTACTGTTAACCACAAAGTTTCGCCTGACCGTAACCAAACTGTAGTGGGCATGTGGAACAAGAATTTTAAAAACATTGTCATTAATTGTAATCTGGGGTTTTGCAGACTCATCCAATATTAATGTTTTTGTCTGAACCTAGGATTGCTACACACAGAGTGCTTGGTAAAATCATTGAAAGAGGAGCCTAAAGGGTAATCAAGTCCACAAAGCACAGGGTGCACAGAGAAATGGTGACTGATACCATTATTCTTTAACTGAAGTGCTTTGTCAGATTGTGGATCAGCACCTTTTCAACACTGGAACTGAAAGGGGCCACTTCTGACATTTTTGGACTTTTCTTTTACCAAAACATTAGAAAAGGAAACAGAATTTGTCACACTTGTGCAAACAGGGGAAACAAGGAAGCGCAGGGTTGGACCCAAATGCAGACTACAATGTCCAGGTAGGTGCAGTTCAAACAATTTATGAACAAAAGGCAATAACAAAAAGCTTAAGGGAAGGGTGAAGCAGGCAAAGGGCAAATCCAAGAAATAAATCCAAACAGGCAAATAAATCCAATGAAAACAGATAAGGTACAGGGAAAACAACACAAAAAAAACCCCACCCAAAGAAAAGCAAAACACTCAAAAGGGCTAGAGCTCTTGACCAACATGGTACAAAGATGAACAGGGAGGGACAGGCCGAGGGAAAACACTGGCTTAAATACACTGGGAGGGAGGACTAATGAGGGACAGGTGAAACAAATGGGGGACAGGTGAAACAAATCAGCAGTCACCAAGGTGGGAAAACACAGGAAGTAAAGGCCAAGATGACACATGGGTGAAAAAATTCAACATAAAACAAGAAATAACAAAACTAACAACCAAAAACATGTCAAAATTAACTAAACGTGGTTCTGAAAGAGGTCAAGAAACAGAACTGAAGTGACTCAACTGACCTCATCAAAGACAAAACCAACCCAACCAATGACTCACAGGGGAAACATACTGTAATACTAACTGACCAAACCATTTAACAGAAACGAGGTGTAAGAACACAGTAAATAAGTTTGACAGTTTACTCAATGTTCACTGTGCAGAATATAAACAAAAGAACTCTAAATGAAACATATAAGATTAACTGCAAAATAAACAAAAGTCTCCCTGCATTAGTCAACCTCTCATATGCTACAAGCCAGACGTCTCCACGTGCATGCATACAATTGCTTTAGTTGTAAGAAAGAGAAAAGGTAAGTGAAAAGGTAAACTTAAAGTGAGGGTAAGTGGACATGATGTTCCTTTAGGTCTTCAACAGCTGGTGCGGCCATCACACATTCCAAAACTGATAATCAGATCATTACGCTCACTTTACTCAGTGATTGGCCAGGTGTGCTGATGGGAGACAGTGCTGGATGCGGGATTCACATTTCTACCACAAGCTCTCCTTTTCGTCTTCACTGTACGGTCGTGTTACCTTTCCTGAGTGCAACACCATGACTGCCTTCAACATGAGACTGTCCAAAACTGTTAGCCGCAGTTTGTTTGATCCATTGCATGCATCTCTTCCCTCTCTCTTCGCCCTGCCTTCCAGTGTGGCCGTTCAGAACAAGCACTTTGTCTTTAAAAGTGATGGGAAAACACTTACAAACCAGTTTTTTTTTTTTTTCAAGCATAGTGCACCCACTGAAGCAATACAGTGAAGATTTATGGGAATTCTGTATGATATTTCAGACACGAATAACCAACTACTCCATGTCATTGTAATCATACAGAAAATGGAAGCAGCACCATGAATGAATGTGGCGCATGATTTCTCAGTTTGATCCTCACTTGCATTCTCTCTACTGTTTTACTTCACCACCAAGAACATCCATTGTGTTCATTCATTCCTTCTCAAAATAAAGGCTTTGGTAGCTTTTTCACAGCTCTCCTAGCAACCACAGCAGGTGGTATTATGGAGGCCCATTGGAGAAGGGACTGCACTGTAATAGCTAAATATATAACAGGTTGTCAAGAAAGAGACATTTACCTGAACCAAACCAGTGGTCAGGAAACAGAGGAGATGGAAATACAGTTGCAAAGTGACCAAAGGTTCAGTGGCTTTATGATCCTCAGACTTCAGCAAGTTTCCACTGACATGGGGGTGACTCGATAATGACCGGATTTCTGTATTAGGACGATCGTTTCTTTCAGACTTGAGGTTTTTCATCATTCTCTTCCATCTTATGGCCTAGCCTTGAAGATGGACGCACTGCTGTGAGCCCTGCTGTTCTTCACCGCGCTGATTGGACTTTTGCAATGACAACCCGGCTGCTCAGTGGCCCACTGGCATCCCAGACGGATGTCTCAAAACCCCTACACAGACACACACACACACACACACACACACACACGCACACACACGCACACACGCACACACACACGCACACACTTTCCACCATGCTGATGAGCACAAAAGTAACCAAATGAGGGGCATGGATTCATGCATTCAAATGTGTCTGTGTTTGTCTGGATGTTGTGTTCATGCTGAGGATAAAAAGTCAGAGAATGATCCGCAGACTGAAACCCGGGGGTAAACACACCTAATCTCATTTTAGCCTGTATTTTCTGGCCAATTTAAATATTAATGATGTAAATTCAGTGTACAACATGTTAAGCACTATCACACATTGTAAATGACATGAAATGTATACATCACTGGCTTTAAAATGAAAAACAAAACCTGATGTATGGAAAAAGAGAACACACACACACACACACACACACATACAAGATAGTTATTTTACAAATATATTTGATTTTAGATTGGCCAGTAGGCAGGAGGTACACAGGAAGAAGCTGGGGGTCATGTGAACAGCCTCATTTTCTGTGTGTCTTGTTTCTACTGCATTTATACCTTTTATACATTGTAAGCTTATCTGCTCTACAAAATAAGATTCTGATTAACATATTTCCACGTAATATATAACTCTGAAATGGGCCAGTCAACATAATGAGCATTTACTTTGCTTGCTGCTATTTGCCATGATATGAGCTACGCCTGAGCGGTGCTGCTGACGTGGGCTGTGTGGCTGCTGTAACCAACATGGTGTGGAAAAATGAAAAGTAACTCTTTTCATTCGACTCTTGCATGCTGCTCAGGTAGGCGGTGTGGCACAGATGTGAGAATCATCATGTTTTTAAGTTTCCTTCAGTAATCCTGTGAGAGTTGTCTGTACATCGCAAACAGGAACTTCTAACGAATAATGCTGCATTCTTTTATTTGTGCCAATTAGACAAAAGTTAAACATAGGTAAGCAAAAAAAAAGGCCTCTAATTGTAGCCCACAGCTAACTAACTGGCTCCTCTGTGTTTAAGTTTGCACTCATACTATCCATCCTCTGCTTCTGGCCCCTCTCCTTCCTGGTCTGGAGGCTCTTGTCCTCTCTCTCTCTCTCTGTTTGTCCGGCTGTGCTGTGCTCTGAGTGAAATCAGGTGTCCAGGCGTAGGCCTGCCAGTTGCTTATCATCACCAGTCTTCTCTGCTTTAAATACTGGCCCTAAACTCCACGATGCCGCCAGATCACACACTCAGTTACACAGTTACTCTCGTTCCAGCCTTTTGGATCCCTTTGTTTGATCAAGCCTTTCCTAATTCTCATTCCTCTGTGCCTGCAGCCTCCCTTGTCTGATTCTTGCCTCTGACCCACACCTGTACAACCTGGATCCTGCTGTGGATCAGCAATCTCCTCCTGGTGTTCTGGACTGCTCAATCTTCCATTGCTAATTCTTCTGACTTGCCTGGCTCAACCCCAGCCACAGCTCAGCCTCTGCTATCCTCTGGCCAAGTTACTCTTCTGACCGCCATAAAGTAATACTGTGTGTTAATAAATTTGTTGCATCGCACAGTATGAATTCATCCAAACGTCCAGATTATTGCTCAGTAGGTCATAAAAACCCTGCAATAATAGAAGATCTCAGCAGTGAAAAAATAACCCCAAAAAAATTTATTTGTAAGATCCCAAATTGTAACTGCCTTATTCCATACCTTGTGTTCCTTAGTACCTACATATATGTATTGGTACATACTGTACTGGTACAACATTAGCACAAAAGATAACACCATAACTCTGGAGTAATTACAGACTGCATTGCCAACTATAATCTAAAGCCTTACCAGCGATATTTGTTGTGATTTGGCGCTATATGAATCAAAGCTGAATTGCACTGAATATTTATTTAGATTAATTTATGCCAGTAGCACTTACATGATTCTGAGTGCTGGGGTAAAACTTATTATTACGAAGAAGACAAAAATCATGTATGTGCTCTGAATTGTTCAAGAACAGCTTCAGTGTACTTTGGGTATGTCTTGGATCGGCATTTTCAACTAATCTCACAGGAATTTGCAGGAACTGTTAGGGGTTAACACTTCTGACCTTTATGGAATGCTGGAGATAGCTAAACTGTCTGTTTAGCAGGCAGATAATTAACTTTCAGGATGTTCATATCAGCACAAAATATTGGCATCTGGCTTCAGTCCAAAATATTACACTTTCTTTCATAGACTCAAATTTAAATAGATAAATTCATCTAATTGAAACTGATAAGTTTTTGTAATGGAACACTGAGCAATTCCTAATCTGCTAGAATGTTGCTAGTAATTTTGGACGTACTCAGCATCCTGAAATCTGGTTTGGCAGTCAGTGTCATGTTGTGTCCCCCTTAATGTCATTCAAGTCAAAATTTGGTGGTTTCAGGCACCTTGATGGTCCAACAATGTGAGAAAGGTTCTGATGGAGGTGAAAAATTTAGAGATAAGAGAGTCGATAAAAAACATGCAAAGGGCAAATTCCAGGCCCGGTAGTATTTCAGACCCAGCAATCGCAAGTGCTTTCCTCCACCCATTAACTTCTCTTCCCTCCAGCTGAACCTGCTACAGGTCCTAATAACCTGGTTGAGGCTGACCCAAGCTGTCGGGACCTCCCAAGGGTTGCCCCCCTGGGTCAGGACCACCAATCAGGGGCTAACAACTCAGAGGTCCTGGAGACACAGAGGAAAAAAATCTAAAGCACACCCTGCACTGAGCTGAGAACTGCTCTCCTCAGCATCAACTCCAGTTCACTCGCTTCAGAGGAGCAGAACAAGTGCTCTGAACCATTAGAAGCTTTGAACTATTGAATAGTGTGTTATTGAAAAATATTACAATATTGAAAGAGCTGAAAATAGAACAACAAATAACTCAAGGGCTTTTTTCCAGTCTAAAACTGTCACACATTTGGCATATTACGTCGCTATGAAGATAATAGCTAACATGTTAGCAAACTACTGGCTGTTAACACATCCAGCAGAAACAGAGGAGGATTAGCATGTTTTTCTGGAAACCTGGTGAATATAAGACCAACAGGGAAATACCTGGCCCTTTAGCTCGCTTGATGCTCCACTGTGTTCATCAGCTAGTTGCTAACGTCTAGTTGTTAGTTGCTATGTCAATCTGCTCATTGGTGCTGGACAGTTAGTGTACCGTGGTTTTATCAGGGATTTTCAGTAAAACAGCTGCCTGCAGCCACTAGAAATGAGGGTGATGAGAGCAATTAAGCAATTATGGGCCTTAAAACCAAAACAATGAGCTGGAAGAGGCTTAAAAATCCCCATAGAGCTGAATGAATTGCATACTTGAGTGATAATTCTATTTGAGCTCAACGGTATGAGTGACACCTTTCACATCATATGTAGTCATTTGATCCATTGTTGGTGTGAAAATATTGATAAGTGCAGCTTTAACTGAACACTTACTGGAGAGGTGGCAGAGCAAAAAACACGTGGGATCTTCTTGTCATGGTCATTTGGAACAGTTTTTGCAGGCACTGACAAACAAAAATACTTCTTATTGTTAAGGTAGGTGCGCACCAAAGAACCCATAAATATTTTATCTCAGCTTTCTATGCATTTTGTTTTTCACATATGAAGAAACCATCAGAAGAGTGAATGATGAATGAAACAATGTTTTGCTGCCTTTTCTTCTTTACTGGTTGGCATTGGCTGGCCGCAGACTGGAGGAAAATAATTTAATTTACTGTGCCGCTCAAGGCTGCCTGCTGCTACTTTAAAGGTGGAATGTTTTCTTGCATGTTAGTCACTGTTTGAGCTGACATTGTGAACAGTCAACATATCTTTAATGTCAATATGACAATTTTGACCATTCCATTTGTTTTTATTGTCTCACTTACATGACATGCACTTAGTGATGATTGAATCTCCAAGGGCTTGAAAAAATGTGGATGAGATTTCCTCTTTTAGAGAGTCGGTTGGCATTTTTATCTAGAGTTTTATGCTGTATGTACTGTATAAATGTGATAGTTGCCCATGGACTGCTTTCCCTCCTCCCGCTCCCACCTGTAGCATTTTCATTTTGGCACTCTGTCCTCCATAACTATCTTGGCTCATATCTCTGAGAGCTTTTTCCAAGCCCGACGCCTGCTCCCTCATTCACTAATCTCTAATCAGAGCTCACAGCCCTGCTGATCCACAGTTAACCTCTAGGCACTTGGGAGCTGCTCCTCTACCTCCTCTGCATATGGCTGTTGTGGATTTTGGGCAGCAGCCAGGGTGCCCTCTCGCGTCCACCCGCCTGTCCACCCGCCAAACGTTGGCCCCGTATTGAGGCACAAAGGCATTTGTATGCCAGTCATGTTTTGGAGGGGCCACTGGCTCTTTAAGACTGTGGGAAAGGGGGCATTTCTACACTGAAACAGCCCCGTTTTCACACATTCCTGAGGAGGGCATATTGAGCTCATTATCATAGCTAACTACAATGGCTCTTTGTGTGGGATCTGGGATTTGGGAGGGTGCCAAACATCCTCGGGTGTGTGTGTAAATGCACATGTGTGAATCTTTTTTCATATTTTTCCTGTGCAAACTGAGCCAACGTATACGTTCAATAATACTTACTGTGAATTGTGATGTATTACAAGATTATAACAGGCTGAATTTATGAAAAGCACAGTGACATTGTTCTCACCAGAAAAAATAGACAAAACATGAAATTCCATTAATTCATATCATGGCTATAAAAACTGGTTGCATTAAACTAATCAGCTCCATATCTTTACACTGAATATTTTCAGTATGCTATGTTGCAGAAAAAGGATAAACATGCACTCACTATTTATGGTTGAAAGCTCCATAAAATGTCAGTAAGTGGACTTTGAGTCAAGATTATTTACAATGAATTATGGCCTGTTCAAGGTGGAAAGTGGCAAAGCGAAACGCATCCAAGCATCCTTGTGAAAGAGGCGATGCCAGAGGTTTGGGGTGTAGAAACGACTCTCAGAACGCAGCCCTCCAGCTGCTCTGTTTTCTCTGAACTGTGTCGCTCGCCTGCATTTGGTTCTCATAACTGTACATCATTTCATTCAATAAAGAGTTACTAAAATATCTAGCTAGCAAACAGATTGGCTTGGTTGCTAATGAGACAGCACGTGAAATAAGTTTATTCAAAAGACGTTAGTGACATCAACTCCTGTCTCAAACTGTGCCTCTATTGTGGAGCAGCTTATACAAAGTGGATGGTGCCACATTGCTAATATGCTATGATACCTTCCTCCATTCTGGACTCTCCTTCAAAGGTCAGCATTGTCACAATGGTATTCTGTTGGACAACATTGCAAATTTGCATGTCAGAGGTCACCAAAGTTGAACCAGACATTTTTTTTAAAAAAGCACAGATTTACCTCTTTCCCACCATACAATAATTATTTTCAAAATTTCTCGTTCCACAACCAAAAACATCAATGTGCCTAATTCTTAATATCCGTTGACTTCCCTACCCTGTCTATGGCACTCATCCCAAAATCCGTTGGTTCCTTCTAGAGGTATAAATCTTCAGAAATGGCTCACATATTACTATATACACTATATTCATTTTCAAAAACCAATGTAGCTTTGAACGAACATTATTCAAGCAGAAGTAAATCATGCAGACTATTTGTTGGGGACTATTTTCAGTCGCAGATTAATCCACATTTGGTGCTCTAGTGAGTGTTTGGGAGCAGCAAGACAATGTATGTGTCACAATAAACTAAGATAGAGAAGATATAGTATATCAGGCCTGGATAAACACAATACTTGTTAGTAGGACACACTCATTGTTGGCTTGAGGTATATTTATGTGATTTGGCGACAATAAAATATAGAATATCCCCAGACTGTTGGGACTGCCTGTGCTTGCAACCCTGGTGTGATTGTATGTGCAATGTGGCAGGTACATTTGAGTCAATGGGTGTATGTTGCAGTGTAGTGATGATAGCAGGGGGGTGGAGATTGTGTATTGTGTTACACAGGAACACATTAGCAGCCAGCCACTCTGAAAGTGGCGCACTCGTTTCCTACAAGGATGCTCCCAGCAGCCACACTGATCGAAATCGACATCAACAGCGTTCCCCCAGTTTCCCACACATACACACACACTCACACACTCACACACACACACACACACAACAGCAGCGGCAACAAAACATTTTCCATGATAAAAATGGCGACAGCAGCAGAATCAATTGGAATCTTCCTTCTCCAGTGACACCAGTGAAACAGAGCCGAGCAGAAGTTATTGCAGCAGATGCAGTGCAAGGCCATCATGTTTCACTATGTATTCCCACTCGCAGACTGAAAATAGAGACCCCCCACCCTGAACGTATCATCCTATCGTCTAGACCCCGATCTCTGACTCTCCCTCGCTGCATGTGGCCAAACAGAAAGGGAGGGCGATTCCTCCTCTGCCGGGAAAAAGGTTAAAAGGGGCTGTCTTTCATCAGCTCATCATCCTCAACCCCTTCTGCATAATTTATGGGCTTGTTACTGTAATCAAAAATTCTTCTTTATTTTTTTTTTGGAGGGGGGGGTGGTAGATGCACGGCGGAGGCAATGCTCTCCCGCACGGTTTCCCCCAAACCCGGGCCTTTTCATGTGAAATGAGATACTGCTGTGATGTCCCTCGGGTAAGAAGGCACACACAACACATACACAAAGTTGTGGAGAAAAACTCTGTGTACAAAAGCAGCACAATATCTCAAACTTCTCTCTACTACGCTCATGAATGTTAATGAGGGCACAACGTATAGACTGATTCACACACTGTAAGCCAAGCGAAAACCTGTGATGGTGTTGGTTTACAGGTTATTGTTGTTGTTGGCCAAACTAATTGATCATGAGATGATATCTTGTTTGTTTTTTTTCTATCAAAACAGCTATGCAGTTGCATCACGAATCTCCTAGCAACTGGTTCTTGCACTATATAAAGAGATAGCTGTGACAAACTAAAGGGAAATATGTTCCATAACCAAATATATGTGCAATAAACTGTCTCGAATAATTAGATAATAATTAGATTTTTAGGACCTACTGAACCCCACATTGTGAAATGCATTTGGTATTGACTTTATAGTACTGAAATCAATCTCTAATTATGTGACATTTTTAAACTTACAGATAGATTTATATTTTTTTATTTTTGATTCACAGATTCAGATTGAAATTTTCAAGCATCTGAGATGTTCAGCCTCCTCTTTTTTGGATTATTTGAGAGAATTTAGCCGAGTGAGACAGAGGTCCGATCAACTCCATGCAGACTGAAACTGCAGATGTTCAAGTTTGAGTATTTCATCTTGAATTTTTGCATCTGAAATTCACTTAGCCAATCTGAGCAACTTATCAAAGTAAATATCATATATATGTAAATTAAAAATAGTATTTATTCATAAATATTATATTATTTATATACAATTTAAAGTCAGTGTTATTTCAATTTCAACATTATGTCAACATTTCACTATAAGGTATTCAGCTTCAGATCTTTCAGACATTTCTTTGCTTCCATAGTTGAAGCATCACATTAGTTCAGGCAGGGCACTGAGTCCACGCATGCTATCAGGTGATTAGTATCAGCATCATGTTTAAACAAGCTGTTGTTGTAAGTTGACAAGCTCACACTCTTCCTCATCATTCATGCTGCTGCTCATGCTGCTTGTTCCCACCTGCTACATGCTGCTGTTACTGGTTTCCTGTCTTTTGTTTCTTATTACTTATACTCACAATGACATCTTGCCTTGTGGATTACAGTGTAGTTTATGGGTTTATGTTTGATGGGGTCTGTTCTTTGTACACAGAAAACAAAGTTAGCATGACTGATTGTTTGGAAGTCTGGATTTTGACTTCTTCAAAGCTGTCTTGATATTTATCTGGAGTTACTGTGAGAGCACAAAGTCCCGAAGTATAATCCTGCAAAAATGCTGATTGCTGCATACATGACTGTGATGTGGTACACAGCTCTGGAAAATGCTTTTTTAGTCAAATGTTAATAACTTAGGCTGTCTCAAGGGCACGTTTATTTTTTATCATGTTACATAGCAACACGTCGCTTTATAACATTAAAAAAAAAACAAGTACAATAAGGGATTGCAATTTGAAATTGAAATACTTGAAATATTTCCTAAGATTAATTAATAAATCATCCTCCAAGTGTTTAAAGTATACTTCAGAACATGCTGCTTTTTGAGAGCCTTTTCTGCCAAATACTGCATAAAGCTGTTGTGCTTCATGTGTATCAGTCTTTATATGCTGACTTGCTCTGTTGCAGCTTTGCTTTCCTCACCCTTGCTGAGGAGACAGCAGGTGTGTTTTATTTATCATGTTATAGTCCTCTATATGTTGTCTCAAGACTCACACTGTCACCGCAGCTGTCTGATACTCCTCCAGAGGACTGAATTCCTCTCTGTGCTTCTGTACTGTCATGGCTGTCCCACTGAGGGTGGGAACTCTCCATCATACAGCTGGAATGGTGTGTGGTGCATGTGGATGTGCTGCATGAAAACACGCATGTGGGTAGGAATGTTGGTACGCTGTGTTTATTGTGAGTGTACATAGAGACGAAGCTGCCTAACGAGCGATGAGCACACAGCCATCTCACACTATCGGAATCTTTAACCGCAGCCTTAAAATACTGTCCTGACAGTCACCGCTGAGGGGAAAAGGAAGTTGTTGCCCACAGAAACCTGCGATCTTCTGTGATTCATCCGCCGGTCATCCAGCTCATCAAACCCCAGCCCATACCAGGGCTCTTGATAATGCAGCCTCCTTTCCAGGCGGCTACCGGCAAGCTGACCTGAGAAGCTGGGCGATGAGTCTCGAGTCTGGCCAAACACATTCCTACACAGCCACCAGACTCTCCACCCTGTGGGCTGAAGGCTCTTCCTCTTTCGTTCTGGTAACTGACTATGCATGTGCTCAGACGATAACGTGCAGCATTTGTATCATTAGACAACATTAACCTACGCTGGTACAGGTGGGGAAATTTGGGTGGTGCAGCTGCAAAGAGTAATAGGATACAGCAATAGAGAAATATGATAACTCTGTGTTTTAACGGAACCTAAAGTCATAAAACTTTGAGATGCATGAAAAACAACATGGTCAAACCAACCTGACTGAGGGCCCTGGGCCAGAAATTGGTTGTTGGTTTCTGACTCATGGAAAATGGAAAAGCGATTGCTACAAAAGTCTTTGATACCTTTAAGGTAAGCTAGGTTGTGTATTTAAGAGGCATTTTTGTTGCACTTGCATTCACTGTGCATGATTGGAGTCTTCCACAAGGCTAGGTAACACTAAAGCTATAACGAGCTAGTCGCACAGCCAAAACTTCCAGCTACCTGTACCTACAACAGTTTGCACTGCTTAACAAAGCAAGACAAGAAAAACAGACACAGAAAAGGCCACCACCCAAAATAGGTTGGATAAAGCTGGAGGACAAAGTCGACATTGGCATGGCCTTTCAGCAATGGTGGGAACTGAGGGATTTGAAGGGCCTGGAAAGTGACGCCATGGTTGCTGTTGGACAGGTAGTCATCAGGTTTGTTTTGTTTTGGGGAGAATTTGCCATGTTCATTGATTACTTTCTTTATGATGATGTTAGGTGTTGTCTGAGACGTGAGGTAGTTGGATGAGGTTAGGGTGACAACAATAGGCTGGGCTCCTCTCCCCCACACTCTCTCATAGACAGTCATGCTATATTCGTGTCCTACATGGACCCAGGGTTTCTGTCAGCTAGTTGGAGACAAGTTTGAATTTAAAAGTATGTATTAAACATAATGTGAACACAGTATTCAGGAAAACAGAGTCTTAAAAGCAGACTTTGACACACAGCTCATCTGCAAGACACGATCAGAAGATTAGGTCATAAAAGGTCACACTTCATATTTTATTTCAATACAAATTCCTAAACAAATTTTCCATTTCATACAAAGCAGTAATCACACAGTAAACCTGGGCCCTTCGGAGTCTACAGTAGGGTCCTGATGCAGTAACCTTCTTTGCGTGGTTGCCGATCTAGCCTTGAGGCATGCAAACTGAGCAGGTACAAAGAAGCGGTAGTCTCTATGTCTAACTGCATGTTGTCTGTTACTGATAAGTTAAGAGTAAGGTTTTAAACACACAGTGGTAAAATATGAAATGTTGAAATGAAATGCTTTATCTGATATTGCCGTGTTGGTGTTGTTCACACAACATCATAATTAATGTTCCTGCAGGACCATTATCAACCAAAACGTGACCATGATTCAATCCATGATTCAAGTACAAGACTTTCATCTGGGAGACTGGGGTTCATGTCCAGTGTGGAACTGATTATTATATTACTATTTTCAGTTTCTTTTGTCATATTTTCAATTTTCTGCAGCAGGTTGCATCTAAGCAACAAAATGACTTGGTTAGGTTTAGGAAAAGATCATGGTCTGGGTTAAAATAAACCCTTTCACAACATTAACCACGTGTTAAAAGGCTAGCTTCTCCCATGTGCATAGTTTCCCGGTCTTTTTCCCAGAGTCTCAAAGCCTTACCATTAAAACAGCATGACTGGTCAGTTGCAATGATGGTCCTGGAGCCGCATAATTATGATGTTGTCGTACCAACACCAAGACAGCAATATCAGATTGTGCCTGTAGCCTCATCTTCTCTTCCACTGTCCGATTCTCTTTTCAACTACACCCCTTTAATGTTCCCTACATCGGAGGAAAAATAGTGTTTCTTTAATATCATTTAGTTTTGGAAAATACACACTGACAATATGAATATACTGCATCTGTAAAATATGACATCCCAGTTATTGATTGAAATAAGTAAAAAGAAAAAGAAAAAAGAATGAGCTAGAAGTAAGACACTATATTAAGCTTTACCTGTTGCAATTAAGTCGAGATATCCCTAATTAAACAGATGGCAGAGTCTTTCTCACTGAAGACACTTGAGTTGTGCAGGCTATGCATAGACATGATGAAAGTTTGATTTACGGCTGCTGAAATTGTTACCTCTGACAGAATCATCACTGTTGCACAGCTGCATTTTCCTCTTTCTAAGAGTGTGAGGACATCGGTTTGTGCAGGAACAGCATGTCTTCTCCTCTGCGCTGGTCAAAAATCATTTGTTTTCTTGTCAAAACAATATTTCAACAGGCTTATTCTTAGTATTCCCAAAATATGCCTCCTCTCATGGAATCTCGCTGCTAGCACCATCTCCTGGTGACTCCCAGAGTCCAGAGGTCAGAGGTCAGGACTCCTCTAGAGCTCTGCCAAATATCAGCACAGAAAGTGGTGTCTAATTTAAGAAAACTGATTAAATGCTTTTAATCCAAATTCTAAAGCCAGGACAAAAATAGCATCAGTCAGAGGCTTTTTGGCAATTTTTAATTAATACAGGCCCAGATCTTTCCTGTTCCTGCTAAGAGAAACCCAGAAAAGAACTTCTCTCCTTCTGTTTGAATTGTAAAATGCAGCTACTAATACTAACATGAACTCTAATGGCATTAAGTTTCTCTTATTAAAATGTAATTAAAATTTCTTGATAAACTGCTGCAGAAATCGTCAGAGAAAAAGCAAAGAAAGAGAATAAGAGACAAGAACAGAAAGTGTTTTTATTTGCTGATGTTTTTCTGTCTGACAGCACAGGCCTCCTGACCCCACCCAGCTCAGCCATATTAAACATTTAGCTGACCAAAAGCTACGTTTATGGATGAGTAGCCTGTGGAGGAGTATTTATTTCACTGCGATGCTAACTTTTTTGCTTGTCCTCCTGAAAACAGGTGCCATCAGCAAGGAAAGGTAGAATCTTCAGAGGGAAGAGAGACTGAGTGGAGATAAAGAGAGTGAAGAGGCCTTTGAGTAACAGCTCATCTTTTATTTGGCAACACTTCAAATGTAGCCCGTTTACCACGTCTAGACAAGACAGTTTTCACAGCCAGGGTAGGGTACTGTTTTTTTTTTTGTTTTTTTTTTTTGCCCAAGTATATAAAAGCTATTTACTGTAACAGCAGAAGACAGACATCTCTTTTAGTTTTCCTACCACAGACGCTCTACTTCTCCTCTACGTTGCAGATGAGTTTGTCAGATGCCTGCGTCCACCTCTCTTTCTCTCAGTCTAACGTTCCTCCTCTCTCTTCTAGCAGTCTGTTTGAAGCTGTGAAAGAAGTGAGACAATCTGATCCCGTTTGATGGATAATTTGAAAAACTCAGCGTGCGGGATCAGGGCTGAGATGATGTTCGTTTCTCGTGGCTGGGCTTCAGAAAACAGGTCGAACAAAGGGACTTGTTCTTTTTCTGCGGCCCTTTAAATTTAACAGTCAGTCGCTTATGTACTCTAACTAATGCCACAAGCTTTTCATGTGGCTCTTCATGCTGTTTTGCTGTTGGGAAGCCCTGTATTAAGAGACACAGTGTGCAGAGAGGACTTTCTGCTTCAAATATTTGTGGTTACACCAGGTGTATCTTAACGGACCTGGAGACAATCCAAGCATCCCTCTGTTTTCCTGCTTGATTACTGCAATTGGAATATAATTTGAACAAACACTCTTAAATTATTAATAACAGAAAGTCATTATCTGCCCTTGATATGATGATTATGATTGAGTTTTGTACCGTACTGTACTGTAGTTTTCCCTTATAATTTACCCAGATCTGATTCCACTGAGGCATTTGATCAGACTCAGTGAATGCATGCATCAAGAAATGTTAGCATTTTAATGCTTAAAATTTCTGGAGTTAAAAACAACAACCAAAAAAAGGCTAAAATATGGAAAATGGAAACATTTGGTGTCAGCTTTATTCCAAAATAGTAACATACAGTAGGTTTCAGCAAGAGTTCAGACGGAGGCTCAGGTGTGTTGTGCTACTAGCAGCCTCGAGCCTCTTGCCTCAAGCAGAGATGAGGAGCAGCGACAGAGGCCTGGTAAGATCACTTCTTACTCACTCCCCATCCCCAGATTTTTTTAGGAAATAACAAATTTCTGCAAAAAAAAAAACACAATAAACTTTGATGCCCCCTAGTGGTAGTATGTAAAACACAGGTGGACAGATACACACACTGCTACCCTCCACTCAATGATCTGACCACAGAGGGCTGAGAAGCATATGCTAAAAGCAACACATGGCCTGGACCAACTTCAACCATTTTTGTTTAATTTTTCAACAAAAACATGAAGTCTGTAAAGTTTCTTGGTGGAAAACGCCGGGTCTCTTTCAGTGGGCCATTCCGGAGTTTGACAGCTCTTTTCAGTGAAGACATGATTGCTTTGAGTTTTCAGATTCAACCCAGAAACTGCTCAGTGTGCTGCCCTAAAATCACAGTCAGCCTAGTCAAGTGCACACTTAAAGTCCACCGCCATTAAAGGGCATTTGAGAGATTTAATATTCTACTTCCATGAAGTGAACGATAGATTTAAAATCTAATGTTCAAAATCTGTGCTGCAGGGGTTGAGAGCTTGACTTCCTTGTATGTGTTAAGCTCCGGAAACACTAGATCCTACCTCATGCAGCTTGATAGCATCTTTGGTTCGAGACTGTCCACATGTTTCAAACTCCACACTTGTTTGTAATGCAGGCTTCCTCTGAAATACTCTGTTGTCTTTTTCAGATGCATTAATGCACCTGGCCTAAATAAAGGACAGGATGTGCACAGAACTGCCTTCCTGTTTGATCATCAGGGTTATTTTCACAGACTTTAGTAAGCTGCTCCAGAGCACAGAAGACAACAGTGCCCCTTTAACAACCTTGTGTCCTTTAGCAACACACCGAGCAGACTGGCAGCAGTGTACAGCAGGTATGATGATCACCTGCTCACTCTCTCTCTCTCTCTCTCTGACGATACGAGCATGAGCTACAGTGCTGCAAGGCTAAATTGCAAATGGTAAAATATTGCCACACTGAGTGGTGGAGTGGAACTATGTTTCCAAGCCGCAGGGTGTCCTTCTCCTCCTTCTCCGCCTCGCCGGTGGGATCCTGGGCTTCTCTGATGACGGGGTGCGACTGTGGCTTCTGGGGAGTGTCTGGAATGGGTGCCATCTCCCTGCGGTGCTCCACAGTGGCCTGATGACGGGAAGAGAAGGGACATGTCACCCTCTTCAATCGGCCATTGGTTGACATGGGACGATGAGGAGGAGAAAGAAGGAGGAGGAGAATAGGAGGTGGGTGAAAACAGAGGGTGCATGGGAATGGCTTATTCTCTCCTCCACCACCCCGCAGCTCTGGCATATCACCAACGTTATGGCGGTAATTGATTCTCTCTGTGCCATTAGTCTCTGAGACAAAGATGCGCCAACAAGAGGGGGTGCTGTCACTTAGAGGCTGGCATGGCGCCCAGCCACACACTCTCACCAACACACAAATAGATACATGCAAAGATATACTCCTTTTACAGACGCACACACATTTAGATTTCATGCAGATACAAAGTAGCATTGGTATAATGTCAGCTATCAAGGTCTGTTGTGGCAAGAGGATTGCTCATTTGCAAATAAGCCAAACACCAACAGTAGCGCAAATATGCTTGATGCAGAAGTCTAGACGCATAAAAATGAAAGGGAATACAAATGACCGGTGATCAGATTTGACATTCTCCTTTTATACGTGACATTATTCTGTTTGTGTTATATTTTTGAGGTTACTGTGGTCGCAACAGAACAGCATTCCTCCAAGAGACACACGCACATTTCCACACACTTGAATATAAAAAGAGAACTCCCCAGACAAAGAGCAGGGCATGTCTTTATCTCATTAAAGTTAACGAGAGGCTGCTGTCTTCTGCCTGCAGACCAGCTGTAATCTGATACAGAAGCACTCGCTGCGGGCATCAGACCTCAGTGCCATCGCTACGAGCACCGTGATGCTCATCATCGTCATAACACTCATCACCGACCTCAGCACTGCTGTCACTACCGGCACCGTAACTCTCATTGTTGTCATCACCGTAACACTCATCATAACGGCCATTACAGAAATCTTCACCGCTGCCACGTCACCATATCATCTTTACTGTCGACACATGAATGCCAAACGTTGTACACTGTCACCATGGCAATTGTCTTTTGTCATCCTCTCTCCGATGCTGCTTCTCATCACCATGGCCACAGCAGCTGTACCTGCTTTACACTGAGGAGAAGAGGTGGAACAAAAGCAGGTAAAACCTCGTACGCACACCCACACAAAAACACACACATACGAAAAGGAGTGCATGCACTGAATGCCAATTAACCAAATGAAGGATAAGCCAGGCGAGACAATAGCTCCTCAAAGTCAGTTACGAGCTAATTAAAGAACATATAGCATACAATCTAAGATCACTCGGATCAGTTTGCCCTCAGGCAGTGCGAGCTGCTTGATAAGCGTTCTTCCACATCTCTAAAGTGAGCTCTGCATGTAGGGACTGATGTAAAAGAAAGAGTGTTAACTGGTGGCAGCGCTCCATCACTCTGGTAGTAGTTTAAGCGGCCTGCCTGACTTTATTCCTCTCGCCTCTCAAGGCCTGCTACTACTGTGATGCTCATTTGGAGTCTGTAATTAATTGGAGCTTCTATTTTTTCATCTATTTTTGTTTGGCTGTTGACCGACGTGTGGTCCTCTCACGCGCTCGTCTTCAGGTCGACGTGGCTCCCTAATTAAGACTCCAGAGGACGGCTAATTGCTGTTGCGTGCCTCTCGGCGGAGCAAGGGAGCCTTCTCCCGGCGCTGCCCGGAAAGAGCGCCCGAGTGCTGAATTAAAGGGGCTTATGTAAGCTTGCGGTGAAACTATTAAACACCAACCAACTTTTCCTTGTAAGGAACTGCCACTTGATTTAATGGGCCTCATTAAAAGTGCACATCACAGAGATCCAAACCGCTCTCTCCAGCTTCACACGACAATGGGATAATAGTTCCTCCTCCATGCTGTCAAAGCCTAATCCTAAATATTGAACAGTGCTATTGCTCCCACAGAACAATCCAAAATGGGCTGCAGCATTCTTAAAAGGAAGGACTCACATCATTTGTCTTTTTTGACAAGGGGCAGAGAGGAGCAAGTGACGGAATAGATGGCGCTGAGCAGCTCGGTGTTGTTTATTGGGAGAGGTAAATGGAGAAATCTGGAGCTTGAATGAAAATAGATCCTGTATCTGAAGCTGAAATATTGTTTTCACTGCACACATTTTTAAATAAGCTTCTTCTAACAGGGCAAGATCAAATGTGGCATAGTTTATTAGGAGACTGGCGTGGTTGAGATCTGATTAAATGTCACAAAGTAAATCCTCACATCTATCAATAGATACACATCAGTCCATTTTAATACTGCTACACCTATTCTAAAAGGAGCAAATGTGAAGGCAAAGACAGCGAAACAAAAACTTCATTTCCTTGTTCTTTCTTTTTTTATCTCTTGGTATTTGTCAAACGTATAGAATTTTGCAATTTTATATATGTTTGTTGACTCATTCTGCACATGACTGGCATGACTTTAAAGCTGCCATGATTAATATTTGGATATTGACAATGGATCGCATGTGTAATGTGCGTCACTCTTAACGATGTAAATTTCCTGTTTTGGTTCAGTCTCACTGCTTTCACCGAGCTTGTGTCTAGCAGCAGGCAGCTGTTTTCAGTGAAGACGCTCTGATAAACTCACTGAACACTATGTGCCCAGCACCAACCTGAACATGGTGGAGCACTTAGCAGCTGGCAAGCCCACAGGAGCTGGTGAGGGAATGTTCTGCTGGATGTGTGAATAGGCACCTGCTAACAAGTTTGCCATAACAACTACATAATGTGGTAACATGTCTGCTGCTCATTTTAACCTGGAACCTTGACCTTAATACAAAAGAACACAAGCTCCCACCACTTCTTTCATATATTCTCCTCTAAAAATCTGTGAAGAGGGTCCAAAGAAAGACAAGACTGCTTGGAGGGAGAGAACAGATTCTATAGGAGAGGAGAGGAAATGAGGAAACATAGCAGCAACAATTACTTAAGAGACACAATTAAGGCTTGAGCACAGCAAAGACCACTACCACAATGGGCGCTTCGGCAGATACCCTTGAAACATTCCTTCACTTCAAACACATAACTTGTGCCTCTCATAGAAAAAAGCTCTAAGAGAAGAAAGAGATGGCAAAAAAAACAAAAACAAATCAGGAAGAAGCTGGAAATGAGTCCAACTCATGCATAACTTCAAACACTCCATCTTCAAAGTTGCATAACATTAAAAACCAAGCCCACTCCGAGTTCTCAACATCAAAAACCAGTCAGCATCGAGGGGACACTGCCGAGCCTGCTGAGCCATGCCCTCACTCTGAGGCACAACATGCACCCACCCTCCTCTTCATCTTCATCCTTTATCGTCCCTTGCTGTTGTCCTTGGGGTATTTGTTACCACAGAGCAACACAGCATTATGGGTAAGAGGAGGGCCAGGTGGTAACACACATAATGACTTCCCGCCCCAAAAGCAAGCAGACAGAACACAGAAATCCTCTGAATTCTCTCCACCAGAGTGCCCTTTAGAACGCTTGCATACATTTTTCTGTTTGTGTGTGAAAGCCTGTGAAAAAGGCCGAGGGTGTAAAGCAGCCTCGACCGTCTGATGTATCCCCACAGCCCTGCTGACCTCAGGAACCACTTCAGCGACACCCTGCATCATGTGTTCGTTTGAACTGATTTTTAACTAGATGTTATTTTACACTGTCAATTTAGCCAACCGTTTCGACTCCTCTGCTCACTTGCTGAGTCTTCATGCACTCTCAATTGCAACATCTAGTGTTCAGGTGTTACAGCTGGCCCGATAGGTGTTTTTTTTTTTTTTTTCATCAATAATTAAAATTTTGTTAAATTAATTTAGCTTCTCTACAAGCTTTCCAACTACCCTGCAGTAGTGCCTCTTGAGAAACACCAGCCACCATATCATTAAAGTGTGGGTGCTGTCATTTCTAACAGACATGAGCAGAAAACTGCAATTCTGAGCAACAAAGTTTCACAGTGCAACTCTGAACAGGAGAAAGAAGCTGCAGTCTAGAGCACTGCAAAGCGGTAGGTGTGGGGTGACAACAAGCAGATTGCAATCAGCAGGTGCAAAGTGCGATCATGTTGTCATAGAGAAAAGACAAATGTATGGGAGGCATTGTGGATAAAGGTGTAAAAGCACACTGGTGACTTTAAGTCTTCACTTGGCTTTTCCCCTTCTTTGTCACTCTCAAATGCTCCTGACAAATTCTCCAATATACTGATAAACACATACAAAATCCCGCCCACACATTTAAACAGAAAAAGCTCTTCAGAAGCGCACCTTTCCACCCACATATGTTGACATACGCACATGAACAAACTGGTAATGTTCCATCAAAGCTTATAGCGCCCATTAAAACGCAGAGACAAACATGGAGCCACGCTCGTAGTTAACACCCACGCACTCTTGAATGGCGTGCCTTTCCATCACTGCAATTGCCAGTGACAGTGACAATCATGTACCCCACTCAATTACACCTGGCTAATTGTTGAGATGCCACATTAACATAGACAGACACACATGGACAAGTCACACACTTTATATAAAGTCTACATACACACAATGTATATATGTTTGTATGTATGATATATAGATATATATATGGGGGGGGGGTATGTATAGTAGCTTTGCATAAGCATGCAGCACCCTCATGCAATCAGATAATGGATTATTTAAGCATCTGCTCTCACTGTGCCATATAAACCGATGGAGATACAGTACATTTCCTCTCTCAGACAAACACAAACCACACATATTCTTTGCACAGTACACCGCACACACTTTGCCTGAAGGATTTTAATTTGAGATGCAGAATCCAGTGTCATAGTGAATGATATTAAAAGTCGTATCATGAATAAATCAGGAGACAGAGGACTCACCTCAGCAATGTGACAGATAAGCAAAGAGAAACAGCACACAGGAGGAGACAGAGAGAGAGAGAGAGAGAGGAAGAGGCTCAGGACTAACAGAGGAGAGACCGATAAATAAAGCCACTCACAGTTTAACAATACAGACAGCAGCACTGGTTGATGTCGGCCATTAGTTTATGGCACGTCCTAACACGGCTGTAATTGCTTTACTGCTAAATTCACAACATACCTTCATCTTTCATCTGATCACTCAAGAATGCTTTTTTATGACTGTTTCCAAACAGGAGACATGTTCATAATGAAACCCTTCATTTGTAACAAATCACTCAGCCGCAACATCAATAGAAATTGACAATTTGTCCATTTGTCATGTAGTTTCTGAACAAGACGGGATGTCACAGCAGGGGAGTGGTGCATCCACAGTTTTTGAAAGGGCAAGATTTCATTCAAACCTGTCAACAATTCAAATCAGGAGGGAACACAGATAATGTTGTGATGTGTTGGTTTAGATGCTGTAAACATGTGGGACCTTGAAGGCTCTATCTCACACAGACGTTGTTATGTGCATATATTTTAAATACATATATTCTATACTACTGCTTCAGACTCTTAATTTCCGTTTGCACTGTAAGACCTGTAATTGCTTACTTTTTTGTGCCATAAAACAATATTTTTGTGCTGTAAAGGAAGACAACACACAGTGTAAATGCAATGCAGAGGTTGACAGATGCTATTAACGTTCTTGGTGATTCTTCCCTTCTATGTTATAGTAATGCTTGACAGTTGCTTGGAACATTATAAATAAATCTGTCTCCTACAATACCAGAGGTGTGTTGTGACTGAGCACATTTTTTTGCCTTGCATTATTCAGCAGAAATGTGACCACTGAACCGCTGCAGTCTGTGTTTAGTGGCCACATACAGGCAATGAACACACCATACATGTTAGCTGTGGCTGGTTAGCAATGTATATATCAAATGTTTGTGGGTGGAGTGTGTCTGGTGAATTCCTGCTGGGTTTTCAGCTCAGAACTTACCAAAGAATCCAGTTCTATCTGTACTTGTCATTCAGATCCCTCTCCTTTTCCCCTTGTCCACACAGTCAAGCACTGCAGTCACACAGTGCCAATTCAACATGAGTGGTTACACCCTTACCTTAATTCTGGCCACCCAGGACAAAATCATGTCAGCTTGTGTCTTTCCATTGACTTTAGATACAACTGTGCTGCTTCTAAACAACTGGTGTCTGAACCAGTCCAGTAAACCTAGGAATTACATCCCTGTTGGACAATTGTGAACTTAAGCATTTATGTCCAGTTCCAACATTCAGTGCTAATGCAGGAAGTGTACGTTCCTATGTAAAAAGAGGTGAAAAGTAAGAATTTTCCAGAAACAACATTGATGTCTGGGGATAGGGCTGGTCTGACGTTTTCTCTTGAAGGAGCTTAAGAGGGACACACAGTGTCACTGATGTGAAGCACCACTCATACATTGAATTCCTGAGGTCAGATGTTCTGCATAAATGATGCATGCACCACTTTCCACACAGACACTGATATTTATGAAAAAAGTACTGTGAAACTGGTCATACCTACACACAGGCATACATGGAGTGAGAGAAATGCAACAAAAAGGAGGAGAACATCAAGGAGGAAATTATACCATTTTAACATTCGTTTTTGATTTTATTTCAAGTAACTATGTTTACATATTGTCCCCCAGATTGCATCAAATCTAAGTGCAACAGGGAACAATGCTAGCAGGGCTTCATTCAAAGACCGTGACGGCACATTCCTGCTTTTGGACAAGTTCTGAACCTACTGTTACCAGAAAAAACAAAAGGGTTGGTAGTTTATTCAAATGCTGATAACGACTCAGATTTTGAAAACCTTCATGGTCAAATCAAACTAAAACAGCTCAATATGTTTGCCCAGCAACATTTTCCATCTTAGGCAATCCAGACCAGCTAAACTGAAGAGACAAAAATGAGCCTGGCTAGCCTGGCATCACTGATATACAGTATCAGCTCCTACTTTGAAGTGCTTCAACAATGGTAAGAGATAGTGACAAAAGAGAAATATTGGAGTTGCCGAAAATGCTGAATTTTGCCATGTTTCTTAGAGTAAAAGGATTACTGTATAATGGTCAGTTAACAAATATTTCTAATACACATACGTAATATTAGACACAGCCACTCACAAACAGACATTGCACTCAGTGCACTTGCACAGGAAAAAACACATACAGCTCAACAAGGACAAAAAAGCAAAAAAAAAAAAAAAAGAAAGAAAGAAAGAAAGAAAAGAAAAAAGAAAGACTGAACAATAAGTTAAGTAGTGCAAAAATATAAAAATAAACAATAAATACAAAGAATGATGAGGCAATAAACAGTATAATCAATGAACTCTACAATTTGCAGGTTTTTATGTTGACAGATGATGACAGACAGGTGATGGATGTACATGTTAAAAACTGTGAATGAATGGATTCTAAATGTCTGTCTGTGGATGTTTTGCTAACATTCACCGACTGGCATACCTTAGTTGCTGTGGTAGACATTTTAACACACTTCTCTATGCAGGCTACACATACAACAGACATATTTGGATATTCATGTTTCTGTGCACCTGGTGAATTTATGTGAAAGTGCAGGCTTGAGTGTGTGCAACACTGTCTCTATCTACACCTTCCTGACCACAACTTTACAAAAAAAAAAAAGTCAGTAAAAATGTTACTAGCTGAATGCCTTTACAATCTTCTATAATGTTTTATTCCAAATAAATTCTCCATTTGAAGAAAATTTGTAGAGTTCCACTGAAAAGGTGAGTTGGATCACACTGCCTTAGGGAGTTGCAGCCTCAGGAAGAGTTTTATTCATATGCAGAGTTTTTGTCTCAAATGATGCTCTGAACATCCCCCACCCATGAGACCCACCCACCCAGAGCCATTCATGGGGGTCAGGAGGACAACTGAACAGAGAGAACAGCCTGCTTATATCTGTAGAGGCTGTATCATGCAATCTGTAGCTCTTTCTAACTAGCCAAGAGGAGAGTCCGCCACGTCAACTGGTGTCTGGTGTGTCTATGTGCACATACGTGTCCATGAATATGCATGCGTATTTGTGTGTCTGTGCTGTGGTTACCTCTGAGGGGAGACGGCAGTGCTGTCGGCAGGTTAATCCAACCCTCAGGCTAAGCATCCAACTTTCAGATCAGAGAATCAATAATTCAGACAGCAGCTTGTCAGGATCTATCACAGAACACAGACTGAGAGGCAGGCAGCGGCACAACAAAGGCACAGAGGTGATTTACAGCCTCATACAATTCACACACATACAAATAAAGGTGGACGCAGACTCCCTGCGTAATTGCGCGCCAATAGACTCGCTCAAATCACAGCCATGGATACACAGACGTAATGCTCAAAAGAAAGGAAACATGCGCATACATAAATTCTCTCACACACAAAGAGCCACACCTTGACTTCAGTCCAGAGAGATGTTACAATATGTGTTGGAAAAAAAACTGATTGATGGTTGGAATCACTTTCTGATTCCCAAACCTTAGAAACTAAACTCATTCCTGACTACGGTGCGTTACAGATCTACTGCTGTGCTTAAGATCCACCAGCTAGTCCTTGAAGTATATACCACCCTATTAATATGGCTGTGGCACTGTTGTAAATCCCCTGCAAATCAGAGAAACATAGCAACAAACCATGTCTGTTTAGTGTGCGTTGTGGGGGAGTGAGCCGGTAGGGGGTAAGAGAAATTGAGGGATATTTCAGCGCGTGGGTGTATAATGGCTATCAGAGGTGACTTTCAGTGGGATCAACTCAAAACACTCGTGCACAAACACACAAACAAGCTTTTTTCCCTTTCCTCGTCACAGACACAGAACATTAGCTTATACAGATACCCATATCAAATGATCATGCAGCAGCAACTAGCAAGCTCTCTCTGTGTGTGTGTGTGTGTGTGTGTGTGTGTGTGTGTGTGTGTGTGCGTGTGTGTGTGTGTGCGCATGAGGCAGTCATAAAGTGAAAGTGCTGACGCTCAGAGACATTTTCTTGGAGCTGAGTGAGCCCCTGCAGGCCTGGTAACCTTGAGTTCCATGCCATGTGTGAACCAGAGGCTGAGAGTCAACATAGCGCGTGTGTATTTGTGTATATAAAGTTGCAACCAATCACAGCTCCCCTTACACCCACAGGTTGCGTCTGTGTTGTAACCCTTTACTGCAGGCGACCCACCTTGTGATGCTGATGCCAAATTAAGGATGTAATTCCCCTTTTTTCAGTATCCTATTTATGTCTCATCTGGCTCACCCTCAGTTCCATGCACCCACAGAGAGTAGCAAGTGCTTTGTGGACTGCTTAGCCCAGAGTTTCACCACACAGGCTATATACAGGCTGCTCAAAACCTCTGTCTGGTTTGTTGGATCCCATGCAGTGGGCCAGGAAAATGTACAGATGTAGACCTATCAGAGCTGAAAAAAGTGTTGCCACCTCGTCTGCACATTTTTTCGGTGGAAAATGATTTCATCTACACAGGGGCAGACTGGGACAAAAAAAATGACCCTTGGATTTTGGACCAGACCAACCGCACTCGATAACGCACACCTTTTCGGTCTTTTCGGTCTCTTGAATGTGCATACCAACTGTGCAAGTCTTTAAAACCACGTACCTTGGGCCATGCAATGAGTTAACAGGAATCACTGAGAGTGGACACATTAAATACTTCCAAAAAGTGTCATTTATTAACACTACAAAAAAGTATACTCCACCACTCCATCACAGTAATGGATCTTTAAGCAGAATTCATCCTATTGGGTGTACCTATGTGCTTCAGGGAGGAAGAAAAGAGAAAGAGAAAGAATAAAGATGAGAAATGATGGATCAGATGCATTGGCTTGAAGAACCAGCTTCTTCTTCTCTCTCAGTTTCTCTGCACCTCCTTTTCGTTTTCTCTCAATTTTTGAAGATCCTAACAGATTACGTTACCAACGCAAAAGAGGGGAAGTGGTTCATGATGTGATTGGGCGAGATGTGCCCCGACACGTGTCAGTGAAGAAAATAACCTATGGGCAACGATGCAACAATCTTAGAAGACAAAAACACTCTTTGACTGAACTGCTCAACTTAAAGTCATGTAACATGCAACAAGGGGTCGCAAGGAAAGCACTGGTTTGTACTGAAAGACAGCAAATATGAACATGACGAAGGAGTGAAGTGAACATTTAAAATAAAAAACTGTAAACAATGTGATTTTAAGTAGGTTTGGTGCATTAATAACATCAATTTGCTTTGATTCCTTATCTTTTTTTTAGATACGTGTTATAATGGGAAAAGACAAAACCCAATTTCATCATAATTGCAGATGATGTAAATAAATGCAGGAAATACATACGTTTGGGTAATTCTGGTCTGGGGCTGTTGTGTATGGTTGGGGCCGGGGCATCAGGGTCTTGGTGCATCAGAATTGAATCTTGTCTTCAACAAATCAAAAGGGAGGCATTATTTTCATGCTCCTCCTCCAGTGCCCTGTCTGTCTATAGTTCACTAAATTGTTATATGAAACTAATGAAGGTCACTGTCTAACCAAACCAAGTAGAGCAAAGTATGGACAGCCTCTCTGCTGCAACACTAGTTGCAGGGATCCACAATGCTGTGCGGATGCAGCTCTTTCATAATGAACCAAGTTGCAGAGTTTCTAGAATTGGCTGGAAGTTTTGTGAAGCGGTGCAGTGTGTTGATCAATGGGCTTTTTTCTTAGTGCTGGAGTTTGATGCATCACTTGATGCATCACTAATGTTTGCATCACTGCTAACATTAGTCTCTGGCCGATGGTTTTCGACAGTTCTCCAAAATACTTCACTTTTGCCTTGGAATGTGTGTTATCAAGTCATTACATCTAGCAATGCTCCCAAATGTTTGCCTTCACTAAAGATGAACTCTGGATGACTCCAGCGTTTTCATGCATACATCGTCCAGGGGGTGCACTGTGCCCTAGCAGTTGCACCTTTTCAGTCAACATTGCAATGAGAAGCCATAACATAACGAAAAACAACAGAAAAAAAAAAGCATAAAAAAAGTTTTTGGAATCTGTTAATTGATTCACAATTGTCGAAGGATAGAATTGCAAATATCATGTGAATCAATTATTCCCTAATCTTAATAGGCTCCTCAGTTTCAATGGAGGGAATCGTAATGCTACAGAACACAGTGAAGGTTTAGACAGTGGTGGTCTTTCAACCTGTCCTGTTTCACCATGACAGGACATGGACAGGAGCTCCATTCAGAAATGGGAACTTGGGTGGTCTGCATAAAGCCCTGACCTCAACCCCATCCAACACCTTTGGAATGAACTGGAACACCAACTGTGAGCCAGATCTCATTCCCCAACATCAGTGTTGAACCTCAATAATGCACTTGTGGCCAAGTGGGATGCCACCAGTTCTGCTAGAAAGCCTAAAACAAGAAAAGTGAAGTTTGTTATAGCAGCAGATTAATGGCCATGATTTCAGAATGGGATACTCAACAATCACAAAAGATGTCAAGTTTTAACATCTGAATAGTTTGTTTGGGCGTCCATATATTTTTAGGCATATAGCATAGTTTTCCCATATCTTTGTTTTGTATGAATTTTGACTTCACTGTGTCCCCTCACTTTTTATACCTAACCTCATGATGAAGAGAGATGGCAAGAGAGAGAAGAGAGAGAGAGCAATCTGACCTCAAGAGGAGACGCAGATAAAGAGATAAAAGGATAAAGAGGGATGAGAGACGAGATGGAGGATGCAAGAGAGGAAAAGGAAGGAACAGCCTGCTTGCTTCCTGTGTTCATCTATATTTCACAGCACTTTCAATTAGTACCAGTATGGCTGCAGAGCAGCTGAGAAAGATAAAGAGAGAAGGAGAGAGAGGTTTGCTCCCGGTCACTGTGGCCTGGTAATGGCCTCTCTCTCTCTCTCTCTCTTTAAAGGTGTTTGCAAATATAAAGTGTGTTTGCTTTGGCCTGAAGCAGGGCACGAGCTCTTGGTTTGTTACATCTACATATTTCTCAGGTTATTTTTAATGTTGTAAAACTTCAAGCAGGCTGTAATTTATCAAGAGAATCCACATGGAAGAAGCCTTTCCAGTCATTGGTTGAAAAAATTTGGAAGGGGGGGGGGGGCTCAATCTACAACTTTTTCAGCCTAGCTGGTGGAAGTTGAAAGTACAAACAAACACATTTCTCTGAATATGATATTGAGCTATGGTAGAAATTCATTTTAAATAAGTCTGAAAACTGTTTTGGGCTGATAGTAGAAAGACTTCATGCCCTGAGCTGACCTGATGCAGGTGAAGTTCTTGACAACTGAGGACTTCAACTTTAACTTTGATAGATTTTATAAGATGTGCATGTTGTTTATATTCACTCAGTATTGAGCTGCGAATAAAAACCCTGCTGACAAGATCAATAACTTTCATGTCTGTGTATTAAGTATAGAGCTGGAGCCAGGAGGAGATTAGCCTAGCCTAGCTTAACCCCCCCCCCCCCCCCCAAAAAAAATGGAAGCAGGGGGAAAGAGTTATCTTAACTCTCTCCAAATTTCAGAAATACACATACCAATACCGTTAAAGCACACTGACATGACCTATCACATTTCTTTATTTCTGTCCACTTCCAATCACTTCTCTGTGACCAGCAGTTAGATGTGGTATACAACATGTAGCTCCTCATTAAACAACCTGCTGTTTTAACATTTCCGGTTTGTGTATGGTTGAATTAAAGACATACAGTGTGTTAATTAGTGAGCTTTAGAGGTGTTGGTAGGCAGACTTTGAACCGAACTAGTCTAGACAAGACTTCATCTGCTTTGAAGGGCTAAGCCTCAGCTAGCCTTATCACCTCCTAGGTCTAGCCTCATACTGTCACAGACATGCTAGTGCTATGAATCAGATCATCAAATTCCTGTAAAGAAAATGAATAAACATACTTCCAACTATGGTTCACATGTGTGTTGAGATATTACACAGTGCTCCCTGTAGCTAGTCAGGTCACTCACATCAACAACACCAGAAGACCTCCATCTCACCTAGGCCTGTTGTGTGATCACTGAATGCATATGGCCATTTGAACCCCTCTAGAGACCAAAACAACTGGTCTCAACCAACTGAATACAGAAGAGCCTGGCAGCTAATTGACTGGCTTGTTGTCAGAGCAGATCAGTGAGGCAGCACTGCCTCTAACCTGTTTGAGGTTGCAGGTACTGGGTGTGAGTCCTCAGCTACGTACCACTAAGATCCAAGCATCAGCCGAGTTTTGCTGTATCCACTGACTATAGTAACAGAATACACAATCAACCACAGATCAAAAAGTCATCACTGAAATGAACTCATGTTAGAACTCAAAGGTGACCTCAAAGCTAAGAATGTCAAGTTGAAACACTTACTCTGGTTGAGATGGTTCCCTTGAGGAGAACAAACTGGTAACAGCCCTAAGACCAGGAGACAGCTTTACAGTTTCAGATGGACTAGATGCATGTTGCACAATCAGTTGGAACATTTTTGAGCTGGATGCAATACTTTAGTTTTACAATCAATCTT
This sequence comes from Chaetodon auriga, assembly GCF_051107435.1. Lineage (NCBI taxonomy): Eukaryota > Metazoa > Chordata > Actinopteri > Chaetodontiformes > Chaetodontidae > Chaetodon > Chaetodon auriga. Next base: position 4,139,124 of record NC_135090.1, on the reverse strand, counting down.
GGTCACTACATGCATGTAGACCAAGCCTCTTCAGTTCAAATTCAGCAACTAATGTTTCATCCAACCTTCATCCTCTGCTTTATTTTGCATTTCAGTTAGAATTAGAACTCAATTCAGTGATCAGTTTTCAAAATAAAAAATAAAATATAGAAGACAAAGCACATTGGCAGTATTATTTATGCCTGGTGTACAAGTAGGGACACTCCCGAGAACAGTGTTGCTAGATGACTGATGAAAAAAAAGTCATATTCTTCTTCTTCTATTCTTTTTTTCTACCAGCGTCTACAGCCATGCTAGCAGCAGAGTATTGTACAAATTGAGACTTTCACCTGATGGAGGTAGATGAAAGGCCAGTGGATCATCCGAGTCACTGTGATTCAACCTCTGGGGACCATGAATATCTACACCACACTCCATGTCAGTCCATCTAATAGCTGTCAAGACATTTCACTTAAAAACTAAAGTGTCGCTACAGGAAAACTCGAGGGGTCCCTCCAATCAGTAGGATACACCATCTGTGGAACATGATGGGCTGCTCAAAGTTCCATTATAGTTTATCCAGTAATGGTAGTTGAGATGTTTCAGTCTGGACCAAAATGTTGGACCAAGTGACTTACATTGCCTGCCACAGAACCACAGCAATGATTTTATGTTGTCAGCATTTTAATGCCACATGAAAAGTCAAGATGACAAAGACTGCACTGGGTTCTGCCACTTTAAAAACATCAGTGTGTGTCACAATACAAGAACTATCAGAACAAGGCCTGAATAATACAACAGTGGGACATTCATATGAAACTATGGCCGTGACCAGATGAACATCAAGCATGTGACTGAAGACATGTGAATGAACAAGATGCACATTGAGAAAGAACTTTGAGTACTTCTGGGCCTCCTTGGCACACTGTTGGAAACCACTGGATTGCTCAGTGTGCTAGTCGGACTGGGGAGAAGGGGAATTTAGGGCACATGTGTGGAAAGACCATTCCTGCTGGAACCAGCAGCTGTTATCTGGCGCCACCTGCTTCTCCAGGGAGTCGAGGCCTACAGAGAAGGGATGCCAGGCCCCAGGCATAACCCTGGGCGATGTATGTCAGCCATATGCCTGGCCTGCTGCAGGGACCAGTGCAACAGGGAAAGAATGACTCCAGTGTTGGGGTTTAGACAGAGAGACACTGTCATATCAGGCTGCACTCTGGCTGACAGCTCAGCTGATGCCAGGCCAGGTCAAATCCTGGTCACAGAGGACTAGGGGTTCAGGCTCGCCCCTCTCAGCATTGCAGCAGACCATTTTGATGTCAAACATCTCAACCGTTTGATAAAAGTAAAGCCACAGGACACAGAGCAGAAAATGTGACTGCAGGGAAAGACGAGGAGTGACACGTCAGGAAATTAATTAACGTGGGGAAAGTAGTGAAGCACCTGCCTCTGGGCGTGCAGAACAGAGCAGCCGTCTGAATCAATGAGGCTGTGTTCAGCTCTCTTTGACCAGCCGGCCAACCCGCGGCGGTTAGCAGCATATGAAAGTGTAATGAGATGTCTATCGCCTGGCTCAGCGTCACCCCCTCTGTTTCAAGCCAGCCAGAGCTGGATGGCAAGACTGTGATATGATAGTGCCGGCTGACACCTTGGGAATTGCAGAGAATTGCCCCCCTTACAGAAAAATAAGAGAGCAGAGTCTGGAGGCGGACTGTGTTTTTGGGGGGAGATGATTCCTCTGATAGATGCAATCTACCTGCCATCCAATCTAACACTCCTCATGCTCTCTCCTCCTGCCTCTCAGGCTCAGTTTGATACTGCAGGTTTCCTCGCACATCCTCACACATCTAGTTTTAATCATGGTAGGATGGAGGGGAATCAGCATTCTTCACAGCATTTTTGTGGCATGTTCAACTTATGTCTTATGCAAACGCCAGTTTGCTTAACACATGCGCTGTCACGCACATTGTAAATTATGTCTTGTTCTTTTTAGCTTGTCTTCATCTTTGGTGCTTGTTGATGGGTTTTTCCACTGTCATTTCCAGAGATTATCATTCAATTAAACAGTATGAGTGTTACTGCTGGAGTGTTGGAGGTACTCTTTGTTTTTTCTGTTAGGTTAGTTATCAGCACATGGCAAATACTTCAACTTATTCTAAAGAAATGGACAAATAGAATAGACTTTAAACTGCATTAGTCCATAGATTTATATGAAAAATGGGTGAACTTTGTTTGTGCCATGTTAAAAGGGCCACTTGAAGTGAGTAAGCCACTGAGAATTATGACTGACCCTGCAGCTCCTCTCAGTTCTAAAGAGAGTTTTAGCATCTTTTAGCTCCTATGGTTGGTAAGGTACAGTTTTCCTGCTCCCATACAGTTACCAGCAGCAGCAGGCAGCTGTTTCCAGCAAAAGCCCTAATAAACCCATGGTAGCCTACCTGCTTAGCACCAAACAGCAGACAGACACAGTTACAGACTAGCTGGTGAACATAGTGGAGCATTTAGCAGCTATAGAATATTTTTCTCAAGAGTTGGAGACCAAAACAGAGTAAATATTGAACTAACATAAATGGCAAATGACTGCATGTATATAATGCACTTTACCATTTGGCTCATTCATTAGCCCATTCACACACACACACACACACACACACACACACACACAAACACACACACACACACACACACACTGTTGCGGCAAGCTGTCTTGCAAGGTGCTGGCCCAACCCTCAGGAGCAATTTTGATTGGGCTTTGGATTCAAAATGTGTGCCTGCACACAAGGAATTCACAGGAAACATTTATATTGCATGTGATGAAGCCAGTGCATGTCCACATTTAACAAAACACAACATTCAGTCACAAGGTTAATAATGAAGTGTGATTTATTTAAGTGTGACATTATTACCAACTGCACAGATGTTAGCTTTAGCTAGCTAGCATTGGCATCAGTGTGTTTGTCTTCAGAACTCATCAGAAAATTTGGATCTTTCTGTTAGTTTCCTGCAGTCTCCCTCCTTCTTCCTCTTGTCTGTGTGTGTGTCTAATGTAGATTCATAATGCCTTTGGAGAAGCACAATTCACAGAAAAGTTATGAATTCTATAGTGCGTACATGATTTTTTTGACTATGTTCTTTAGTCTTCTATATGATGATGCAGTAAATCACAGTTTGCCTGGATGCGCTGTAGCTATACAGATACACACTTACTTCACTTTAATGTTCTTCTTAAGCTGCTCAGGATGTGATGATTTCAGTGTCATTTTGAACAAAACCCTGTACCTGTAATTGAAAAATGCATCGTTGTCATACAACTTCAACTGGCTAAAAGTTAAATTTCAGTTCCATTATAAATTAGTAACAGAGATTAGTACATTCAGAAGACATTCTATATATGCAACAAAATGGACTTAAATCAGCAAATATCAGGATCATCAATCACAAAGATCTGAGGTTTATAGTCACTTTAAAGTCGGATCATGAGCGAACAACCATCAAAATCTGCGCTGTGATGGTAGCTGCGAGAGGTGATGATGTCACTCTTGTTTGCCCAGTTTGATCTTCACTCCTCTCCACTAACACTCCTCTCTCGCAGCTTTTCCATCATCTGATATGGTGTTTCATTGATCTGTTTTCTCTCCTGCTTGTTTTGGCATCTCAACATGGAGTCAACAAGAAAAAGTCCCAGGGGCAGCAGCGAATGGCTAGAGGTAGGATTGCAGAGTTTAGTGTGTGTTACAGGCCAAGAAATTATATAGATGCAATGGACCATCATACAGTTTCACACCACTGCAGTGACTTCCAGCTGTCAGTGGTGAACGTCAGGAAAATTCTTGAATAGTTTCAGAAAAGCACTAATTTATGCTAACAGTTTTGCTTTCACTCATCAATTGCACTGATGTTAATGACGGACAGAGAGGATGTAGGATTAAAATGTTTATGAAGTAATTTCAAATTGCAGATTTAACTGAGTGTGGGCTGACCATTCAGATAATGAGCTGAATTCAAAGTGATTTCAGACACAGAATATTCTTTAACATCACAGTGTTGAAATGATAATCATGTGCTGTTTGACAGTCTGAGAAGAGACAGGAAAACTGAAAGTTAAACAATAAAGACAACAAGCAACATGGTGGTTTTCATCATTTTTAAGATGGTAGGATTTAATGATCCAATACACAGTCATGTGTTGAAATTGTTTTGGGTTAAAGACTTCTTTTCACAGACTTTTCACTTACGGGTTTAGTTTAATGTCTTATAAATCCAGAAACCTAGAGCAGTGATGACAGGTGTTTGCTTACTACTTACTTGAGTAAAAGTAACACTACCACAATTTAAAGTACAAAAGCATTGGAAATTACACTCTATGCAGAATGCTCCCATGCAATGGATTACTATTATTGATGTCTTAAGATGCAAGTAGCTTTTTGATACTGTTGATTGTGCTGGAGAGAATTTTTATATAGTCATGGGCATTTTCATCTATAACAGTGATGATAAATTGTAGAGTAGCAAAAAGTACACTATTTACTTCTGAAATGTATTGGAGTTAATACGTTTCAGGTTGGAATTGGACTCAAAAGCAGACACGCAGACAGGGGGTAAGGGAAAATTAAGAATTTATTAAATGTGCAATGAGGAAACTAGGTAGTCCTGGGAACAGCAGGTGAGGCGCAAGGTTCTGAAGTGGAGAGCAGTTCATAGATGTGCTGGAGCACACAGAGCTCGGGTGCTGTGAGTACTTGCGTTGAGGGCGCGGTGGGGATGGTTGAGGGTTGGAAGCTTGAGGCAGGTGGAGGCAAGAGGCTGGGCAGCATGGTGGCAGAGACACAGCTGGGGATTGGTGCTGGTGAATCCGCTGATCCAGAAATAAAGGGAAAAAGACACAGGAGCAGATACCACTAAGCATCAGAAACAATCTGGCAACAAGTCTTCAGCAGTCCACAGTCTTTATGCTGTGCTGATTGTGACAAGTCCCAGCTGAGTAGGAACCAGCTCCCAGCCACCTGGACGACCACGCCCAGCCTCTGCCAAAAAAGGAAACACAGGAAACCAAACCCATACCTCTCCACAGCATGTTAAAAAAGCCCAAGTTTTCCAAACCACCACATTAGTAAAAGTATTAATAACAGCATAAAATGGAAACACTCAAGTTAAGTACAAAATTGTACATAATTATAGCACTTTTATAAATTTGAATAAATTATTATTTTTCACCACTGACTTAGACTAACTTAGCATTTATTAACCATGGTTATTTTTATGCCCATCTGTTTCTGTTTCATGTTTTACTTACCATTTGTACAAGATCACCAAAACTAATTGTATTCAGCAAGTCTGCTTATGTGGTCTGCACTTCATGAATGCCAGTAAAAGCCCTCACGTCTTCTCCTGTCATATTCTAAATTGCTCTGACCTGCCAAGCCCTCCATCAAAATCCGCATACTTTACAAAGATAGATGATCTCTACTAGTAAAGTATGGGTGCTAGGATTTTGACAATCATCACATGTAAGACAACAAAGCCTGCATACCAATGAGCAGCTGCAGACAGCAGACAGGCCAGAAGTTAATAACTGGACAAATGGATTTTTTTCTTCCAGCAGACTACTGTCAATAGTGTTTAAATAAGGAAGAGCCTAATAAATTTCATTAGGTAAAACTGGGACACCAGTTGATTAGCACACCCTTGGCTTTGTTTCTTCAGTGAATTAATAAAATGAATTCACAGAAACTCCAAATTAGAAAAAAATTAAAGGATTTTTTCAGAAACACACTAATTAAATACATTTTGAAATTTCAAATATCAACAGTGAGCTGTGAGGAAATTTGGGGATTTGGAGGCATTATGAGTCACTGTAACAGATTCAGGGCTTAAGCAATTTTTTAAACTGAATTCATAAATGAGGTCCTTATGTAGCTTAACAAAAGTTCAGTTGGAGAATTTCATGCTTAATCTCACTTTATATTTTCCTTTCTCAGTTCCAACTCTATCAGTTGACTGACGGAGTTCACTCTGCAGTTCAACCAACCAGATTTTACCATGACCTTTGTGAGCTTACCATCTCGTCACTGCTCAAGTCTGTTCCTTTTGTGTATTGCCTAGTTTTCTCGAGTACACTGATTGAATGCACACACCATGCTTTATATTGCTTCTAAACCATTTCCTTGGTCTATTCATGTGTGTGTGTTGTATGTCTACACTTCAATGTCAGTGTTTTTGTTTATTTTTTTTTTTAATTCCTTTTCTCTGCAGCTGCCAGCTGTCATTTCAGTGTCTGATTGACACAAACCACCCACCTCCACTCCAATCACCTACATCAGAACCAGCTGTCCAATGGGTCCTTCCAGTACACTTAGCAGGAATAACACTCCAAGATGGATTTGGATCAGTTATTTGTAAAAAAGTCAAAGATTTGTGTAAAATCTTCCATGAATTCTGAGTAACTGCTAAGCAGGAAATCACTGTAACGTCGCCAGATATAGCATAACAAGTTTTACGAATATAACACTATAAAGAATACATTGAATTCTTGTAAACCAGTCATAGAAAATGTAGGTATGACTTACAATATATGACAATATCCTTATCTAAGAGTTTGTAGTGTTCATGCAGCTTAAGAGTGACTAATAACTACATGTGCTAATCTAGCTCATACTGACATCATGTTTTGCAATTTGAGGTATATTATTTTTGTGAAAAGCAAGAGGGAAGATCTTCCCAGTTTACATGATCATTCAACCGAAATTCAAGTGACAGGTCATATATGATCACTATATCTTTTTATCTTATTCAGTTTTCAGTAAAAGGGAGACTTGGTGGGCCACATTAAGTCTGGAAGAGTTGCACTATTAGATTATTTTATGCCATGCACGTGCGCAAGGAGCCAAGAGCCAAGAACTCAGCTGGTTCAGTCAACCAAAGTCTCAGACATGTAGCTCTCAACCAGCTTGACTGCACAAAGACCCTAGTGCACATGCTCTATGGGCCCAAAAACATGGCCCAATTTAGGATTGGCTGAGGTGCCATCTTTGAACATTGTATCCCTTTCTCCTTATTACATTAAAGACTTGTGTGGAAAAACAAGGGGAAGCAGTGATGAAGTGCATAACAGTACTGTGCTTGAAACTGTCACTCTGGAGGATGGCCCAAAAGCTGAGTAGATAGGCAAGACTGGTGGTGAAGGCAGCATCTCTAGCAAGGTGGCATGGTGACAGCAGTATTTGGGGCCAGTGATGAGGCAGCAGGACTGTTTTCTGACATTCGTGTCAAACAGGCCACTACCAGGAAACCAGGAGCAGACATGGATCGGAGAGCCATCATGAAACCAGGCACAAGTGTCGGCCGAGCTGCCATATGAGGCACAGGAGAAGGTATCAGCTGCACCACCAATAGGAAACCAGGAACTGATGCGGCAGGGGCTGATTCAGGGGCTGAAGAGGCATCAGACTCAAGAATTGGGGAGATGTCAGGCAATTGAGACTCAGGAATGAGAGAGATGTCAGCCAATGCACTGGGTATAGGTATGTCCATGGTACTTGGTAGTGGTGAGAATAAGGATCTGGGCAGTCAGGAGGAGGAGTTAGCAGATCCATGCTTCCTTCTGGAGGGCTTCCCAGTAGGTGGCTCCAGGGCAGGATCAGGCAGGGAACTGGCTGATTTCATGCTAGCCAACTGGTTAACTGGCATGTGGCTAGCAGTGTCAGCTTGTCTGGCTCTAGAGCAAAGTCCAGCAGAAAACAGACCTTGGTGCTGGGCTACAGGGAGCCAGACAGCAGGAAGCTGCGATATCACTGGGAGCCTCACTTTTATATGGGATCCATCTTGATAACTAGCTGGGTCCTCCAGAAAAAAGACATTTGAGGATGGCAAGAGTTCAAATTTAACAGGAAACAAGCCGACTCATGAACAGGAATTTGCTGGAGGCCTGCAGGCCAGTGGCTAGCTGACTCAGGAGCTGGTGGAGGCAGGAGGTTAGCCTGCTGGAGAAAATCTGGTTGGCTGTCAGAAGTCTGGGAGGTTGACTCTGGATAGAAAGGCTGTAGACCTCATTACCAGCTGGGAGCTACCTTGCTGAGGGCTAGCAGGTTCCATGCTAATCCCAGCATTGGGGTTGCTGGGTGAATCCAAGGAGGGCTGAAAGCTTTTTCTGAGTTCAGCAAACACTGCTAAGTTCACAGCCATGAATGTAAAGCCTTGGCCTTGACAAAACTGTTTTCTCCATTAGCTCATACACAAATAGCCTGCACCTGTACAAGGAACCTTTGATGCATAAGCACAATCTCTCAAAAATGGAGAAAATCTCCTTAAACTGCTCCAAGAAAGATCTTGTGTCTGATGGGTATTATATTATGGCCATGTTGCACTGAGACAGATGATGTGCAATCAACGTAACAAGAATATAGAGAAAGGACCCAAATGCAAACGACTGAGGCAGATCTGGAAAAGTTCAGTGATTTGATCCTATAAACTGAGGAACATAGGCATACAAAGTCAGTGAGACAGATGAGGGTCAAAACCAGAAAGCAGTCCAATACGAGCAAACAAATTCAATAAGGAACAGGCAAGAATCCATAGTCAATTAAATAGGCAAACGGTCGAACGCTGGAGATGGGAAAGCAAAACAAATGCAAGTCACCAGGAGCACATGAAGCTGAGGAGTGAACAAAGGAAGTTGACCACTATGGTGAGTGGCTGATAATGGAAAGAGTTGCAGGTGAGGAAGTGAGAACAGGTCTGTGGTTGGGTGGGGCAGTCAGGTCATAGGGAAAGGAGAGAAAGTCTGAGGGCACCTAGTGGATGAGTGGAGAATAGCTCTGAAGGACCTGGGAAAACAGTAATGTGTCTGAAGAGGAACAGGGACACAGACTGTTGTTAACCAACTTCCTGCTTTTCTGCATTTATTTCTACTCAGTTTTGACAAATTGTGATTTGAACAGCACAAATAAAGTAAGTAAAAACTATGATCGTGAAAGGAAAAGACTTGTAATATGGCATTGTACCCATTTTGCCTAATCAAAATCCAATTTAATCAGATTTTGAAAATCAATAGTCTGATCCGTCGCCCAGCTGAAACCTTCAAGCAGTGCTGTTTCTAATGACTAGATAAATATCAGATAATGAAGGGGACACGCCTTAATGACATTGTAATTATTAGACAGCAAAACATAAATTTCAATAATCAATTATAACTGGTGTGTACTCACAAAGAGCTCGGGCACCACAGCTGCTGATCACATCCAACCAGTTGTCGCCCATCTCTTCAACTTTCCTTGCTCCATTTAATTCATCTTTGCTAGCTCTTTGCTAGTAGAGCAATTAGTCTCTACTCGTTTGAATTCCTGTATTTTACTATTATTTTTAATATTGAGAGCAAGTTGAGTGCAGGAAGGAATAATGAGGCCAGTGCAATAAAAAAATGATATCCCTGTGCTGATAAAAGACACTTTAAGACCTCTTTACCTTCATGTATTTTATGCTACTTTCCTTTGTCTTTGGTTTCCTGCAGATAAGACCAATAATGTTAATAAAATATGAAATATATTCTCATACTGACTGAGCAAGACACATTTCTATGCAAGAAAAATCTGTTTTCAAGTCTTCACCCTCCCCCACAAATGTAACAATCAACTTCCAGATCAATTAGCATTCAGTATCAAATCTTACGCAGTATGTACTAAGCCCGAGCTGCGTATTATTGAGGGGATAATTGTTGCCTTGCGGTGGTTTGAAGTTGCTTGCTGACTGACTGACTGACACTGATACATACACATACATGAACAGTAATTACTAACAAGCACATAAAGACACATAAAGAGTGAGTGACACTGATAATTAACACTCATGCAACACATGCACTCCTCTTTCTTGTGCTTTTCAGAGGGGCCTGTGTACACCCCAGTCAGAATAATCCATCTCCATCATGTCGACACAGCGCTCTGTCTCTGAGATTGTCACACTCACTAATTACTCTTTAAGATAATCAGCCTGTGTGGCTGGAGATGCAGCTCCCCTCCATGGCTCTGTCTTCTCGGGGAATGAGAGGTTTAATCTGTGGCGAGATCAGAGCTACTGGGAGCAGGAGGAGGAGGGATGGGAGGCGGATGGAGGGAGGTGGGTGGAAATGAGAAGGAATTTGGGCATCTTAACAAACTCTTAATTACGTTCTCTATCCTCTGCTGGTGGCAGGCGTAAATGGCGGTCCCCAGGGAGCCTCTGATCCACTTTCTGATCTGCAGAATTCACAGCCGAGCTGCTGATCAAAAAGATTGAGCGGCCTAGATGCTTCAAACACATGGGACCTTTTTCCAGCATGGGACTCGTAGCTTGTCATTGAGCGGAAGTTTGAATTGTCGAAATTCATGCTCAGAAAAGAAAAAAAAAGCTCAGCTCCCTTTAAAGACAAGAAAAAAAGAGAATTTGAAGAGAAACAGGGAGTGTTCATTGGCTGCATGAATTGATAATGAGCATTCCTGCAACGTGCTGAAGGCATTTGTCCCATATAGGAGGCAGAATTCATTGGAGATGACCTCCACCCACATTCTTGCTGTTCTAATATGCCAGGCACAGCTTTGATGTTGGCCATCAGCTGAATCCCTGGGGAGCTTCTGCTGTAATAAACCACAGCAGTGAGCGCACTGCAATGCACTCGCCAGCAGGAAGTCCCATTGGCCTGTCCCAGTGGCTCTCTGGGAGATGCATGAGGTCAGGAGGCCACTGAGACTGGATCACGACACATAACTGTACAGTGTGTCTGCTGAGCACCCGTGTCACACGCCACATCCTTTGGATATGTATTAAATTTAAGTACAGACAGAATAATGTCACTTAAAACATTTTTAGTTCAGAATTGTATGTTTTTTTTCAAGTTTTCCTGCTACTTTATGGGTTGAGACGATTATTTGTGTCTTTAGGCTTATAGAATCTTTCATGAAATGGTCATGACAGAAACTAGTTTCTGATTGGCTGGCAGGTGTTCATTAAGATTACAGACTGGCACACATTAAACAAAGCCCTGGAGTGCAGTTTGACCACCATTATAAATAAATGCACGAGATACATTAAACTGCAAGTAACCATAGTAACAATACTTCCTTTTGATGACTGAGAAGGACCTACAGTAGCCAGCCTACTTCGTTTCACTTTTCTTGGTGGTCAAGCCAGGTACTAGACCATTATTTTTATTATCATTAGTAGTAGTAGTAGTAGTAGTAGTAGTAGTAGTAGTAGTAGTATATTTTATTGGCTGACAAGGAAAAATCCCAACTGTCTGATTTGTGGAGCTTGTTGGAACCATACAGACCTACTGACAATACTGAGGGCTAAGAAACTGTGTCTTCCACTTTGTGTCTTCAGAGAAAAAATGATCAGCTGGAGATGTGTAATTACAATCTTCCCACTAGAACTCATGATAAGTAAAAGATCAGGCAGTAAAGATCAGCACTCTTATACTGTTTTCGCAAAGGTGCAATTAAAACATTATCTTATCATTAGATATCAGGTCTTTCTTGATGAGACTAAATGGGATTTTAGGCCATTCATGATGCAATTTAGTTTTTTTTTTTTTTTTTTAGACTACAATTGCAAAGCTCAAACACATTTTATTAAAATGATTTGATATTTATTTACAAAACTACACATTTGGGTTGTATGATTAATCAGAAAAAATGTATTGATTAGTAGTCAGAATAGTTTCCTGGGATTTGGTGAAGAATTTGAGTGAGTCTCACTAATGTTTACTGACAGACCATAAACATCATAGCACGGTATAGTTTATGCAGATATCCTACAACAGTGCAGAGCTCGCATATCAGCCGACAACCTTTGTCAGATCACAAAATTCTGTATCCTGTGAAATGTGGGGATGTCTCAGAACTAGCTGCAGAAGAACATGGGAGATTAGGGAGGAAAGTGCATTAAGATGCTTCGGTTGTAAATATATACGGGGAGGGAGAGAGTGAGAGGGAGAAGGAGTGTAGGTTTTTAAGTTGCTGTCACCAGGCTGTCACCGTGTCTGTCAGAACAGATCCATCATGGTTCTGACACATCAGGCTTCACATTTGCATGGAGTGCAGCAGGAGCCTGTCCTTATTATGCATTCTGTCTCACACTAACCTTCCTGTCTCTACCAGATGAACTAACTAGCATCCAAGAGGCATATTTTATTGAACGGCATGAGCTGGGGATGATGGAGAGCTGTTATTGGCTTCTGACAGCGTGTATGTGTGTTGTGTGTGTGTGTGTGTGTGAGTGTGTAGCACTGCGTGCCGCCATCTTCCCAGGTGTACAGGGATCAGCCATCTTGTCAGGTGAGCTGCTGCTAACTAACTATGTATTACTTTGACTTTACCTTGCAGGCTCACGCCACATACACACACACAGCAACAGAGGTGAGGGGGCGATGAGGACACAGCCATGTGTGTTTGTGTGTCTGTGTGTGGCCATGTATTACAACAGTGTGTGCATGTGTGTGTGTGTGCGTGCAGCACAGTATGGCAGTGCAGATGCAGTCAGTCCCTCAGTGAGGAAGCCTCCGCTGGGACAGACACAGCTGTGGCATGGCATCGGGTTGCTAACGAGCCTTATCACACAGGCGCTAGACAAGACACACACACCAAAACACACACACACACACACACACATGCAGGGAGTTACACACATATACACTCTCAGATAGTCCCAAAACTGAGGCATGAGGTGATATACTTGTATGTTAAACTCCCCATCATACACACTCTAATGCACACGTAGGCACATGTAAACCCTGAAAAACACACACATAGACACACAGACACACATACATGCACATACACACATATATAAGTACATGTTCTCCAGACACATTCATGCAGCTATAGTATACATAGACACACAGGCCTCACACACACTTTCATGTACACACATAAATGCATACACCTCCCCACACACAGATAACGGTGTATCCTGTTCTATACTACCATACTGAAGTTAACTGTATGGCATTTTAGCTCCTATGACTGCTGTTCATGTTTGATTACAAAAATATAGGGTAACACAGACAGCTGTCCTGTGCCATGAGGAGTTATTTCCGACAGTTTGCCTCAATTTCAGTTTCATCTCCAAATAAAGCAATTTAATAATCTGACTCAACTGCTGGTTTGTTGAAAATCTCTTTGATCAAATGACTGCTTATTTTTCCTGCCATGTCATTGCAGTTATGTTGCTGTATTTCCAGATTTTCACAATTACTTTTCTGAATACAATGTTATTAACTGCTAAAAATTATGAGGAAAAAGCACAAAAATAGCACTAAAGTTGTATCTAACCAGTTTTCCACATTTTTTAGTGTTCATTCCCAATGTTCATACTTAGATCTAGAGTACATAGTTTATTTTAGAAGCATTTTTTGTTATATTTGCTGAAATTCTCTTTACATCCTGACAGCAATCAATAAATCAAATGCTCTGACAAAGAAAAAAAAAACAAGAAAAAATCTGGTAACTGTCGCTGCCGCAGGCCTGTCTGTCTACCTGGGTACCTGCTTACCTGCATGCATGACTGGAGATTTCTACAGTTCTAGGCAGATATAGTGCTAAAGCTGTAGTTGTATACTTTCAAAATCTAGTTTACTCATGTAGGTTTCTCCAGTGCTACCAACTCCAGCTTTAACTTAGCTGACGCTGTAATTCTGATTCTGCATTTTGTGATTTTACTGTTGCTATATTCAACATCTATGTCTGTCTGTCCTGATGCCTGTCTTGCCCTTGGAGGCAATTTTGCCATTTATGATTTTGGACCACGTCAGTAAAACTGACTTGATTTGTGTTAGATTAAAACAAAATCCTTTTTTTTGTTCTCTAAGAATTCATATGCAGGAGATACAAGGTTTTCACCTGACAGCACCAGTGCACATGTGATTGAGTATGCAAATAACAGAGACACACAAAAAAACATCTATGTTCTTATTTGTTTTTATTTTACAGTCACCAGATGAGCAGATACATCATTTTAGAAAAGAAATTGATATTTGCAAAAAAAATTATAATACAATTTTCTCAATATAGATTATGTACAGAATGAAATGTAGTCAAACTGAAATAGCATTCTGCCTCTTTGTCATCAAGAAGACAAAGCTGTGAGGGGTCTGAGCGGTCCTCAATAGACCCATCTCCCGAACCAATAAATATAAACTGTATATATTATGTATGCTGCACTCATCCAGGCATGGACAATGCCAGGGAAAGTTAGTTCTCAACAATATTCCCTTAATCAGTTCTTGTACATCACTGTGCTACACAGACACACACACACACACACACACACACACACACACACACACACACACACACTCGCACACCCACGAGAAGCTTGACACACAAGTTCACACAGGCCAAAGAACAAATTACAGTTGGGTTACAACAATGGGCCATCTTAACTCATGAAAAGGAAAGAAGAAAGCAAAAGAAATGTGTATGGAAATACCCGTCATTGTCCTTGATCAGGAGGGAGAAGTGGCTTTCTGGTCAAAGCTCATCGGAGCTGGCTGAGAAGCACTTGACATTTGGCCTAATTCAAACAGCCAATTCTACAGAAAGCTACCGAGCTGGAAAATCTCTCCCAGTCTCACAGATCCTGCCTACTCATTTAGCTGCCTCCCTTCCATTCAGTCTCTCGCTGTATCTATCTACCTCTCTTCTCTCTCTTGTTTCTATTCTCTCTATCTTGAGTGGGACAGGTGCCAGGACAGGGGTTGGTGAATGTCCCCTTTTGCTGTTTTCCCTCTGGGAATGAAGGAAATAAATGCACACCAAAGCTCCTATTCAAGCTGTGTTGAAACAGGACAGACAACTGCACAATCACAGAACAAGCACAAGAAAAGACAACAGCAAAGTAAAGCTATGGCCAGGATGGGGCGGGGAATGCTTGTAAAGGGGATGCTTGAAGGACTTGAAGGACACTATAAGTACACCACTTGCCAGCCGCTTTACCTTGTCGCTGGGCATCACCTCTCAAAAATTGCCCTCCTTGTTCTTGCGGGGGGAAGAATTATGACTTTGTACCGATGAGCGAATCCACACACTTGCATAAATCATCCATCTTGTTTGGCGATTAATTACTCTTGTTTACCCTCCGAGTAACCTCAGGATGGGGCGGCCCGATAGGAGGGAGCCTGGGAAGAAGAGATAGCACCAAATAGTAATCTGCTGACGCTGTTCATCAGTGTGCAATTCGCAGGAGTAAAAGCACATAGTGGGCTTGAACCTGGGTGTTAGTGAATTAGACAAGGTTGCCTGGGGTCTGAGGACGGCAGCTCCATCAACATCCTGGCCTGACCACAGCTGCTCACTAAGCTGTTCTGGGGTCAGCCGGTGAAGGAGCCATGCTGAGGCAGCCCAGCTCAGGCCAATCACAGAGCTTGTCAGGATGTACAGCAGGCTCTGATCGTTGCTTATTTCATTACAGGGAAAGCTACATAAATCCACAAAATGGAGAGGAAGAGGCACAGAGGGAATATTTGCATTTCTCCTCTCCTATCATCTCTCCTCAATACCCCCTCCCCAACACCACCCATTTCAATCCCTCCCCCATTTAGTGCAGAGTGACTTTAATCATCACTTTCGCCAAAACACATTAAGCCAGTGTGTCCGGAGTTGAGGAGAGAGAGGGGGGTTGAAAAAACACAGAGTGGCGCATTAGATTTGCAATAGTGATGCATCACTCTGGCATTACTTTGGAGATTAAAGAAGGGACGTTGCATTTCAATGGAGTGGTGCTGATGGTTGCCTGATGGATGACTGTCCTCCTGGACTCAAATGAACAGGACACACCACTGACCCTGGAGTTCCCTTCCATCCTATCCTCAATACCTGTAGTTCTTATTCCCTATTCTTCTGAAAACTTCCTTTTATATTCATCCTTAAACCCTTAAAGCCTTCCCTGCCTTTTAACCCCCAATCTGAGAGCACCTCTACATTGAAAAATATTTATGCAGCTGTTTGATCATGTTCTCAAGTCAAAAACAACGCCTCCTTTCTAGGATGAGATAATACTGTAAAGTGGATTGCATACATTAAACTTAAGCCAACACGCAACGTGACTTTGCCTGGTCTTTGTATTACTGCATCTGTATGGAAAGGATGGATGTAAAGTGCTTGAGAGCTTAGAACAGGCAGGACGAGATTGGGAGGAGACCATAAAAACACAAAACACAACAAAAACTGAAGGGGGGCTGTAGGCCTGGGCTCATTGGGGGCAGGTTCAATATGAAGACAGAAGGCTTTATAAACAGGGAAGGGGAGGGAGGGGGGCTGTAGGGAGTCCCCAGGAAACAAAATGACAATCCGTATTTCGCTCTACAGTCTCAGAGAAACAAAATCACAGTCAGTCAGTCCAAGGGTACAGCCCACCAGCAGCCTGGCCCAGTGGGTGAGCTTTCCGGTCATGTGTCTATCCAACACCTTGGGCCTGTGTTCACCCTGGCACCCAGCTCTGGTTGCTGTGTGCTGGTGGAGGGCAAGCAAATGCCCCCAGGCTCATGCCCATTCCCATACCCACGCCTTGGGACAAAGAGCCATCAAAGTTGAAGTCCATGCTCTCTGTGTCCATAAAGTCACTGAGCAGGATGGAGTCTACATCACAGTCCAGACTATTTGGGACATTCTCCATCTCCAGGTTGGCAGCCATTCTAATGTGGGAGTTGTGCTGTTGCCCCTGGTAACCAGTGTTCCCTGGCTGGTGATTGTTGTGGTAGTAACCATGCCAGGAGTCAGTCATACCCTGATGGTGAGCTCCAGGGTAAGGCTGGTGACGGGGGTGAGGTGCAGATGCCAACCGGCAGGGGTCCTGCGGAACGTCCATGACGCCGGCAGGGTTGGGTGGCAGGGAAGGCGATGTCGGAAGGTGAGGACGGGGCCCATAGTGGTTAGAGGTCTTAAGACTGTAGGGCTGCAGGATGTCAGTGCTAACCCGTGGGGAGAGGGCCTGGGGGTGAGGCCCACTGTGCATAGGGTTATGAGAGTTGTGGGGGTTGTGATTGTGCATGTGACTCTGGTTGGAGCGAGGGTTGTGATCATGGCTGGTGTTTACTTTGTTACTGTGACCATGCTCGTGACTCGAACCATAGTCATGGGCCGGGTGGGGCTTGTGGCTGTGGCTGTAGTTGAGGCTGGCTTGGTGTTTGTGACCCTGATTGTGGTTCTGGTGGTGGGTTGTGTTCTGGTCATGAACTGAGCCATGGCCATTGTGTAGGCTGGCATTGTGAGCGTGCTCTTGGCTGTGACTGTGGTTATGATTGTGGCTGTGCGGGCTATGAACGCCATTCGTTCCCTGTGCCATTAGTGTGTGTGTTTCCCGTCCCTGGCCCAGCACTGTGTCTTTGTTGCAGTAGGGAGGTCCTCCAGTAAGGAGACTCTGCAGGGCGTTGTTCTCTGAGTAGCCCCTCATTGGGCGCTGGAAGCTGACTGGCTTATTCTCCTGGATGGTCTCCATGGGAGTGTGGTGCCGGAGCATGACCATGGAAGGCTGTGCGTACATAGGCCCACAGTAGGAGCCCTCCGCCTTGGGTCCAGGGACATACGGGTAACCATTGCATTTGATTTGTGGTGGCTGGGGGTAGCTGCTCTCATCTAGACTGATAGCCCCAGTCAGGTCAGTCAGCTGGGGCAGCTCCACCGTGGGGCAGTGGCCCCCAGTGCCTAGGGCAGGGGAGCGGGTGCTGGTGGGGCTAGGGTATAATCGAGGGGAGGCTGAACAGGACAGCCCACCCTCCTCTGGTTCGTCAGCCTCCGCTTCAGCCAGGATTGGAGACAGGCAGCCACTCAGCGTGGAGGCGGAGGAGGAGGTGCGGGAATGGAGATCTGTCCAGGTGTCATACTCCTCACCCCCCATGCCCACACCTCCTTTCCCTGCTGGACTTCCATGCTCTGGGGAGCTTTGCATTGCAGGTCCGGCCCCCTGACCTTGTCCCCGTCCGAGGCCTATGGCCCCTGCCCTTTTACGACTAATGCGACCCTTGGTCTTCAGGTAACGGGTGCCGTTGTCTATAGAGGCCGCACGTCGTCTGGGTCCCTTCCCCATCTTCCCTCCTTCTGGGTTCAGCATCCACCAGGAACTCTTCCCCGTCCCTTCATTTTGTACCCGGATGAAGCGACTGTGCAGGGACAGATTGTGTCTGATTGAATTCTGGAACAAGAGAGAAAGATGGGAAGAGCATGGTGGGAGAGAGGGAGGAAGAGGCAGAAAAGGGAGAGAGAAAGAAAGAGATAAACATTAACACCCAGGGGAACATTTAGGGTTAAATAATCATTTCTTGAGAACACAAAGTCATTTCAAATTATGGCCAAACTATCAAGGCTGCATGGCAAGCGAGAAAAAAGATGGATAAAGAAAGAGAGGGAGATGGAGGGGAGAGCAAAAAGGGCAGGGAGAGTGAAGGACCAATCGATACCTTCCCTGACCAGCCTCTCCTCTCCACACGCGCTCACTGAGTCATAATATGGACATGGGTGCAGCCTCCACATCAAACCATCACCAAGGTTACAGAAATGAATCACGCGAGGCAACCCAATCACAGACAGCCCATATCGATTGCAAGGCCTCCAAATATGAGAGCCTGAGATCCAGCCAGAGACAGTGAGGGAGGGAAGGAGAGGGAAGGAGGGAGGGGGAGGCGTGATTTGGCAGGAGAAGATCTGGAAGAGCACCAGAATGAAACAAGAAACACTCATACACAGGCCTGGAATAAGATAGAGGGGAAGTAAACGAGGAGAGGGAGGAGGAGAGGGACATGCTCATTTAACCTCTTTTAAAATTATGGCACAATTAACATGACTGTAGGCAACGACGGCAGATATCCTTATGATGAAGTCTTCCTGCGAGTAGATTTGAAGGGGGACGGATGTGGCAGTTGTGGGTGGGTGTGGAGTGTGTGTGTGTGTGTGTGTGTGTGTGTGGGGGGGGGGGGGGGGGGGGGGGGGTGTACAGGATAAGCCTCTCCAGACCCCTGTTTAAGTGCCTGAGTGACGGCTGTATAGTTAATCCAGGGCTCCGCACCAGCATTTGAAGCCGGTGCCAACCTGGAGTGAGTTGATGAGATCTAAGCCTGCCTAAAGGAGAGCTTAGCAGGGATACACATCATTTCAGCTGGCCAAGTTAGTCTAAGTACAGCATGTTCATCCAAATCTTTCCTGCTTGTGTCATTTTTCACACTCTCTCCAGCTTTCCTCCCTTTGCCTTTCCACCTTCTCTTTCTTTCCCTCTCTTTTGCCTTTTCCTTTTTTGATCTTTTGGGAGGAATAACGACCCCCCCACACCCCCACCCCACCCCCCACCCCACAACCTGAGCGCTCTACCCCATGCGCACAATCACACAGTTTTCTTTTTCCTCTCTGGAGATATCTATCTATTTCTGCCTTGTTTATTACCTGCACATAGCTCACAATCTCTGTCTCCTGATATCTCGAGCCATTCTCTATCTTCATTCACTCCCCGCCTCCTGTCCAATTTTCCTGCTCTCAGCCCCATTCATCTCCCTCTCTGTGTCCCAGCGTCTCTTGATCACGACATTGCTCATTCTCTCCTTCTCTCCACATCCATCCTCTCATCACCTCACACAACTTCCATCCTTCCCCTCTTTCCTTCATCCATTCACAGTGAAAGGCGAGCAAATATTGGAAACAAACAGCATGAGATGCAAATCTGTGCTCAATGGGGGGGCCTTACAATGCACCCCTCAGTGCAGTCCATACAGTCAACATATGCACCCTCTCATACTCTGGCAGCATACAGAGCCACATGGCTGTGTACTGGACAAGCAGCTAAAAGAGGTGACTGCTCTTTGTTGTTGGAGGGTATTATGAAAAGCACAGCACCCACAACAGCAGGTAATGTGTTTCTCGCAAAATGTTTACACGGGGAATTCAGCTCTAATTGGGTTTCAGATCAGTCTTGTATCCTACTACTATTCTCATTCATGTAGAAAAGCCCCCTCCATGTACACCCATCCCCTCAGCATGACTCTTCACAGGTAATTTCGCCCCATCCTCCACTCAAATCACGCTGCTTTGACTAGACTCTCTTCACAGACATGGAAATTGGATAGGAGAGATGTATTTATGTTTTTTTTCTTTTCTGCTGTTCAGAGGGGTCCTCTCCAAAACACCAGGTCGGTAAAATTGCACAAGCTCAACGTTTGGCGACAAAATGAGCCGACTACACTTCTCAGCCGCAGCGTGCTATGGAGCGCAGACTTTATCAAAGCCAAATTGAACGATGATGCCGTGTGAAAGAGGCCGCCAGTGGAGGCGACCCGCATCAGGTGATCTGAGAGCGGCACTCTGACAGGTTCCTCCACAACATGACGGCTCCGGCTGGGCGTAGCCATGGCAACAGAGTAAACCAAAAGAGGGAGAAATGAAGAGAGGGGAGGTGATGGTGGGAAGGAGAGGGGGGAGAGAGGAGGGGAGGTGGCTGATGCTGTTTGATGCTGCAGGCAACTCCAAACAGCCTTTTATCTGAGTCTGTCAGATTCCTGCTTCCAATCCACCAGGGAGGCTCAATCACCAGTAGTCCCAACGTCTCACTACCTGTACCAAGCTGTGATTAGCAGTCGTGTATGAGTGTGTGTGTGTGTGTGTGTGTGTGTGTGTGTGTGTGTGTGTGTGAGGGTAGAGAAAGCTTCTGACCAACTACTAGAGCAACAATTAAACCACAACAGTAGCTTTCTATCACCTGCTGATGTATTGTACAGTACTACAATGTGGCAGCTCTTTGCATTGTCTTTTGTATGCATTAAGATTCAACTTACATCGTTTGTAGGCTGAGTGTATTGAAATTGCTAATAGTGAAAATTTAGTACTGAACGCCATCAGCAACCAATGTTACAGCTTTTATGCCCAATTATGATGATTTCTGATTGTCATTATTTGAGCACAGGAGAGCAAGAATCCAATTAATCATTAACAAATTAGAAAAAGACGTATTAAGATAAGGGCTAGAGGCCTGATTGATAGACTGTCGTTTTCAAACTAAACATACACAAAATAATGTCAGTGGAATCTGATCAACTTATAATAATAACTAGAGCGCATTTCATCGAGAAAATGATGTCATGTAAATTCTATTCATCGTAACTGTTTGGTCAAAAACAGGCTGTTACATTTCATTTCCTTTTTCTACTTTGTCTTCCTACAGTCTTTCAAAAGAAATGAGTAAGCTTTTACATTTGCTGTTTCTTGCTATTGTTCATGTAAACTCACTTGCCAGTTTATTATGCACACCTTGCTAAAACTAATGCCGTTGAATGCAACAGTCTTGAATAAATCCTGAATGAAAGATACCATGTTCAGCCTGTAGTTTGTGTTGCAGTTGAAAGGTACTGTGTCCACCCCATTTACATAAATGAGACTAGGCTAAGTAACAGAAGCACCTCTCTCACCTCACTCTACCACTGGTATTTGGCAGGCGTATAAACACTATACTTATTAAAGTATGTTTGGGAGTGATACTTTCACTTACTCATAGCCAAAATATCTCCCATATGTCTATTGGCTTCATTGGTATGTTGAGCTGAAAATTGTCTGTTTAACACATTCTCACTTTCAGCTCCACATACAGACACTTGGTCAGGACCTCTTGGAGTCAATTTTTAAGGAACTGGGTTATCCTTTAGCATAATTTTTGAACGTGCAGTGCTCCAAGGGCAAAATATGCAACATCCAGTTAGCGACTTGTGGTTAAGGTACAGATTTTCAAATTAAGCTTGTTGAAGACAACAGTAAACATCTGGTTAACGCTGTGAAACAGCTGCACTTTGCTTACGTTTAGGCTCCAGAAACTATTTGGTTAGGCTTAGGAAAAGATAAGAACAAAAATAAGTTTGTTAGTTTTGTAAAATTTTTACATACATTCATTTACTCATGTTATTTTACTAAACCTACAGCAGAAATCAGCCTTCACTTTTGGTTTCACACGGGACATGAACCACAGTCTGCTGGTTGAAGGTCCTGTGCTTGACCCATCTGACCACCAAACCCCAACCCCAAGCATGCAAATGTGACAAGTTGGGAATGAGAATGGGTTGTTCTGCACTCTTCACAACATGAACTCAATCAACTGAGTTCTGAACAGCTTTTGTTTTGATGTTTACATTCAAGTGACAAAGAGCGGCCATCGTAATTGTGGATGGGTCTAGTGGGTCCAACTAATCATCAGACTTTGACACAAGAGACAACCATGCCATTCTTATTTCCTACAGACAATCAACACTGGTTTCTTTTAAGCATGACCACGACCGTTCCTGAACCTTATCCAACTGGTTGTTGTTTTAACCATGACAACCAAGGTCCTGTAATCTTAACAAAGCAATGATTTTACCCAACCAGGATTTTTCCTTAACTCTAACCAAGCTGTTTTTGTGCCTAAACTTAACCAAACCTTAACCATAGTGTTGTCAGATCAGTATTTTTGCAACTATGATTTCTAGCAGTTTTTAAAGACACATACAAACAATGTTGTCCTGCCAAGAGGGCGCTGGATCAGAAAACACAAATGTTTTTCAACTGTGCTGGAGAGCAATTCAAACAATGTATTTTGCTGTGTAATTTGGAGGAATCTTTGGTAAAAAAAAAAAAAAAAAAAAAAAAAAGACGCTGTGGCAACTGTGCCTAGAGACGCATGCAATGGGAACAAAACTAAAGCAAAACACAGACTACCAAAAAAGTGTGTGAGAGTGTTAGAAATTCCCATCTTGTTAAGAAACATGCAATATTAAGTCAGTCCCACTGTTTAATGACAAATAAACATGACCTTTGCCCCTGAGGAAGATAAAATAATCAATATTGATGATTTATTTAATGATTTCAATATAACTAAACTTAATAACTAAAATAAAACAATATTGTCATCCTTTATAGTGTTCCACTTCAAACACCATCACAGTACCAATGGAAATGTTTGCTGGTTCAGTGCAACAATACAGACTGCACCACAACAACATGACAAAAGGAAATGTGATGGAACCTCCTGATGATCAATTTAATGATTTAGAGGTCAGCAGGAGTCTAGTATATCAAGGTGAATCCGGTGCAGGATTGGACCATCACTTTCAAGAGATAGGTGGAGACTATCCAGGTTATCATTGCAATCAAAGGCGATATAACAAAAGATGTCACTGATTAGCAGACTATCAGCCACAGAGGGGGAGCTGATCAGTGAAATTCTTCAGCCTAGTCTTTGGTTGGAATGAAACTTGCAGGCTCTCAGCCCTTCATGGCATATAGCTGCCCATCCCTGCCACAGTGTATATATTAACTTGTCAGAGAGACTGATTCTGAAGTGGGGAAGCCTGTTCCCTCTGCTCCCAGCCTTTGCCTTTCTACTAATGCAAGAGGAGATGGACTGTTGCAGACAGAACGGTGACTGAATCTGTCCTCACATCCACCCTCCTTCTCTACAGGGAACACGCTGCACTGCATCCAGCCCCACTACTGTATATTATGCATAAATAGTGACTGAGTTTGACCCTGATACACTGCTGCTTTCACTGAGTCAGGGGATAGTCAGTCCAGTGGTTAGCTAATGGCCCGTGGACACAGAGATCTGTTTAAACACAGAATTCTCACACTTTTCCCTTTTTCAAAATGCCAAACCAGGCAACAATTCATGACCGGGTTCAGGAACGACATCATTCTGCATCACTCTATATGCTGTGTAATTACAGCTCACAACATACCCCAGTTTGGATACTGAGCATGACAGTTCATTCTTGACCTTGGAAATACTTTCCCTGTACAATCCCAAGAGTGTGCTCAATAGCTTTTGCTGGAGCTATTAACTGGTGTGATTTAACCCACAGAATTTTTACTCTAGATAGATGTATAGATAGATATAAATGAACCATGTAAGGGCCATGTAATATGATTGAAAACTAAAAAAAAAAAAAAAAAAAAAAAAATCAAATGGCTCTTGCATTGGGATGTTTTGCAAGTTTCAATTAGCAAAGTTTCTTCTCTGGTTTAAAGGGATATGGAGATGGGTCTCACATGTTTTTAATGTTTTGTTCTTGGAAGATAAAGGGGCCCTTGACCAAATGTAGTTTTGTATTTCCATTAGGTTGAGGGACTCACAATAGCCAGATTTAAAAAAATGGTCAAAACTGGAAGTCGTAGAGGCTGACATGTCCTGAACTTTAGTCTGTAGTCAAGCAACAGCAAGACTATATGTTCCATAATGCAACTCAGTAATATCCATTAGACCTTGATGACATTGTCAGGGGTATTTTTTCAAATTTTGGAAAGCTCCCTTCAGAGTCACAGAAGATACTATGCAACCATTTTTGCAGACTGAGTAGTATTCTTTGTGAGAAGTAATGAAGCCTCATGTGTAAGATCAGTGGAGTGTCCCTTTAACGTCCTCCTCTTGGCATTCCAAACTGAAAGTGCAGGGGATGGACAGAATAACGGGATCATGTGTAGAGTATAATTCTGTCCAGTACAGCAGACCTTCAAGAAATGCATCTTATGTTTCAGATCATTAAAACTGTGCCAGGCTGAGAAAGGTTAATGATTGTGAGTTACATTATACTGTGAGTTGCTGTTATTTTGTCCACCCCCTAAACCTGCATTTTATTGAGGCCCTGTCTTCAAATAGCCTTTTCAATGGTCAGAGAAAGTGTTGTCTTCAGCACAATGCCATGTGCCCACATCCTCCATTGGAGAATAGCAATAACAGAGCAATGGCTAATTTTCTTGATTATTATTATTTTCAACCCCCTTGTCCCTTTTTTATTCTGGGTTAGGTAGCTAACGCTAATTACATCTATTGCAAATTATCCAGTTTGTGTTGCATAGCAACGAGAATGATGTAACTCTTTGCTTCCCTGTTTCCTCTTGTTGTCTCTCCGTTACTAGCAATTCTCTCAGCAGAGCTTTGTGTCTGAGCAGAGAAAAGCCTCCTATATTAATTCTACACAACAACTAATATCAAATTATATTTGTGTACTTGACCTTGTCATAACATAGAGGGAAAATTGTTTCCAGACATTTCCACACTTCTTCTTTGCAGACTGTTAAAGATGTGGATATCAAATCATATTCAATGTTTTCTTGAATTTTCCATCTACCCAGCATTGTACACATGCTGCACATGTAAACAAACATCGCCATATATATTTCACAACTTGACACATGTTCACTTCAGTGTGCATACGCACACAGACTAACGCACACAGAGTCACCCCCCCACCCCAAACTGGCAATCATACTTAATCCCTCTCCAGCCTGAGTAATCCTCAACAATCCAAGGCTAATCCTGGTTAATTCTGGGCACTCCTCAGCTGGGTTTCACCCTGAAACCACAGAGACAGGGTGGGGATTGGTCGGATCATGGCGATTGAGGCTGGGCGCAGCGTTGATGGACATAATTGGTTGGGCAGTTATTGGGAGCCAAGAAAAACAAGCACAGGTTTTCACGGGTCTTCAAAATACATCCGGATTGACCCCCACTACGTCACACCACAGCCTTACTGTTGTCACTTCTCCTGGTAGAAAACATGTTTTTCACTAGAGTGTGTTAGCATGTAAATGCTAATACAAGACTCTTACTTTGTCTGCTTGCTGTGACAACTGGAGCTAGTGGATAGAAATCTTCCATATATATAAAAAAAAAAAATCTAAAGGACTGGAAAAAAAATTGCTACAACAAAAACACAAGCAGCATATACAGCGTGAACCATTCCTCCAGTGTAAGGGGCTTCTGAGAAGTCATTAGCCTCTATTCAATCAGCTCTACCTACCGAAGCTCCTAGCTCAATTCTTCTTAGTGACTATTGATCCTGATTCCAAAATGAAGCACTTAAGACGCCTTGATCAAGCTGCTCCTTAATCTAGCGTTAAGGAGATTGAGACCTTTTCACCCCGTGTCTCAGACAGACTTATTACTTTGGCACAAGGGTACAGTGGCAGTCAGAGCACACTTCACTATCATAGACTCAGTTTGGGTTTTATAGTCTGTTTAAGCCCCTTTGGTGCAGAGCAAGCAGCAGGAACACTTTTACTCTCTGCCATTTTGAAAAAGCTGTCAATATACACAAAGCCAAGAGTGTTAATGAAGCAGTATGTCACTGACAGGGGATGGATGGGGATGCTTTGTTAAAAACAAGAAGGCCTCTGGTGTTTGTGGGCTCGACTGTGTGCCTGTTCGATTGAGTTTGCACATGGAAACTGCAGGATACGTGTGTTTGAACCGTTGGTATACTCATGAGAGCGTGAAAGCAGAAGCAAAAAGGAAACTGATTTACCTTCTGCTGCAGCTCTGTCAGCAGTGAGACGGGGAACAGGTTGCAGAGGAGTTCTGCTCCTGGACATTTTTATAGGCTGCTTTTACCTCTCTATCCTCACAGGAGAGAAGTCTCTTGGAGAGGATTCTTTAGAGGATTCAGTAGAACATCATGTAGTGGATTTTATAGTGCTTTCTGCTCCACATTTTAAGGAGCCCACCTCTAATTTATGACGCATTCCACGGCGCATTCAAGACGAGGGTTGTGTTTTAAATTCCATGCAGCGCTCCATTAGATGTGGTCCGGCACAATCCAGCCGAGTGTTGTGGGGATTGTTGTACGCCGCCTTGTTGAGAAGTAGTGGGACTAGGCAAAGCCGTTTTCTCCCCTTGCTCAACCATTATTTATTAATCCATTTCACACAGCCAGGAGTCATTATGCACGGTCCTGTCAATGGGTATCTCTCTATGCCGCGCATTTATTTGATAATAAGCAGGAGTGGGGGAGAAGATAAAAGCGCTGACTGCGTTCATTGTGGAGCGTTTTCTGCAGGCGGGGAGACTTAAATGAGAGCAGCCAGGCTCTGTGTGGGAATGGGTCTCGTCTGCTAAGCCTGTCTGGAGGCAATCGATGGAAATTAGTCAACGCTAAAGATTCACTTCCTGTGACTGATGTCACGGGCAACGCTTGTCTCTTTGAAGGGAAATAAAGAAGTGGGAGGCTGAGGGATTAATGGGGTTGGAGAAGGTGTGAGCATGCGGAGTTGGAGTGGGGGCTAAGCTGGGAAATAAGATGCTATTCTTTTGGTGGATTGTGGGAAAATAATAGGTCAGAGCATCCAGAGGAATGCAGTGTAGCTAGGAACACTCAAGAAACACAATAATTCCGTTGTGTATAAGACCAGCAACAGCACAGACCAATCAGTTACAATACAGATGTGCCGTCACACTTTTACACTAACAGCACTGCTGCTACTGAAGAAACATCCTGGCCAACACAGCTGCAAATACTGAAATATCATTCAACAGTCATAATAGTAAGTGAAATACTTCTTATAAACATGTTTTCTTTACTGTAGCACCAGAAACTATAGCGACAGTAGCATGAAATACCACTGTCTAAAGGTTCTATGTTATGCCATAGTGAATGATAAGAACATTTAGAGAAGTATAGAACTCTATTTCTATAGTATAGAAAAAAAAAGAATGCTCTAATTCAGCAGGTTAAAACAAAGAACCATTTCATTGTTAAGGGTCTTTGTAATTGCCATGTTTGCTGAGACATGATGACCTTCCAGAATTTGTCCAATAACAAGAATTTTTCTTTTGTCTCTGTGGAGGATGAATAATAGTGTTTACAGTAGTAGCAGCAGTTTGGGTTGTACACCAGCAGTAGCTGTGACAATAGGATCAGAGTTAGTGTCTCCAGCAGTTGTACTGAGGCCGCCTCCTGAAAGGTGCACCAGTTAGCTTCTCCTCAAAGTGCAGCCAAGGGACTAGAGCCAGCCCTCAGGCGACAGAAGGCCTTTCACTCCCCCTTACTCCCTGTGGAGCTCCACAAGCTTGGGGGGAAAGACGGAGAAACAAGGCAGACAGGGAGGGAAAGAGTGGAGAGAGGCATCGTCTGGGGCTAACCTGAGAAAGGTAGACGGGAAGAGAGCCTGAGGGGCCAGAGGCGGACAGCAAGCCCAATCCCCAGCAGAGAGGCCTCTAATTGGAGCTGCCGGCCTGCCGAGGCAGCCTCTCCCTCGGCGGATGGACATAAGGAGTCGAGTGAAGGCGGAGAGCCCGGGGGCGGGAGGAGAGGGCAGATAAAAATAGAGCCGGCAGATTAACGAGCATCTGAAAGCGGGGCAGGGGATCGGAAAATCCTCCCTGCGTGCCAGAGATGCCCGGTCCTTTGGCCACAGCCAGCTCTGTAAAAGTGATGGACCCAGAGTGGCCACGGGTGGTGCTTCCTTCCTGTTGGCCTTTCTTACATCACAAACACCGAGGGGTTACTTTGCTTAAATTGAATCAAGTACTGTAGCATTCAACTTCCTGGAATAAAAATACCGTAAAATGTGCTCTTTTGTTTGATTTGCTTAATAAAAATAAGCATCTTTAAAAAACATTTTCATTTGTGTCATATGCTCACATGTCACGACTTTGTAGCTAGTAGCCTATTTATACAGTGAACTCATTCTTTTGTAGTGGTTTTTGGGAAGGGTTTTTATGAATAAAAACCATAAAAGGGATATGTGCCTTTATTGTATTGTCTTTTTGATTTTCATTTAAGTGATGCCTCTCTGCGTTGTATTTTCAGCCCTTTTGGTAAAGTCTACAAGTTAGCTGCCAAATGAAGTGCAGGATTAGGAGGTTTCCTCCCTGTGCGATGTAAAAAATGTTACAGCCTACTCCATGATGATATCAACTGTGTTAAGAGCTCTAAGAGCAATATTTCTATTGCACCTTTTAGAAACTGAAAATGTTCATCTTCCTTGTTTACTTTTGGTTTCACAAGGCAAAAGGCTCCCAAACAAGCAAGACTAGCTTGTTGTCTGCCTAGTTTGCTAGCCTCTATCTTTGTGAAGTAGTCTGACAGCTAAAAACAAAGCAATCCAAGGGAAAATTCTATGTACTCTTTATCTGAATGATGGCTTTTTGGCTTCTCATAAACTGAAACCATTTAACATTATAACTAACCATATTCTCTACATGACAGCGTAGATTTGATGCAGCAAGATTCTGATAGCTTCATTAAACCAAACTGCCAAATAAACCTTCAAAGAACTGTGCAAATGCCAAAAAAAAGCCCTTTAATTACAGTAAAAACAGTAAATTTGTCACCTCCACCTTTGACTCACAATGATAAAAGGAATCCACCTCAACGGCTGTGATTTCTATCCCTCCCCTGGGAGCTTTCACACGCCAGGTGGAGCATCGTGACACCTATGGGAGCCAAAGGAGAAGCTGAGAAACAGGCCTGATCACACCTGCCATCAGGTCTCAGGAGAGCACCACCCACCTCAACACTCAGCTGTCACATCCATCCACACACCGAGGCTGTGCGACACCTCCAACAAATGCACTGATCCACAGTCAAAAGCTGATACACTGGCAGAAACACGAGCTGTTTCTTTTTATTAATGTCACATTAATTAAACGAAACAAAAGCTAGATTGACTTGAGGAATTGGAAAGATGAAATATAGCCTACTCACAACTTGTAAAAAGAATAACAACTATCTGTTATGTCCATATAATAAGTTCAACCTTTGGGTTTTCAGCCATATCTTAGAGAGTTTACCAACACAACACTGTAGCTTTGAATGGATTACAGACCCCTGAAAAAGATGTGATCAACTTTTCAGAAAGTCTCTGTACCTCAAGTACAGGGAGCTTGATTTAATCCAAAGTAGCACTGAAAAGCTACAATCATGACAGTGAGTATTCAACACTTCGTACTAAATATTCATTAGAGTTTGAAAAAAGGTGGTATTGTTGAATATTCAAAGCTTGAGTATCTTTGCTCCCAAACTGCTGCTTGATTGAAGTATCAAACTACCAACTTGAATTCACTGCAGGGACCATCACTAACCTGTTAGTCAGATTCACTTCATTCATTCAGTCTGACATTGTGTTCACATCAGCTGATTTCTGTTTGGGAGGAGGTGGTGTTTTATTCTTTTTAGCACTAACCTACAATGATATATCCATCCTGCTAAGGTAATGTTCAATCTCCACAGAAACTGAGGTTGTGTGACTACATGCCATGTAAAGACTTATTCTACTAGCTGTGATACATTGATTGAGAGACAACACTAAAGGAAATTAGGTACAATGGCTCTCGTTCATGTTCAAAAACACATTTTAAAGGCTCATGTGCAGCTTTCATAGTCTGCATTAAAACTGAGACGGTGCTCGCCAGAGTTACAGCCTTCAGCATCCTTGCCAAGTTGCTGCCAAGGGATACATCCTGGTACTGGAAATAAACCTATGTGTGATTGCTGGGACTTTTTGAATTTGTGTAAGTTAGACTCCTGAAGCCTCATGAATATTGGCATGCATTTTTGCACTGAATGACGACAGTGGATTTTGTCCACCATCTTTTACAGTATACAATATACAGTATAGTCACTCTGCAGATTATCGCTTTACAGCTAGTATGGAGAGGACGAATGATTCCAGCAACCGGTGCTCTTTCAACATATATTTGATACTGGAGTGTAGTATTAAGATCCAAAAGGTCTTTTCAGCTGAACAATAACTACATTAGATTTTAAAAGTGCGGGTGACATTTTGGATGAGATTGTGATTCTAGAACCAAGAACATCACATCAATGTACTGAAAACTGGTACAGTTCAGTAAATCACTAGCATCTCCACAATGGCCTCTGATAGCAAAGCGAAACACATACACAGATCTGTTTGGATCATGTTTCACTGCAACTTGGTGGTATGCCTCTGTTCATAATGGATCATCATTAGCTTCATCTTTAATTGCTTCTCTGTAATCTAATACCTGCTTTGGGGCCCACACTCAAATACCAAATCTCGATAGGAATGGTAATGATGGCAAATTTAAAAGATGAATGCATGCTCATTGCCTACAATAAATACTTCACAGTATCTTTTGAATCAATTAGTCCTACTTTATTCAAAAATTCACGGGAATGTGACTTGAGATTGATTATTTTTTTCCTAGTATATAATTTTGCCAATTTACACTGTCACTTTTTAAGAACTCACATTTCTTTTAAGAGGAGCACATCTTTCATTAGATGTGCTCTTTCAAAGTGAGCCGATTTTAAAGGGAAAAAAGTCAGATGCTCTTCTCTGTGATGGGTGCTGACTGTCATTCTTCCAGGATGAGGCTATACATATCCATTTAGCGGATGCAATCTGGGAAAATGACAAGAAACTGATGAGAGGCAGGCGGAAAGGTTATATATGTTCACAGAACATAAATTTTACAGAACTTCTAATCCTGTATTATTAATTGACATCACAACAGAAGTGAAACCCTACTTTGACAGTGTGCGTATCACCCTTGCAAAGACAAAGCCACACACACACACACACACACACACACACACACACACACATCTCGTGCCTCGCTAGCATGGCATGCTGGGCCGGCTCATTACTACAATGCCAAGCTACTAGTTGCTAAGGAGACCTTAGGGAGAGGGAGGGTTCCTGTTGCCATGGCAGCAAGCCTGCATCCTGCCAACTGTCTTCCCCCATGAGACATGACCATCGTAGACAGAGAGAGAAAAAGAGATGGGGAGGAAAAGTGAGGGCAGAATGAAGTGAGGAGAGAAAGGCTGGAGGGGGTTATGGTTAAGACGTTGAAAGAGGAGGACTTGTAAAGATGCCTGCGAGGCAGCGGGCTTGCTGGAGAGCCACAGAGACTGTAGAAATAATGCACAGAGAAAATTGATGGGGTGAGAGCAGGGAAAGAGGGAGACCTTGAAAAAAAAAAAAAGCCCCCCCCCTTCTTTTGAAAGCGCCGATGTGCATGCAGCAGCTTTCCCATGCTAACATGGTCGCTGCCTCGCCGACCACAACTAGATCCAGGCGTTGACAAAGACGCCAAAATGACGCTAAGTACCCCCAAACCAAAACCCCTCTTGACTCCCTCAATCCCTGCCCCATAATGCCACGCATGTCCCTGACTGAACCGTCTGCCTCTCAGCTTTTACTACACCAGCAGAAGATCTGACAGAGCTTTTGGACGAGCGTTCACAGAGCCCATCCGTCATGGAAAGAAATCTGCTTTGGTGAGAGTGAGCGGTAATGAACGACGGATGGGAGGCAGAGAAAAGAGAGAGAGAGAGAGAGAGAGAGAGAGGAAGAGCATCTGGGAGGGATGAGCAAAGAGAGATTAAACTGATTGGGGAGCGCAGAAGAAGGGCGAGGAGGAGGTCATACGAGGCAAACGAAGAGAGAAGAAGTCCTCAGTCTCAAATTCAAATTAGCCTTATGGGTTTCCAAGGACACTGAATTGTTTCCATCCTCCATTTCTTTCTCTGTGTCACTGTCTCACCCCCTCCCTCCTCCCCACATCTCTTTTCTTTTCCTCTGGTTCTTTTTTCCCTCCCTGACTTCATTGGATCTTATTAAATCATTCTTCTCATTGCCTTGGACTGCTTTGTCACATTGAGGAGTACACATTTGTCAAGGGAGCTATTCTTGCAGAACTGCTAAACACCTAAAGATCTTACCTCTCACCACCCTCTACCCCCTTTAGAGCTCTGCTACCTCAACTGAATCAGACACAGAATGAGATTTGGGATCAGGTCCAGGTCGGGTTGTGGAACGGGTTTTGCTGCATATCCAGATTCGGGGCAGGTTCCGCTTTATTTTCAAATGTTTTTTATTAAGAAATTTCTCTCTCTGATTGTACTAAATCATCCATGTCCATGTGTGTCCGACCCTATTGTTGGACAGAACGTTTATATTGGGTGATTCGGCAAAACTGTGCTGATTATGCTCATTGGCAACATTTTAGTAAGTCCAAGGCCAAAGAGGACATCTTAGTTCAAATTAAGGGAAATGACACAATGAGATTTTAGACAATAGTTTGAACTTGACCTGCACAGAAGCTTGACCTCAACCCCATCCAACACCTTTGACCGCTGACTGTAAGCCCGATCTCATCACCCAACATCACTGTTGGACCTCTCTACTGCTATTGCTGCTGAATGGGAGCAAATCCCACCAGCCAGGCTCTGCCAATATCTAGTAGGAGATTAATGGCCCTGGTTTTGGAACGACGCGTTCAACTATCACATTTGGCTGTGACGTTTGGCTGTCCACATACTTTTGGCAGTGTTTTTTGCCTTTAATCAGTGTGAACTACACATATCTCTTTGTCTTTGAAAAAGGAATGACAAAAACGTGGCATCGGGTCGGAGTGCCACATTCGGCAGCACTAGTCGGGCTCAGCTGGGTTCATCCGGGTTCGAGTCTCAGTCTGAGGCCTGATCTCAACCCTAACACACACACACACACACTCACACACACACACACACACACACATATGCAGCACAGAGCATATTCCCACATACTTTTGCTTCCAACCAATTTCGTGCAATGTGCAAACATGCTGTAACTGTCCCAACCAATTCAAAGCGCTCCTTTCTCCCTCTCTCTCTCTGGTTTTGATCACTCTTCCTCTCCCTCGCTCGCTCTCTGTCTGTTTCTCATTGCGAGGGAATGTGGCGTCTGTCTCATTGTCACAGACGCTGGGAAACAAGAAGCCTCATCACCCTCATCCTCATCTGATGCTCCCTTCCCTCCCTTCTCTCTGTCACACACACACACACACACATATGCACACACACACACAAAAACACTAACACACACTCACACACACTGCACAGACATGGCTTTATTGACTTATTCATGCATGGGTTTGTTTCGGGGGCAGAGCTCCTGTCTGCCAGTCTGACAGACACCCCGTGAACCCTGGAGACTCCCCTCCCCATCATTCTCTCCACACACACACACACACACACACACACACACACACACACACACACACACACGTTCACATTATCCCATCCCACCCCCACCTCCTGCCCCTGAGCCCCTCTAACCCGAGCATGGCACAGGGAGTACTCGCAGAGCAATTGGGGTTCACTCAGGTTTCTCCTCCATCGTTTCCCTCCTCCTCTGTCGTTTCCCTCCCCTCTTCACTTTCTACTTCTCTTTTCTCTTTCTGCTGGGGAGAAGGGGAAGGTATGCCCACATTTCCCAGAACAAAGACAGCCCAATTAAGTCAGTTTGAGTTAAGGTCTGTGTGGCAGAGAAGGATCGGAAGCGAGGAAGCTGAAGAGAGAAAGCGGCGGCGGCGGAGGAGCGAACGGCAAGGAGAGGGGAAGAGAGAGACAGTCTAACGAACAGGGAAAAGAGGGGGTAAAAAAGAAGTAGAAAACGAGAAAAAAAGAGGAGCGCGAGTCACTTTGTAGCGGAAGCGGGTCGACTTCGTTTTTAGCTCCTCAATGGGAGACTATGAAATATTAATAACTGCTCCAGCCATATACTTCAGAGGCCTATGGTAAAACTTAAAGTCTAATGAGACGCTGCTCATGAATTGCTAATGGGGATGCTGGAATGTGTGTTTTTTGTGTGTGTTTGAGCGTCTGCACATGTGTGTATGTGTGTGAGTGAAGGGGGGGGTCAAGCTGGTAGCTGAGGGGTGGAGTATAGCAGAGCGTTCAGTCTTTCAAAGAGTCGACGAGAAACTTCATTAGAGGCTTGAAGTTCTTCCCGCTGCACATCTAAGCCGTCGCGTTTTCTTGAACTGAGAAGTAACTTCACTGTTCTCGGCGGTCCGACCGTAGCTAACAAAGTTTGAATCCGTCCTGTTAATTGAAACAAAATGGAAATGGATTTTGTTTTTCTTTTTGTTGTTTTGTTTTTGTGGGTGGTTTTTGTGTGTGTCAATCTTTCACAAGAGCTCCATTCTTTTATTCACGGATAGACTTGCATGTATGTTCGAAGGGCACAACATGCTACAAGAAGTCAGCCTTTTCTTCTTTTCTTCATCTGCTTATTCCCTCCATTCTGCCCTTCGCCACCTATGATTTCAGCATGCCGTTTACACGCGCTAACTACCTTCAGACTGTTTGAGCAACTGTGAGAGGCCTGA
The DNA here is from genome assembly GCF_051107435.1 of Chaetodon auriga. NCBI lineage: Eukaryota > Metazoa > Chordata > Actinopteri > Chaetodontiformes > Chaetodontidae > Chaetodon > Chaetodon auriga. The sequence continues at coordinate 4,104,258 of NC_135090.1, read as the reverse complement.
AATGGCAACATGATGCAGTATTTCATGAGAAATAAAGCCCGGACCATGACACAAGACCAGAGTCCACAGCCATGCCAGCAACTCTGTGAGGCTGTAGGAAAAGTCAGAGGATCACAGAAGTCTTTAGGATTCATCATGCGGGGGTCAGACACTGTACAAAGAGTGTAGAACAGTTTCATGGAAATCTATTCAGTTATTTCAGTAGATATTTCAGTGTGGGCCAAACTGCTGGACCAACCAACACACCGAAATCCTCATTTTTCTACTTTCCCATCCCATTAAGCAGCATGTAAAACCTTAGCCTTATCTTGCAATCCTTCAGAGAGGTCATGACCCCTGGAGCTGCCAGCCACAGTTATTATCTGTTTTAGATTCGTTGATAATAGCCTGAAAAGTATTTTATACTTTATAAATTTAGGAATAGCCAGTTAGAAGATATTTTACAAAGGCTTTTTCACTGTGTTATAGATCACATATTAACCATTTCTACAGATTTGCACAGAAGAAAAAGCTTATAAGTTGACCTTGAATTACTTTTTTTTTTTTTTCAAATTAACATTTCTAAGATGGAGAATAAACATTCATCAGTCCAGCATCCAGCAAGACTCTCGTTTTGTCTTTTTAGCAGCAGAGTATCTGAACTGCAATCCATGGATTAACTGGTTATTAACATTTCCACTGCAGACTTGAATCAATCAACAATAACTTACGTGTGACTTTTTTGACTTTTGCTAAGGGTCAGCTACAATTTGTGAAACTCTCAACAATTAGATAATTATTTGTCAACTTACGTAATTGCAGAACTGATGGTTTACTACACTTTATTTGTGACATAAGCAGACTTAATGGCCTATTAGAAAATAAAAACTCATTAGCATTTATTAATGATTTCCCTATTAATTACTCACCAGCAAGAGAGATTTTTCAGAGTGTGACAACTTAAACGTTGCTGTTATTAATGGCTTGTAACTGATTTGAAAAGAATTAGTAAATGATTTATTAATAAGTTAATTAAGTGTGCCATATGAGAAAGGAGGCCCACATATTCTACTAGAAACACCACGTACTGAAAGAAAATAATAATCTCCATTACATATGCTCCACAACAGCATGCTCTGTATCTATCCGGAACTGTCTCATATTAGTCTCCAGCCGATATGTTCCATACAGCAGTGAAGTACCTGGCCGAGTCTCCCGGCCTAATCTGTGCCAGAGCCAGAAGGCCTTGCAGAGCCTTGCGTAACCCCGGCTGAGTGTAATGGCAGGGCTGAGCCATCAGCTGGGGGATTGTGGGCCGTGTGCAGGCTGGGACTGAGGGGAGCCCAGGGGTGTCACCCTGCATCGCCACATTGCTTACTGACCTCATTTCTCTCCTCCCTGAAACTCCCCTGGCAGGGCGCTGATGTTGAGATGCTGAGGCAGGACTGAGCCGAGCACGCTTAGATAAATTGGCCTTTTATTAAAAATCAGATATGAACAAGTCAGTGTCTTCCAGTGATACATAATGGATTGATTGCCATGTTGATCAATACCACGTTGGATGGCTATGGGAATAAATTACCCTGAATTGATTCAAATAAGCTATTTTGATCAGATTTCCATATGCATGACTGTTTATTATTAGTGAGGGCCAATTACTAATTAGGAGCAAGAGCAGCAGGAGAATACTGAGTTAGTGCTTGAGCACACTCTAATGAAAGAATAGAGAGATTTTCAGTTATTATTTTATTGAGAAAGTAGGCTACATCCAGAAGCTGCAATTTGGAGGTGTTGCTAAATATGTGAAGTGGCGACGATTTATTTCTGAGCACCACTGGAGTGTTTTCTACCTCATCTCAGATTAGCTAATGTGTGCATAAATACATTTAATATTGGGAGAAAATCTCATCTACCAGCTGGTTTGAAAAATGTTTGGATTAGTGTTGGCAATCACAACCAATATTAATCAAACCTAAATCCCTGCATCCAGGTGTTAAGTGAATTCAAAGCAACATTTGAAGAGACGCAACAATGATATGAATTGGCTGTGTTCCTATGAGACAGGCTGAAGTGAATAAATAGTTTTTGTGAATGCAGAAATATGTGGTGTCAGATTAGATTTGCTACAAATGCAAAGTGATGAGACGCTACATTATTGATCCTTGGAAAGGAATTCACATGCTGCAGCCACAAGGAGACAAACAGGTGGTTCTGTTTATCCTACACTGGGTGTCAACATATGAAGATGTGTTCAGACACAAAAGTTACTCTTGCAGAACTTTGAGGCCACACAGATGGGGACACAAAGATTCATCCTAAGACATATGAAAAACAAAAAGGACATAATTTGAAAGAAATTAATAAACATTACAAAATGAATGAAAGAAACTATAGAGATTACGTGAAGATGCCATATTACAGCATATATACTATATATATGCCTGTGAAAGAATTGTGCAGTTATTTTGCAAAATCCATTGGTGCACCTCTGAATTGTTGAAACATACAAACTCGGGCTGCAGCTAACAGCTCTTTTAAGTATAAATGAATGACATTATACCATCTATTAACTGTGTATGTACTGCTTATGGATGCTAAACAGGGGGACCTGAAGTAAAGTGTTACCATTAAAATGTCACAAAGTAGTGAGAAATGTTCCCCCACAAGTTCTTAGAACGTCTTCAAATTGCTTGTTTTGCTCAACCGACGGCCCTAAAACCAAACATGTTCAATTTCCAGTGTATTCAAGTGGAGGAAAGCAGCAAATCGTCACATATCAGACACTGGAGCCAGCTGATGTCTGGCATTTCTGCTTGATAAATGAGTTATGATCAAAGATCAAAACTATTGAAGGTTAACTTTCAACTCATCAACGTGTTTCAGCACTAACATATACACTTATATACACTTGGAGAAATGTAATGTGCAAACTAAATGTAACACAGTACAAATATCTGCTGGAAAGTTGGGTTAAAAAAAACATTTTCCAAACAACACATCATGCCCTCAACTCTAAGTGCTGAGATTGAGGTACTTACCAAGCTTATCATGTCAAACCCACATCATTCATATGACTAATACATTCCCATCTCTATTTATTACATTATTTCTTTATCAAGAAAAAAGTTTTCTGCCTCAGGCAAGCAAAAAACTATTTTGCGACAATGCAGGAATTTCACTGAAATGTGCCACTTTTCATTCAGCCTATTTAATTCAATAAGTTGTCATTTGCATAAAAATGCATGGATGGTAAGTCAGCTGCTCCATAAGGATGCTGTAGAGCATATAGGATGAGTACCGTGTGGTCCGTGTGTGTGTTTGTCCTCTGCTCTACATATATGTCTGTTGACATGTGAGTGAACAAATGGGCGTGATTTGTTAATGCAGATCTATCTATCTCACTGTGAGTGCTTACGCAAGTTGGCGTGCGTGGTGCATGTGTGTCACACATGCATAGTAAATATGTAGCGTTGGGATGTGTAGGAGTTCATTACTCGGTGTGTGTGTGTGTGTGTGTGTGTGTGTGTGCATCTGTGTGTCTGTGTGAAGGGGAGGAGGGGAGCAGCCTTTCCGCATGAGTGGGGCTGTCAGTGGGCATCAGTCAGCCAGGCAGCGACAGGCGGAGCAGATCATTAGCAGAGACGGAGAGGGAAAGGGAAAGAGAGGGAAAGGGAGAATGGCGAAGGCGAGGGAGAGAGGGAGTGCAGGGACAGAGCGGAGGGAAGGCCTGAGTGCTGCGTCTTTAATATCCGTCTAACGAGAATTACACAAACAGGCCTGTGCACTGCTCAGTCACGCAACCACACCGCTACGATCATCCCGCCCCCCTCTGTCCTCCCATCAGCTTCATTACTGTAGGCTTCAACTGCCATCACATCTGTCAATAACTCCAAGCAGGCAAATTGACAGTATTTTATGAGAATAATATTGCTCAAATAAGCCTCTGATACAGCATTTAGACCATAATGGGACATTAATACTGAACTCCACTGAAATAGTTAATGCTGTAATTAATATTAAAATTTACTTTTAAATATTATTATTAAAAGTCATGCTTTAACAGTATCTGGTGAAAGTGACTTATTAGATTCAGATCAGGTTGATGCCTTACTATCAATTGTAATGTTGATCAAATGTTCAGTCAATGAAACTAACACATCACAATCAGTGATGGCAGACTTAATCTGATTATTGTGGTGTTACTGAAAGAAGCAAAACTACAATAAAAAAAAAAAATACAAAAGTCCTGCATTTATTCAACAGGGTCCTTCAGCATTTTCATGTTGCACTTGAAAGAATTCTCTAAATTAGAGCAGCAGAGGCAGAGATATCCTGACTTGTAGTCCCTCATATGTGTCAAGCACCAAAAACCCTGGATCCATGCAACTTGATAGCATATTTTGTTATACCGTCCCGGTGACATCATCATGGTTGTTTTTCAGAGCTTCCCAGAGCCACGAAGGACGTCGTACAACTGTTTTCACAGGCTGAGTACAACTTCCCAGAACTAGAAATGTGTGGAAAACAGTGCAAAATCCACAATATTTCTCTTTGAAATGTACTGAAGTAGAAGAACGCGGCATAAGGTTAAGTACAAGTACATCACAACCACTGGTGAAAGAAGTATGCACATCTTTAACTTTAGTAAAAGGAGCAGTACCACAGTGTCTAATACTCCACTGCATGCATTTCAAATCTATATTAAGTAGAAGTTCATCCGTATCAGCAGCAAACTGCATTGAACGCATCAAAAGTAAAAGTACTCATCCTGTCAGAGTGTTACATGAAATTACTGGATTATTATTACTGCATTAATGTGTAAAAAGCATTTTAATGTTTTATCTGGTGGACACGGAGCTAATTGTAACTTTATATACTGTTGGGTATCCTATTCATAAAAATGAATCAGATTTTACAGTCTCGTATGTTGAATGTAAAGTCTTGAGTATAGTAAATACACAGTATAAAGTAGCATTAAATCCTCAAATAAAATACAAGTACTTAGAACCAAGTAGTTACATTCTACCACTGCTCACAAGTACATGTTGTGAGTAAATGTTCTTAGTAAGATTCCTCCACTGAGCTTCATCCATTCAGAGCTTGACCACACTGTAGGCACAGAATCCATAATAAAGCCTGCTCTGATCCCAGTATATTGGTGTAGCCTTATTCTTAACCACAGCCAATTAAACATGGCACATAGTCCTCACTGGGCCTCATTACAAAAAACAACCTGCCACAAGGTTGACTGTTTTGAAAAACACCTGAAAAAAGGTGTACGATGGTTGGGTCTAGATATGTTTTAGCAGCCTCATTAGCTCAACAGGGTTATGAGGAGATGAGAAGAGAATATACTTGCGCGAGCCCATAAAATGTCACATGAGAATCAATTATCATGTGTTCTCAGTAAATTAGCAGAAACACAAAGCGTGCAAACAGATAAAATACCTACTACCTCTGGCATGCGTTTAGCAACACCTAGCGACTGATGACAACGCGCTGCAAAGTTTGACAGCCCTGTCTGAAATGTTTTTATTTCACACCATGTTCTGTAACTAGCTCCACTCTATCCATCCTCTCTTACCTACAGTGTAGAGGAAGACCTTGTTTAATTCCGCCACTCTCCTCCACATCTCAGCTGTTTTGCATTTTGCCCTTTCATCGTTCACCGGCTGGGCCTATAACTCATCTTTTAGTGCTGCATCTTGTGGTGACCACCTTCCACTCAACAACACCATTAAACAGGCAGATTAATGCTGCTATTAAATCCGCACATCGACTTTGGTGGCTCTCATCAAAGACAGTATATATGACTAGGGGTATCAAGGATTTGATGAAGTCAGACTTTCAGAGGGCCAATAAATCAGTTACGGAGCTGCAATCTTACACTTCACAAGGTAGAGGGTGACACAGGAGGAAGCAGATACTGGTCAAATAAGACTTTGCAGAGAATGAACACAACAGACAGCTGTGCAAACACTTAACTTCAGCAACAGTAACAGTAACAGCGACTTTGTCCGGCTAGTTGTGTATCCTCTCTGCAGGAATAAACAGACATGATTACTTTCATTGTCTGTTGTTCTCATGGTCGAGTGAAGCTGTGACTTTGAATGCCCCTGGGAGTCTCGGTCATTAGAAGTTATTTTTTTCACAGCTTATTCATGTGGTTACCCAACAACTAATACTGTAGCTCTATCTGTATTTAGCCTTGTTGAAATTTGATGTTTCTCGTTTATTGATGGATCTGTTAACAAGACATCAGAGACGCTAAAAGGCCATGCTAGTGGCCCTTAGAGAGCGAAGGGGTCATTAAAGCTAACAATATGAAAATGGTGTAGAACAGCAACAACATTGTTATGATTTGCCGATTCTTCGAGCCTTATCTAAAGAGCCTCTAAAGTCCAGTCAGGTGATCATTTTCATCCTTCTGCGCACAAGATAATAACTGGTATCAAGTGACCTTTTTTTCATCTCTCTCCTTATTTTCTGTCTTCTCTTTAGATAATAAAAGCATCAAATATCCAAAACATCCAACTATTACTATAATCATCCCATGACAAATGAATTAACAATTTGATGATTATCTTGTGTGCACAACATAAGAAAATACTAAATAAGTGCTAAATTTTAAAACAATTTGGCTAGCACTTGTTGTAGTGTTGAGTGACAAGTCTGATAACCTCTCAAAGTGCAACCTCTCATCCTTAGGCTCTGGTGTTAGCAGAGCAAAAACTAATGTTAGCTAGACATCTACAAGTCACATGTTCACAATTAGATTCATTCGAAATTAGCTGCTGGCTAATAGCCAGGTAAGACAGCCAACTCTTCTCAGGCAACAGTGTTTTGAAGGCTATGAAACAACCTTTTTTCTGTTTCGTTAATCTAATTGGACACAAATCAGCCTTATCAGAAAATTCACTTAACAGAATTGACCTTGCAGCAGTCTTTTCACTTATCTCCTCGAGTTGTTAGTTGTTATATTTACCCATTATTTGTGTAAAGCCAATTCTCCACATGCCAGAGGTGGTTATTGTGACTCAGTTGCCTCAGATGTAGCTAAACATTGAACTGCCTTGTCTGTAAGTGAATTCACCTTTTAGAGAGTCATTTTTAAAGCACGGCAGTCATGAGAGATGAGGGCCTGCTCTGCAGGAGAATAATAAATCAAGCCCTTCTACTGGTGACCAAACATAGTGTAGACCTTATGCTAAGCTAGGTCACCGCTGGCCCGGTTGAAATATTATCCTCATAAAACTTTGCAGCACATCTATTTTCTCCTTCAAAAGCGGGACTACAATACTCAAAAGCACATCTAAATCAAATAAATTCTACCAGACGTAGACTATTGTGGATTTAACTGCAATTTCTGAGGAGGAGCGGGCTTAATCTACGGCCACAGATTTGAATTTCTTTACGTGAGCTTGAAGCGATGGAAGCCACAGGAGAGAGACAGAGGATGACAGGACAGACTTTAGATTACAGAGGAGTGGGGAGGGGGGGGAGGCAGAGGGGGGAGGGAGCGAGGGAGAAACAGAGACAGAAAAAGTCTGGAGTTCATTCGAGGCTAGCCGTCGTCAGGCTCGGCGTCAGCCATCACATGGGCAGAATGCTAAACGCCGAGCTCTGAATCCTGACCTATTTTCATCAAACTGACACAGAAATCCGCTGAGAGGCCGTCTTACACTGCTAACCTCTGTCTGCCTCCTCGACCGCCCTCAGCAAGCCACCACACACTCACACACACACACACACACACACACACACACACACACAAGTTGTACAATCTGTACATGCCGTAGTGTACATCTGCTTAGCCGTGATTTACAGCAGTTTAATGATGTTTGATTAATAATCTCCAAAATGGCTAGATTGTAATTTTTGCCACTCAGCTCCAGCTTGAAAGGCTTTTATTGTAATTTGTCCAAATATGCCGTTGGACTGATGAATATTCATTAAGTGAAAATACTCTTCCCTGACCCTTCTTTGTGCTGACAATAGACAATAGGCATGTTCTTTTTCTGTGTCTGCGCTCAAATTGACATCGTTAGCAGACACCTTCCCCAGCGTACCAACTGCTTTAACAGACTTTTGTTAACAAAGACAATGAGCAAATAACTCTGCTTGAAACACAGCAAATGATCCTGCTCTTAAGGCACTAATGGCTTTCATTTTCAACTGGCTTTTATCAACTATGATCAAAGTGCAATTATAGACATCTTTAATGAAAATGGATTCAATTGCCAGCAAATGAATGTGACTTGATTGATGCTGAACAACACCTGAACATGACTGAACTACGCTGAGAACAATACGCATTAAGGGTGATTGATTGTACTGTAAAATGATGGAGAGTGGCTTTTTACAAATATGCCCCCGTAAACAGCGCAGCCATTCATTTGAACATTTTCAGCATGTTTGTGCGCAAATCTGTTTTTGAAATTCTACCACTGTCTAATACGTTGTTCTCCGTGTCAAATCCCACATGTTAGTTTGTAAAGACTTTTTCTGGAGTTGGAGTTTCTGGAGGCTCATCATTGAGCCTCATGCAAGAACGCGCCTGGGTTCTTATCCTGGACCTTTTTCTTTCCACAATGAGGTTCGCTCACACAAACGTTGGACCACAAAGTCGGACTCACAAAACTCTGCTGAGTCACAAACTTGTCATACATTAGTTTCTTTCAGCCTGATGAATGCCAACTGTTTATGAATAGTTGCACATTTGTGATATTTGATCTACGACCCCAAGAAATCAGTTTTCAATTTTTCCAGAATCCATTTTATTTTTCCCAAATCTTGTGACCCCTGTTTTTCAGTTTTATGATTTAAGCACATGATGTCCTCAGAAAGTGTGTAATCGTGTGGTGGCTAAATAAAATTTCAACAGTTACAGAACAAAATATTCAAGATTAAACGAATATCAATGAATCTGATGGAACACAACATTGCACTATTTTCTCTGCAGGAAAGCCTCCATATGCAGCTCAAACACCGGGTAAATGGGTCTGAGGCTAAGTTCCTTACAATGCTTGACCAACAGAATACCTGACTTCATGCATACAGATACAAAGTCAACAAACTCAGGCCAAACGAACTTACATCTACTGATGTGGTTGCACTTCTGAGAGTCACACATCCGCCATTCCATCTGTGCTTTCTGGATCACAGAAATCATAGGGTCCTAATTGACACACCCAAATTGCAAGGCTACCTGTTCTGCTCCAGTTCAGGGCAAGTTTAATTCATAAAAATATCACCCAAAAGTAAAAAGAACTGAAGAACTTCACTACAGCTGTCAAGACCGCATCATCTCAGAGCTGTATCATGACAGAAATAAGGAAAGGTTTGACATCAAGTTCAAGGCAAAATTAAAGTTTTTGAACTCAAAGTGGCACATAACTAAAATGGGAGTTGGTCAAGGGAACATGACAGTCACAGAGATGAGGAGAAAACATCACATTGTGTGTGATGCAGTGATGTGTGATGCAGTGGAGACTGTCAGAGGCCATAAACTTGCATAAAGACCCTGAGGTGGCTGTTTGAGTGTGAGAATTTTCCAACGACTGAATTGTACCAGTTGTCTTGCATAAATACTCACATCATATTGATTTCACGTTAAATTAATTAGATCTTTATTTCTAGCCATGCAAGCAGAATAGCTCAATGGATGTCTGTGGGGTCACTGCTTTGATCCAGTCTAAAATATCTCAACAGTTATTGGATAGACGGCCGTGAAATTAGGTACAGAGATTCATTGTCCTCATAGGATGAGCATACTGATTTTGGTTTTCCCCGAAAATTATATTCATGGCTTTGAGTGAAATGTCTCACAAATTATTGGATGAGTTGACATTCATGAATGAATTTAATAACACTGGTTTATGACTAGTTTCAATCAGCCTCCGCTTTACTTTGTGTCTAGTGATAATTAGCAAGTGTTAGCATGCTAACATGTTCAATATCTGTTTCACATCAGCATGTTAGCGTTGCCATTGTGGTCACATTCACAGTTCAAAGCACTGTTGTGTGAAAGTACAGCATCACAGAGCTGGCAGCATGGCTAGCATTCATTTAGACCACTCATATGTCACACTAGCAAACACATTCTCCTCTTTGTGAAGAGACAATCTGTTTGTACTGGACTTGTATGACAGGCCTGGACCATTCAAGAATTTTGTTTGTGATCCAGTTTGTATTTCGAAAATTCTCACTGTGAGAAAATGCAAATGCTACAACTTCTCTTGAATGCTGCAAGTCTCTTTTCTCTCACTTCCACGTAGTACTTAAAAAGGAATCCTTTCATTCGAGGGGTTCCTGGATAGTGAATGCATACAGTACATTTTTCAGCATGAAAGCCGTCGCCCTGGCAGTGTTGGCGCCTTCCTCAACTCATCGGGTTGCAGGGCTGTCAACTTTCTTTACTTCATTCAAACTAAGTTCGTCCAGTGAGCTGCATTTCCACATTGTCTAGTGTCCTTTAGTCCAGTAAATCTCTCCGAGAATCACAGTCCTACATCCCAATGAAAAAAAGATGTCATGGCTGGATCAATTCGGAGAGCAACACTACCATTTCCAGACAGATATTTGTTTTTGACTCCAAAATTGCAGGCTACAGCTAATTGTTGCTAATGCCTCTAAAAACAACGTTCAGCATCAGGATGGATGCATGAAACATTTGTTGTTCACAGAAAGATCTTTAGGCATTAGCAAGTTGTGCCGGGTTAGTTCATACTTTAGGCAATACAGATATGTTCTGTGGGACTGATTTTAATCTTGATTGTCTCGTACAATCACCTGTGGAAATAGGACCTTCACTGTGATCGCAGGCCATTATTTAAATGAAACTCAAGTCTGATCATACTTGTCAAGCAGCAGCAGTTCTCTTGTTTTTACCTGCCTTCCTCATGTCAACGCTACAGAAAATTTGGGGTTGAAAAGCCATGATCCAGGTCATCCAGCGTGGCGGTGAGAGGTTCACTCTCCAGCAGCATTAATCACAGAGCTGCTGTCCTCTGACTGATTACTTCCCATCCATCTTAGTTTGCTGAGCCTTCCAACAGGAGAAAGCCCTCAGAAGATCTGATTAAAAATGTAAGTGACTCATAATAGGCGCACATGCCGGGCCTTGGAGTCGATACTCTGTGCTAGTCATAAGCTCTGAGTGGGATTTATCTCTACTCATCTCCAAATGTCCATTCACCTGCTGGCGCAAAGATACTGGCCTGATCTCAGCGAGGTGACCCACAGCGAAGAGGTGAGGTCTGGAGGAGAACTCGTGGATCTGTGTGTGGTAGTCATTTGCAGCTGCAGACAGAAGGGGGAGTGACTTTGAGAGTGTCTGAGAGGCACATCCTGCCTGCAATTAAGGTGGAATCAGAGAGAGATCTGCGCTGCCTTGATAATGAGCCTCATCTGAATTATTAACTAGAGCTGTACCCCCCGGACCTGGACTCCCATCAGGCCTAGCTATACAACAAGAGCAGATGCACGCGCACACACACACACACACACACACACACACACACACACACACACACACACAAGAATCTTCAGATCCATACAAACCTCTATCAAACACATTTTAGCGTGTGCAGGAACTCAAAAACTAATCCCATTTGCAGTAAAAATCAGGGCAACACATTACTTGAAGTGGTGCTCATAAGGCATTATAAGGCATCAAAAGCCCATTATAAATAAACACACTGTGAGTGCATGATGATTTATTAAAATTGGTGCATAGTATAATGAGTACAATATGCAGAAAGTTAGGGGGCTGAATACTTTATGAAGCAACTGTGCCATTAATCACATTAAAATTTAGTTCAATTTCAGATGCATAATTACATTATAACATTTTTCTCTGATTCCAGTGGGATTCTAATCAGTTTGGTGCTGCTGTGACTTGATGGATTGGGATTGTTAGGACGACTGTATTTTCAAAAGTAACTCCTCATCAAAACTTTCAAGGTCATCTGAAAATGTGAAGTCACAGCAAGTAGCCATTTTGCAAACCGCACTGTTAAGTTTCATAAAGTGTGGATGTTGCTGTGGATGCATGTCTTTGCTCAAGGCAGCCATTGACTTCTATCAATTTACATACAGTATGGTAAACAATCAATCACTTGTATTTAACATCACAAACAGTGATTTTGCAAAGCGTGCTGTTGTGTTTTGGAAATTTGGATGAATGTTGTCAAGTGCTCCGAGCAGCCATTGTTTTCCATTTATATCCAATAGAAACAAACTCACATAGCACACTTGTAGAGCTTGCTTATGTTGCCTAATTAATCACCTTCAAATCTGCATTTTGTCAATAACGTTTATTCATAATAGTTCAGGATTAGGCTACGTCAGTTGTGTTTGAGCTCAATCAAACAAATTGCATATCAATCATCATTTGTTCAAATTCAAGTAGTAAAACAGTAACTGCCTTAGTGTCATTATTAGAGTGGTAAGCCTGGTGAGCCTGCTAATAGATTTTCATATTGTATGGAAGTTAATGGGAAACAATCACTGCCTGGAGTACAAGGCTAAATACAGGCAAATTTCGCCAAAATAAGAGCATGATTTTGAAAAGGCCTACTCTTGATGAAAAGTAAATGTGATTGGTCAATGGATTTTCTTACTGTATGAAAATGGAGACCAATGGCAGTAGGAAAAACACATCAAAACAATAAAAAAATTGTACAGTATGCATTTAAAAGCGCTCAGCGCAACTGCACATGATCCGTTGTTAGGGAGCTGAAAATACAAAAATGCCGCTTTTCCTGCTTCACAAACTGAGAGCAAAGACAGCTGATTTCACGCTTCAAGATGATCCTCAAAGTTAGATATTACCAAAGGAGTAACTGTAATAGATTACATAACTCAACTTGGTTTCAGCTAATAGGTTTTCATGTCATATGGGACTGAACTGAAGCCAATGTGCAGCCTGGAGCAGCAGACAAAATGCAACTACGTTTCAGACATACAACAGGGTGGCTTTCACGTGACTGTTAAAAACTTTGCAAAAAAAAAAAAATAGAGAATGATTTGTAGAAAAGGAGCAAAGACGATAGAAAGCCTCTGATATGGTCACTTAAGGCCATGTTAGCAGTGTAAGAGTATCACGTGCTGACCTGTTCCTGAGTCACAGTCTGGCAGTGAGGACAGAGGACTGAATGTTTTTTGAATTGCGCTCCGCTCATCGTCCGAGCCAGACACCAGCAGATTTTGAAGCCCTGAGGTCTGGTAGACAACGCGGAGAGAATGTGTGCTGGGCCGACATTTTACGACACACCACCAGGCACAATTCCCAAGATCCGCCTGCCTGTGACTGTTGTGTGTCTGGACTCGGTTTTCTCTCTGGAATTTCCGTCTGTAGAGTGTTTCTCAACATTTTATTCCAGCTGATTTATTCCAACTGATTGAAGTGTGAGGGCTGAGGGCGAGAATATTATGTTCTATTCCAACCACTATGACTCATTTAAGCAGTGAACACCCCGCCTCCACTGCCGGTGCATCCCTTGTTTACATCCCAGCCCTTCTCCAGATTGAAGTGATATGTGCCGACGTTCTATTCTAATGCCTTTTGTAGCTCGGCATCAACTGACAAGGCAACTGATCCTCTCGGATCAAAATCTGTCGATCTCTGCGTGGCCTCCTTTCCATTCAGGCCCTCAACGACTCTGCCCAACTGTTTTCTCTCCATTCACAGGACTGATCAGATGAGTTTTATCATAGTCTCAGATTCAACAACCAACCCCCTTCGCCTTCCAAATTCCTCTTCCCATTCTCCGCCCCCGGTTAACCCAGCGCCAAGCCCGCCAACTCGAGAGCTGCCTCTCCTTCTGCTGGGCCTTTGTGATAATAACAATAACTGTGTAGCAGTGCAGAGGGCTTTCTGTTGAGCCAGCGCCAGGCCGGCTGGCACAGGGAACCCTCTAAGCCTGTTCTACCATCTCCAACCAATTCCCCTCTGTCTCGGCTGGCGCTGGAGCATCACAGGCATTAAGGCTGCTATCAATGTGCTCAGCAGCAGGGGCCACCGCCACCACTCTCACACTCGCTCTATCTTTTCTCTTTCCGCCTCTCTCCCTCTCCCACTCAATTCTGAATCCAATTCAAAAAAGGTTTTATTGGCAGGACAAATAATACCTTGTTCTTCAAAATGTCTCCTTGCCTCTTCTTTTTTCTCTCTGTCTCTCTCTCTCTCTGTGCTGCGCACTTTAGTCTCTGTCTCCTGAAAGAAGTGGAATCTCAGCAGAACAAGGTGATGGCCATCAGTGTGGGCGGTAATACTTTGCATGAAGTGCATTGTGATGCATTATAAGCAGATTAGAATCATATTAGAGGTAAAGATCCACTTTTACTCTCAGTAATCCAGGATCCAAAGTCAGTCGGACTATTTTTAGGGCTGACATTCATATTGTGATTTGAAGTGCTTTCTACATCTATATTTTATTTACTTTCTAACATAGATTTTCACACAAAATCTTTTTTTTTTTTTTTTGTATTTATTATGTCTTCTTTTCAGAAATGCGTGTGAGTAAAACTTACCAAAAATAAGCTCCAGCACCTGCAGTTATGTTTTGGTGCACTGCCTATAGATCATTTTAAAACTTGGATTGCGTGTGTTGCGTGTGCCCCTGCTGGGCCTTAAAGCCTCTGAAAGCTCGCTTTTGAATCGTATGCTTTTTTAGATAACATTAAATATTCACACGGCCAAATAAGCAGTGATGAAAGTTAACATTTTGAAAAGATAATCAGGATGTTATTTGATATAATCTCTTTCCAACCAAGCCCTGCCCACTTCAAAACAGTGAGAAGCACACAAACGAGACAACTCTCATGTAAAAGTACCAAAACTGTTCGAACTCTGGCAGATTATTTTGGGTTCATGTTGGCCTAACAGTAAATTGCCTTTAAAATTCTTGCTCTTCTGCCACTCCTGACCAGGTATCTGTGTTCTATATTCTCTTGGATAGCTAACTGTGTTGTATCACAACACAGCAATTTAATACATTTGTCTTGTGCAAGTATTGTCAGTGTATGGGAGCTTATTTTTCATGAGTACTAAAGCTCTGCACAGGCCTACAGCAGAGATCCTGATCTGTACCTGAAGTTATATTTCTTCTTTATTTCATCCATTACTGGCTTACCAGGCTGATGAAACACATTGTCTCACCCATTCAAAACATAGTGCACAGTATTTACTCTCCACCTTTGGAGTGTGCATATATGAAATTTATGCTCCATATTAAGCCCTCAAAAAAATGAAAATATAGTGTGTATGTTACTTTCTGCTTACACTCTCACAATGCACTGAGTTTGACTTTATAGAAGCAAAAATTATAGTCAGGCGACTCTGCAGCTGTCAGTGAGGATGAAAAACGATAATGATATGTAAGTGTCAAAAATCTCAATTTACTGCTCACTATACAGTTAACTATTGAGAGCCTATTATATGGGGAGTAGTGAATGAATGATTTCGGACATGTGAGCTGTCTCTTTCTGTCAGTCAGAGTGGAGGACAGAATTTTCCTTATAAGTTACATTTCAAATGACCCCAAACCCACAAAGCCTGAACTGAAAGCTTACACTTTGTCAGGACCTGGAGAGTCTGGGTCAGGTTGCAGAACTCGACTACATACAGGTGTCCAGGGATTATGTATTATTTTGACAGACGTCAAATTGATCCAAACACAGAATGGTGCACTTATGAGTAATTACATAGCCTGATAAAAATCACTTCCCCTACACAGATTTAGATACTGAACTTAATGTTCACAAATGTCTGTGGCTGTCTCTCAGGTGTTGGATGCAAAATGTAACAAATTCTTAGAAGTTAAGAAACTAACTAAATACTAAGTCTGTTTTTTTGAGTTAGTAAATGAATGTACAGGCACTATATTACACATCGGATTTGTGAAGGGGGTGTTTTCAAGCTACAACAGGGTGTTAAGTTGGACGCAGGAATGAATGCTTTTCTGAAATTCTAATTGATCCTCATGTGTATTGCTGCTTGTTTGCTGTGTGCTCATTATATCACAGTCTGATTACAACAGTCATACACCCACAACGTGCCTTTAACGTGCTCCTTTATAAAGCCTTCAGGTAGAGCCAGTGCGCTCCTACCTGCCTGCATGGTGTCGAATCAGCCTGCAGACAGGCCACAGCTCCGCACATCCATTCCCACGCAGAGCCACTTGTGAAATGAACATAACAGCGTGTGTGTGAGCGCGGACCCCCGCATCACCACCACCATGACCACCTACAGAACTGAACTCACTTCATACGACCAAACACAGCCTCCCACCTCAGATGCAATAACAAACATGGCCCAAACACTTGACCGCAATTACTGAACCACAGTCAGAGAAATCCATACATAGTCATCATGGTAACCCTGCTGCCAGATGCTTAAGCAACACTGTGTGTATATGTATATTATATATATGTGTGTGTGTGTGTGTGTGCGTGTGTGATCACAATTAAATCTATACACTATCGCTGGACACAAGAAGTGTGTGAACGTGTGAAAGAAATCCAATACACTGCTGTAGCCTTAGGACTTGACACTTAAACAAGTGAGTGACACCTCAACTGTGTGTGAGGACAGTGTGTGTGTGTGTGTGTGTGTGTGTGTGTGTGGTATTAAGAGGCAGGAGAAGCTGCCGGCCCAGATGAAGACAAAGAGCCCAGCGGCTGAATTGAGCAGCAGCTCTCAGACAGGATTACACAACAGCTCTTAAAGACTGCTTTTAATAGCAAGACTCTGGATCTTATTTTCCTCCCACTCACCCCATCCAACCATCCATCCATATACTGTACATCCCCACCCACCCACCACCCCTTCCCAAGTGCTGCCCAATCCAAGCAGAAACATACAGGAATGCGTATGAGTGTATATATTGCACCAAGTGTGTGTGCATTTGTGCTTGTTTCAAATCTCATTAAAATCGCTGCCAACTGTTACAGTCCAACATGTGCGTGCATGTGTGTGTGTGTGTGCCTCTCTTTGCTCTCTCTTTGTGTTCTGTTGAGGAGTGTTATTATGATTGAATCAAGTTGTTTTTCACCTCAACTTGGAGCCTCTGTCCACCAATCAGCTCCCTTGCCAGACCAAGCCAATCAAAACCTCCACGCAAAGCTGGAACAGGAGCAGGTATCAAGCTGGGCATCCCTGGGCAGCACAAACAAGGCCCTGGGAATTAAGGCCCGCTTTAAATCCAATTTTAAAACCCCCATACCATAAAGATTGGACGGTGGTTGTTGCGGCTCTGCTCAGACCTAAATCAAATGGTGATTTTATTGAGATTAATCTGCGTCTTAATACTGCTCAATTGGAGTCTGGTATGGAGCCAAATGAGATGTCGCAGCAGGGGAAAGCATTGAAAAAACCTTGTCTGTGAGAGGGGCGAGAAGAAAGGAGACAATGGCACTTATCAGAAAATGCTGTAAGGATATGATAACATGACAGGAGAAGCAGATAAAGGATTTTGGATCACCTCAATGTCAAACACCCAGATGGTGTGAAATGCCTCTTAATCCCACTCCAACTTGCGCTTCCCCTTTCTCTGTATTCCTTCTATTGCCAGGCTGTGTCAGAAAAGCAAAACACACAGGAAGGCAAACCGCAACCTCAAAAGCAAGAAAGAATCTTAAAGGGACACTCCACCAATTTTACACTTGATGCCCAGTTTGCTTGTCATGGTGCGTGCTGCTCAGCCTGGGAAATCAATTGTATAATGTCTTCTCTGGCCCCTGAAGGAGCTTTAAAGTTTGAAAAAAAAAAACCTGATGATGTCACAATGATGTCATCAGAGTTATCTCAGCTTGGACCCAACTCTTAAAATAATTAACAGAAAGTCTGTGTTACAAATTGGAGGTGTGGGGTTTGAAGGAATGGAGCAAAGAGGGTCTAATAAAAGATGTTATTGAGTTGCATTTTGGGAATTGTAGGACAAAGTGTTTTTGGAGCTCAACCCATCGTAGGGATTAAAAGTCAGGATATCGTGGCCTCTGCTCTTTGAATTTCTTTCTTCAGTATGCCTGTTGTGGGTTCACCAACTTTATTGAGGTAAAATACTAAATCACTGGAGTGACCCTTTAACGGCCAGCTTTAAGATTGTCATTATGTTGAGTGATGTATCTGTTTTTTCATGCTCCTGAACAGAACAGTGCCAGTCAGGCAGTAAAAGCGAGTTTAACAAGAAGGGAGTTATTGAGGCTACTCCCCTGTACGGTTAGAGTTAATAGTGTGTATCCAGCATTTTAGAAATTCCCAGTGTTGACCCTTGTAGCCCTTTGATGAAACTACCACCGCTGACAAAACACTATAAAACATAAGTGGAGAAACAGCGCATCGGATTTTCAGACATTTTTTTTTCCTTCTCCTTTCCTAAAAAAAAATCTGATTCAAATATTTTTTACTTTTACTGTGTTCAGATATGACTTACATATTAGTGCACAATTTGCAAAATCTTTTGAAATGATTGGTCTTTCTCTAGATGGCTAACATTTAAAAAGCAACTGGCATGCGGAAGCAAAACTTTGCCAAACACAAAGGATGTATGAGGGGATGCTCCAGTACAGGGCTTGGAAACAAAGACCATTAATCCTCACACAGAACGGGTGGTAAATTTAAGTAGATTACAGCAACCAATCTATTAGATTAACCTCATATTAATTTGAATTTAAGGGATAATCTGTAGTTACATCTGTTTGCTCTGACACCATGTCATCATCTCTTGTTATTGTCCTTTTAAGCCCCTCGCCTTGTGCCATGCTTTCGCGCATCCTGTGCGTAATTCAACGTGCGCGCACTGGATAGCAGGGGGGCGGGGTGGCACCAAACGGTTTATCCAGAGCACCCAACCGGCAGCATGGGTGACGCTCCAAATCGGACTGGAGGCACACTTTGTCCCCCGTGTGACCCGATAACGCAGAGAAATATAGGCTTGGAACCGGACACTTCACCAATGCGTCACAGCGCGTAATTGTTGCCTACCCAAAGGGAACCGTGAAGAGGGGGAGTTCGGCTCCGTGTGGCTACTCCTATGCACAGGCTGCAAACCCTAAATACGATGAACCCAGTGAACCCTTATCCAACCATGCTCACCGCCCCTTTCCACACACTGTAGCGTGGAGTGACACGGGGACACGCCACTGACATAAATTGCTGAGACCAGGGGTCAATTATGTGGCTTTCAAATATGTAGAAAAGGAGTTATGCCGCAGACACAGACTAAGCCTAAATATAGTGCAGCTTCTCCACTAAAACCTTCACCATGTGGTGTCAGAAAATTCTTTCATGTGGCCTACCTTCCATCCGGCTGAACTGTTGCTGTCGCCCTTATCCTTGAAATAAGGAACAAAGCGAACCATCCAGTCATAAATTTGGGACAGGGTGAGTCTCTTCTCCGGGGCGCTCTCGATGGCACGGGTAATGAGGTCTGCATAAGACAGGTTTCCCCACGCGTTCCGCCGGGAGGACTTGGCTTTGCGCAGCTGGCCGGCCACGTCGAGCGCAGCCCCGGACATGCAGGCAGGAGCGGCCACGACCGGGGCCGGGGCGCCGGCTGGATGCTTGATCTCCGCCGGTGCGCCGCCTTTTCTCTCGGCCCGGCATGCGGGCACGTTGTACTGCTCCACTTTGACCGATGCCAGGGCTAGACCTCGGCTCGCCTCTTCTCCCACCGGGAAATCCTCCGGACACGGCAGCGGCCAGGTGCACGACCGCGACCGACTGTGAGGCTCAAATTCCGAATCGATATCAACCTGATGCGCATCCATGCCGCTGTTCTTCATCATCATCAGCATGATGATCTCCCGCTGAATAGATGTCAAAACCGGGCAAGGTCACTATAACAAAAAGCCTGTCAATTTTGACGTCTGCCAGTGAGTTAAAATGCCCAAACTGGTCCGTTTTACAAAGAAAAAATGTATTGTTTCACACACAGAGATGATGAACCAGTATGAAAAAGCCGGCAGCGGTGTGGGATATTATCATTCTCCTCAGTGCAACAATGTGGCATCACATCAGGACAGATGAAGGTGTATCCGAGGCATCAACAACAGTATCAGTCTCTCTTCCATGTTAATTAAACAACACCGGCTGTGTGGCTGCATGCAGGACCAAGTGACGGTCAAACATCCATTCTGAGAGCACACACACTTGGAGAATGTCTCTGTGCTCGCTCCGGCTGCAGCAACAGTTGATCCCTTTGACAGATGAGGTCCAGTGCAGGTTAAAAGGAACGTTTATCAAACTCCCCAAATTAATTGACTTTGGAATGTTCTCCACACTCAGATCTCAGCTTTACTACCGTCTTTCTGCGGATTGGTCTGTGACCGGCTTCAGCTGAAACTCACTGCGAGCGCAATTACTCCCTTAGAAATAGAAACAGGCTCTCATGAATCATTTATGTGAAGCCGTGAATTTCCAGACGAGAAAAAAAAAAAGCCCTCGTGGATTTGATTTGGAGCATCCTCTGTCTCCGCTGCACGCCGCCAGACGCCTCACTTGCTGTTGGTATCACTTGGTATTGGTGTGATATTTCTACCTTTGTCTTTAGCTTTCCGTTCACATGTCACATGGGTACCGTCTCTCTGCCTCTTGCTCTGCCTTTATACTACAAGCCTGTGTCTCTGAAGGCTTCAAGCCACTTAACTGTAGCTTGGAATAAAGTGGAATAAGTGCTGCTTCCATATAATTGGACGCCGCCTGGATCAAGTCACTCCCTCCAGAACAGGTTTCCAGAAGAGGAGGAGTGTGTGTGTGTGTGTGTGTGTGTGTGTGTGTGTGTGTGTGTGTGTGTGTGTGTGTGTGTGTGTGTGTGTGTGTGCGTGCGTGCGTGCGTGTATGGTGGGGGTGATATTCTCAACAATGCATTTTCGAGAGGCAGTGCTTCATATACGCACTATACACACAAATTCAACCACATACTTAGTTTATCATGTTTACAGCCCATTTTTTAACAAGTGCCAATCACCCAGAGGTTTAATTCGGTTGTTGCTGATGTAAGATATTTACTTTATTTTCAAATTGATATGTTTTAATGTGTGAAATTCTGCCTGCCTGACTGTGTTTTTAAGAAACCCCACAGGCAATAATCTATAATTTACATCAGTAGATCCTCATGAAGGTTACACATATAATTCATAATGGCCTTTGGTCAACATTTATGTATTTTCTAGTGCAGTAATCCATCAGTAAGACATCTGTACAGCTGCAAATAACTGAGTAAGTTCATGTATAAGTCATTAATAGGCTCCTATGTCCCCGAGCCAGAATTTTACCAATAAAGAGGTCATGAGCATCCCCACCAACGAAAGGAAGTGACTTTTTTTTTTTAAATGTAACCCTGTTCTGAAGCCTTCCCCACACTCACTGTTCTGGGGTAGAAATGCTGAATTTCTTATTTGTTCATTATTATTTTTATTATTATTATTATTATTATTATTTTTGGTCAAATTTAAATAAATCCAAGCAAGAAATACGGGATTCATAAAATATTGCTGATATGTATGTTTTTACTGACAAGAAAATAACTATTGGACCATTCTGCAAAACCTGCACATGGTAACCTTGGCGTGCCAAAGGTTCGTGAAAGTTTGTGGTTATGGTTATAAACTATAGTTAAAGTATGGTTAGGATTGAGAAAATAAAGCATTTGGTTAAGGTGAGGGACAGACTGAGGTGACGTTTCGTAAAATGCCTGTTAATCGCAGGTCTGTGAAGGGATTCTGGCCCTGTGCATGAACATTACATGTAACAACCCTATATGCGCTCCATTATGTAAAGGCCACACTACTTCCTGCATTGGCACTGAGCTGAGTTTCTGGCACCAGGATCTATGGTTGAAACACTAAACTTACACGTGGGTTCCTACTGTCAAAAGGCAAGGAAGGTTCCTGAGTTCCTGAAAAGGTTCCAATGGTCTCTGGAAAAGTTCTTGGGAGAAAGTTTTTATTACGCTATTTATAAGAAGTCAAATTCAGTCATATTCAGTTCTAAATAAAATAAAAATAGCAGCTTTATCAGCTTATGAATTCTACAATGAGCATGTTTTTAAATGTAGATGTAAACTCCTATAGATTGCTAAAACATCCAAATCTCTCTCTCTCTCTCTCTCTCTCTCTCTCCTCTCTCTCTCTCTCTCTCTCTCTCTCTCTCTCTCTCTCTCTCTCTCTCTTTCCCTCTCTCTTACAACACACACACACACGCAAAACTAATAATAATAATCTAAGAACATGACTTCATTGTCCTCAATTGCTCCTTTATGACCAAATAGCTCTTGGAACTATGGAGGCACTTGGACTAAATGGAGGGACTAAGAGTCCCCCTGCATGTTTCCACTCCCAGTTGTCGGGTCTGGGGTTGGCCAGTGACAGACATCACGCGTTGCAGACGCCACCCCAATAGTTCCTTGGTCATCCAAAAGTTTTACCCCCAGAGCAGGCACTATTTTGGTACCAGGAACCATGACTGTGAGACTACATTTAGACCGTGGCTCCTCTGGTCACAACATGAGTGGATATGGGCTGAATGGTAGCTGCTAATGGTGCTGTTTTCTCCACAGTCGATGTGTTGTGTTCACATTTCCACCATCAAAATATTCAACATTGTCAACAATCTACTTTGTACTTTACTTTTTTAATCACCTAACCTCTCTCAGCGTATTAACTAACAAATTCATGCATTGTAAGAAACTCAAATGCATTACGGCCAATTATCACACGGGGAGATTCTTCCCATTTGTGGGGTCAAAGAATCAAACTACCAGCTCCCCTCGCTGTCTTTGTCACACAGCATCGCCTTTGGTGGGTCTGAGTTCATGAAACGGGCTCCATCAATAGCTGCTCTGTGAGTTGTAAGCTCCTCTGGAAACCTCCAACACTGATAGAGGCTGCCACTCTCTGACAGCCGGTTGTCAGTGACAACCATAACCTCAAATGCACCTAAATGGAATGCTTTCATGAGGACTAAATAGGCCTATCAACATGAAGAGAGCGAGCGATCGGTGTTTGTGTGTGTGTGTGTGAGTGTGCGTGAGAGAGAGAGAGAGAGCAAAACAAAAAGTAGAGAGAGATGCTGTAAATGGGAACAAACAGAGGGAAAATTCAAAACACATGGCTCTGCGGTTTCAAGAGGAGATTTTTATGCACCGCAGAGAAGTTGTAACAGGAATGTGGTGTGACTCCTATCATATGGAATGAAAACACTGAAACTGTGCCAGCAGGGTGGATATAGGGTGTTCAGCTGTGGCTTAGAGCAAAGTCCTCGTCATCATAGCTAGGTGATGTACCGCCGCAGCATAAACATGAGAAACATGAGTCACATGGCTGGACGCGACATGAGGCAGACAGAGAATTGCATGGTTTCACACAGGGGGAGTGGATTTGTCAAAGATACTGTAGCTGTTTGTGCAAAATATGAAGAAGAAGAGCCTGAACATTCAGCTCTTACAAGAAACATTTGTGTATGTCGCTGTTTCGTTTCCAGCAATTATTTGTCAGATTAAGTGATTCTCTCAAATGGATTTGTGTGAGATTTATGTTTATCCATTGTCCCTCTATTTTCTCAGCATCAAATATTGATGATATGCATATTGACTGTCACTGCCACCTCCCTCAAGCTGTCTCTTCTTATTTATCCCACAGTTCACTACTACCCAAATGAAGGGATGTAGTTAAAGGTAAATAACTTACAACACCAAAAATGTGTTTACAAATGCTTTGATATCCGATATTTGGGGAAATATGCTTACCATTGAACCTACAGTCACATGAGAGGAATGATATTAATTCAATCTCTGGGTGTCTCGTCAGTTCTCGGGCATATTAGCCTAGCTTAGCACAAGCACTGAAAGTAGGGGAACCTGTTATATCGCAGGTAAAGTGAAATTCCTTTCATCATCTCCAAAGCTGCCTTATTTACATGTTGGGAGCTTTTCACCAGAAACATGACATCCTGTGGTTAAGTTGTGCCTGACAAGCAACTTCTTGTGATCACACAAATAATGACTGCCTGTAACGTGATGTCATAAAATCTCTTAGAGAGGCATTTGGTGGGGATGGTTTGACGACCAAAGTATTTTCACTTTAAACAATTGGTTTCTTTTGACTATGACCACAATCTTTCCTGAAGCTCAAAGAAGTTTTAGCTGCCTACACCTAAGCAAACCTTAAAGCTGTACTGCTTAATATTTCTGTGATTAACAATGGATCAAATGACTATGTTTAACGTGAGAGGTTACTCATAGTGACAAACCCACAGAGTCCTCAGCTCTACAAAGGGTTCCACCATCTTTCAGCTCATTGGTTTGTTTTTTTTTTTGTTTTGTTTTGGTTCAGTCTCACTGCTCTCATCAAGCTCATTTCCAGCTGCAGGCAGCTGTTTTCAGCGGAAAAGCTCTGAAAAACTCTCTGCACAGCACCTGACCAGCATCAAACAGTAAGCTGGTTGGCGGCTAGCCAGAAACTCTACTCCAAATGAATACTAATGTTGCTCCGTGTCTACGAGCCTAGGCAAGGATTTGCTAACACACTCACCACAACAGTTTTATAAGGTGATAATATGTCATTATCGTGTTTATAGGCAACACAACCGTGTTCCACTGTCCCCATGTGGCCAAAAGATGATTCAATGCAGCTTGACCCATAAAGGTGGCAGATCAGTTTCATCAACATTTATGTGGTTGTTTTGTAAGGCTACGACATGACCTACTTTGTCATTTAGGTATGGAGACTTGTTGTGAAATGCATAAACCGCAGTGTCTTGTTTTTGCATTTTTGTTTCTACATTGCATGAGAAGGGAAGCTTTGGAGTTGGAAGACATATTTTTATACCGTTGACAGAGTAAGGCTAGCGGTGTCCCCCTGTTTATTGTTTTTGTGCTAGACTAAACACATCCCAGACCATCCTGGTTCTGCAAACAAAGAGATGAGGTTTATTCTGATCTTTACGATGATAAATAGGCTTTTTCTTCAAATGTCTGATTGCTCTTTAAAATTTGTGGAAGCAGCATGGTAAGTGGTGTCCACTTTATGAAGGTTTCTGTACATGAAAAGGGGTTCATAAATGTGATATGTTCACCTTCTTTTCTGATAAACTAATTGATTTTTCTTTTCTCTTGGCAGTTGTTTGCATTAAGCTGATCACCAAATGGGACTCAGGGGTTACCCTCTTTTTAACACTACACCACTAACTATTCCAGAGCCCCGCACACCTTGGAGTGAACACTAATTGCCTCTTCTCCACGGGTCTTCCACCTTCATTTTCATGCCTTATCCAGTGAGCCAGTCAGTCAACCTGCAGGATTATTGATGTGTTTACTGGTGTAGGGGGATGCCACTCCCTGCCTTGGGAAACCCTGAGGCTTTCAACTGTTGAGCAATACTGACTGCTGCCACCGACGCCTCCAATCAGGAAAGTTGGGATGTGCTCTTCTGTGCTCATAATGAGGCAAAACAGAAAGAAAGAGATGGTTGCACCATGAGTTTTTGACTCACCTGTTTCACTTCATTTAATCATCAAGCTGAGTCTCAACCATTGCCCACGGATGTCTTCATGCCAACCCCACACAAAGGAAATAAATCTGTTAAGACCTTGCAGCTCCTGCAATGTGCTTGAACCAGAAACTTCTCAAGGAGAAAAGTTGTTTAATGAAACTTAGCAACTTAAAATAAAACTATGAATATCAGATGGAAGATTTAAAGCTATACTGAGCAGGGTTTTTCCCAAAAAACAATGTATGCACTCATACAAAAGTAATCCCTCTCAATCATCATGACCCACTAGAGGTGTGTAGCCCCCAGTAACAGCATATAGGTGAGCTTGAGATTTATGAAAACATTGCAACTAGGTGCCAGACCATGAGCAGCAAACATCCAAAAATGGCGGATACAACACTGAAAAAATGCAAATATAACGAGGCGAAACACCAAGCAAGCAAAGCTCTTTGATCTGAGAATGAATCTGGTGTTGGTTTTCACCAGCTGGCGAGCACTGAAGGAGAGGATGAAGAGTGACGTGGAATTGGCCTGTTTTCTGTTGGACAGGTAGCTGCCGGCGGTTAGCTTAACTTGCTAAATCAGCTTTTCCATTAAAACAAATCTAACATTCCTACTACTCCTAATAGCAGCTTAGAGTGTACGTTTAAGTGCTAACACTAAGTCCTACAATCAACCAATGCAACTAACTTTAGGTTTTGGAATATAAGCCTTAAGCTTTGTGTCATTCTGGCTAACAAACAAGTCACACCAGTTACTGCAGCAGGCCAAAATCAAAATAGCATACTGACCATCAAAGACTTAATGATCATTTGTAAACTTATAGATTTATGTCAGTCACTGCAGGTGTGTGAGGCAGCATACTGGGCCATGTGCTTCTGGTGGCACTGAACCAAAAAGGAGGGGCCAAGTTTGAATGTTGTTTTTACAAACAGTACCCAACAATTCCTGCACAGCATACCTTTAATAAACCAGAATTATACTCTAAAGCAGTATTTGGCTAGAGGGGAGCAGGAAAAAAGCTGTAAAAACAACACTGACCTATAATCACTGTAAAGTTGATATGCTGAACGTGTTAATACACATCCATGAGACACAGAACAACATTAGCGTTCATTTTGTGTTGTGTTCCTGCACAAAATCCCAACATGAACTCTCCTTTTAGTTCTGTTTTGGTCTCCACAAAGTCCCGAGAAAAATACCTGGCTGCTCCTACGTGAATGTTTCCTCGCTGACCTTGTCTGCCTGCTGTTTGGTGGTGGTGCCGGTTAAAGTACTTTTTGCTGACAACTCCTGCTGCTGCTGCTGGAAATGAGGTTATGGGAGCACAAGACTGAACCAAAACAGTAAAGTTGTGAGCCATAAAACCAAAACCCTGAGCTAAAAGATGCTAAAAAGCTAAAGAGCTTCTGTGTGGGTTTATTACTGTAACATCATCGTTTCATCCATTGTTAACATAAAACCTTAAGAATGAATACAAGTGTTAATGAGCCTTGGCAAAGGCTAATACAGCTAAAACATGTTGCTTTTTTAAATCCAAAGCTTACAGCAGCTCAAGTCATTAATTAGGACATATTCAACAAAAAAAGCTCTAATGGCTGAAATGTTTGCATTTTTTAAAATAAAACCTGCATAGTGTTTGGCGTCTGTCTAGTTGGCAATCTCTGGGTTAGGCTACACACTTGCTTTGGGCAGGTCAATTACTGTACTCAACTTAGTTTCAATGTTCAGCCTTAAACAACCTCCCTTTTTTTTCTCTCCGTCAGTCCATAATCCTTCCCCCCAGCCCTCCCTTTTCTTTACAACCAACCCCAGTTACATAAGACTGCCGAAACTGTTGTTTTCAAGCGGGACTCACTGCTGTGTGCGGAAACTGTGGGAGTAGAGGGTTGGGCATCTCAGCCCGTACTCTGCCAATGGCCATCCCAGGAATGCATCCTCTCTGTGGGTCTGGGCCACAGCCAACCATGTGGCCTCCCAATGTCACAGAGGCGCTGAGACAGAAAAAAGACAGAGCACTTTTTTGAGGGTTTTTTCCCGAAAAACAAAAAGCTCCATTTTGCTCCCATATTGGCCGTACATGTTGAGGTTGTCTAATACTGTGCACGTGTACACTTTCTTCTGCTTTTTATAGGTAAAAACCACAACATTGTGTTGCGCCTGCCTGCCTCACAGCCCTTTGATGAATACAAATACAATTTTTGTAATATTTAAAGAATCCCCCTCAAGCAATGTTCAATGGTGAAAGGGTTCAAGCAGACGCAGTGACAGACTTCTCTCTGCCGTACCTGACATAAAGAGGTTTAGCTAACACAACCCGACACCTACTGTTAATCCTATTTCAAATTGCACTCTCAACCATGAAATCCACTCACAAGAGAGAAAAATACACAGTGTTGCAGTGCAGAGGTGTTACAAAGATAATCTTTCCCCTGCCACTTTTCCCCACTGGCTTTAAAGCAACAAAAGCAGGTAGGTACAATTAAAGCACGGGTAGGTCTTCTGAGCAAAAAATAAAAAAAAGCTAAGGAGGGTTAGGATTTTGTGAAATTAGGTTATGTGGGGAATAAAAAGGGGAATGGTATCACACTGTGTCAGCGGGCGGTGCCAGACATATGGCAGACATTGGTGGTAACCACGCTGTACGGTTTTTTGCCAAAGCTTGATTTGACCCAGTCCTAGAAAGCTTCCTGATGGTGGTTGCAGAAAGCTAATCACATGAACTCTTCCAGGCCTTGCGGTCTGGTAACCCAGCACTGATCCCAGAACACAGGCATGGGTCTGGACAGGCGTTTTTCAGTACAGCACGGCCTCTGCACGACCGTCACAAGGGTTCACACAGAGGAGCAACAAGAACAAAACTGGGCTTCTACCAACAAGTCCTCCAATTTAAACAGCACATTAGGCTGAGGTTCAAAGATCATTCTTGACCTTGGACATGGGGTTAAGGAAACAACCTCACTCATTTACGAGCTGCTCTGGAGCTATTGATCATATTACATGATCTTTGTCAGCAGTTTTTATGAACTGTCCAAATTTACATTTCTTTCATTTCTTAAATAACTTCCTGTTCATGTTGGCTTTAAAGCTGAGATTTGAAGTATTCTTTGACTCTGATGATGTCATAGTGATCAGGATTGTCACCGTTTAGGTCCTTGTTACAAACTCAAATGTGGAGTTTGAAAGATGTGGGCATTTATCAGGCAGGGAGGGCCTAATGACCAATGCTCTTAATGTTGCATTATGAGAAAAGGCAGAATCCAGAATTTGGGGGTGGGTGCCACTCAAACTAAGGAGTAAAAGTCAAGATCGCTCTCTGTTGCTTTCATGTTGACAAACATTTGAGTATGTCTCTTCTGTATGTAAACAGTATGTCACCATTTTTATGAAAGTGTAATACTAAATAGCTACCAAGTACTCCCTTAAAGGTTTGCTGAAATTCAGGCAACTAAAAATACTTCATTAAGGTTATGGAACGATTGTGGCCATGGCTAAAAGAAAGTTTACTTTTGGTAGTAGACTGGATACAATCTGTGGCCTCCTTCACTGACAGTCTCCACTCCACAAATGAGCGGTTTAAGATACCAAACTTTGGTCTGATACTCATGATCTGGGATCTTTTTCAGCTGAAGAAACTGCACAGTTTAGTGTTTCTTCCTGTTTATTCATGACAAGGTTGTACAAGCTTCTGAATACACGTAACAGCATAAAAAGTTAAGAGCTGAACAGTGGCTAGACAATACTTAACTATTTAGTAAAAAACAGCATAGACCCAGTACAGTTGCTTCTCATGCACAACTTCTAAACTTCTGACTAAAGATATAAAAAACTAACTGAGAACAACATTTGGTGTGGATCGCAGCCAGTGAGGGGGCTGCAGGCTGACAGGAGACTATAAAGAAAGGCAGTAGACAGTACAGGAGGCCGGCTGTGACAGCGGATGGCAGGGTGGGTGTCACCAGGTACGATTCCCCCTGTCTCGGTGTATCTCAAGAGTTTCGCCTGGCTGATCAGGGACGACAGGACCGCTGCTCCCAACCTTCAGTCAGCTGTCACACGAGGTCACTGCAGAAGACAAAGTATGCAAGTCACACACTGTACAGGCCAGACACAAGTCGGCTACATGCGTCGGCATTCAGTGGTGTTCGCTTGTGCTGCATGTGAAGTTTGACACCACCCGTTGCTTTCAGCCCAGGAACAGGCTGGCGTGGGCCGACAGGAAATGATGTTGTGCTGAATTTAATTTCTCTATAATTTCTATTATCTTGGCGGTCACGGGTTAACACTGGGGAGTGAAAATGGAGGAATAAAAACACAACAACTTGGATTAGAGAGAAAAAAATGAGGGAGTTCAGAGGGTCGTATATCATTAAGCAATTGAGAAAGTTAATTAGGCAGCTCTGATAATTATTGCCATGGCAACCTGAGCGCACTCATGCAGATTTGATTAACGAGGTGCCATTTATCTGTACTGGCTAGACAGCAGGGCCTGCACAGAGCTTGAGAGACCCCTAAAGGTGGAAGCTATGTATGCTTAATTCACAGCCACGATGTACTCTTATATTTTATTCAGTGCATACAGAATACAAATTGCTCCTACTGTGGAAGAAAAAGCTGATAATGTAACACAGCTCAGTGCATCACTCAAGAGAGAAATCTGAAGTGAAACAAAGCTTTAGTTTTCTATTTTCCCCTCATTGTCTCATACTACTGACACAGAGTCTGAAAAGTGAGGCTGCTGAGACGGTTTACCATTAAAATAAATTGCATTTCTATATCCATAAGAGACTGTCAATGGCATATGGTATTGCAAAACAAATTTGAGTGTTAAAAAAAAAAAAAAATGAGATTTACATCCAGAGGAGTGTGCAGTGAAGGAGACATTGGGGGTGTTTGTGGATTACAGTACCCATGTTGCCCTCTGGTGGAAAAACAACATCATTTTAAGCTTGCGTGCTTTGCTGCTGAAGGGTGTCTGGAGTCTTGTTTAGCAGCAGGCAGCATATTGTCAGGCACAGAGACACTTCATTATGTGGTGGGGACAATTATTAATGGCCGTAAAGAGAGCACAGTACAGCAGTAATGTGAAAAATAAAGCAAAAAAAAAAAAAAAAAAAAAACTGCCTGGGAAAAGATGAGCCAAGTCATTTCAAAAGCAATGCCTGTCACCAATCAGGACACAATTCAAAAAGAAAGAACAGATAGGTGCTCAAAATCTTCAGAGAATATTTTCATCAACATGGGGAGAAAATGACACATTTAGCATGTGCTAGAGACATGCTATCAAAATCAGTTTGCTGGAGAAAAATCACTTAATTAGCACTCTCAAGGGTTTTTTTTTTTTTTTTTTTTTTTGGTGCCATAGATGGGACCATTAGCAGCATGCAGACAAAAGTGAATACATGAAAGTAAAGTAAGCTGAATGGGAGATTTCTCCAGGGACCTGCTAATCCTCCTCCACATCATTTCACACACAGCCAAGTGAGAGGTATGGATTATAGTTTATTATACAAATATCAAGCATAGATGAATTCTAATAACAGTCATATCAATTAAAGTCCTCTCACTCAAGTGTTGCATAAATATCTGACAATGGCACTTGCTTAGAAAGCCACTGGTACAAAAATAGAAAAAAGAGAGAAAAAAATAACATTGATTTTACTGTCACAAATACCGTTTCTTTATTGAGTGTCTTTGAAGTCAGTCTTCACCTGCAGTTCATAGCCTTGTCACAGTCTATTACAGGTATGTCTACTATTCCTTTCCTGGCTGGTGACATTTTCTTCCTATTTTTATGAGTAAATCAGCTACTGACCAAATATAATTCACACAAAGAACAATTTACACAGACGGTATTCAGGAAAACATATATGAGACAGAAAGGAACATGAGAACTTTTAAGGCAACACTTAGTGCAATGTGTAGTACTGTAAAACCAGTGTATCAGTTAAAGACACAAATGTCAGTTTAAACAAGTATTTCAAAAGTAAGAGTAAACTTAAAAATAATAATATACAAATTCAAAGCAAATTATTTTCCTGCTATCGAGGTCACAGCTTACAGTAACACTATTTTATTTTGCACCGTTCAGAAGAGGTTCATTATAAATCTCCATGTAGGACTCCATAAAGGTCCACTGTTATCTCAATTTTATTACCAGTCATATGAGAAAAAGACAGAGCTGTAGTGTAAGTAGATATTAAAGCTGCAATATTCATTATTTTCGTATAAACGATGGCATTTATGGCTATGTGTAATATGAAAGGGGATTCCTATATTTGCTAAATGAGACATTATCACCAAACACTGCAGTTCCCATCGTCTGTACAAAGTCTTTCAGTGTCTTTTAGCTCATATTTTGTTTGTTTTGTGTTTTTAGCCCACAAACTCTGCTCTCATCAACCTAAGCATCCAGCATCCAACAGTGACCAGAAGAGAAGGAAAGGAAGAAAGGAGAAAAGAAAGGAGAGGGACCATTGGACTTGAATTTGGTGAGCAGAAACATCACCAAATGAAAATGATCATCTGTTTGCTAACGAGTCCAGCACATCTTTACGTTCCATTTGATTTGGTGACAACCATGCTTATGTTCTTGGCTTATTTATAGACTGTTACGTTTAGTTTCATTAAATTAAATGACATTGTTTAACAATATAACAAGTCATTGTGCTGTATTTCTCTACAGCAACTACCAGCTCCAACAAGCTATTTGCCAGCTAATTAACATTAGCTACAGGGTAAATCAGATTGTCGATATTATCAAATGAAGAGTGTAGAAACTTTGGCTCAATAAATCAAGACTCTGAGTGTACAAACGCTTCTAAAGCAGACAAGAATGAGACAGCATTATTTAACTCCTCAGGCAGCATAGTTAGCACGCTAGTTATCAAAGATAACTGAAAACAAAATTGATCAAATGTGAATCTAAAAATTGGACTGTTGCAAGATGAAATCAACATAAAATGCATCAGCAGTGATTGGTTATGTGATACAATCAGTGTGATAAAATAGCCATTACAATGTAATAAACACAAAAAATATTTTACACTGTTAGAGTAAGAGTCCCTGTGCATCACCTGAGAGTCCTCTACATGAGCAAGGAAGGTGTAGGCTTCTTTCCTAGGCCGGGCCTCTTTGCCACATTTCTTTTTGCAGGATTTATTTAGAGGATTTGCAGTGTAAGGTCCTGATGCAGGAATGGTGTTCAGGGTAAAAGGGGGCTCTGCTCAGGTGGGTGTCATATCCAGTGGGGTGGTCAGTTGCTCCCTTTTTCTAAGTAATTTCAAAGGTTACACAGACAACAAACTACAACAAATTAGTTCATTTTGTCCATACAGACACAAATCAAAGAGCAAATATTCAATTTGGTCAAAAAGGGAAATAAAATATGTCCACCACATGGACATGAGATGGATGTAAAGACCCTAATGTGCAAACTAAAAAAGGCCTTCTGTTGCCATTATAAAATCCTCAGGCTACTAACAGATTCCCGAGGGCATTAACAAATTCAGTAATTCACTAGATAATGCCCCAATGATTGAATGACACAGAGTGACGTGAAATGACAGTCGTCATTCAGAGAGTGAAAACTAATGTTGCAGGCAATTTAGATCAGCAAGATAAATTTGAGAACATAATCCAGGCAATCTTATCATCCTTTTGAACATTTCTTCACTATATAAGAGGTTTGTGTTGTCTTCACACAGGCATGGGCCAAATCATGTCATTCACGATAACAGCAGAATAAATCTGATGGCAAAAGTTGTGGAATCACAATGCTTTGATGACATATTCATGTTATGACTCCTTACAGCAGCATGGTGACAGTAAGGTTTCTGCTGACATCATCAGTTCAAAAAAGCACATATGTGTATGAAAAACACAATGGCTCATACACCATCATCAAGAAACTACACTGACCAGGAGACAAGATGCATCAGGATCTGTCTGGGTCAGCTCAGCTGACAGTGAGTGATTGATCACTACACTGTGTGCTTGCTTTGCAGTAATTAATCAGTGCAGCACATCAAAATGTCAAGAAAAAAAACCCAGAGTTCTTAAAGTTGGGAAAAACAGAGTCAAATGGCTTAATCAGTCATATTCAAGTTCACTACACAGGCAATCAAAGATAATCAGCAGCTGGAACCCTAAAACGTTTAGAGTTTTCTGACACGTGTAATAAAAGCACAACCTCATACTAACCTCACTTTTAGTGTTAGCCTCATACTTCAATTTATTGGGAGAAATCAAACAGCAACCACTGGCACTGAAAAATTAAGGCAACACAGACATGCCAAAAACTGCAGTTCCTCAAATGGCCACTTGAGGCTCACTACAAAAGTGTCAATTCCCATAGACCCCCATAGTGAAAAGGCCAACTTTACAGAAGAAATAAACACGTTTACAGCCTGGTACAAAGAACAGTTTTGCTCCCTGTAGCTAATTTCCCAGTTCTTGACAACTGCACAGGCTTAAAGTTATGCATAGTTATGGGCATGGCTGCTCTGAGTGACAGCTAGCCACGTTCCACCCACGCTCCAGCTCTTCACCCATTTTTGGATTAGCTGGGAGTTTAGCGGAGTCAGGCACTGCCAAGATGGTGACAGCCAGAGCCATCTTCACGGAGCTTCACAGTGTCTCATCAGAAATCTGTGGGTGATGTCACACAGACTACGTTTATGTTTTATACAGTCTATAGGACAAATGCTGCCTGAATCAGGTTGCTGAGGAGTTCAGCAGAGGGGTCAGGTTCTATTGTCTGTGACAACAGAAAAGAAAGAGGAGCTGAATTTCGTCCTACAATCTGTTCAATTAAACCAATTTTTATGGAAGGAATAGCACATTCAGTATTATTTTTGTGTCTCTGGTGGTGACCCTGATGACTTCATCTTCATCCCTGAAGGACACACAGGTACTCCTCTTCCCTCATTGGGCCACTGGATGTCCAAGCTGACCTCGTCGATGGTTGGTTTTGCATCCAGATCAGCACAAGAGAGTCAAACAATCTTGTCCCAGGTGTTTTGGAGGAATATACAGTATGAGCCAGAGAGGAATGAATTCGTATTCAGGTTGTCCAAAAGCATGGACTCATATTTGGATTCAACAAAGGCAATTCCAAAAAAGTGACAGTGGAAGACACTGTATAAAAAAGAATACCATCCTTTTTGGCCTACTGAACAGAATACAGTACAAAGGCATACATATACAAACATGTTCATGTTCAAACTACTGAACTCTCATCTTTTTAGTAAATAAACACTCATTCTGAATTTGATGCCTGCAACATGTTCCAAAGGTGGGACAGGGCCATGTTACCCACTGACACTCATTTGGGTTTTGAAAGCTAAAGTCTTTCCCATTCTTTCTGAAATAAGACTTCAGTTGCTCAACAGTCTGAGATATGTGTTGTCATACTTTGCACTTCTTAATGCACCACACAATCACAATGGGAGACAGGTCTGGACTGCAGACAGGCCAGTCTGCTAGTTGCTGTAATATGCAGAATGTGGTTTGGCATTGTCTTGCTGAAATAAGCAGGAAAAGATGTCTGGATGGCAGCAAAGCCTGTATGGACCTTTCAGCATTAATGGTGCCTTCACAGATATGCAGGTTATGCCATGGGCTCTAACACACCCCCGTACCATCAAAGAGCTGGATCTTCAGCTGAACGCTGCTAACAATCTGGATGGACCATGATTTCCAAAAACAATGTGAAATGTGGACTTGTCAGACCACAGTAGAGCGTGGCTCAGGCCACATATTTCTGTCTGAACCCAATCTGTCAGAGAGAATAGTTACTGAGTCCACCTTGTTTTTTACATCCAGACCTCTCGAGCCTGATGCAGTTCATGTAAGATGAAGCTCTGAGGCTGTGTATCCCCGTCACACAAGTGTTGGTACAGTTTGTTGGATACAGTGTGCCTGTTCACCCTGATTACATTTGTAGGAACCTTGTAAATGACTATCAAAAGGTATTGTTTTATGTAGGCTACAAGTAGTTTTTTTTAAACACTCACACACACACACACACACACACACACACACACACACTATGCCATGTCATCAGCACTTAAAAATCTAATCAAATTTGATGTTTGCACCATGGCAGACGAGGGAAGTCGGCAGTGTTGATGTTGTTCATATGTGGCTTTCAATTTGCATGCTAGTGTATAATGTGTGGTCCAGGGAAAAAAAAAAAAAAAAACAGGAAGCAAACCCAATATGCAGACCAAACAAAAAGGCAGGGCGGAAGCAGTTCAAATTATTTATTTTACAAAATAAGACAACAAAGGACTTATAGGTCGGTGAAACTGGTGAGAAACAAAACCAAATGTCCACACAACCAGCAAAACCTCCAATGAAAAAATGGTGACCAGTGTCCAACAGTCCAAAAAAACAAAAGCAAGGCACAGATCCACAAACAGGTAATCTAGGAAATCTCTTACAGGAAATAGTCTACAAACTGACAAAGAACAGGTTCACCACATACAAAGGATGAGCCGACAAGGACAAAGGGAAACACCCTCACTTAAATAGACACAGGAGAAGAACTAATTAGACACAGCAGACATGAATCATCAATCACGAGGGCGGGAAAACACAGGAAGTAAAGTAAAATCTGACGTGAGGGAAGACTTCAAAATAAAACAGGAAGTGGCAAAACTGAACAGACCAGATCATGACAGCTAGAGTCTTAACTTGCATTTGTAGATGTAGCGACAAACTGTGTTTACTGACAATGGTTTTCCCAAACCCATGTAGTCATATCCTGTGTACAATCATGTTGGCTTTTAACACTGCCTGAGGGATCAAAGGTCACGAGAATTCAGTTTGAATTTTTGGCATCGCCCCTCACATACAGAGATTTCTTCAACTTTTCTGAATGATATTATGGACTGTAGATGAAATCCCTAAATTCCTCGCTCCATCCTGGCTTGTGAACCACTGAGTCTTTCCAGGATGCTCCTTTCATGCCCAATCATGATACTATCACCTGTTACCAATCAACCTGTTTACCTGTGGAATGTTCCAAACAGGTGTTTTTGGAGTGTTCACAACTTTCCCAGTCTTTAGCTGCTCCGGTCTCAACTTGTTTGAAATGTTTCGCTGCATCAAATTCAGAATAAGCAGATATTTACAAAAATCAATGAAGTTGAAAAATGTTGGAAAACATTACATTCGTTGTCTTTGTGCCATTTTTAATTTATGTCAGAAAGAATTAGCAAATGATCCCATTCTGTTTTATCTGTTTCACACAGCAGCCCAACTTTTTGGAATCTGGGGTTGGAAAACCAAACTGTTTGTTCTCAGCTGTTGGACTTTAGATTTGCTTTGTGGGGTTACCTCCTTTTGTCTAAAATGAAAACCAGCACCAACCTGCAGCTATGAATTATTCATATCTGTACAACTGTCAATCATCAGCTTTGTCAGATCTCAAGAATGCAGTTTTTCTTTGGCAAATGCATTTCAAGTTTGGAGCTGCTCACATTCAGGAGTTTTGCAAAAAAAAAGGATTCCTCTTTGAATCCAGACTTTTTTAACACCCTGCTGAGAACCAACAGTAGCAAACAAAGATTGAATCTGCACACGTCTATCTCCATCTCCTCTTCAGGCAATCCCAGCAGGGCTTTCAGTTCTTCATCCTCCCCTGCCTTCAGCTCCCCTGGTGCGGCTCTGCCTTGGGTCTGGGTTTTCTTCCTGAGAATGTGGACTCGTGTAGATGCCCCGAACGACACGGTGGAGTCTAATGGAACCTGCTGGGACTTGTGTGGTTCCAGGCGTATTCATCCCAGGAAAGTCCCATGTGCTGAACAAGAAACGGTACAGCCAAGGACTGTTTTCATTCATTTCTTTAGTATGGAAGGAAAAAAGTGAGGCATTGAAAAGAGACAAATAGCAGAGATGACATCAGAAAACTGGCCGATGTGATTTTTTTTTCTACCTCCATTTTTATTCTATGACCAGAGAAACTAATGCATATCAACAGAAGTTCAGAAACTTTAAACGATGGATCTCAAGTCATATATTTTCAATTCTCAAAGAATGTGTAACGTAAAATGATTTACACATAGTGATAAACCCACAGAATTACAAAATAACTCTGCAGTTCCTCAGCTGTACGGAAGGCTTTAGCATCTCTCAGCTCATTATTTTGATTTTATAGCACACAACTTTGCTAAAGCTCTGATAAACCCACTGAACAGTGCCTGCCCAGCTCCAAACAACAAGCAGACAAATTTACAGGCTGACAGTGAACTTAATGGAACATTTAACAGCTAAAGAGCCAGGTCATTTTCTCAGGAGTTGTTGGAAAGTAGATGAAAGGTGACTCCAAATGAATGCTAATGTTGCTTTGTGTTAGCTGGATATGTAAACAGGCCATGTAATGATAGGAGGCATAAATGGCAACATACTACATTAAGAACACAAACTGTGGTCTCCTGAGTGAAAGCCATCTCATACAGACACTAAAGCGTGCTTTATGTCTGTATGAGACGCTAAGTGCTGTGACAGAACATTGGTATTTGATGCCCTAACCCTGACCGTGGGAATGAGACCAGGCTAGAAAGGATGGTCCTTGATGCTCTTCACAAAAACAGTCTTAATTGGGTTGACCCTTAATGGAGTTTATTGGCAAACTTGTTGAATATGAGGGAATGAACAATATCTGAAAAAAAAAGGTGGAGAAATATTGTGCAAAAGGGTACCAGTGTCACAGTCCAACACATGCTGCTAAATCACTGGCAGAAAAACAGGCATTGAAGATATGACTTTGGTTTCCTGTGTTATTAAAGGAACTCTGTAAAAACTGTAAATGAAGCATTTCTTAGACTGTTGATGGTTTACTTTGGCCTCAGATTGCACCCAGCACACGTCCTGCCTCTGAGGCCAGGCTGCTCAGTTCAGGTCTGAGGTCAGTTAGGTCACAACACAGTTTGATGAACAGGAGATAATTGAGCTCACCTCCACTGGCATGTCTCCTTTCATCACATCCAGGTGAGGGCCTGGAGGAGGTTTCCTGCTCTGGTAACAAAAACAAGTTTTCCTTTGGAATCACAGCTAATTAACATATACATCTGGAATAAAGTCAAGATATGATTTTTTTCTGACAATCTTGGTTTGTTGGCTGATGAATTACAAAAGGGTTATCCACAAACTCTGCAAATATTGACGCTGTATTGTTCCCTTTAAATACAGCATCTTTATTAACTGGAAGGCCGCTGGAAGACATTCAATGCTGCACTCATTTGTACACATGGAAAGGGACAGAAATAGTTGTGTGAAGAATAAAAAAAATGGAAAGTTTTGTGTAATCTGCTTTCATGTTGACGTGAGGATGCTGGCCCGATGAGGATGATGGATGAAGAGGTAATGCCATAACCACACATTAGGTTGCTTAATTAAAAGCTCTAGTTTTTGATTCCCGGAACTTCATTCCCTCTGCAGACTACCACACTGTTCCTCTGAACTGCCCGGACTAGTTCAGCACAGGCAGCCAGACATTGCTGTGATGATACGTAATAGTCAGTTTCACTTGCATAATATCATTTCACACACACACGCAACGAGCCGCACCCATGAACACACGCTGTAAGTGGGAGTGCTCTGTGTGGTGTTAGGTGTCCTCAGGCCATAAAACAGTTTTGCTTCCAACATTTAAATTAATATAGCAAAATATGTTTCCACAGTCCATTACCTGCAGAGTAACTCCCATTGAACAACTATAGCTCAGAATACAGGCAGCAAAAAGCATGTCATGTATGACAGAGCTCCCTCTGGACCAGTCAGTAACTAATGTTTTGCAATGTTTTGACCTCTGATGTCATCAGTGACAGAAATGTAATGGAGATTGATCCATAGCTGACAATATGACTCACTGAGATCATTATTAAGGAAGGCTTAGCATGTCTACAATGCCAACTAAGATCTGTAGACACAAATCAGCTCTAGATCAGATACCCCTACAAGAACCTTTATCTCCTTAAACCTGACTCCCACAACTGGCATGATGGGCTACTGTTGGGATTCTAAGACTTGCATGTGCCTAATTCTGTTTACAGCCCATTTTCATGGCCTATATAAGATCAGTTTGTTCACTTGGGGTCTCCAGAGATACTCCTGTGAGTTACGTAAAAAGCTCATCTAAACATATTCAGAAAATGAGCCATTATTAGGAAAAGCACATGTAGGGACACTTTTGAGCCACTGGCTGTGTGGTTTTTGACAGCTGCAACACCACTGAAAGGGCAGTGAGCCATGTGATGGAGACAAAAAATTATTAAAAGAGCTTTTTGTTATGAGATTTCATTTGCTCTTCATTAGCAAATTATCCCATAGACAGTGTATTTTAAAACGTACCAGTTCTTGCAACAAACCCTGGAAATGGTCTCAGTTTCAAAGCAAGCATTTTTCAACTGTGTTTGAACTGAAGTTACAGGAACTGCTACGGTCTACCCAACATGCAAACTTCATGCAGTGTTGACCAGGATGAACAGTCAACAGTAAGTGTTGTTGAACAGTAAATGTTGCTGCCATCTTCGCTCCTGTTTTCTGTCTTGAATTTGGGAATCTGAAGACTGTAGTAGTTCTAAATGAAGTGTCTTAAACAGAGGGTAGGAGATGTATTTTAAACTTCCATATACACAACAATCTTGACATCATTTGCGTGGTACCCACAAACTCAAACAAATTATAAATACACATTAAAATAAAAAAGCCTGAGCAATACATCAGTGCAGTAACTCTTTAGAGGAAATGATACACTATAAACCCTGTAACAGTTTCAACATCTTTAGGCCAAGACAGATGAACCAATCAGCTACAGTACATCATAAAGATATAACTACATTTAACCAAAACAACTAAGATTTATGTGGGAAAGAATGTGGGTAGCATGCACATCTGGATCGGATGTAATCCAGGACTGATGTCTTGATGCTTCACTGGCCTCTGGGCAGCCTGCTGTCCACTTGAAATGGTGCTCATCACTGCTCCAGAAGACATGACCTTCACTTACCAGAGGAGCCTGGGAAGTTCTGTAGGAAA
Source organism: Chaetodon auriga (assembly GCF_051107435.1). Lineage (NCBI taxonomy): Eukaryota > Metazoa > Chordata > Actinopteri > Chaetodontiformes > Chaetodontidae > Chaetodon > Chaetodon auriga. The sequence goes on along the minus strand of NC_135090.1, from coordinate 4,063,740 downwards.
AAAAAGACAAAATAATAACCAGGTCTGCAGTATGTGGAGAGATAAGACTTACATGGGATATTGCTAATCACCTTGCATCCCCCAGCGAATGCTAAAAAGGACTAGTATGGACTGGGACTTCAATACACATAGTGCCTACATCCAACATCACAGGGCTTCTCATGAAATGCATCTGGGGATTCCTTTTTGCACTGTGGTCAACAGCAATGTGCCTTTCCCGAGAAAACGTCACGGTAATTGAGGCTAACCTCACCGTAGACTGTCTCATGAACTATCCAGTGAGGACAGCTCCTGGAAATATGCTGCTGTTGTGCAAGTAAAAAATACTTTGTGTAGCATTGCGTTAATTTGTAAATATTTTAATAATGTAATTTGATCATTTACAGTAAACTCCACAAAAGGAAAAACCATTCACCTCAATGAGCATTATTTTCTGTCATGGTGGCAGCAACATCCTGCTGTCATTCATTGCCATTGCTGCCACCATCAAAACAAGTTGGGTTTTTCATATGATGTGACATTTTGTCATTACACAAAAAATTCCTCAATTTTTACAAGAAACTTATTTAAACAAAAGCTGGCTTTATAAAGTCATATCACTTAACTTTCCCATTATTCACACCAAATCACTCGCCTCAACTGTCTTGCTATAAGAGCATATAGATCCTTCATCAAAAAGGAAAGTTCCAGTTCCATTTCCACCTGGTGTATTTTCCATAGATGTTGCTGTTGTAGCTCTATGGGTCATGCTAATTTTGCACTCAACACCTCTGTTGTAGAGGTCCAGCAAAGATAGAAGATATGAACGTATGATTTGGCCGAAGTGACCCTTTAAATCCACTAACCTGACCCTGGATGGTGGACACCCAGTTTGGTTCAATGTCTTTGGGATGGCCACCACGTCTACGCTTGAGGACTCTTGCAGACAGCGAGGCAGAAGTGGTATTCATATTCACATCAAATTCCTGGATAAACAACATTAACACACCATTTACAAAATTATATGCTTACAGTTGAACATTTCTGCACCTGAAGTGATTCAAACTCAAGTACGATATCCATGAAAATGTTGAATTCTGGGTTTCAGTGCAGAATTTTCATATCTCAGTTTGAATTCTGCCCAATAAATAAGTCAGCAGTTAAGACACTGAATACTTTCCAAATGTGGGATATAAATGGTCAAACAAGGGTTTGAAATAAGATTAGAGTTTCAGGTCAAAATTGTACCTTTCCAAAAAGCTGCACATGGGCTTGTACCACTTCCAACATGTGGGATGTGATCTCATTCAGGTCATTGATACAACGGATATTCATTGCCAGCAATGACCTTTGACCCTGATGCAACATACAAAAGGAATGGCTCATACATATTGTCATTATAGATGTTCAGTACCAACTTCCCTTTAAAGCCCATCATCTCTAAACTCTATATTACTTACACTGAAACTGTGCAGACTTCCAATAACCTTCACATATGTTCCAACTGGAGCAAATGTCATCAGAGCCCAGTCCTGAAAGAAACAGAAACTGATCATTTACCAAAACAGTGCACATTTGCTTTTACAGTGGGAGTGTTGATGCTACTGGCCTCTGTGTTCACCCACTGCTTCACATTTAACGGTGGGCCTGTCATGTCATCCACAGAGTACTGGACATTTGTCACGAAGGGAGCATATCCTCTCATGATGCCCACAACAGACACCTGCAGCGAGAGGAAGCACAAGCAAATAAGACTCAGGACACCAAGTTATCCTCAGACCAATGTCCATTCAAGAATTGCCAACTTAAGGCCCTATTTACACAGGACCAGTTTTACCAGTGGACCTCATGTGATTTACAAATTGATTATGAGCAGTGATCAAATTTCTTGCCTCAGCCATACTTGTTCAGTGCTAATCAAATTTAGCCCAAGCCACTGTAACCTTTCAGAGTCACAAGAATATGACTGTATCCTTCATTTCAAATCAAAACGCTAAAATGCAAATGAAGACAGAAGTCATTGGTGTTCAAGTCAACTTTCAGACCTGTGACTGACTGAACACTGACATCCCTTCACTTATGTAGAATGCTGCTCATACCTGGTTCAGCTCCCAGTCACAGATGGCAAAAGTGCCATTGCTGACTTCAGAAGCAAACAGCAGCTGAGACACAGTGCATGGCAAAATCTGTACAGGTGCCCTCTGTGGAGACATCAGGGAGAAGAGGAATCCATCCCAGTTGCATGAACACATTTTCACATTTCCTTTAGATCCCTACATTGTACTTCTGTTATTGACAGAACCCACCTTTGATATCCTTTTTTTGTGGCTGGTCATTCCACTAGGGGACTGACTAAACTGTGTAGAAGCAGAAGATGCAAACCACAGTAAGAAATAAATGATTGTTCAAAGCTGTTTTTTTTTTTCTTAGGCTGACTTACATAGTTGCTGACTTACTTGGTTCCACAAGACAAGACCTTCAAATGAGACTGTCAGGACCATCAGTAGCCAGTGCAGAAAGAAACAGTCAGGCTGGAAGCACTAAGAGAGTAAGCTAACTGTTGGTAGCTTCTTTATGTCCAGGCCATCAGGTGAATTGAATTACAGCAATTACCTGTGGTGCAGTGCAGGACTGGAGTCAATGAGCTGAGGAGGAAATGGCAATGCTCCATTTCTGTAAAGCAATTCACTTATTATTTCAATTCATTTTATTAAAAATCCATCAATTCAACAGTGATTGACAGGTGTTCACACCACTTTTGATAAACTTCATTTAATCTCTTCAAAATATCTTACAATGACATAAGAGCAAAAATTGTTCATACAAAAGTGTGAGAGCAGAAGTCTGCCTGGCTGTGAGTGCAGAGCTTATCTGACACGATTCCAAGTGTGTTCTTCATCTGCCACAGTACATTTTCTATGGTAAGTGTGGCCCTGATCCAGGACTCGTATTAGGAGTCACAGCCCTGCATGGGGAGCTCCTCAGGATGTTTGAGTCACTGTGCGGCTCATAACATTTGTTTCAGGAAGAATGTAAACAATGTGATCTCAAAGAATGGTAGGCAATCGTCTTACTGACGTATAAGATGGGGAAATGAGCTTACGCAGGTGCAAAGTCAAAAAGAAAAGAAAATATTGCTGCCACTTGTGGCCAGAAGTTACCAGAAGCATCAACATTCTTCCCATAAACAAATTCCATGAGCACCTCAGTGAGTGAAATGTCTGAGGAGGAGGTGGTACATTGTATGGCGGTCCTGGATCAGCGCTAGTAAAGTGGTGATGTTTGACTGATGTCCCAGAGTTCCACAGAAGAGTTTCCAAACAGCCCGGTGCCAGACAGGAAAGATGATTGGAGTTGACCCATGTAGTACACCAGCTTTGCTTACACAAAATCACAAACAGGCCAATGAAAAATATACAATTATCACTAGCACACCGACAGTATTGACCTGTAAATATATCACATCTTTTCCATGATTGAAGTAAACTGAAGCTTAATTAAGAGCTGAAGTAAAACTGAATCCATCACAGCAATTTACATGTCAAACAAGTCAGGCTCTTGAAAACAGAGCACATCCACTCAAATATACATCAACCTTGTTCATCCCCTGTTGATCCTATACAGTATTTACACATGTGCAAAGGAATTTAATACAACAAATCAAAGGATGAAATCTCTTAATACCCCAGGACCTAGCATTTGTTTGGCAAACATCTCAAACCTCACAGGAAGCCACGTCTTCTTCCTCCCCCTCTTGTCTAGAAGGGTTGAAGGAAGAAATCTGGCCGGAAATGACTCTACCCATCATCCTCTGCTTGGAGCTCTGAGGATATGGGTGACCTACTTTGAGTCCAAACTTTGATGCTCATGAACAGAAAGCCACAAATACCACATTCTTGAAGCAAAGCAACATTGTCCAAAGCAGCGTAGAGGTCCTGCAGTACAGACAGGCATTTTAATACTGATTTGTGGTATTGCTATTCATACCAAAGCACGACATTGAGGGTTGGTGAAATGCGGTACATCTCAAGCACAACTTCTGCCAATTCTGTTTGAGTGCAATATGACTGAAGCCACTCGAATGTGAAAATGGTGAATTTCAGATATAAGGCAAATCTCAATCGCATCAAGACAGGAAGCTAAGTGGAGAACTAAAGGCTGTGTAGTAGGTAAATATTGGCAACAAGTCAATGAAAATTTTCAGTCAGGGTTGGAGAGCAATGAAGAAACCGAGACTGTTTGGTTTTATAGGTTCCTGTAAAAGTGCACGAATTATGTATGACCTGAAAGGCAAAAGGGGTCCCGAGCATGATCCTCTGCCAAGTGCCGCAACAACTTAATAGGCTTAGAATTAGCCTGTCGGAAGCATGAAGAAAGGGATTACTGTAAGATCCAGAGCCAAAGGAAACGAGCAGCAGTGACACAGTGAGAGGAGATCAAGTTAAACACAACAGTATTATGTATCCGGAAAAAAAAAAGGCAAGAGATCCTCTGGCTCATGGAGGATTGTGTGTGCTGGTGTCTTCTCTCGCGTCTTCCCTGAAGGTGAGAGGCACTGCATGCATAACTAGACTGTTGGCTGACATTGTATTCGCCCGGTAAACAAATACTGATGCAGTTATCACACTGAATCCAGCCTCACAGAGCTCCTCCATATAATGCAGTAGGTAGTTATGAGGAATAAATATAAACAAAATAAAAGTGTTTTCAGTGAGAGTCACACAATCCCTCACCCCTTTTACTCATTCAGGTCTCTCTAAATGGACTCAGATTTGAATATTCATGTCACTGCTCTTGTAGTACAAGCAGCCCTCCTTCAGATAATTAAATCTATGTTTAGGCAACATACGGATTTCTCTCAAGAGTAGATTTGTTTGCCATGTGTGGGGGAGTCACTCCACAAAGTCTTCTGAGTGTAGGCCAGCCTGCCTTATTGTAGTGTGCAGTTATTTGGAATTTCTTGTTCAAGGATAATTCTGGTGTATTACAACTTGGCTTTTATTTTCAGAGTTTTGGACATTATTTCTATTGGTGATGATAACATTATACTTGCCAAGCTGAGTTCTGGGAGCACGGCGACACTGCCACAATGAAGGTTGTACACTGGTTGTAAACAAGCCAAACGTTTATCCAGATTACCTAAACCACTATGTTTGGGGGTGAAACTGAAAGTGGGGGCATTTGAAATATTGGTATGATAATTTCTCATCACACAGAAAAACTGAGTGAGCCCAACAACTAACGCTGGTAGTTCAAAGTTGAACCAGTCTGTAAACTGTGATTAACAGTTACTAAAGACAGTTACTGGACACCATTGTTTTCTCTTCCACATACAAGACACTGTTGTAACCAAGCATTATGTTACATCTGAGGCCAAGAGTTAGCTTATCATTACTTTTAATAAATGTTTATTCTCATAGGGACAAGAATATAGCATGGGCAAATGCCGCACAGCATTTATAGCCTGAGCTAGTTTGAAATTGTGAGCTAAGTGCATTATTATGTGGGTTTACAGACAGATCCACACATCCACTGTGTGGCAGTCTGTGTGGCACAGATGCTACATTATCACAGTACAGCCATGTTTCCACCAAGTCCAGTTCAACAACCCTGGCTACACTAAAAAGTACTGTCTGCAGTGCAAACAAAAAACAGATCTAGGGTTTAGGTACTTGTATGTACATGTTAAGTATGGGGTTTCAAGGGTACTATAACAAAACTGTTTGGTGGAAATGCAGGCCAATGTTACAAAAATAAATGGTGTGTCGTGCATTTATTGGAATTTGGGAAAACACATCAAACTCAGTGGCTCATCCCAGTTTCCCAAAGTCAAACTTCTTCAGAAATTACCACAAATTTCGAGCGGTAAATCATTGTAAACTGCATATGAGCCATGCTAGAAACCTTGACAAGCATAGCAACAGTAAGTAAGGTGAGCACAGTTTAGCTAACGGTCAATTAACTTGGTGAGCACCATGTTATCATTACCAACAGGAATGATGGGCAACACAATGAAAATAAGACCCAAGTAGCAATATAGTAAACCAGAATTACTGTACCCTTTAGGCTCTCATACTCATTAACTGTGTGAAGTGCTTTGTCATTAAACTTGTGTCTCTGAGTTTAAGGCTTTATGTACACAAAGGTGACCTGTTTTGATCATTATACATTCTGTTATACTGGTTCAGGGTGTGTCTGGCACCAATCAACTTATCTTGAAGTCTGTAATGGGCAGAAAGGGGAAAACACCAACCCCAAGCACCTGCTAGCTGGACACTTACTGATAAAATATCCCCCACCCACACAACCAACGAAGCAGCCTTCAGAAAAAAAATGTTATCTTCAAGCACCAAAGTTTGTTTTTTTTTTCCCCTCCAAGACTACTGAGCAAAACTGACCTTGACAGTCGATAGTTTGTCTACAAATAGCATCATGCTGTATGATTTAATTACCTGAGCATTCAGGGCATATCTGCATTTGATGCCAAAACAGAATCAAATCTTGACATAAATATCAATGCTGGTGATCACGTACCAGACTGAAGACAGTTTGTGAGTCAGGTTCTGTCAAAGCCGCAAATGGCTTCACAAAAACATTCCACATATTGAGGTGATTGTGTTTCAATATTGGCCCTTTGGATAAATGTACACTGTAATTATCACAGGATAATGTCTCATATTGCATTTAGTTACAATTAGCACCGAGTCCAAGATGGCATTTGTAGACAAACTGTTTGACTGTCACTTTGACTTTCAATTTTAACTGAGTCCAGGACTTTCGGGGTCATTTTGTTCTTCCATCATGCTTGAGTGATTCTGTAAGGAGAAAGTGGAAGCTGTGATGTGATTAGCCTGAGACTAAGCTGCAGTTTTGAGCAGCAGCAGCAGTGGGTGTTGCACCTCTCCCCTTCAATATGAAGACACAGCTAGTAGAGGACTGTATGTGCTTGGACAGTGGATGAAGTGTAAGCCATGATACAAACAATAACTATTCTAATTATTGTTCCCTAGTTAAAAAACAATAATCCCCTGTTATGTGACCACATAGTTTAACAGTAGCTGATGAGATGTGCACATGTGCTTGATCAGCTGAGTCTGTGGGTGCCAGTCTGCTCATCCATCACGTGTCCCAGTCCAGCTCTCTGCAGGCGATGCGAACCAGTCTGAGCTCCAGTTCAAAGGCGTCGGGCCGTTCCTGAGGGTTGGCCGACAGCATCTCCCTGATCAGCTGCTTCATGTGGCTGTTCATGCTCTTTTTCCTGGCAGGGATCAGCAGCTCCATCTTTGGGTTCTCTAACAGGGCCTCCCCTAAGGGTACAATCTCTGAGCCCTGCTGCACATAGCTCCCCAGCAGCTCCTTCTGAGTCTCCACGTCCACAAACGTGATGCGCTCCACCATGGCCCAGATAATCACCCCCAGGGCGAAGATATCTGCTTTGGCCGTGTAGTGACCCTCCCAGACCTCTGGGGCCATGTAGAAGTCTGTTCCGCAAGCTGTGGACAGGAAGCACTTGTTGACGCTGGCCGGCTCCTCTGGGTTGAGCCCAGAGGTGGAGCAGACCTTGCTAAGGCCAAAGTCGGCCACTTTGAGGGTGGGCTCAGACGAACCAGTCGGCGTGCAAGCCTGGGAGATGAGGATGTTGTCTGGTTTGAGGTCACGGTGTATGATCTGGTTGCGGTGCAGGAAGGCCAGGGCACTGCCCAGCTGCAGCATAAAGCTGGTGTTGGTCTTGCGGCTAGGCTTGCGGGACAGCAGGTAAGCGTTCATGTCACCCCCGTCGCAGAAGTCCGTGACGAACCACAAGTAGTAGGCACAGCACGGGTCGAATGTGATCTCGCCTTTTAGAGATGTCTCCACCAGCTACAGCAGAAACACAGAAAAAGAAAACCATCGTGAAGACAAAAGAAAGTCAACATGAGACCACCGGTGATGGCTGAGGGGCAGTCAGCCTCTGCACACTGCACAAGTTGGGATATACACCAGATACTTTCTGCTGAGATTACTGTGGCTAAAAATATCAGAGCAAACAGTCTCATCATGATATTTGTCAAACTTTGCTGAGATTAAGAAATGCTTTCGCTTGCTTTAGATTTTACCAAACCTAACAACCCTGAATTGTATACTGCAACTCTGAAACCTTTGGAAGAACATGATGTGTGTGATTGAGGCAGCAAGTTTGCTCTTTCACAGTCATGTAAAACGTGAAGTTGTTGTGCTAAAGGAGGAGCTATGGTCATAATAGCCAGAGCAAGACCAACAAGGAGCGAGATTTGCTTGCTTTTCTGTGTCTGCTCTGCCTCTGAATGACCAGGAGAAAGATATTCCCTTGTAGCAAAAACTAAGTAAATAAATAAATAAATAACTGCAGGTAAAGACAGCAGTGCTGTGCTGTCTGGTACACTCTGAAAAAGGCAGAAATCGGGGAAGAAAATTTTGACTCTATTCACAAGTGTCACAGGCAATATCAAATGATAAGATGTACTTACAGGAAATAAAAACAAAGCATTACCTGAAACCCCAACAGACAAATAAGCAGAACCAAAACGATTATATCACTTAGGTCTGGTCTAGCTTACATGATTACTGATAGTGGGTAACAGCTCTGCAATGTTAGAAGAAGAAAATGTCACTCATAACTAAACAAGGACGGTTGCACTGGCTTTGTATTCATAACATGTTGTCTCCCTCCTTCCTTTGTGGGCCATTTTTTACATCAAAGCAGCGTGAGAGGCCTCTCATCTTTTATGCCTACTGCAGGAGCTGAGTTCATTTAATCTCCCTTTTTGACAGGAGACCACAAACCTGTGAGGCTTCATCCATCGCACATTAAATTAAAATTAAATAGGTTGTGCTTCTGGAATTTGATAGATGGTGTTTTGTATTAAACACATAAAAGCTACAGATTTGTTAAAGAATAACAGCTAAATTTAAGTTTCAGTGTGCTTACAGCAGAACATTTGGAAAATATGAAATAACTAAAATAATGCAAGAAGTGGAAGAAGCTTTTTAAGTGGTGAAAGAAGCTGAAGTGTAAGCACTGAGTGAAGTCGAATGATCGATTTCAAGTGCTTCAAGTAGTTGGAGATTCAGATGGAGTTCAAGCTGTGGCAGGAACTGGAATCGTCCAAGTTTAGGTGATACATGGAGGTGGACGTGTCAGCTGAAGTGTAATCACTGAAAAACAATGGAAGATGAAAGCAGTGGATCTGTCAATTCTGTGTTTTGAATCTGCTGGAGCACAGTGCAACATCAACACGTTCCAGGCTACCTCCGATCCGCCAGCACACCACAGGCTGCTGACATGTCTTCAAACTGCAGAGCTGCACAGTAATCTCATCGTGCAGCTAAATACAACGGCTTGTGTCTTAAAATACAGGAGATGGGTTTAAGTATGATATTATGATACAAAACCAGAGTTGGTGCTGGTTGTTGGAACAGTGGAAAGACGAACCACAAGTGTTTTGTTGAGTTCTATTTTGTTCCTGTCAGGTTTGAATGAAGTGTGTTTTCAGATGATATAATTACTGTTTCTGTACATTGAGTCTGGCGGCTTTGACGTACCTTGACAGTGCACAAACCGCTGGAGGGATTACATTGCAGCCTTTTTCGCTGCTGCTGCACTCTCACTCAATACTGGATCATTTTCAAAAACTGTTGTCTCCAACTTGGGTCAGTAAAATCAGCTCCTCCATATAGCTCTTGTGCTTACCATGGTCCCATGTGTTTTTGTTGCTTACATTAAAAACAGTGGAAGCGGCAGTAACCACTTGCTGTCTGAACACACCTGAAGAGATGAACGCAGTTGAAATACCAGTTTAAGAGTAAGAGATGAAGACAATTGAGAGGAGTTGATGTGCAATAAGACTGTATCACTGTTGTTTATTTTTTCACATTCGAAGCTTCTATTGAGGTTTTCCAACGAAAATCATCACACTAAAAAATCTTCAATTTGAGTAAAGTCATTCATTGGATTAAACGAGTCAGTCTTATATAAATGTAATTCATGGGGCATCTAGATTGCTGTTCACAGGTGTGTGAGCGAAAATACTTTGACTGCAGTGAAAATGTTTTTGAAAAGCTAAATGCCAACAAATATGATTTGAAACACAATATTGTGTTCTATCAACACATGCTGTAAATTTTGGAAATGATTACATCTATCTTTTTTCAATAAATATTGACTTTTGGACGTATTGCTTGTGAGTTATTGGAAATCAGATCACACAAGTCAGAAACCATCCTACACAGCCACCACAGGAATCTAATTCAGAATAACATCATTCTAGTAATAGCAGTGTAGCCTAGTATTTATTTGCAACTGTGCCTCTGAAATGTCAGTTTCAGATGAAGTGTGAGGAACGTTGTGTCAGATGATATGTACCTGCTGACAGCAGTTAAAATATCAGCTGAAGAAGATGAACTGTTAACTGATGAGTACAATTTTGTTCAAATGTCAGTTAAGGCTGGCTGAACCGCAAATTAAAGCTTTTGACATAAACTTCTTTACAGGCAACACAGATGCTCTGAATATGTGTAGTAGGCAATTCCTAGTGGAAACCCTGCTGTAAACAAATGGCTGCAAATTGCCTGACATGCCACTACCCAAAGAATCCACTACCCAAGAAGAATAGATGCACATTGTCCCACAGTTGGTGCGGTCAGATAATTCTGCCCTATTATCATTTGTTCTTCTGTAAGCACGTACTGGAACATTACAGAGCAATAAAAAAAGAGCTGGAATAAAGGGATTCTGGGAAAGTGTCCAATGCTAGCGCTGCAGAAAATGGAATGGATGGTCTGACAATAGCCTGCGTGCCGCTGACAGACTATAATCAGGCACCGGCAGACTGCCTGTGTGCCCGCCGTCAGACAGCGGGGAGGCACTGCGACATGACAGGCTGCAGACAGGTTGACTGGGGAGGGGAGTCCCCCCCCCCAGCACATACAGAGGAATATAAAGTGGGGTTCAACTGCTTATTTTTTATTCCACATGCAAATATTTGTGCTGATATTCTATGCCCCCATAATTATAATCTCCAACACCAATAACCATGAGTGTACACAACAAATAACTGGCTTGCTGCTGAAGGCTAACTGCTGTAGAGGAAAAATCATTGACCTTGATGTTTAACTTACTAGGTCTACATTGTCATCTTTGCCAGAAGCAATGTGACAGCAATGTGTCACCAGTGGTCGGGGGTGGATGGAAAAAAAAACATTCCTCCTGTAATCTAGGATGTGTCAGGGGATAACATGATACACTCTGCAAATCAAAACAGGCTTCCAATTCATTACACAAATTATAGTGTTAGTCTATTTTAAGACACAGCAACATGTGGCCAACCAGCAAGTGTTTTTCAAACGCCTGCTAAAATATCAATTACAGAGGGTCGAGCTGGAGTGCATTCCTGGCTGTTGTCTCCTTCCTATGAAATGTGCCATCATCTCTGTAACTTGTGGACAGAATGTCTGGCCCCATATTTTGCCAGCAAAGAGTCAGTCTACAGACATTAACAAGATCAGCTTTTGGCAGGGATGTAAAGCCAACAACAGTCTTGAGTAGGGCAAGTGTGTGGGGCAGATCACGAGTATTTATAGTCACTTTATAATTGACGTTAATGGTTATATTTAGCAATATATCAGGCAAGCTAAAGAGATTTCTGTTAACCTTCAAATTTGGTCATTCTTGTTAATGTACAGTAGTTGAAAAAAAATATCTATCCATACTGCCAAGTCTGAACTCCAGTTATTGTGTCTGTGATGCAGCATATAGCAATGGTAAGACAGCAAACTGTCTGGTCTATTCAGTGTTAACCCAAAGCATATATTGGTAGCCTGGAGGGCTGCAGAAGCAAGGTTTCTGTTTTGTTTCATTTTGGGATGGTGTAACATACTTATCTGGTATCCACACCTGACAATTCTGCTCACTTTAATTCTCCACTAGTTGACAGTGTGGTTGTTCCTCCCTGACTATTACTGAGCCACAGCAGCTCTGTATCTATGCAAGTGAATCAAAAAGGAAAGAAAACCTGCAGGATACAGACCATCCCGAGTCTGGGAATGAGACCAATGATGAATTCATAACTATGTGTAATTACAGCAAATCAGATTAAACGAGACAGCTAATGTTCCAGTGACTGGTTGGCGCTGCCGGCTTACACAATCAGTAGGCTGATCAAATGAGGGATGTAGGATTTATCCAATGAAATATCAAAATGATTATAACACACTAATTTGTAAAATGTTTTTCAAATATAAAACTGAACAAAGATTTTTTTTCCCAAACTGAACTAACACACATAGGCTTGAATCATCCGAATACTTATTATTTTTGTGCATTATGTCCATACGAGGCTAAATCAATAAAACAGGAGACATATTACTTACATATTATTTCAACATAAACATCTTTAAAAGATCTACATACCTTCACATTACAAAATAAACAAATAAAATAATGCCCCACATCGTGTTCGCTCGCACCAGCTTGACCTATGTTACATTTTCAATCAATGAAAGTGAGATTGTGTGCACGGTTTCCAATTGGTGCAGGTCCAAATGTCCTGGAAGATATCAATGTCAGCAGTATCCCATGTTTTTGTGTCCAAGTGGCTGATGGAGGCAAGAATTTAACCAGTTTAACCAGAAACAGCCGCTACATCACTCTTGCCAAAGCCACCAGACTCCATTTACAGAAATGGAAATTTTATCATTGTAAAGCACACTTCATTCAAACTCGACAAAAAATATCACCTTTCACTGTTCCAACAATCACCACCAACTCCAGGATGGTCAGAATAAAACGCTTAATTCCCACCAATTTGATTACATATTTGAATTTAAAATATTCACTGACAGCCCTAATTCATAGAGCCTCATCAAGACAACACAGCGTAGAGTAAATCAATATTATGATATTAATAAAAGTAGGTTTTACATCAGTAAAAACAAATGATCTGTATTAATGTTTTCTAGTCGTCGACACTGAACTAACACTCCTGCGGTGTCCTCCTATCTGTCTGCACACAGCGTGGGGGGGGATTATATTGCACATTTCAGTCGTGCTTCTAGACTTACTGTAAGCTACTTGTTGCATTGCTCCCTGTGAGTTATTCATACTGTTCTGTTGATTGAATGAATTAAGTAAAAACATGTTTTTGACAAAATTGTGATTGAGGCAAAACTTAAATGATTTTTTTCATTTTGAAATCATTAAGCAAGGCAGAAATCAAAGCATCATGTAACAAATCCAACCACAATTTTCTCCAATCTGTCCGTCTGCTTTATGTCTCCACTCTGTCTTAACTAGTCCAGAGGCTGCATTGTTAAATGGCTTCAAACCAATTTAAAATAAAAAGACACTCCTTTTAACACCACAACTTGCCTAAGAATCATTATCATCATCATTTTTAAGTTTTCTTCAGTACCAAAGTAACTCAATGACAGTTGTCGGTACATTCAGCGGTGGGCTACATACAAAAAACTGTTCATTCTAATTAGCTAATTCAGCATACTCTTAATGGTGCCAATTTGCCAAAATGGAAAAAAATGTACACTAAAAAAGTTATAGCCCACCACTATCTCACTGACTCCATGACAACATTGCATTTCCTGTTTGGATCCCGCAAAAGCTCCCAAATTATGGAAATTGTAGTTTCAAAAGAGCACCATAACCCTAAAATGACTGACAACGTCCATTAATATTAACTTTTTTCCATGTTGCGCTATCAATATTTTTTGTAAGACTCACAATGTAGGCACTTAGGACTAATTACAACAGCCGGCATGATAACCAACACTTTTCACAAACGTTTCAGATACAATTTGCTTGGACCTGATATGGAAAGCAATGTGTATTTCAAGATTTTTGTTCGTCAGTGGCTATAAATGTTGTGTGACTTCACAGTGTGAGGTAAATCACCACAAAAAGGTCAATCTTGTTGGTTTCTTATTCTGTAAATAACATGCTTTTACTTAGTCCATTCAATCAACAGAGCAGTATACAGGACTCCCAAGGAGCAATGCAACAAGAAGCCCACAGTAAGTCTGCAAGGACAACTTAAACACACATCTCTCCCTCTTCACAACACCGCTCGGAGAATAAGTGGGAGTTCAGATGTCGTGAGGTATTACAAAACAGAGTACTTATGGAGTACTCAAAAGTGTAATAAGTGGGAACGCTGAGTTGTCAGTGATTCGCTAGTCGCTGAAACTGCCACCGCCACAATCGGTGATTAGAAATCATTAACTCTGATCTCCCACTCACATATTTTTGCTGATTATCAGCTGAAAAGGATCAGTAACCAATCGATCAGGGATCAATCCCAATAAAATATATGCAGCATCTGCAGCATCCTTGCACCCCACCATCATTTGAAATGGGGGTGTGGCAGCCATGGTATGCATGAAGGTGTCTTTATAAGGCCACAACCCATCCTTCACCTCACACCTAACTTCACTTCACCTCAGAATTCATTCTCTTCCATGGAAGGCTGTTACTCTGAGTATGCATTAACAGCAAAGTCACTTTGCAAAAAGTTGTCTGTCCTGTTGTGTACCACTCAAAGGAAAGTAAACAAATGAAACATTCAGCTAGTACTTGAACATGATAAATAAAGTAATAAAGATCCACTGGAGTTTGATTATGGTTCGACATGAATGCAGCATCAGTGCAGGATTACCGTTAAACTACACTGTACTACCCACAACCCTGTTCCAGTGAATCCTGTGTGCTCACCTCCAGGTAGAGCGGGGAGCTGGAGCCGTGGTTCATCCTCTGGGCCAGCTGGTCCCGCTGCAGGATACACTCCTCCAGGTGGATGACGTTTGGGTGCTGGCTTTGGATGCTGCTGAGGGCCCAGAACTCGCGCAGGGCCAGCTCCACATTCTCTGGAGAGTGGCAGCGGATCTTCTTCACCGCCACCCGTGCTCCAGTGCGCTTCACTACTGCCTCATAGACCACACCGTAACTGCCACGCCCCACCTCCTGGATCAGCTCGTACTTCGGCTGGCTGCTTACCATCCTAGTCCTCACTGTGGACAAAGAACATGGGGTTAGTTTTCTATTGATTCCATTTCTGTTTAGTTTACATGATACCTGTGTTGTTTGCTTACATGCAGCTTGGAGAAGAATAACTCCAGCTTTAAACCGTGAAAAACAAATTCATTCTTAAGTTCAGCCAAAGCTAGAATGAGGTTGAAGCAGCCCAAGTTGGCGTGATCAAAGTGTGTATCTTACAGTGATTACAGCACAAAGTTTCCTCTGTGTGTTTCCACAGACAGTGTTTCCTTGCTAAATCATGGTACATATTACTAACTGCATTAACGCAGGTTTGATGCCTGGACAAAACACCAGCAATAAACCTACAAGTGAAAGCCAGCACAAAGACACAAAGTAACTCAGACTGTCAAAGCACCATATAAGCTTCAGCCAAAGTTTAAAAATACTTTGGATTTTACCATCCATCTCTTACAGTGTGATTAGGAGGAATTATTACAAATATGACAGCCGATATTAGACAGACTTGAAATGCAAACCTATCGTTTAACATAAAAAAATCTCTAAGTTCCTTGTTCCCTGTTCCTTCAGTTGAGCGTTTGGGCTTTGCTGTGCAGAATGACATCTGTGCAGAGTTTGAAACTAGAAGGCTGTTTTCATATTCATCTGCTAAGAGTGGGAAGATTCCCTGTGCTTACAGAAAATCGAAATAACAGAGAATGGGCTTTACAGTGAAAGAGGGCACATCTTGCGTCCAACAGTCTTAGATTTTGGAATTTCAAATGATGGAATAGATGTAATTTTAAGGATTTTAACAAGATAATTAAGCTTTTTTGTGGAAAGACAATATCAGACAAACTATTATTCAAAGTACAGTACTTCATATACACCTTAAAACATGTGTGGCGGGGGTCTTTAAAGCACAGGTTTAGGATTTGCTGCTGTTATTTGGACATCATTTATTAGCAAGCAGCCGCATATCTTTTCTAGTTTAATACGTCATTCAGCATATTAGGTATTTCCCCCACGTCTACAAGCCCCAATTATTTTCCTTTTGCTCTCTCTTGTTTACTAGTAAACCTGACATCTTTCGCCAATCACAAAAGGAATTCTTTTTGTTCTCCATTTCTAGTTTTCTCTTAAAATTCTTCTGTAAGTTTCCTGCCCCATTGAAAAAACTCACCAAAAAAGCTACATAATCTTTAAAGTTTTCACGTGGGTGTTACTAGACTAAACAGATCGAGCTGCTCCCCAACACTGGCCAGTTGATTGGTATGCTGGGGCGAGAAGGTGGGTGGCATTCCGATAGATAATTGACGTGTGTTCTTGTTCCCTGAAGCATAAACAATTTTTTTTTCCTAATAGACACAACTGAATTCTTTCCTGCTCCACTTATTATTACCTAATGTGATGGCAGAGCACATTATATGAGAACAGCAGCTATAGGAATCTGAACACTACACACAATACCCCTCAAAAAAACAAAAAGAAAATCTCACACTTCAACCGCAACACATATTGGAGCCACAAAAACTACCACTGCGTTAAAGTGACAACACGCTTCACGAACTGGTATCTGTTACAGGCTTATTATTTCCAATGTTGAGGTACCTGCTGATGCACATCACACCAACATGCGATGCATCCCAGAGATTGATATTTCACTGAAAGCATGCGCTGCAAAGCAGTGTACATTGAAAAAGGAAATGTCAAATCTTACCATCAGTCTCACTCTTCCTTATTATGTAGTTGCATAACCCTGATAGACCTGCCAGACCAGAAAACAGCTCTAAGGGTTGCAGCTGCTGATTATTTTTAACAATCAGGAAAGTTTTCAAATGAAGAATTCAGTAACCAGAAAAAGATACTGAAGAACTTTGTCAAGTTCATATGTGAAAGAAATTAAGGCTCAGCATGTTTAAATTATCTTTAAATCTTAACACTACAACTACTTATCATTCTCATAGTCAATTAACATGTCAGTCATTTTAATGATTGATCAATTCATCATTTAGTGCACAGTGATTTTGTCCAAAGATATTAAATTTTAATTATGTTCAAATTTAATTAAATTAAACAATTTTTATATTTGACAAGCAGGAAAGATAATGTGTATAGTTGTCAGACGTATACTTGATAAATGCCTTAATTTGCGGTAGATTCATTTTCTGTTGATTGACCAACTGATTAATGGACTGACTGTTTCATCATTACTTTTAATAAAAACACCAGCATTCTTAAGCACAAACATGGTATTAATGGTTGTTATTTCTTTACCATATTAAAAAATAGTTTAATTGTAGCAATAACAACATAATTATAAAAACCTATAAAACACGTAACCATATGTACGTGCTGTGTAGGTCAATGACATATTATATAACTATAATTAATGGCTACACTGAATTTATGCCCAACTAATAACGAGTAGGTCCTCATTAATTCAGTTAACATCTTAAGTCACATTCCTTTAACTGTTCTGTTTTCAATAAGAAACTATAAGCATAAGCACAACATAAGTTTAGCTCTTTACCAAACCTACATCAAGTTAGCACAGCAAGAAAACTAATAACGCTAGTCTACCACACTCGAAACAACTGGACGACCAGCCACTGACAGCGTGCAGACCAACTCCACCACCTGCCTGTACTTGGCTATTCAGTGGACAAATCATAAAACTTAAACTTAATGTCAAGATACTTGACACTGTTAGACGTGGACATGATGGACATCTCCAATAAGTCAGAAGAGAAAGTCTCCCTGTCACAAAGAATGAGAGCCAGCAGGCTAACGGGCTAATTAGACATCCACTTGCCTGATTGGCTAACAGGCTAACAGCTATGTGGCCTGGCCACTGTCAGCTAACGATGTTGTTGGTTAGCTAACGTTAGCTTAATCACGTTAACACCAGCTAACAAAGAGTCCAGCTCTCGCCAGCACAGTCGACATGTATGTCTGCATCTAGCTTATATAATTCAAACCTAAAACGAGTCTTTCGCTCTTAAAATGTACTAACATTGGGGCATGGAGGAGGCGTGCATGGTAGGCACTGGGTATTGACAGTTTATTGTCCTGTACGTGTATGTGCGTGTGCCATGCAGAAATTCAACCACATTCCTCACAATACATACACACCTGCGAGCCAAGTAGACAAGTAGCCACAGCAGACAAAACAACAGTCTGAATGTAGAAAAGGCTACAGTTGTTATGCTGCAAGTTGTCATCTTTTCAGTCTCACCTTTGAATCGTTTCTCAGGGGTTCATTTGTTGTCTTCCTCACTCTCCCTGGCAGCCATTACCGCCGCACACGTTCTGCTCGCACAGTCAAACCAAGGAGGTTTTGTCAAACACTGGACGTGAGAGCGTGCAGCTGCTGTGCAGTACAGCGCAGCGGGAGCCAAAATGAGACGACTTCCGGCTGCACATTTCAAAATAAACTCCCGTTTGCAAAGAACAATAGAAGAGCCGGTACAGACACACTCACACACACACTCAAATATTTTCCGAATGACGTTCAGTATTATGGAATTACGAGCAATATCTAAATGAAGAATATCAGAATCCAATGTTGTCAATCAGAGACTTCCATTCCTTTAAAACAGTCTTTAAAGCAGCATTTCGCTAATCATGTTGTAGTTAGTGTACACTCATGATGAATAAATTAAGGCACAGTGACCATTATCAATTTTAAAATAATAAATGAACTACATTTCTTCCTTTACAGGATATTTTCACAAACATTTTTGAATTATATAATAAATGTACGCAAATAAATGGTGATGTATGTTTTAAATATGACTGTGCCAAGTTGTGTAACTGTAGAAGTCTCATTACACCAAACTGAATCCTATTATAGTATGTACATAGTAAGTACAGGTTAATGCCAGGCCCATGTTGCAGAGTGGCAAACTCCATTAATGCCAAACACTGTTTCACATGTTCCTATTTTTACAGTTACATATGTGTTATATAGCAATTTCATTGATAACCTATTTTCCCGAAGGTGACAAATTAATACGATATGAAATCAAAGCACTTCCGGTCTTACGGTGGACCAAATCTGGCTAGCTTTACGTGGTTCCCCAAATTTTTTTTTCAGTGAAACGCGGTCACACACTGCCCTCCCCCTGAAACCTAACTGTCACCTACATGGGGTGGACACAATAACATAAACACCTGCACAGATTTATGTACTCTAATGTGCTGGTCCTGCCATCCTGCCTCCTCTATTGAGATAATGACGCAGATGGGTGGCAGGCCCAGTTACACAGCCAGAGTCACAGTTCCTCTTTGTGTAATTTTGTTTTCAATAACATTCAAGATGTGAATTGTCCAGCAAAAGTTTGAAAATTGGTACAAGAAACAGATTCATGAAACACAAATCTTCTCTGTGTTACATCTTTAATTTCCCATGATATTGCAGCACACAATATATCAGTTGCATGGTGAACAATCAAATAAGGTGGGGAGCCCATCTGTACTCAAAGACAAACTTAATCATTCAGTTAAATAAGGCTACAGCGTGTGTTCTGCACAATGCTGAGCACTAAGTACAGACTAAAATTATACCCAAAGTCATAATGTCCAATCCAAATAATCAGCACAGTCATGATGAGGGTGGGCTTTGGTATTAGAGTCCCCAGAAAGACAAAAACTGTGAGTCTGTCCACTCTGGAAGGTGAAGATATTGGTTCACATTTGAAGAATCTAAGTAAACATCTTATTTGTGTATTTATCAGTTCTTGCGTGTCTCGTACTTCATTCAGAAGCATCACTTTGGTCTTGAGTACAGGGTCTCTTGTTATACTGGCAGCAACAACAGGCATAAAGATAAAGAACACATCACATCAAAAAGGAGATGTAAAAAACAAAGTAATAAATACCTGAAGAGACAACTTTATACACAAAAAATACAATATATACAGTATACAATACTGTTTTTTGGACATCCTGTTCTCAAGCTGTCCAAAATCACACCTGAGGTAGACTTGTATAGATTTTTGACAAGACAATTTCTGTCTTGGTCATACATAAGAAGCAAAGCACAAGAAACAAGACAAAACACTGGGACTTGGGCTAGATTAGAGTATTATACATGGTAGATTAGACCCCATTGTACTGCAGCTATAGCGAGCATTATGGTGAACTCAAGCACATGATATAGGTGTAATGATCCTCAACGATGATCAATACTGATGCTTTCAAACATCCTTTGAGCCGTGCAATCAGTGGGCCCACTCCAGTCCCCTTTTAACATGAAAAAACTAAGCTATTATTCTACTCATGATCATGCAGACACACCATGGACATTATTCCACAACACGTGAAAAACCCACACTGATATGTACAATAAACACAACATCATGGTGACTTTGAAATATGGTGTCATGCTTGCCTCGACTTAAGGAAATGAAAAAGTGGATATCTGCTGTGTCATCTCTGAATACCAGTTTTGGTATCCATCAGAGCAGGATCATTAATCAGTGCTAACGATTAAGAAATAATCATTTGGATGACTTCAGTAGCTTGGCCATTTGTCGACATTTATGTATCTATTTGATTTTCAGTTCATTCTAGGTCTTATTTAGTGATTCAGTGTTTCAATTGACTTTTTTGATTCTTTCCCTCAACCTGCTTTGTTGACTTAATGATTTCATACATGTTCCCTAATGTCTATGGGTTATGGAACCACTAGCCTTGTTAAATGATAAAAAAAAAAAAAAAATACGCCTACCAACATCTATAAAACTCATTAATTAACAAAATTTGATCTTGTTTGTTTAATCCGTAACAGGGAAGCAAAAACAACTGCTGGTCTGTAACATCACTTTTCTGTTTTAGTACAAATTAAACAAACACGATATATGGTGATAATTCATGAGTTTTAAATGTGTTGGTGGCCATTTTTTCCAGGCTAGCCAGTTCCCCCAGTATCCAAACTTTATATTTAGCTAGACTAAACACGTCCTAAGTCCAGCCACATACTTGATTCATGAGGTTGATATCAATGTTCTCATCTCACTGTCATAAAGAATGAAAATCAATTTGTTTCCCCAAATGTCAAACTATTTCTTCAATGTTAGAAATGGAGTGAATGTAAAAAACTGTCCCTAAATAGAAACAGACTCCAAAGCCTGAATGCTAAACAATACTGTAGCTTGTTAGCAAGCTAACTGGCTAATCTTGGGAGCTAGCTCAGTTGCTAAAACCATTTGGATGTCACAGCATAGGCCAGGTGAAGACATGTTAGGCGACATAATAACAACTCAAGTCTTTTGAAACACTTAAACTACCAGAAACAACAATAAATCCTGCTACGTGCCCTGCAGCTGGTGTTTTCTGGAGTGGAAACATGCTGCTAAATATCTCATAATGACACCACATTGTCCTTATTTACAACTGATCCAAATGGCAAACACACTAGCAAATAACAAACCCTGGTCAGAAATGCAATGATACACAATCTTAAAGGTGTTTAGAGCGGATGGTTTCTTTAAGTCACACAAGATTGCCATACGACTTGCTGCTCTGTTTCGTGTGGCAGAAAATGACATACAGATGTATACAGAGACAGTGCACGGCTCATCTGGCAGATGATGCTCTGGGTCAAGACAGTAAATAACATAAACATCTAGACACATCCTAAAAGAAACAAGGTCAAAAAAGTTCAAATGAAGATGCTAAATAAACTCCACGCAGCTCCATATTAGACACTGGAATGCTGTGTTGTTTCTGTGCAGTGAGACAGTAAAGTTGAAGATTTGCAAAATGACACTGTCATAATTAGAGTGTCAGTAAACAATGAAACAGTAAAGAACTGACATACATTCAGCATGTGCGTTGAGTATTGAGTTGGTATTGAAAAGGTACAGATATCTTTCTGAGTCACAGCACAAGTTAAAACTGTCAAAATGTTCAGTCTGCCCCACAGGGAGAGCGACTCTGAATAAATAGCTAATATAAAAAGATAATATCTACATACATTTAGCCCCTCACAGAACTGAGTGAAGGCATCTCAACTCCTCCTCCTGCTCCATCTACAACTTTCAAATACAACTGAGTAAATACTGTTGATGTGAAAGAATCCCTGATTTATACGTGTGAACATTCCCTTTGAATTAATACTGTTTGCAGACAAAGCCTGCCATACAATCAATACCGGTCTTGCATATAAGTTCAAGTAATGAAACGGCAACTTGGTCATTTAGACATACACGTCCCCACTAATGGACAAAGGTAGACTTATTGTTCACAGGTACATGTGTGGTGCAGTCATGTTGTTTTTAGTGGGATGTGACATGTGAAAGCAGCTCTCATCATCCCTTTGGACAGTGGAGGCTATGGCACTTATGTTGTAACATTCACTTTTCACTATGAGAACTTCATGATAATGTCATGTTTTTTTCTCTTACATTCACACGTTGGATTGTGTACCTCATCTTTCAAGTTCAGTTGTAAAAAGGAAAAAAAAGTGATACTATGAAAAAGTTTTGATTTCTCAAAATGTTTCGTTGCGTCACCTCCTCACAGTGACCCTCATACTCGCGGGTATCATTTGATCTGACTTCAGAAAAAAAGAGTAGAATCTTGTCACGTCTTGTTGGAACTATACAGCCCATGTGGGATTCGAGATTTCATGAATGGAGACTTTCTTACAGTTCTACAGAGCTGAGATATACACTCAGTGGCCACTTTATAAGGTACACCTGTAGAATCTATCGCAATCCAGTACAACTACTCTGCCATAATGTCTGCTCTATGATGTCTAATGTTCAGTTGTTGTTAGTGTTTTGACAGTTCAGATTTTTATTTGTCATAGCAGGAAAGACAGGTGTAACTAATATCATTAATGGCAGCTCCTATAAAATGTGCCAGATAGGTGTGCCAGGAAGCAAGCAGGCACAACACCTGAACCTAAACAGCCAACACCTAAATGGAATGCAGCATGTTATTAATTGCACTTGGTTTTCCTGCTGTGACACGTCAAAACATCTACTGTAAATCAAAAGAGGTCTATTATAACCATCATACAGGTTTTATACACCAATCTGACATAGATGGACAGCAGCACCATCAAAGATCTGCAAACCCATATATCAGTCCACTCTGGCCACTCTGAACAACTTGTCACACACCCAGCATGTGTACAGTGTTTTGGAGAGTTGTAAAGCAGCAAGATTTTAGATTCATTTATGTAAAAAGGCTCAGGTAACAGAGGCACACGTCATGTCAGATCAGTCCAAACGGGGACTTGATATCTGTGGCTACTACACGGCTGAACCAACGGGGCGTCTGATTGTTTCATTCCAAAGCTAAGACACTTATTCAAGGCAGGAAAACCAGACAGAAGGAAAGATAAAAGTTTTCAAAGTGGACATGTCTGTCAGCGCTCTATTGAACAACACGTCACGTCGGGACCACAGAGATGAATCCTCTTTTGCCGCTCAATAAATAAAACCTGAGGTAGCTCCTTCCGTCAGCAGTGTTCCAGTGAAAAACCTCACAGTTTCCCTCAATCATTCATAAGTTTTCAGAGAGGGTGGCCTGGCTTTGCTGCTCCTCCTCGTCCCTCTGTGAGGTGGCTGGAGACGAATGCTGCTGATGGTGCTGTGCTTTGACCGGACAGTTGGCGACCATGTGGGAAACACTCTGACAAAAATGGCACTTTTTTGGCTGAGGGGGCAGCTGACACTCTTTGGCATGGTGGCCAGGACCTCCACAGTTGTAGCATCTGAAATGAACAGAAGAGAGAGTATTACACCAGAGGGGCTATTACAGTCAATCATCAGTCTCCAAACACTGTGTGCAATTCCCAAATTCAAAGTTAACGCTTCCTTCTTGACCCAGTGATGCATTGACTTCACCTTGGTGACCAAAGTGGATTACACTGCTTCTCCAATGGCTGTATTGCTCTCAAGCACATCCATTTGCATGCTCTTTGTGCAAATCCTCAAATGCAAAATATTGCAGCCAACCTTAATGACACTCATCACATGCTCTCAGATATGTTTGACTGGGGCAGCAATCATTTCTCAAACACATAAGAGAGGGAAAATTGAGACATCACAGCAGAGACATGTAGGGGAGAGTTGCACCATGGCAAAAATAAATAAATAAATAAATAATTACTGTGTATTTTATTACGAGGCAAAATGTCAAATACATAAAAAAATGCAGTGAGCACACAGGATTACATTAAGAAAACCATGCAAGGAACACAGTTCTCATGTTATTTTGGTGGCAGAGATGCACACGGTCACTTTTCTTAATGTTTTAAGAAATGAAACAATGCTTCAGAAAATGGGCTCATGCAATCAAGAAAAGGCAAACAAAAAGGACTTTTCAGTTATCGATGTTAAATATTAGCACCAAGAATAATGGCAGCGCTGTATGATTAAATGTGCTGTAAACTCAAAAATAAATGCTATTTCTTATTATTGGAATAATTAAAATGCATGTTATAGCTTTGGCAAGTCGCTGATTTTCATTTGAATCTGAGTAAAATCTCAGATGCAGTGAAGTGACATGATTATGTTCTACCAGCAGGGGGCAGCACACTCCAGCTTTAGTTTCAGATCCTTTGTGACTTGACATATCTGTCACTGAGCATCCACATGAAGTCCCAGTGGTGGACAGCTGTTAGGGGATTTGCCAAAATTGATGTCTGTCCCTCAAGGGATGGTATCAGGAGCAATTTGTCAGCCACACTGAAAGCTGGCTTTGTTGTCCTACCAATCAAGATAAAAGATTGGATCTTGGCTTTGCAGAGTGTTTAAAGTCTCCCTGCACTCAAAAAAATATTTTTCTTTTTGTTCCTTCACTGTGATGTTTGACCTTCAGTGTGCAGAATGATGTCTGTGGAGAGTTTGTTTTCATCTGAAAGTTTCTCGGTGCAAACAAAATCTCAGTTTTACACTTGGACACACCGGCAGGGGTTTATGACATCAGAGTTTGAAAGCCAATCATGAGCCAGTCAAATCTAACTTACACAGGTGTGACGTGGGAACCTAAAACTTCTACGGCACGTACACTGAGACTGTTCAGTGAAGTAGGAGACATCTGGAGTAGTTACTAGTAGTACTTTAACTTTTGAAATAAACAATGTTTGCATTTTCAGAGATTCTAGATTTAAGATATGTCTGTTTGTGAGTCTGATCTGACATGTTTCTCTTTGTAAATTATGCTGATGTCAGGTATGATGGCATTTGCCTGATGTTTTTCATGCAGCGTTACCTTGTGTGATTCCACTATGAACACAAGGTAAGAAGAAAAAGTTAAATATGGAAGCCGATGTATGATTATTATATAAATATTTTCTATCACAGTATTCAGACTACAGCTACCCGCAACATGTAAAATAACCAAAAACAATATTATAACAGGCTCACTACAGTTTATAATCCAGCCTGAAAGCCCACGGATCATCTTTAAGTCAGGCCATTGATCGTTCAGGCAGCTAATCAGGCATCATGACAGCCGCTTAAACTGCACGTCAAACGACAACTGATGTGGCAGAAATGGTCCGTTTCTCAGATTAGTCGGGGGCAGCCAATTCAGAGCTACACTCAAGTGCATCTGTAGAGTATCTGCCTGGCTTCACTGAGACACTTAATGGAACCCAATCACCAATAACATGATTAATTGCACCTGTGCTATTTCTGCTATGGTGAGTAAACATGTCTGCCATGACAAATTCTTCACATCTATGAAACTGTTTCTAATTCCAGTTCACAAGGAATCTGTTACTTAAATTTTAATGTATATTAAACATTAACAGCACACAATGATATTTACCTCCACCGAGAAGGTAATGATTTTGGTCTGTTTGTCAGAAGGAATATAGGGAAACAAGGCTCCTGGCTTGATTTTCACAAAATTTGGTGAAGAAAGGAGCATGAGCCAAGGAAGAACCCATCACATTTTGGAGCAGGTAGAAATCATGGAGGAGATACACAAATTATTGTTCATTTCCATTAACATTAGGAGACAGGGCATACATTTTAAGATCCAGTGCACAGTGAGGATCTCAACAGAGAACAGTTTGCTGCTCAACAAGCTGCTATGATCTTGTAGATGTGTGTGTCTAGTTATCAGTATATCTGAGAAAGCTAATGATTAGTCGCTAAGTAAAATCCTCTTGGTCAATACATTAGCGCAAGATAAATAAGGCAAATCAGGCTCAAGCACTTGCAGTGTGACACAAAGACACACTGCACAGTTAAACAGGCAGGAAAAAGAGCATTGATTTTTTTTGTATACGGACAGCCTGGTTTTCTATGGGCCCTGGCTTTTCCCATTTGCTATCCATCTGCAGTCAGATAAGCAGGGATCAGTGAAAGCAACACTGCATTATTATTCTAAGTTTCAAAAATTCTTAGAGATTATGTATAAACACTGTTTGAAGACTTCTGAATCACTATGCCTATGCTTACACTAAGAAATGCAATGGTGCACACGACAAGGTGTTTGCAGGAAAACCAACACACAAAACAAACTCTAATGTCATAAAGACTTTCATGTTTTGATTTTAGTTGAAGGCTGCATGCTTGTGTTTAGGATCAGTATCCCTCATAATTTAAAATCATAAAAGGATACCTTATTTTTCACCTTTCTTTAGTTTGAGTCTCAGGGCTTCTTGTGTTTCAACGGTCACCCTGCAGCTCAAAATACCTCGATCAGTGCCACAGTTCCCTCAGGAGCTTTGTTGGGGTATAAATGAATCTAATCTAACTGGGCTGAGTGCAAGAAAAGGAAATTGGTTTTGTCCATCACTACATCAGCGTTACTCTCTGACTTCAAAAAGAAGTTCTTCTTTTGATAACCAGCACATCGGCTGGTTATCAGTACTGGTATTAGTGTAAATGAAAAATCAAGTATAAGTCACTTGTTTTAGTTACTTGTGTTAAGTAAACATTTTATTTTTCACTGTGATGAATTACATATCTCAAGCAAATTTGCTGTCCCCTCATAAACTGCTTTAATACTCTGTAGAAATAAATGGAAACCAATGACTGCCTGGGAGCTGATCAGCTGACAGAAGTGTAAAAATACAAACAGACACTGTGGAGACTGAAGATAACTGGTCTGCTGTAAAGGCAAACCAAAACATCAGTCTCATCCTACAGTGCACTCAATGTACTCTGATATCAAGTTTCATTTATTGTCAACAAAACCCATGAAAGACTGAAACCAACAACTTCCCAGCCTGCCTTGTCTGCAGCCTGTTGGTTCCTACTGACGACATAAATCTTTTAAAAACTAGAGAACAAGCTCTGCATCAAGCTATCACATCGACTCACACACGCTGGACATACTATGTCATGGCCTTCCAGCTAACGTGAGCTATCAGTGCTTTTAGGCTCTTTAGCTGCTGAATCTTCACCAGTTAGCCACTAACTTCACCAGTTAGCCGCTAACTGCGTCGGCCTGCTGTTTGGTTCTTTTTCTCTGAAAGCAGCTGCCTGCTGCTGCTGGAAACCAGGTTGATGAAAACACTGATTTTGAAAAAAATGCTCAGGAATTTCCTTAAACAGCTGGTCATCGTAGTTTTTAACAAACATGATTCAAACAGGAGAAAACAGTCCATTTGTTGGGGACTATTTTTAGAGGCGGATTAACCCACATCTCGTGGATATCTGAGGGGGCAGGACAGTGTATATGGGATTGAATCAAAATAAAGTACAGTGTGTGTGTTCATGGTAATGAAGGACCAGTGTGGCTCATTCATGTGTTTTTCATACTTTTTGGACAACAATGAGCTCTACAGCACAGAGGAAGGAGATTTGTCAGGCTTTCATACACACAGAGTGGTAGGATTCATTGTTGGTTTGAGTCTCATGACGTTTGTTGATGATCAAAAAATTACTGAATACATGTCTCTTAAAGCAGAAAAGGGTCTGTGAGATACAGAGTGATGAAGCTCAGGCTGAGCCCTGGATCACCTCACAGCTAACCACCACTTCCTTCCTCTCATCCTCCCTCCTCCCAGCCCCCCATCAGGCTCGGTATTGATCAGCGTGGCCACAGGAGTGGGAGAGGGAGCTCCTTTGTTTCAATGCTACCGTGACCTCTGAACCCTGACCCCTGCTCACCAACCCTCCTACCTCCCTCCTCTCCACCTCATTTGCACACGACCTCCCATTGTTGCTATGGCAATGGTGACCTCCGACCTTTCTCGGGCACCTACATCTGTTATCAATTAAATGGATAGGATCCTTTCCTCTTGTGAATACGACATTTATGTTTGGGAGAAAAGAGGTAACATGTGAATGCAATCAAACCGACATAGCAGATACTTAAGGACAGGAAGTTGTGGGATTATTTCTATCATTGCCCACCATGATTAATGAAGTTCAACTTAATACGATGCTATCACATGAATAACTTTGTCAGATCTTAATGGTCTATGGTCTGCAAATCAAACTTCTTTTTATTTTAATTGCAACTTTCAAGTTTTGGGAGCAGTAAGAAGGAGAAAAGAAGGAACATCTGAATGTAATCAAATCCAGCAGGTATTTATAGACAGGAAGATGGTCACTGCAAGGCATGATGAAATGAAATGGAGCGTTGGGGGTTGAAGAGTCCTGAAGATATCAAACAATCTATTGATCAAGCTCAGCCTGCTGTTCCACAAAGAGCCAGCATCTAGTCAGCAAAATACTGAGAAAGTTCTTCTTCGCTCCAGACAGAACTTTCATCAACAAGAGACTAACTGGCATCACTAGTAAAAGAGCAAATATCTCCCTCTTATCAAGGCATTTTTGTCTACATTTTCCGTTCAAATACAACATCTGCCATAGCACAAGATGCATGACAGCTTCTTTCTGATGCAAATCTACTTGCTTTAATTATTGCCAAAAAGTTACACTTTCACCTTCTTGCTTCTTGTTCCAAATTACACTGAACACTGAAAGCTGATATCAATTAGAAACATGTTTTCTTAAGGTAAGTAGGTTTTTAGGACTCACTTACAGACAGAATGGAGTTTTTAATGAAGAAATTGATCATTACTGCATATTTCAAGTTACTGTGTCCTTTTAAAGTTGCAATGAAGTTAAAAGTTAACAGAGTCACCATTTCAGTTAGTACCCATTCATCATTCAGTCATAGAAACCACACCATTAATCAACCAAACCACCATTATTTACAACATTTTTTTCCTCTACCCTCAAGAAAGCCACTTCTTCATGCATAATAATTATAACAACATAACAAAATTCCAATACAATCAGCAACAACAATACCATTCAAGAGAACCATCAAAGTACTATGTTGTGTGAAACCCGCACTTCTTTGTAAAGCACTTGAGTCAGGTCCTAGCTTTAGCATAAAGACTGGAAGCAGAGGGAAACAGCTAGCCTGACTGCTTCCAAAGTGAAACAAAATTAACATGTTGGATCTCAATTTGTTTAATCTTGACATAAACAACAAATATAAAAATGATCATTTGTGGCCTAACTGGGCACTACGCACAATTTCCCTGAGTGCAGTCATCACAGTAAGGTCTCCAGGTTTGATACCATCTTGCCTTCACAGTGTCAAAAACCAGAGCTTGTGTTTACCGACTGTATCTGGCATACAGCTACAGCTGGAGACTGCAGCATCAGTGTGCTGGGCAGATATCAGAACTGATGGTGATCAAGAAATAGTTCCAGAATATAACTCCCCATGACTGACAAATTGTGACTTTTAAATTTCTATTTATGCACAGATTAAATAAATAAGATATACCATGTTAATTACTGAGCTTTAGAGGTGCTAGCAGCATATTAATTCAGTTTGGAGAGGGCCAGGTTAACCTCTGTAGTAGCCAGAGTTGTTTCACAGACTTGCAAGGTGGATGGATGAACTGGATTCTGTCACATAGTAATAATTCACATAAATCACAAATTGTAATATTTCCAACTCTATTTGCATGTGAATCAAAAACAAGCAAGATGCAACATGTTCATTAGTAAGCTGCAGATGTGATGGACAGTACCAGGCTAGCCTTTAGTTTAGCTAGCTTATAGTCTTTAGGCTTACTACGTCCTGACTCCAGGTCTGCATTTTACACAGACATAAGAAAGAAAGTGTATTTCTCAAAATGTTGAACTGTTCAAGGCGTGTGGACGTCCTCAGGCTGGACTGACCTGTCACCCTTGGAGCGTCGCTTCTGGGCGCTCTTCGGTCTTCTCTCGCTGCCCAGACATGGGACTCCATTGGGCCCAGTAACCAGGACAGACTCCAGCCCTTTAGAAGATTTCTTGAAGGTAAACTCCACAGCCTCACCTTCTCTGAGGCTGCGGAAGCCCTCCATGTGCAGCTTGCTCTGTCATTGAGAAAGAATGAGGTTCATCAGGTTTAAGTAGTTGCCACAGAATGCTACAGATAGTGGTATGAAACAGCCTAATGTGGGATTCTTGAGACCTTTATGAGAGCTAAAAACTTTTCAGGCCCACAAATTAACAATGTGGTTCATTCTCACCAGTCCTATAGAGTTATTTTCATCCACAGCAGGCAGCTCTTTGCAGAAAAAAATCTAAAACCCTACTTTAAACTGCCTGCTCAGCTCAACACAGCAGACAGACAACATTCAAAACCAGCTGATAAACACAGTGGAACATTTAGCAGCTTCAGAGCCAGATATTTCCCCCTGAAGTTGGTAGAGACCAAAAAGGTGCTAAAAGAGAGTGAATATTGACTGTTTGCCTACAAGTTCACCACATCAGCTTAAAAGGTGATGATTTGTCAAGTTGTCAAAATGTCTTTCATTGCAGTTTTAAGTCAAGTGTTATTTTGGCAGTTTCTGACAAGGTAAATACAGGTGTTCAGATCGAAGTCTGAGCTTTAAATGCGCCATTTCTAGTTTGGTTCTTACAAGACAAAGGTGCAGTTTACTTAACAAATGACAGCACACTTGAGATAATCTCTATAACCGTTGCAGGAAAGAAAAGGTGCAGCCGCTCTGTCAGAGAATCCTCAGCGCTCTCATAAAAATCCAACCCTGTTGACAGCCCTGTTAAAACATCAATGCTTTCAAACACCCCTCCTCCCCTCCTGTGTCTCCAACCAAACCTCCAAAGCATTCCTCACCCCACCCCCCGTCCCCTCTGCTTCCTCAGCACCACCACCTACATGCAGCCACAAACTCCAAACTGAGTCCATCTGGTCAAATCTCCAGATGACCATTGCACTGGAGGATGCTGGGAAATGACACACAGGAGGAGTGCATTCCTGGGATAGCTACCAGAGGAAGTGGCAAGAATGTATGCATCCACCATCACCATTGATCTTTCACTAATTAGATTTCCAATTGTAGTGAGAAGTAAAAAGAGGGATGACCTACCACACAGTCAACACAACAAAAAACACCTGCACTTCAGGGAAAGCAGTACATGAAACATAAATTACATCATGTAAGTAACCTTAGTGAACTTATTTATTATTGTTTACCATGACAACAAAGGTCACCTGACTTTGTCCTTTTCTTCCTGTCCAAAACTAGTAAAATGTGGACGATGTTAAATGACACCAGAAATGTTTAAAATGCGTGACACGATGCACAAAATGTTCTTAAAAGTGGCCTGTTACTTATCTGTCATGCCAGGAGATCACACTGCATAATCCCATATTCTTGTTGACTGGAGGGGGTCAAGTGGACTTCAAGGGGTCAGTATGCTTCAAATAAAGTACTTGCTGGATTGTCACACTTCCTGAAACCCCACTCATGCAACAGCATGAGTGCTTTGAGAGGAAGCTGTTTGAAAGTGTGCAGCCTTACTGCCATTTGTACGAATCATCACTTTGAGATTCCAAACAGGCAAAAGACACAGATTTCTTCAAGAGAGACTGGTATGCCAGTTTGAAGCAGTCAGGAGGAGATTACGATGGCAGGCTTTTTGGCTTTCCGAACAGGCAGAAACATTTCTGCCTTTAAACGTGGTCAAACAACACACTGTGAGACCTGTTTCAAAGCATACTGAGACCTTAAGCTCCACCAAATCCTTCAAATCTGCTGCATTTCACATT
Organism: Chaetodon auriga; assembly: GCF_051107435.1. Classification (NCBI taxonomy): domain Eukaryota; kingdom Metazoa; phylum Chordata; class Actinopteri; order Chaetodontiformes; family Chaetodontidae; genus Chaetodon; species Chaetodon auriga. The sequence continues at coordinate 4,031,753 of NC_135090.1, read as the reverse complement.
TGTCTCCCAAATTCATTTCTAACAACATTTAATTAGTCATTATAATAATACACACTACAGTCTCCCATCTGATCAAACCTCTGCACACCAAAACAAGCCTGGGCAGGGCCTTGATCCCCTCTCTTTCATCAGGCGATTTACAGCAACACAGGGGCAGGTAACCTGAGACGAGGTCTGCGCCAAAAGGCTCCACATGGGAGGTGGGACTGAGACTCAGGGTTGGGTGGGCTCCCTGATGCTTTAATGACTTTATAACAGGAAGCAGGTCTGGATGGGGAGAGGAATGAGCCTTGTTTTCTCTGCTTTAGCCTCTAACCCCTTTTAAATAGAACTGTTTGAGCTCTAAACCCCCCTCTACACCTTTGAGGCTGCACAGCAAGTATCTATGAGGTGGGGGAGTGGCAGAACGGACTCAGGCATGGTTGACTTTAAGATGTGTTAATCTTCAGGTAATTTTACACAAAAACACATCAGGTGTCTTAAATTCTTCTTTTGAGGTCTAATGACTGACTTTAATTCAGAAAGCTTTGCCTGGTCTATAAACTGAAAGACACAGAAATGCTCAACACATTTGGCAAAAAAAAAAAAAAAAAATTATAATTGTTTAGTTCATCTTTGCGTCTGAGAAGTCGTAACCACAAATGTCATTTTAACATGTGAACTGTACATTTGCTTTGGAGGATCTGCTGCATTACTTTTACAGATTAGAAGCCAAGTTTTTCTGACATTCTCGGGAATCTGATGAATGCATGGGAAGGTGTGTTAACTGTAATCTAATGAAGCTGACATTTGTGTAAATGTAGCTTGATTACCAGAAAATATGAGACACACCAGCATTCTTTTTTGTCATTTTTGTACCTGTAATGGTCCTCTGAAGGTTAGAGTGGTATAAAAACAGCTTCTCTATTGGACTGACCAATCTAAGAATATCATTAGTGCATTTCTCTTTGTCAAAGTCACACCAGGGAGCTCAGAGCCTTTAATAGCTCATCATGAGTATGATGACACATTACTATTTGTCAGCATTTACACTTAAGAGCTCATGGGTAGACATTTGTCAGCAATCAACCACTCCATCAGATATGAAATGATCTGCTTTGCCTACAGTCAGTTCAGAGAGTAATATCTGACCACTCACACATTTTCAGTGTTTGAGGGTGTTTACATCCAGTGTGTGTATTTTCATAGTGATATATGTATGAACAGCTAACACAGCTGAACACATGACTATGTTACACATAGTTAATAATACATATTCACATCCAGTTTATGATCAGTAACTCCTTCCGATCTGTCATGCCCAGTTCTTGGACAGTCAGTGATTAAATCAGCCCTGAACACCCCCAAAGCAAGCAGCAGCGTCTCACCTGGTGGACGAACACGTCGAGCGGCTCCTGCAGAGGAGCTCCGTCCCTGCTGCTCATGGACAGGAAGCCGAAGCCCATCCGCATGTTGAACCACTTGCAGACCCCGCTGCCCCTGGACAGACCCGCGGCCTCCTCCTCCTCGCTCTGCGCACGGCCTCCTGCAAAGAGACGGAGACACGGTGAGACGACGGACGGAAGGCCCGACGATCAGAGCAGGGTGAAGCCCAGAGGGACCGACGGGGCTCCCGCATGAGCCCGACGAGCTGCGTCATGGCCCGAGCATGAGCTGTCCACATTTAAGTAGAATTCACAGAAGATTAGTGTGGAAAGTATCTGTGTAATAATGTGGCTGCAGCCATTCGTTTTCATTATCAAATTATCTGCCGATTATTTTCAAGATTATCAATCCATTGTTCAGTACAGAAAATGTCAGAAAATAGAGAAAGCTGGCCATTACACTGTCCCAAAGCCCAAGATGCTAAATTCAAATGTCTTGTTTTGTCCGACCAACAGTCCACAATAGAAAGATATTCAATTTATCCACAGCGAAGACTGAAAACAGCAGAAAATGTTCACATTTAGGAGCAGAAACAAGTCACTTTTTAGAATTTTTCTGACAAACTGACCTCATCGATTCTTTTTTTCAGGTGATTTAGAGGGTTTACTGGTTTTGTTCTTCTCTAAGAGCCTTTATTATTCTTTATTTCTGATTAGAACATGAAACATGAGAAACATATGGAAATGGTTGCGGACATGATTCATGAACTCAACTATTTTTAATGATGATTCTAATAAATTCAGTGTTTTGTTCACTGTTTATGATCTAATACGATATTCGATTCATTTATATAGAATAATGAATCCATTATTAATGTACATATTCTCACAATTTTCTGCAAATTTTGCAAGATTTTTTTTAAATCCATTTAAATGCATGTCCTAACAGGCTGTACTCCAGACGGCCCTCAGAATCAAATGCATCTTTCCTCGGTCAACACTAAAATCGATTTAAAGCTGTAACTTCACGAAACCTTCATCTGTTACTCCAGAGAACTCTGCAGGTCAGATTCCTCAGTGGATGGCTGTGGTTTACCTGTGAAGCTCTGAGTGGAGGCTGAGCCCATCCCGCCGCTCTCTGCTGCTGCAGCCCCTCACACCTCCATTCAACGTCCACATCAACAAAGACATGCCTTCCCCCAGACACCGAGAGACAACCACCCAGGCCCACAGAGAGGAAAGACAGCACAATACAAGAAGAAGAAAAGCCTGGTTTCTATTCAGAGCGCAGAGGCTCCTCATACCTTCTGCCATGGTGGGAGGTTTCCACGGCCTCCTGCAGAAACGGCTCCGGCCCCACAAACTATCAGATGGAGGGAGGTGGATGCATGCTGGTCATCCGTGCACCTTCTCTCCGCGCGCGCGTGTGTGTGTGTGATCCAGGAGAAAGAGTGTCTTCTCCCTGCAGAACCCCATTGACCCTCCTACCTCTGGTAACCCCCACCACGCACACACATACACACCAGCACCTTTTCGGTCAAGTCCACGTGATTTCCAATAGCAGATAAATCACACATGTCCAATCAGATATGGAGCCAAAACAACTGACAAAGTGACCAATCAGGGCTTTGGACGATACAGCATTAGCGTTGCACCCATGGGCCCAAAAAAAAAAATCGCCCCGCCCACTGCCGCCTTCTACACACACACACACACACACACACACACACACACACACACACACACACACACACATTAAAGCCCCATCTGCAAGACATTTTGCAGCCACAGTTCAAATCAGTCTTTGCATTTTCATAAATTTTAGCCACATTTGCAACTATTTACAATATATGTGTGTGAATACAAGCAGAAGTATCTACTGTTGAGAAATACATGAAAAATAAATCTAATCACTGAATTTGTTTGAGATGATTCCAAAATGAATTTTTGGCATATTTTGCAATAAAATGTGCACATTCTCACAAATTTGAACCTTAATATTATATTATGGTGTTTTCAATGAATTGTCTGCACAGTTAAAGGTTTTTTACTGACCAAATAACAGAAATCATCCCTCATAGCCTATAAAGCTTTATGGTACCTTTAAAATGACAATTCAGGGATGTCTTTTGTGCTATTTGGTACATTTGAATGTGTTTTTAGCAGCTAAAAAACTCTTAAACCATGCAGATAGTTTATTAAAATGGCCTTAAAATGTTTTAATCCATTCATTTATCCATTAATCAGCCCAAAATCTGGGTTGAACCTCTGAATTTGGACAATAATCACACAAATTCTCATAATTTTGTATCGATAATTGAATTTTTGACACAATTTGAAACCTGTCTTTTACATGCAACCCTGGTGATTGTCCTGTATTTCTCATTTGTCTTCCTCCTCTTGTTTTTTTCATCTTCGTCCTTCTTCTTCCTGATCAAGATGACCTGCCCTGACTCACTGCTGTGCAGCAGTTGCTACCGGAAATTTAAGACTCTTGAATGGACAAATTAGAGGAGTTTCTGATGTTACTTTTGTAAATCTCAGGGGGGTTAGCCCTTAAAATGAATCCTCAGATAAAAGTCTATTAAAAAACTCTTATTATTGTTATTACTGTCCCTTCACTTACCAATCAGGAATTACTTAAAATAACATGTGCATCTTAAAAATGAATCTATGTTAGTTTTTCATCCTCTTAATCATTTAATAACACCTTAAACTGATAATTTAAAAAAAGTATAAATGTATTTCAAATTAATGTGTGCATTTAGGGGAAAGTCATGCACCTAATGAGACATTTGAAGTTAAGGAGTTTTTAAGAGTTTTAGTTTTGCCCTTTTGAGAAGCGAGTATATGTCCTGATAACACCTTAAATTGATAATTAATTAATATTTCAACTGCTTAAACTAAGGGATGATGTTCCACTTCAAATCTGGTGGTTGATGGCTGATATCTAACAAACTTGTAATAAAGCATTAGACATACTGTCGTTGACCAAGCAGTCACATTCAGGACCAACACTGGTCCTCTTTTTAAACAGTGTATGGACATTAGTGGGGACTGGTGCTGCCTTTATGTTGTTCTTGATAATTCTACAAAACTAATAGTTGTAATTTAGACACCAGATGGTGTCTCGCTCTTCTTTATTCTCTCAGGATGAGTCATCTTTGGTGCAGATGAAACCAGGCTTCTTGCTTTGTCTCCGCTGAGGTGATTCATGTCCACCTGTTATAGTTTGTAAAAAGACATACGGTGGCCTGTTGGAGTCATTCACTCACATTCAGTAATAGGTAATTAGTAGCTTTCAAGCTGCTGTATAGGACCACAAACCTGCTCCCATCACTGCTGAGTCATGGAACTTCCTCTAATGACTCAAACACACACGCGCACACACACACACACACACACACACACACACACACACACACACACACACACATATATATCCAGGCAATGCATATGTGCAGAGATAATTAGCAAAGGCAGCAAGTTTTCTGACTTCCTGTGAACAAATGCAGCTTAATGTGTCCACATTTTGTGTATATATATGTGTGTGTGTGTGTGTGTGTGTGTGTGTGTGTGTGTGTGAGGTGTTGCCTGATGAAAACCAAATGACTGCCTCCGTTCATGCGTTTAATAGTCCAGCTAGAGGCCCTCTGAAAGTCACCAAGGAAATGTAAAGGCCCACCGGCTGCTACGCAACAAAACCGGCCACCCTAAGGTGACCCGGGTCACTCAGAGGGGCTTTGTGGGAACAAAGCCTCGGCACGTGCTTGTTCAGCGGCCATTACTGAATCAACACAAACACACGCAGGCTGTTATGTCACTGAGAGAGTAAGTTCTGAACACTGGGATGTGTGTATGATTTGCACATATTAAAGTACCGACAATACTCAAAAGTACAGTACAGTTATGTTTGTGTATAATGATGTATGGTTTAAATATCCAGTTTGGGAATGACTGCCTGGGCTCTGGTGTATTACAGAGGGGGAAAATAAGCAGCAGCCCCTTGGGAAGCCTGTCAGCTCACCTTTCACCCCTCCTCCAGAGGGAAATCCATCAATAAACCTGATCAATAACAAATCTATAAAGCCCTGCCATGTTGTGACAGATATCCCGACCACAACAAGCCTCTGGGTAGGAAAGGCTGCTGCGGCCCACCTCAGGGCCATGCAGGCCACAATGACATGCTGAGGCCTTCTTTACCAAAGACACCAGTCTGTTAAAGGAACGTGACAAGATTTTTAGGCCTTGTTATTTTGACTCACTTTGTTATGAAGTAAAACAGAAAACAGATGAATCTCATTTTCAATATGGTTGATATTGTAGATCTTACAATCTACATTGAGTGTGATTTTTATGTGTTTATAACATCTGTCAAATGACTCTGATGGCATAAAATTAAAAAGATGGTGCACTGTTCCCTGATGTTGTCTATCACTCTTGGCACGACCACCAGATGGCAGCAATTTGAAAACAAGCTCTAATCCCAGGTTTAGTGATTTGAAAGGATAAGGGTGGTGTTAAATTCCCTGAAAAACCCAAACCCACAATGTGTTTCAGCTCAAACAGGAGGAAACATTTCTATGGAACTATTTTTAGCGATGGATTAATTCATGCTTGGTGTTCTAGTGAGAATTTGGGGCAGCAGGACAGTGTATGTGAGACTGAGCCAAAATAACCTACAGTGTGTGTGTGTGCTCATGGTAATGAAGGAACATGTCAGCCAGTGTAACAGTGTGGCTCATTGATGTGTTTTAAACAGACACCCATGGAGCTCTATGGCACAGAGGAAGAAGATATACCAGGCTTTGATACACACACAACACGTTGTTGGTTCACATCTTTTGTGACCTTTTTAATGACAGTTAGATAAACAGAATTTTTCCAGCCTCAAGCAGGAAGTTCCATCCAGTAATTTCCCCTCTGTAATGACTGACCTCACTTGTTGCCTCACAGTGCAAATTGATAAAGTTTTCATGTTTTATTGTTTGCAACATTGTCTCAGTAGATTTTATGTGACTTTCAGGGGAGGAGTGAAAAAAGAATCCACTTTTGCTGTTCTATGTGTGTTATATGGTCAGTAGAAGCATCTGGTGACAGGGCCGTGTATAAAACAACAAGCTGGGTGTTGAAATCCTGAGCTCAGATTGCTGTTGGCTTTTGCTGCCTAATTAGCACAGATATAATTCACTACATGTGTACAGAACAGAGGCAAATAGCAGACAATGCTCCATTCATGTATAAACTCACCCATAGCCTCCACCGCACAAAGGATGGACCATGTATGAGAGGACAGTTTCAGCACCAGGGACAGCTCCACGGACAAAGCCAAGGTTTCCTTCTGTGACGTCAGTCAAATCTCATGCCGAATGAGAAAGTGTTTACAGCATAAACCGTGTTTTCAGAAGATGCTGCTGTTGATAAATGTCCATGGCCGCTGAGTGATTTGGTATGAAGGTGATCACTGATCCATGGCCAATTAGCCATGCAGACCTGCAGAAAACCTTGGAAACACCCACTGTCATCACATCCAAAGGGTGGAATTTTGAAGGCTTCAGTCAGTGAGTTCATAACGATTAAGTGGAAAAAAAGCATGCAAAAAATAATGCCTGTACATTATAAACAGATTTGTGTGTGTGTGTGTGTGTGTGTGTGTGTTGTTTTTTATACTTTTGTTTGAGACTGGTTTAAAATTGAATTTGATAATGATCTATCTGCCAAATGATATTTCTTAATGAAAACAGAAATGTCAAAGTAAGTCAGGTTCACTTTCTCATGTGCCATTTATTCTACTCCAAACATGGCCAGCCTGAGTTCACAGACACTAATGACTACACCCACAGGCCTGCAGGTGATGAATGCACTGTTTTATCTTTCCCACTAGATGTCACCTCAAGCATGTGTTCCCTGAGATCACCCAAGACTTTGATATTTAACAATAACAGAACAATAATATTATTCACATTCATACATAATCCAGAAGAATATGTGTGCACCATATACAACAGCAAATACAGTAGAACATGGAAACAATGCTCTCAGATCAGCAAACAAACAGCACTTTCACATAAAAATATTCATTCCTTTGTTGTGCTGATGATTGTGCAGAGCAGAAACTCAGCCAAGCTAAAAATGCTTGCAGCCATAATGTGTTTTAAATATTTCTTTGTGGGCTTTTGCTCAAGGGCCTCTTCTTCTGTTCCATTAGATAAAAACGTAATATTCATGTTATTCCTGTTTTTGTTCAATACTCACTGTGTCTACATGATTAAATAAAGAATGGTTTAAGCTGAGTGCTGACTATAAGCAGCTTTAGAGGAAATGCTAAAAAATAAAAACAATGCAGTTTCTTGATGTCAGAGTTAAAGGGAAGTCTCACAGCATCAACAGAGACTGAGCTCCACTATTAATAGTGACTGTGGTAAGCATGTGTATCATTCTTTTCATAGTACATGTGTCTTTGTTATATGACAGACAGGCATATGTTGGGTGGTCTTGTGTTGTGGACAATCCTTAAAATTCATGACAATTTCTATTACTTAATGAAACATGGGCCCAAAGGAAGGAAACAGGTTTTGAGTCCTGCAGGTCACAGGAAATTGTTGTAGTTAACTCAAAGTCACTGGAGGACCTGTGAGACTCAAGGTATTACCTTTTCAACAAAACAGAACAAGCCAGTATGAGGGGCGATTAGTGCCACAGTGAAAGAAAAGCAAAGTGACATTGAAAGAAAAAGCTGCACTGACAACAAAGTCTCAGGTTTTCACATGTCTTACTAAGTGTATCAAAGATCCTTTTAAGTGATGAAGTAGCATTTTGAAATGTCTCCACTGTGAAGTCATGAGTGTTCTCTATCTTCACAGATAAAACATATTACAAAAAATTTCATCATGTAGACTTTGTTTGACTCTTTGCAAATGTGGTTAGGCCTCAAAGGTAAAATGACAAACTCTGTGTCTCTGTGTCTAAAGATCACTGGGCAGTGCAGCTGTCCTGATAAGCCTGGGCTCCTGGTCTCCCAGGGGAGCCAAGGTCACAGCAGATGGGCTGTGCTCTCCCCCTGACTCAACAGACTCACTGCTGTCTGTCCTTGAATGCTTAAATGTGAGCTGAGTGTACCAAACACTGTGACTTAGGTATGCATAGTGTCCTGTTTAGGATCCAACACCCAATAAAATATACACCTGTGTATAGATGAGCGATGAATAATCTTACTTGGATATGCAGAATCTCTAAGAAAAGTAGCTGTTTTAAGCTAAACAGTGATCTTTTCCTAAACCTAACCAAGTAGTTTTGGTGCCTTGACCTAACCTAACTTAACCAAGCTTCAGCTAAATACAACCATATTTTGGCATTATTCTGATAGTTATCAATATATATCCAAACATAGTGGCTGCTCTCCATGTGTCTGCCTCTACTTTACAGTGTGTTTTTAAATAGGTGGAGCTGACACTTGATTTCAGGGTAAAATCTTGCTAAATATAACAAAACAAAGAAACCAGACTATAATAACTTACCTTACTTACAAAAGCCAGATCAACAGAGCCCACCAATACAAACTCCTGGAGCACCAAAGCCACCAGCATGGCAGAGATCTTACAACCAAAGTGTGGCCAGTTAAGATTGTGTCATTGTGTAACTGTATCTCCAAGAATTTGTTATGATTTGGCTCCGGTGTGTTTTCTCCCTGGTCTAACTGTGTTTTCTTTCCTCCCACTCTGTCAGCAGGCTGAGTGCGAGAGAGAGGCGGGCCTGATCTCCTCAGGTGTGGGCTTCATTAGACACACCTGCGCCTCATCGGCGAATCAACCGGCTTCTTAAGCCAGCTCCAGTTTGACTCCTGTGCCAAACTATTCTCTATGCACTTGCCATACTAGTGTAGCTCCTCACTTCCTGTCCCACAACGCTGATATAGTACATAGTACATATGATTAAGGTAAGGAAAGACTGATTATGGTTAAAAAATAAAATGTTGAGACTACTGGAATGAGGCAGGATGGGAACCTGGACTTTCCACCTAGCTATGCAAAGAACACACTACTTCTTGCACTGGCACTGACCCATGTTACTTGGCCACGAGTTTCTCAGACATGCTTTTTTAATGCTTCTCTGTAGGCACATTTTTAAGCTAACTTGCTAACTTGCTGTGCTGTGGTATGCAAGGGTATGCCACCAATTAGTTTGGAATTAATTAATTGAAAGTGAACAAATTAAACACACTGTTGTCTATAATTAGTCAAAAAAAAAAAAAAAAAAAAAAAAAAAACACTCCTGCCCACTATCAGTACTTCTGATAAATGTATTGATTTACATCTGAGTTGTCTCAGTTGCTGCTGCAGCACTAAAACTTTGTATTGTTTAAATTCACTCAGCCAATCATTTTTCCTCTGTACAACTAACTACAAACAGTTCCATAATTATTCCTGGAAACTTCCTAAAAATTTCTGAAAAACGAAAAATTATACCATGACGCAAGGGTATGATTTAGGCATTTCTGTCTTCATATGTAAATGGTTAATACCAGCAGCTATGCTGAAGCTCCACCTCCTGCTTCTCCTGTGGCACTAATCGCTCCTCATACAGTCTATTTCTTTCCGGTTGGCGTTAATCCCACCTCTCTCCTGCCTCCTCAGGAACAACATTGTCATTCTATCGTCTGGCATTAACATGCAGTAAAAACAGTGATTCTCTCATGTGGGACTGGCTCTGGAAACGGAGCAGAAACCTCTCTCCTCGAAGAGAGACGCGATCTCTTGTGATCAGGATGGGATGAGAGCAGCTGCAACAGCTCGATGGAGGCATGAGAAGCAGACGGACCGTGCGGACGGACCATTGGAAGGAATACAAAGGAACCCGCACTTGCTGAATTAGAGCTCCACAGAAGCGTCGGCCGTGACCTGACTGGCTTCTCCCAAAGAGAAAAGGATGGAGAAAAACTAAAACCCGACGCGATCATCATGGCTGTGCCAGGGCGAGCAGGACGCGATGCGCTGAGGCGCTGTAGCGCAGGAATCCCTCAGGAAGTGGTGATGGAGGGGAAATGAGATCGTTTCGGTTACGGTGCGTTTAACAGGCTCGATTATGCGCCAGCCGCTGCAGTGACTGAACGCGCTTCCTTCTACCTGCCCGACGCCAATTCACGCTGAAAGACGATGCCTGCATTCACGAGCTGTGGTTGGCACTGAGAGGAAGCAGTGTTTCTCCCCTGGACTGTTCTGCAGCACCACGGACAGCGACCATGACGCGGCTCCGCAGGAAAGCTCTTGTGGCGCTCTTCCTCTTCACGCTCTTCATTTTTGGGGCCATGATGGGGCTCAGGACGCTGAAACCCAGCGACGGCTTCTCGGACTTGGCCCCCGGCATGGACTTCATCGCGGAGAGATCCGACAGGAGGCGGCTGGATGTCAAAGACGTGGTGGTGTCGCCTGGCCAGTTCCATATGGGCAGCAGCGACACTAAGGTGGTTTTCACCAAATCGGACCGAGAATACAGCATATTCTATGATGTTCACATCTTCTACTACCTGTGGTACGGCTCTCCCAGCATAGACAACAAGTACATTCACTGGGATCATGTGCTGGTGCCACACTGGGACCCCAAGATTGCAGTCAGCCATGCCCAGGGAAGGCACACACCTCCAGAAGATATTGCCTCAAGTTTTTACCCTGAGCTGGGGCCCTACAGCTCCAGGGACCCAAAGGTGCTGGAGTCTCACATGGCCCAGATAGAAGCAGCTGCAGCAGGTAATAATTGACACATTTCTCATGTGAAGGTTTAATGTTGACTTTCGTCCAGGGCTGTAACCAGTCTCCACATCGCCCCCACCCCAGACATCAAAAAAACACTCACTACTCTTTTTAATCATTTGCATTTTTTAAAATTTATTCAGTTAACTTTTAAAACATATTTTCATCCAGTTTAATCCATAATGCTTTTCAAAAACCCACTGCCAGTGATGAACTCCCCGGTGAGAAATACACAATCCTTCATGTATCGACCTAGAAGTAGTCACGTTTAGATTTAGTCCGAAAATACTGGAAAACACCCCATAATAGTTAACTAGTAGAATGTAAACACCGTCCAGGTTGCTAAAACCCCAAATTTCAGTGTTGGACCTCAATGGCATCAACTCCCTGTCCACACCTACGGTCTTAGTCAGATGACTGTAGTGTTTGTGTCTGGACAGTAAAAGCAACACTATGGCCAGATGAGAACATCCATTATGCAACTATTATGCAAAACCATGGATAACGTCAAATTCTTGCCATTGTCTTTTTTATGGAACTCTTTGAAACAAATGGTTTGTTCCATTCTAATCATCATAACAGTATAAATATAACCACGGATAAACTCTGTGCCATGAAAAAAAGTACAGTTACGTTTAGTTAAATTGTTTTCTTGTGTGTTAATAAAGTCAAAACATCTTGTCACTGCTGGCTTGTCGTCCATACAGAGCTGGTAAAGACTCTTTATCTACAGTGACCCGACAATCCCGCCATGAGCAGGCACACAGCACAGTGCCTTGCTACATGCTGTCCCACAAGTGCGACCTGGTCACGCTTCATTTCCACCAAGCTGCGTAAAGGGCAGGCTACTTCCTGTACTGGCACTGAATGTTGGCATTGGACTTAAATCGTGATGTGCGGAATCATCCAATGTGGACGTAGTTGCTAGGATACGGGGCTGAGTAAAAGAGATTAAGCGAAAGTCACCAGAAATCCAAGGACTTTGCCATAGCTTAATGTTCTCAAACAAAAGCAGAACTATAATGGAGGGAAAATCTCCATCGCAATGGTGAACATACATTCGTAGAATTATTATCTTTGAAAACAGACAACAGACAGTGAGTTTCTGAAGCTATCATTTCTTGTATGTACCCCAATCATCCAACAAAACAGTTGCTTCACCTCAGACATCATTCATCGCATTCAAACTTCGTCCCCATGCTGTGCTGCTGTAGGGGTGCTGGTGTTGTCCTGGTATCCTCCCGGGGTGGCAGACGACCACGGGGAGCCCACCGAGGACCTGGTTCCTGCTGTCATGGACGCAGCCCACCGGCACAGCATCAAGGTAACTGGTGAGACAACCGGTATGTTTTTCCTTTCTGATCATTTACTGAATGAATGACATGCCAGTGACAGTTAAATGTTAAAGCTGAGAACATCATGTAGTTCAGTGTTGTATCACCAGGTATGCACCCATACTGCATCTGAAAATGTTCCTGTCTGGTTTCTGAAGCAGAAAGCTGCATGGAGTCGATTCATGTCAGTTCTGACCTTGACAGCATAGATATGTGGTACAAAAATTCTATTCTGATATATGGAACCAACATGTCAGCTGTAGGATGTGTGCTTCATTTGAACACTATGACCTCAAGAGAACTACTACTGAAATCGTCATCTGTCAGTGTTGACTTGACAAAAAGCAAGCCCCCTCTTATCTTTAGTGTCAGACTTCTGGCTGCACATCAAATTGGCCAGAGCCAAGCAGTGGCAGTATTTTGTGGAAATGTCATCTTAGTCAAACCTAATTATACTGAGATAAATACATGATGTGACCTTTTTTGCCAGTTGTGTCTTTATGACTCTTGGTTCATACTGACATCAGATACGGATTAAACCTGAAATATAGATACGATGTTTCATTCATGAGCAAACCATTTTGGAACATAAAAGTCTGCACTGTAAACATAATGAGTAAAGCAATTTTAAAATGCACACATTGCCAAACATTTATGTGTTGCCATCTTATTCAATCGTCATTTGAAGTGTAAGACTCTTCTGCAGCTGGAAACTGTGGTTTTGGAGTCCCCAGCTCTTTGCTCCCTCAAAAATGAACACAATTATGACATTTGTTAATTGTCAACAATGCAGAGCATTCACCAAAGTTGAACTCAGCAAAATATGCTGAGAGATTTACTTTGATGGAAATTTTGCTCTTAAATCCTGGCGTGACGGGCGCTGAAGAATGCATTTTCTCCATTTAAGAAAAAGTGTGTCGTGACCTTTATTCAAAATGCAGTATGTCTTGGAGCTGCATTGCATTCTGGTCTGCTGAGGCCCCTGACAGTGCAGAAATTGGTACCTACCCAGTGGGTCCCAGTGACATCTTCAATTTCAATGCTCTGACCTCAAAACCTGACATTTACAGTAATATGGACGTTGCAGTGAGATGAAAATGTTCTGCTTTCAAATGCCTTTCTAGCTGAGCCAATAGCTGTTTTTAAAGGCTTGAAGTGCTTTAGGGTAGATTTTCATTTTCAATGCACCACTCTATCTAACAAAGTCATATCTACTTTAGCACTGAGAGGGTCAGATAATATAAAGCTGTAAGATGCTGAAGGTGCTTGAGACAGCAGTGGCAAAACAAGCTGTGCACAGACTGTAGATTCAGCAGTAGGAGGACAGAAGAGCTGTCCCTCAGTCTACTTTCGAGCTCCTTATATGGAAGTCTTAGACTGAGAACTGGGTCTCTCTGTGTGTCTCAGTCAGACTTACACAACAGTGTGTCTCTCACAGCTGACCTGAAGGCTAATGCTCCAGTGTTTCAGTGCACCAGAGCACCCGCTGACAAAATACAGGCCGAAGTCTGTGTTTCTGAGCAGAGTGTGGGAGGGTGGGTGTGGGTGTGCATGCATGTGTGTGTATGGACATGTATTACTCATGTTGTTGGGACATAATTCTGTTTACACAGTCACATGGTGGGGACTCGCCTTCCTTATGGGGACAAAACACAATTCCCTATAATATAAATCATTAAATCTTAGGGTGAAGACTTGCGTTAAGGTTCGGGTGAGTCTCCAAGAAATGAATGTAAGTGTATGTAATGTCCCCAAAAGTGATGGAAATTGTCGGTGTCCTCAGCAGATATCATATATTTGTGCCTTGCATGTCATTTGATATAGTGCTTCTGACACAGGATGAGTTCCTCTGTCAATATTGAAAAGTAAAATGATGTGAAGAGGGATCCAGAGCAGATGTCAGTAGAGATCATCACACAGACAGGAGGACGCAGGCTGATCTATAATCCCCTCCAGTGCTCTGTCCTCACTAATTAAACATAGATTGACACTGTTTGCTCAGTGAATTGTTGGTGTCAGGATGCCAGCAGCAAACGAGAAGAGACAAATTAAAACTTAAATAGAGCAGAAAGGTGTTACGTTCTAATGACATAATCTCTCAGTATGACAACAAGCCTCTCAATATAACAAGTAAGCCTTCATGTTTTAAAGTTATTCTCCTAATGACAGCTGAGTCAACATAGATGAGATCTGAGTATATGAATGGACGGATCACCTTCTTCCTTTTATAGTCAACAAGCAAGCATGTGCTCCTGCTAAGAAATGTGATTTTCATTACCATCAAGTCTCCTAATAAAAGCATTAAAGCTGCACTCATCAATATTTTTATGTGAGCAATGGGTCAAATGTCCATGTGTGATGTAGGAGGTGCGGTTTGTTATGACAAACTCACAGAAAATTATCACCCATCTGTGCAGTTCTTCATCTTTTTAGCGTCTGCAGGCCCATTGTTTTGCCTTTCTTGCCTCTAAGTTTTCTGTTTTGGTTCAGTCTGACAAGTTTCATCAACGTCATTTCCAGGAACAGCAGGCAGCAGCTTTCAGCAAAAAAGCTCTGAAAAATCAATGCGCGGCAGGGACCGTCAACTGTCACCCCGCAGGCCACGTCCAGCCCTCCAAAGCTTCCCATCCGGCCCACAGAATATTAATGAATTCTGAAAATCTAATGAGAGCAATCATTGATTAGCTTGCCAGTCCCTGGCAAAGAACCAAAAAGTCCATAATTTTTAGCTCACCCATTCTATAGAAGAATATTATTCTCCACCTCCATCCTCTCTCTTCATGTACCCACCATTAAAGCACTGTTCTCCCTGGCTGGGCATTCCCTGGAGCCCACAGCAGTGCACTGGCTGATGACCCCTGCTGGACACTATGTGCCCTGCACCAAATGGCAGAAAGATAAAGTTAGCAACTAGCTGGTGAACATAGTGGAACATTTAGCAGCTAAAGACTTATTTTTCTCAGGAATGGAGACCAAAACAGAGCTAAAAGAGTGAATATTGGGCATTCAACAAGTGGTCAGAGACATGACTTCAAGTGAATCTTAATGTTGCTCATTATCAGGCAGATGAGTAAACGGGTGATGGTTTGCCAAGACATTAATCAATATATCAAATGCATGGCCTAAAAAGCAGATTAATGCAACTTTAAAGAACAGTTAAGCACAAGAAACATCTTGATTCAGCCACTTTGGACTTTGTGCTAGTGGTTTTTTGGATGGTTGATTTTGGTAGACAGCATCACAGACTAGATGGACAGTAAATGTGGCTGTGTTCTGTGCAGTGAGCTGAGACCACATCACGGGATTTCTAATCATTTCACTTTATTCTGGATACACTTCATGCCATTTTGAGATCTCAAGAAGTCAAGTTGCCTTGTACAGATTTGAAGACTTTTCTTTCAGAATTGTATTTTGCATCTGCACTCTTGAATTTATCACCTCAGTTTACGTAATTAGCTGATTTAATGCAGCATACACCAACGCGATGACCAACATTGCTTCAGATTAGTGTTTGTCATCAATTGAAGAAAAGGCAAACACTGGTAAAAAGGAGGCCTGTTAGTGGCGGCAGCGCCTATACACCCGAGGCTTGGAATGCAAATATGAGAGTCTGTTGGCATCACACAGCACGAGGGGATCAGAGCAAACAAAGCATTTTTCATCCGTATCCATTCCTGGGTTTATTCAGCCAAACAGGAACAGATTGAGCAGCGTCTTACCTCGCTGGCCTTTCATGATTTCCAACCAGTCGAGATGGCTGACAAACCCGAGCCCGGGCACCAAACACGGCCGTGTTGCCATGGAAATGGTTTAGGAAGACCTCGCAGCCTCTTCTGAAAGATGGAGTGGGCGTCGAGCACTCCGTGTTTGTGGTTCAACAGCTCTGTCAATGCTTTCCTGTTTGCTGCCTAGCTGTAGTAGACCTGTTTCATTTGTGACTGAGACAAACAAGCGCAGCACAGTTTTTCCTGGATGGCAGCAGGTGCTCATCACTCAGCTGTCAGCTCCTGACAAAGAACAAAACACCGTGTTCTCTGTCACATCATGCTCATAATCCCAACTGTGGTGATTTTCATATTTTAATTGTGTTCTCCTGAAAAATCTCGGCTGCACATGTACTAAAATTCCCTGTGGATCATGCCATTCTTAAAGGAGTGTGCAGATACTCTCTGAAGTGTTAAGTATTACTTAGAAGTAGCTAAAAAAGATTCCTGAGACAATTGTGTCAGTGGAATAAATGTCATCCTGTGTCACCTGAGTGTGTTGACAGATGAGATGACAAAAAGGGACAAGCCTGTCGGGATGGTTATCATCTCTCCTCCTCCCTCTCAGCTCCATTTCAAGAAATCCTCAGCATCCTGTGGGCTAAACTTAGGTTCTGTCTGCAATTCAGTCTTCTTCTATCTTTATACCAGAGGAAAAGGCCACTGTTTGCCTGCCCGGTTTCTCTGTGATGACTGATGGCTCATGGACCATTGCTTCACCAATGGGAGGTTATTTTTATACCATTTGCCAAGCACATTCAATCAGTCTGTATCAGTTAGGATGAGAAGGCATAAAGGTCATAGAACAGAAATTTGTTGCCCTTTGCCATCTTAAAGGGGGTGTGGAGTTTATATCTGATGCTCTAGCAGCTTTAGCATGAGGACACGCATGCAGACACAAGGGTGACACAATCCTTATTTCTGCCAACTGTAGAGGGTAATGTGTAGTAATTAGTGGATGTCAACAGGTGGTGGTGATCATGCAACTGCAAAAAGAATAAAAGTGCAAACAGTGCAGAAGAGAGGAAGTGGATTTGGTGTGTTTGTTAAAGCTCTTTCCAGGAGTACCACCACGTATGTGAAGAAGTCATATAAAGCTTTTCTGTGGTTCTTGAGTGAGCTGTCTGGAGTCTGATAAATGTCCTCTGGTAATGTGACAGGAGTCGTTGTCAGTTGGTGCTGAACACTATACATTTGAAAAAAAGAGTTAGAAATAAGTGAGCGCATCAGATCTCTGTAGCAGCTCCGCATCTCTGCTGCAGGCTCCAGGCTCCAGGCTGCATGAGCCATTACTTACATAACACATCCGATCTCCAACCAAGTGACATTTGAGGTGCATTGTGGACAAACTCTTACAGCAATGTCTGTTGATAGATTCCAAGTCGTGTGAAGCACTAAACCAGTGTGAGCTGTAAAGCGATGCTGTGTAGTGTTTTGTTTGTTCTCTGCAGAAAGGCTATTAAATGTATGTCAGACGCTTCCTCTGTCAGTCATCAGGAGGCTCACACACATTCATAACTTCTTTGTAGGCAATGGGCAACAACTGTCAGCACAAAAGAATAGTACCAGTACACTGCTGCTGTATCTGTCTTCCTCCCAATTCTTCATCTGTTGTACATGGACAACATTTCAACCATTGATGAATATTTGGGGATATTTGGAGACATCCCCAATACTTGGGGATGAATCAAGTATCTATCTATCTATCTATCTATCTATCTATCTATCTATCTATCTATCTATCTATCCAAAAGTCATCACTCATGTCTTCTTCAAGTCCATTTACGGTGAAAATGTTGTCATTTCCATGTAGGATGAAAGCAAAATCCATCAGCATTTGAAAACAGAGAAAAAAACTGTCATTGTTATATCCGGGTTGTAATACCAGAATCCAGTCTCCAGGACACTCATTCTTCTCTCTGTTTCCACTGAAACTTGATTGTGACATGACCTTTTACTTTGAAAGACACATTTTCCTCCCTCTGGTTTCAATCAAGCCCCGTTTGTCACATCCAGTCACATGCTGAAGCGTTCACCATGCAAACCCTGGGTGACAGCTGCAGATGTTATTTGTTACCCAGCAGTGAATTGCATCTTCAAAGGTATTTTCAAGCTCTCACAGGTGCCCACTATCTGCCCTCAAAGATAAACAAGCCACAACTGAGTAAAGTGTGAAAAGAGGTTTGTTTTTTCCCCTTAAGTTATCATTGGGAATGCAATGTGAGCAAATCTGCAGAGTATTGAAGCGGAGGTGTGTTCATCTGCACTTGGTTTCTCCCAAGCAGAGAGCATATTCATAAACACAGTCTTCTGTATCCTACTGAGCTCCTATGCTTTGCTGTTGATCATTAAGAACATCCTTTATTTAGATTTTAATGTGCATTGATCTGTCTCCTGTCTTCTATTGAGTAGGACTTGATTTTATGCCTCGGCTTTATCTCAGTCCTCTTTGGACCTGGGGCCTGTATCATGAAGAGTTAATTTTAGTCTGACTCTCTTGGTGTTACACTAGTCATAGTGGGTGACCGCTATCACAAAGCTGGATGTTTCTGTTAACTCTGGGAGTACTTCATATGAATGAGATGGAGCAGGCTACAGAGGAGTTAGCCTGCTCCATCTCATTAGAGCAGGTTAGCTGAGCAACATAGGTTGCCATGGTGATCTAACCCATTAAAAGTGAGCAATGTGCGTGAGAAGAAAACCCAAATTGAGGCAAAAGATAGCTGACTAAACTACTAATCTCACTTCATGGTGCAGAACCCAACTCGTATGTGCTAACATGTTCTAAAGACACGTCAGGTATGTTCTTATTTAACCCGAGCAGCTAGTGTACACATGAAGACAGCTCCTCAATAAAACAGTCTGATTAACATTAGATTTGCTTAGATTGGTCCTTAAAATCAACATGATGCTGTCACGATGCTGAGCAGTTTCATATTTGAATATTCACATACAAACACTGTGGAACAAGTGCTGTACCTCTAGAGTGGGCACAAAATGACTCTTCAGTCAACAATGTGTGTCACAGAGATTGCGGCCAAATAATTAGTGAAGTCCACAGACTGCTAATTAAATGTTGCCTTCACACTGGCTGTCCATCAAACCAAATAATACACTGGAATAATGAAGAACTGAGTGCTCAGTTTCACTGCATAACCTCCTATTTCACAGGTTTGTGTGTATTTATCTTGTGCTTTTCTAATCTTTTTGCTAACATCCGTGATCAAATGTGTTTTGCACAGGTGGCCTTTCACATACAGCCATACAAAGGACGGACGGACCAGAGCATGCATGACAACATCAAATACATTATTGACAAGTAAGCTGTTTTTCTACGTTTCCTCTTTCCTCCGTGCTTTCACTGACCATAGGGCTGAACTCTGCTCACCACATCAGTGGCTGCTGACATTAGACATCTAGAGATCTGGTGAAACATGAAGTCCAATAAGGGAAGATGAGGAAGGTGGTTGTTAAATATAGATGTCTCCCCTGTGATCCTGCTGTAATGGATCCGCAGGTACCTTTTGCTCTGACTTCAACCAGTCTAAATGTATGTCAAAGGAAACCTGACTTCTTTGGCTACCTCATAAAATTTGAAGATATTCAGCTTTTTCCATAACTAAAGCACCATATAAAATATGTTAGCTTTGAGAGAGAGACAGGGGAAGGCTGTGAGGCTGATCAGGTAACGTTTCAGCTAATGAGATATGCAGCAGTAGCCCGATAAAAAAAAAAGAGGCCCATGATCTCACACTGTGACTCGGAACAGGAATAAAGAGGCTCACTGATGCCATGTTTATAATGATACAAGACTGGAGTAAAATCAAAGCCCAGGCTAGAGTGCCTTGAGTTGAATCCGATTTCTGGACTTTATATTGCTGCCAATACTTTCAGAGACCCACTGTGCTGACCATCTGCATAAAATGAAACAAAAATCAGAAGGACAGAAAAACAGATGATGCTTTCAGAAAAGCATAAATATTTTCTGAATGTCTGACACAAACTCAACCTGTGAAATCGTAGCTGTATTAAAGGTGCTATGTGTGCCATCTTAGTATCATTCCATTTGAAACGGTGTAGTTACAATCATATGACCAAGACCACTGAGGCCTCTTGCCTGGCTAACACGCTGACTCTGGATCATACTAATGTACATGGCAGTTCAACTGTATGCCAAGGCTTTCTGTCACTAGCATGTAGCTTATTAGTTGCCCTCATTTTAAATGAAGACAACAATTAGCCAGACTATCACAGAACTTTTAACTGCACCAGCTGCGTCAATATTTTTCTATTACATTTCAGCTCATTTTTTGTTTTAGTTTCATGTTTTTGTTCAGTCTCACCATGCTCATTAACCTTGTTTCCAGTTGCCACAGGCAGCAGTTTTTAGAAAACAAGCTCTGTTAACCCCCTGGACGTTATCTGCATAGCATCAAACAGTATGCAGGCAATGTTAGCTGGGACATTTAGCAACTAAAAAATCAGGTGTTTTGCTCAGGAGTTAGTGAAGATCAAAACAGCCAAGTGTTGTTCTGTGTCTACAAGATGTCTGTATAGCAGGGCTGCCCAAAATGGGGCCCATGGGCTAAAGTTGGCCCACTATAAGGTTCGATTTGTCCCACCAGATGTTTCCAGTTGGGAAAATATATATATGCAGTGTGTATTGTATATTATAACAGCTTTAGATTCTCTGCTTTTTTCTCTCTTGTTTTCCAGGTATGGAAAGCATGGCGCCTTCTACAGATTCAGGTCCAGCACAGGGCGAGTCTTGCCTCTGTTTTATGTCTATGACTCCTACCTGACACCACCAGAGTCCTGGGCTGAGCTTCTCACAGTTAAAGGCTCCCACAGCATCAGAGGCACGCCTTACGATGGCGTTTTCGTCGCCCTCATTGTTGAAGAGCGCCACAAACATGACATCCATGCTAGCGGGTTTGATGGCATCTACACCTACTTTGCCTCCAACGGCTTCTCCTTTGGCTCATCACACCAAAACTGGAAAGTCATCAAGACCTTCTGTGATGCAAACAATCTGCTGTTTATTCCCAGTGTTGGTCCAGGGTATGTAGATACAGCTGTTCGGCCATGGAACAACCACAACACCAGGAACCGGGTTAACGGACGTTACTACGAGACATCCTTGCAGGCAGCTTTGTCTGTCAGACCAGAAATCGTCACCATTACTTCCTTTAACCAATGGCACGAAGGCACGCAGATAGAGAAAGCTGTACCCAAGAAAACAGTGACCCGTTTGTACCTAGACTACCAACCCAACCAACCAGACCACTACTTAGAGCTTACGCGCCAGTGGGCTGAGAACTTCAACAAGGAGAAGGACAAATGGCTGATGTGAACATGGCTTTATTTTTCTGGTAGATGCCCTGAGCAGGAGCAGAAATGACATTAAGTCAGCCCTGTTAAAAGACAATCCCTTTATGTTCATCCACCTACCTGTTTGTCTCCAACTCTGAGCACTTCTGATCAGATTTTCCTTAAATGTTCACTCTACCCTCACTGTTTCTAATCACTAACATTTTTTGTACAGGTTATTATGTCACTGATATGTTGAAACTACAGTTGTACAAGGTCACAATGATGGACAGCTAATCAGTCGTTTCCTGATGACAGCTGATGTACAGTGTCTGTTTGTGACATCCAGAAAGTGCATCTATGTACAGTAACTCAGCCCTGTAGGGATTTTTTTCTTATTTTCTTATGATGAAACACTGTTTTTTCCTGTATTTCTTTGAAGACAAATTAAAATTTGTGTCTGTTTACTGTTGGTGAATCAGTGGTTGTCACTGCACAAGAAAACCAACTTCCGAGAAAGGTTATAAATAATCAAAGAAGTGAAAGCAGAGCCTGGGGTTGTAGGAATGTGGTACTTCAGTCAGTTCCTGCAGACAAAGTCTAGTTTCAAAACTGCATGTTTGTAGATGGGAAATAATCAGTGTGTATAAAATGCAAAAGGTGAGTCAGAAGTAGAAGCTGCAGAAATCTAGCTGGTCCAAATTATGGGCATGTTGAAGTTCTGAGTCACAGTGGGTTAAGGTTAGGGTAAATGTTGAGGTTCCTTTGTTACATTTTTGTATTTGGTTCATTTTAGTCTACATTGCATTATTCTGAGCCCTTCAGCGCTTAAAAACAAAACTCACACAGACTCTTGTGTACTTTATTGAACAGATTTTTGATAGTAGGCCCAAGAAACCTGTTCAAATTTCTACAATAACTTAAAGGATCATTCCTGTCCGTTACAACTTTAATGCTGTTTTTACAGTTTTGGCCATCATTGCTATGGTAAAGTCTGAGAACATAGAGACATCACTACAACAACCAGTTGGTCAACCAGATGATCAGACAACTTGTAAACAGTCGGATAGTTTAGCCAGATAAACCACTTTATTTGGAGATAAAACCAAAAGTGCCCAAAATGTCCGCAATAACTCCTTATTGACAGTGCACACATACAACTAGTAGGTCTAGGTGTAGCTAGGTCAAATTTAGAAGTCAACCCGTTGGCAAGATCGGGTTATCGTTAGCCTCTGTTTAAATAAATTTATCATACTTTGGTGTTTGTTTTTCCAATCTGGTGATCCCAACGAGTTGCAATAAACTGGAATTATTACCTTATTCATTCATAGTTAATATGGAGACTGGTCAGGTGTCCAAAGAATCCAGGGACAGAGACTCAGTTAGGGGCAAGTCTCAGTGAGGTTCCACAGCTTTATCATCCTTCATGTGGTTCCTGTAGTACGAGAGAAGGAAGAGTGGAAACAGGCAAGGGGGTTTGGAGGGGACAGTTTTGAAACTGAGACAAACAGGAAAGAAAGGCATTAGACACAACCACTTCATATTGGTAGGCACAGGAAATTGATTCAGAGCAAGGCTTCGTGTCCATTCCTCTATAAGCTATTTCATAATAAGATAAACTTGACTGTGCTAGTTCCTGTAATTTAGATATGGTGGCGTTCATATGGATTAAAAAATACTCAAGACTACAAGAACATATATTCAGATTGGTTTGTCATTGTTTGGTTTTGTTTGCTAGGCTGGCCAAGCAATGCTGCCAATAAAAGTTTGTGCTTTCAGGTTAATTCCAATTGTTGATTTGATTTTCGTTCACAGTCCTTTGTGTCCTTTGGACATTTAATGCAGGTAAATGGACTGCATTTATGCAGCGTTTTTTTAGTTTTTCCTCCCACTCAAAGCGCTTTACAACACATGCCAGCATTCGCCCATTCACACACTGGTGGCAGAGGACACCCTGCAAGGTACCACCTGTTCATCAGGAGCAATAACCATTCACACACACTCAAACACAGATGGCACCTCTATCAGGAACAATTTGGGGTACAGAATCTGGCTCAAGGATACTTCGACATGTAAACTGCAGGGATCAGGGATTGAAACACCGACCTTCTGACCAGTGGATGAGCCATAGCCGCCCAACTCAATGAGCTGAACTGAAAGAGAAGGAAAGATTCAAGAGTTCATATAAACTACCCCAAGCTTTAGGGAGATGACGAGGGGCAATATGGCCCTGTGTAATTTACCACTGAAGCCTGAGTCGGTGCCTGATCCAGCCTGCTTGGATCAGCGTCCAAGTAGCCTGGCTTCATGCCTCATGTGAATGAGAAATCACTGAAGCAAAGCTGATCCCTCAGGATACTCTAATGGCAAAGCCTGTGCCCATGAAAATGACATGTGCCTGCTGGCAGCCCGCAAATGTCCAGTATCAGAGCATTGTTAAGCAATAGTTTGGGATTTGAAATGCAGATACAAAGTATTTCTCTCAGATTTTTTATCCTTACAAGAGACTAAAATGCCTCCCCAGGCATAATAAACAACTACAACCACCATTACAAGTGTACTGCTCAGTATTGTTGCCCTCCCAGCAATGTGGCTCTATATGGCAATGTTGAATTGCTCAGTGCACTATTTTGGACTGCTGTTCAAAGGATCATCATAAAGTTTGCTGCAGACATTTACTGTCTGCAGAGAATGACTCCTAATCACTTTAGTAATCCCTTATTTTTTTTTTCATCTAATGCCATTATAAGGGCAAATTTTAATTTGTTCAGTACTTGCAATACCTGCAAAACTAATTACATTCCCATCATGCTCAGATGTACTTCGTGTTAAGTGCTAATTAGCATAATATAAGCATAAGCATAACTAACCAATAAGAACATCAGCATGTCCATATTAGCATTTATTTTTGGATTTTCGGGAGTGACGTTATAGTTACTGACCTTGTGAAAGTAATTACAGGTAAAAAGTTTGGAGAATGTAGTGCTACATAAGATGCATCATACCGGTCATGGATGTAGCGGCTATAGGATCAGTTATGTTTACAGTGAGCGAAGTTGACTGCTGTGCTTTTCTTCACCTTTCAGCATAGAGTTTGGTCCATAATGTGAAATGCAGAGAGCACTGGTTACTTTTCTATAGTATTGCATCGACATCATAATCTTCGAAATAGTCCATCCAAATGCACCTCCTAATGTACTCTGTCATAAATTTTCGACGTGAATTAAAAAGGCGAAGTCACAAGAAGTGTTTCCGCCCGGTTTCGAACCGGGGACCTTTCGCGTGTGAGGCGAACGTGATAACCACTACACTACGGAAACCCATATAACTCATTTCATGTAACTAAGGCCAAGAACTTTAGTTATCTATAAATGTGTTTATAATAATTGTGTGTGATTCACGGACGATAGACCAAACGTAGCCAAAAAGCACTACACTGCCTCAATTACGTTAACATGTCGAGCCTGTCCTGTTTGAAAGGCTTTAAGAGCAGAAGCTGAACGTATAAATACATAAATAATTCTATAATTAAATGCTAGAATTAATGAATTAATATATAATTCTACAATAATATGCTTGAATTAATTCATAAATAATTCTGAAATCGAATGCTTCATTCTCACTATACATAAATGAATCACAAATTAACTGAGATTAATTAAATATCGAAAATGCATTTATGTATGTATCTATTTATTTATACACTGCTGTATTATACGTTGGGTTATTTATTCATTTATTCACACATTTATTTATATATTTCTAATTTTGCTCATTTTTTTACTTACATACTTTTAGTTATCCATTGATTGCCTTGCTGCAACAACACCGCTGTCAATCGATCAAAAAGAAAAACTAATCACTGCGATTAATTTAAATGAAACACTTATTTTCTTGTTAATATTGAAGCATTGTAATGTTGGATATTAAAATGTAAAATCACTGAAATAATGCAGAGACAACACTAAGAAGAATATCTAAATTCAAATATTATTGTTTCAGAGCATCTTTAAAACTTTGAACACAGATTTTCTCCCATGAACTACAGATTTTCAATACCAAGGCTATTGATTGTCAGCTTGAAAGACATGTTTCTCACACAAACTAACAGAAACAGTCGACAAGTCAATGCAAAAATGAAAAGGAAAGATTCTGATTTTCCCTCGCCACAATTTTGCTCAACTTTGGAGCAAGCAAGCAAGCATGACATGACATGACAAGCACGGGTTGGTGCCAGCGGATGCCTTAAGTCAGCTAGTTTCATATGACACCAGCAT
Organism: Chaetodon auriga; assembly: GCF_051107435.1. Classification (NCBI taxonomy): domain Eukaryota; kingdom Metazoa; phylum Chordata; class Actinopteri; order Chaetodontiformes; family Chaetodontidae; genus Chaetodon; species Chaetodon auriga. The sequence goes on along the minus strand of NC_135090.1, from coordinate 4,005,958 downwards.
ATTGAGTGCAGCTTTAAAACCTCTGTAAGACATTCATTTTATTTATGATTGTTTTTCTTTTATTACACACTCAGCAACTGCTTTCTTCCTGCTAAATATGTGTGTATAGTTTCCAACTTCCACTGGCAGAAGCACAGGATGGCCACAGATGGCTTATGGCCAGGATGATGTGTTGAAGCGTGTTTTGTTTAGTGATTGTGATTGTGTGAGGGAGAGATTAAATCTGACTAAACCCAAATATTCACCGGTGTCTCCGGATGGCCTGCAGCCACCAGCATCTGTGAAACTGTTCATTCTGCAAACACGTCCAAAAATTCAGATGAGTCATGCAAGTGCAACATACAAAATCAGCCAGTTTAAAAAGCAATAAAATCGCTCGCTCCAATCCCCAAACAAACAGCCACATTAAACAGCAGCACAGTCACAGTTCATTCAAAGCTTCAAAATGCAGCTCAGAGAACAGGCCTTTTGCTATCTAATCACAATTACTAGATAAACATGGGGGTCTTGGACTGTTGGTAACACTGAATTTGTGGCTTCAAAAGGTATAAGTGACACAGTCTTTAGTCGTCTTTATATGAAGGCCTGCGTTGACATAATTACTGATCACTTTGAATCTTATTCCAGAAACCTGTTGGGAAACATTGAGGCCCGTGCAGGTTGACATAGACAGTAAGTCTGTCGTGATAACTTCTGATGCGTGTTCAAGTTTTTCTCAACGTTCGTTGCGACTTTTTATCAGAACAGATAGAAAGCCAGTCTCCCACAGTCTTCTTCGAGCCAGGGATAACAGATCACTTCCTGCATTGAATTGTTTTCTTAAACACCCTGAGAAAGAAGACAGTATCTCACTTGCTTTTCCTGTTTGTATCTCACCATCCTGGATTCATCATCACAGAGTACTGCCTCTGTGGAAGCACAGACAGACACTATCCTTGATGAAGGTATGAATTTCTGAGACAGTCTTAACCATTGAGCTTGTTGTCCATTTCTCCATTGAGTATGCACTTTAGTGTTTTGTTGTGTTTGTGTTTAACAGCTCTGCCATGTTCACCCTGCAGCCTCCATCACTTTAGATCCCCAACGCCAACCCGCAGCCTCTGTCCCAGGCCGTCATCACCTGTGTTAGGCCCCTACAATCCATCCTGTGTTTCAAGCAGAAAATCATGGTAAAGTGGCACCATCTGCAGGCTTTGATGAGCTGTAAAAATCTGAGGATTGAATGGAATATTGAAATTACTGAAAGGAGACCGCAGACTGCAAAAGACCACATGCCTGGACTTACACATGGCTGTGGAGGCCAACACTCTATTCTGTATTTGCACAATCATTATAAATATATGTGACATTTATGTGGAAACTGTGTGAATACTCCCTGTAACGAAACAATGAGGTACATTGTCTTCAAATGTATATCGTCAGTTATCCAATTCACAAATGATGTGTCATCACAACTCATCTCTTTAAATGTGTTCATGCCTCACCTTTTACTTGAAGAAGAACATTTGTGTAGGTTATCATGTTGGTGTACAATTAAATATATTTTTGCAACTGATCAGGCCATCCAAAGGGTCACAGGATAAATCTGAGGGGTGGTGAGATGATTAATTGGGCAGGGAAGGGGAAAACACCAAGAGACAAACCATCTCTTTTATTCATTTTTTTATTATTTCTTTGTTAAGTATTGCATAGTTTGACTTGTGGGCCTGAAACAGTGATTTAAATAAAACCATCTGAGACATTTAGAGGAGAAAAGTGTCTTAGGTGGAATTGCCAGACTTACAGTATCGTTTTAGTCATAGGAATCTATACAGAACACTAGTGTTAGTCGTGTGTTGTGTGTTAATTTATATAATAAATGACTGAATACGTTCATTTTTCACATTTTGCTTTTCTAAATAAGAATATGAGCTTAAGAGTTTAACACTCTTGAATACGAAAGCCCCATCTGCTGGAGTTCATGAGCCCTTTGAAAACAGTTGACTCACTGCAAATCCTCAAGCCTGGCTGTAATAAACACTTGCTGAGTGAAAGGAAGGACAGATCCTCCTTTCATCATTATTGCACCAATACAGGTTCCTACATAGACGCTAAGCTCATCAAACAGATTCACAAGCTCCTCAGCCGGACCTGAAGGTAATTAAACTTAGCTCCACCTTTGCCATCTGCAGCATATATGTTAACTTTAACCTTTTCCCTGCTGCTGTCTGCAAAGTGATACAGAAGTGTTTGCTGCCTTCCCAGCAGACCACAGAGCAGCTTCTCTCCTCAGGCTGTGAGACTCCTCAATTCATCCACCATAAAACAGTGCTTTATTTTCATGACTTATTATTTATTCATTCATTTATATATTTTTTGTTTTGTGAGTGGCATAAAGACACAACAACTAGCATTTCATTACATAACCCTCTGCACTAAAATGATGCATAAATGAACCTTGTACCTTGTAAAAGAAGTGGTAAAAGTTGTTAACCTCTCCTTGAAAAAGCGGGTTTTATATGCATCAGCTCATCCATATTGATAAAAAAATATATATATTACATTAACAAACATTGTCGTAGAGTGTAAAGAACTATGAAATTAATACCTTGTGTCCTGTGGTGGCATGTCATCACAGTTGAGCAAATAAATACCTGGCTGTAAGAAAATATGTTTTCAAAAGTCTGTTTACAGGAAAGCTTTTAACACCTCTCATATAACCAGCACTATAATGGCAGCATGGCATGAGGCCCTGAGATGATCTTATTACTGCGCGCTGTTGACAGAGGTGTAAAAACACAAGCCGGGCCTAATTATAACTGGAACGTGAAACCACAAGTTTCACTCTGTTGTTGGCTAAATTCAGTTTTCGATGTGCAGGCGTTTTCACAGCACGTCTCCAGCCATAACAGCTTTGTTCACACAGGTGACTGAGAGTGTTGAGATGCTTTGAGTTAATGAAAGGTTAGTGCAGAGTGCAGAGCAGACTTCAGACTTGTGTCCAGATGTCTATATGGCATTTGAATTGTGACACAGACAGATATTTATTGATTGAATTCTGGTCAACATAGCGTACAAGCTGAAACTGGCTGTTAGTTTCATGAGCACAGCTGTACTCATACTGTACATGACCACAACCCTTATATGCATTTCCACTGTAGTTTAGCTTAGCTTTTCAAAAGATGGCCACCGGCAGAGACTGTAGGAAGTCACTGATTCCAGGCAAGAAATAGTTCATTGCAAAAACCTCATAACACCACAGATCGTCATTTTTTCACTTTGGCAAAGCTCTCAAGTCTCACGCTTTTCAACCTGTTCACATGCTCACACGCCACACCTTGTATTTTGCACACCATGAAATTACCAGGATAATGCCCACCACGTTGCGCCGCTATTTTTTATAACAGTGGAACAGGTAGAGGAATCAGAATCAGAATCAGAATCAGAAAAAGCTTTTTTGCCAAGTACGATTTTACACATACAAGGAATTTGTTGTGGTGAAGTTGGTGTATGACACATCTACTAAAAATAAGAGTACAAAATATAACAATATAAATATATATACACAAGTCTGTTTTTTGTTTGTTTTTTCTGGAAACACAGTCTGTTTTTTCAGAGAGAAGTCCAAGCTGAGCGTTAATGTAACACATAGAGTTGTACCTATGTCAATGTGACAAGATGAATTTCGGTCATGGAGGAAACGGCTCCTGCCCAGTGAAGCAGATAAGTGAAATAATCGTTCAAATGGTGATACAAGCATGAAATCTTGTAAATCTTGCTCTGACTGTACGCACCAGTTTGTGGATCCTCTCCACCACCAGGTCAACGATCTCTGTGCCGATGGTGTTGTGTCCACAGGCGTAGTTGTTGGCAGCATCCTCCTTCCCAGTGATCAGCTGGTCAGGGGGGAACAGCTTGCGGTAGGTCCCTGTGCGCACCTCATCTAAGGAAATTACCATAAATTATAGGCGGGTTTGAATAACTGGGGGAAGAATAAAACATAACAAAATAGCAACAACTATATTTTTTCTACAATTCATTTCATTTTACCAATAACAGTGAGCTCTAGGTGCACAAAAACAGCTCTGGGATTGTGCTTTCCAGCTTCAGTCTCACTGAAGAAGGTGTTGAAGGAATCATCTCCTCCTCTGAGAGTCTTGTTACTTAGTATCTGTCCGTCTGGCGTGATCCCATGTTCGTGACAAAAAAGCTCCCAGCAGGCATTGCCAATCTGGACACCAGCCTGACCCACGTGGATGGAGATACACTCACGCTGGAGGAAAACAAAGACAATTTGTAACATTCAGCATTCATTTTCGACAGGCATTTCTATACGTTTCAACCATTTCTAATTACATGCTTCAGATTATACATCACCCTGCAATCGGCTGGCAACCGGTTCAGGGTGTACCCCGCCTCTCACCCATTGACAGCTGGGATAGGCTCCAGCCCCCCGCAACCCCGCTCTTCATAGCTAAGATCATCATCATGACCAAGTCACCTGATACATACTGCATGTTTAATCTTATTTTGAGATATAATTAATGAAGATAAGGCAGAGAAAAAATCTCATATTGAGAAAATCCTTAAACAAGATCTCTGGAGGAACATATTTTCAATGACACATCAAGTGTTTGATGCAATGATTCTATTAAAACATCTGGCTGCAGTCAGGCCCTTTAAACAGGTGGTAAGGCAGGAATATGACAAGTCTACTGATGTAACCCAACTGGGTATGTCAGTGTGTGCAGGAAAGCCTACAAGTGTGACTAAAATTTAATTTATAGGTCAAGCTTTTTCCATTAGAAAGAACACAACAAGAAATTAAATAAATGAAAATGAATAAAGCATAATCAAAGCAGACAACACAGAGATGGACAAACAATATAAAGTCCATAATAGCTGCTGGCACAAGCACACACATTAAAGCAAGGAGAGCTATATGGGTTTTACACATTGCATAGTGTGCACACAATGTTCTGTTGCTAGGCAACAGCAGTTTTGGACATCCCTCTGTAGTTGTTGGACTCATCTGTCTGAACATCAATCTGAGCCATGTGCACCACCAAATCCTCACCAATCTGCTCTTGGTTCAAATCATTTGGAGTCCATGCTCAGTTCTTGTTATTTCAAGTTCACTTAGCCTCTGTGTTCCAATATAACCAGTTCACTCAGGATACCACCAACACCCACCAAGTTGCACAGCTATTTTTTATAACAGTGGAACAGGTAAAGGAATTTGTAATGTGTCAGTCGTGGACGAAACGGCTCCCTCCCTCCTGTGCAGAGGGAGCCCAGGTGTGCGGAGAGATGAGGAGGCTTCATTCCAGCAAGGCAGCGGGTCCAGATGCTGATGGCCTGGGCGTTGGAGCTGGGAGACCCCCTACAGCACATCTTCAACCTGAGCCTGGAGCAGGGGAGGGTCCCTCAGCTGTGGAAAGCATCCTGCATCATCCCAGTCCCAAAGAGACCAAAACCTGAGGAGCTGAATGACTTCAGGCCAGTCGCTCTGACATCACATGTGATGAAGACCATGGAGCGGCTGCTGCTACGCTACCTGAGGCCACAGGTGTGCCATGCCCTCGATCCTCTGAAGTTTGCTTACCAGGAAAAAGTGGGATTGGAGGATGCCATTGTCTACTTGCTTCACCGATCCCTCTCCCACCTGGACAGGGGCAGCGGTGCAGTGAGGATTAAATTTTTGGACTTCTCAACCACCTTCAACACCATTGAGCCTCTGCTCCTTAGAGATAAACTGACAGAGATGGGAGTAGGCTCACACCTGGTGGTCTGGATTACAGGCAGACCTCAGTATGTGAGACTGGGGGACTGCAGGTCTGACACCGTGGTTTGCAGCACAAGACCACCGCAGGGGACCGTGCTCTCTCCAGTCCTGTTCACCCTGTACACATCGGACTTCCAATACAACTCCTGCCATGTGCAAAAGTTTGCAGACGACACTGCTATCGTGGGCTATATCTGGAGTGGACAGGAGGAGGAGTACAGGACACTGATCCAGGACTTTGTCACATGGTGCGACTCCAACCACCTGCACCTCAACACCACCAAGACCAGGGAGATGGTGGTGGACTCCAGGAGGCCCAGGCCTCATCCGGAGCCCGTTAAACATTAATGTAAACATTCCTCAATGTTCTGAATGGAATCTGTAAAACACTCAGTTCAACATGCACCTCAACTTGCATTCTGTTGCAGTGGACATCTTTACTTTAATCCTGTTTGCACTGGACAGAGGGACATTTTTTTTTTACTGTTAACTTTTAATTCTTTGCTTGCTGTGCTTTTACATTATTTATTGCTTGCCTTTTACTTAAAATTTGTGGAATATGCTGGAGCTTGTGAATTTCCCTTGGGGATGAATAAAGTATCTATCTATCTATCTATCTATCTATCTATCTATCTATCTATCTATCTATCTATCTATCAGAATAGTGTCCTGTCCGCTACAGGAGGGAACTGTGAAACAATAACTAATTTAAAAAAAAAACTAATAGAAATATTGTTGGCTTTGCATACTGTATAGAGAGAGAAGTTGACCCTCTCTGAATAGATGGCTGTAAATGCAGCTGAAAGGGCCTTTCCAGGAATTTAGTAATGCACTTCCATAAAGTTAGGGGACTAATGAGAGACAGAGAAAATTACAGAATTAATTACAGAAAAAATTGTCAAACATGAGGCAGATGAGGCTAAAATATGCCAACTTTTAGTCCCTATTATGGTCAAGCTCCAAAAATGCTGGCTCCTTCGTTTCCCTTCTGACATGATCATCATCAGATTTTCTCAGATGTGTGCTGTACGTGCTCACTGCACATAGCAAATCTAACTTTTTTTTAATTTGTCATCAGTTATGAAGAAGCCTTAGCCAAGTCACAAGCTATGGTTAACACAGTTCAGTCAATGGCAATTCAGAAATTTAAAAGCACAAACTCTGATTGGATCACTGCCAGTGCGTCTTCCCTCAGGCAGACGCTGGCAAGTCTTCAGTGACATTTTCACAGCAGTGTAAATCAGGCAGAATATGTGATCCTCACAGGACTCTGGCAAGTCTCAAACTCTATTTTAAGTCAGTCCAGAAAGAAAAGGTTTTTGTGGATTTTCTTATATGGAGGCCAGATGGGACAGTCGCCTGTCTGTCATCACTCTGACACAATGATGGAGTGCTTACTGATCAATTCACACAGCCACACATTTCTTGCAGATCTGATTTTGATCAGGGTATTTTACTAAGCCTGATTCTCTAAGCAGAGACCCTCAGTTGTCTTGGACTGATCTGTTATGTCTTGGCAGTTTTTCACACTTTCACACAAGCAGCGTGGCTCTATACAGATGACGGGTCCACCGCATTGCTCCAAACTAAAATATCTCAAAAACTATTGAATGGAGTGTCATGAAATTTTGTACAAGCATTCATGGTCACCAGGGCATGAATTTCAATTTGTCCAATGATTTGATTTTTGAACAAATACCTGCAAAAATTATGCCATCCCCATCAGCCTCAGCTGCAAAAGTTGGCATTCTGACATGCTTAAAGCTCGCTAACATACCGTACGCTCTGCGGAGTGTTACTGTAACAATCACCACATTAGCTTTCTGGTTATTTGTTGTCTTAGCCGTACATGCTGTTGTTGTCAGCGGCGGTATGGGCAGTGTCTCCTCTGTGGGTGGCTGTTGCTCTGCCATAGCTCTCACTAGCCTCCTGACGCTGCTCACAGAGCTGTTTGACTGAGCGGCAGTCGGCAGCATGAGCGGAGGGAGGGGGTGGTTCGCAGCGCGTGTGAGCAGTGATTGACAGATGTCAGACACTCCCTCAGACGCTCTTCTGGCTGTGATTGGTTGTTTTGTGTCGGGCGCAGTGGATTCTTGCAAATCGCAGTAGGAGCAGTAGGTGGGACCACTGGAGCTGTTTTTTTTTTTCACAGATTACATGTTTCATGTACTGCTGTCCGGGCTGAGGGACAGTTTTAGCAAATATGAGAAAAAAAATACTTTTATACAAGTTACCTACTGCAGCTTTAACTAAAATGGTGTTCATGGTTAACATCTTAGCTGCTAAACATCAGCAGGTTAGCATGTAGATGGTAACATTTAGCTTAATGCACTGTGCCTAAGCACAGAACCACAGAGCTGCCAGCCTGGCTGCAGACTCTCCGTCTCGTTGAACAGACTCCACCCTGCGCATTCCTTCGTCTTCAGATTCAGACATTGACTTTAGTGTGAATCTGAGCTCTTCATTTTCATTTCAGCTGCCTCTGATGATATTAATCATGTGACAGAGCTCCACAGGAACAGTACATAACACATCAGTGCTTCAGTAGCACGAAAATCATGTTACTGATTTAATTTATGCAGTGACTGCTTCCAAGTAATGCAGTCATTACTGCTGAACACGGGAAGCAGAAAATGAGTCCTCTTCTACGGATAAAAAGCCAGTTTCTGCCTGCTTCAAAATTAGAAATAAAACTAATCAGTCATGCCTCTCCAGTCTCATCTGAAACTGACTAAATCAGACAATCAGGGAGCTTCTTAGATTTGGCTTCAACTGCTTTTTTTCCACCTGTAAACAAATTAAGAATGAGCTGGAGGAGCCAGGGGACTGAGCGAGCAGGTGATGAGCTTGTTACGTATCTGTGAGCTCGCTGTGTTCTGATTAACAGTGATGATGATGAGTTTGGTTTTCCATGAAATATGAAGGTGTTTTGTGCTAATATTCAATATCTGAAATATTAATTCCATATAGCCTGTTTGAAAGCTCTTTTAACATTTGTCTGTCACTTGATCTAATTGGAAAACCTCCAGTTCAGCCCCCTCTCTCACCACAAAGCACTCAGAGTCGTATGACAGGTGCACTGGATCATCAACACGGACTGCGAATGAATCAAAAAATCCTGTGTGAGCTTTACAGCCCTCTGCACTGCAACTGCACTGGCATCCCATCTTAACATTAAGCTCGCTCGAGATGATCCAGGCCTGCACAGAGTAGATCACCGGTGATCACTGCACAATGCGTGCATTGTGTCCAGCTTGATCCCAACAACAATTACCTCACGAAATTGAGGCGGCCGCAGTTTTTAGAACCAGGTGCCAGCTGCTCTCCACTGACTGCAAGACGATGATGGGAAACACCTGCCTGCCACTTGATCAAAGAGCCGATATTTCTGTGCAACTGTAACATTTAACATGAAGTATGGGCCAGTAGTATCATGTGCAATAAGGTTCATCTGTTCACAAACATATACTGTATCTTGTGGTTGATAACAATGATAATTAAGGTTATTTATGTATCAAAATGGGCAATTAGAAAATGCTCTGTAAGACATACAAAGCACAAAGGATAGAATGTAAATGCCAGATACACACACATTTGCACATATATATAATTTCAAATAAATATGAATACATCAGTAAATGAAGATTAGAAGAAAGCCAAAGAAGTGGAATATGTTTTGTCCAAGAAGTCTGTAGGTTACATCTACTGAGAAGCGACAGGAAAGCTCTTTAAGAACAACACAGTTGTTTGGAAAGGAGTAAAATTATGTCTATCACCAAAGGAAACTTATGACTTGCAGTCATAATTGTTGCTTTTCCTCCCCGTGTTTAGTCTATGTATGTAGCTTTGAGAGCATTTGGACCGTTGATTCAGTGGTTCAGTTTCTTAAATTTGGTGCTGGATGACTTTTAAATGGCAGTGCCTTTACATACTATTTCAATAAATATGACTTCCAAAGGCAAAAAAAAGGCTCTTTCTCTGACTCTCTCCTCACTTAGCCTATAACAAATAAAAGTTATGACAGACAACTGTGAAAAATAGATTTTTTTTGTTACATTTGCGGGATTAACCATTAATTATCTCAAACCAAGTGATTAATTCAGTGGGATGTATCTGCAAAGTAGCATTTATTCCCTGGCCACATATCACACTACAGCACCTGCTAAGTCACAGTCCAGGTCCGTCTTCATGAACAGCAGGGTCTCCACTGCAGTGGTTCCAGTGTCTTAAATGTGAGGATTTGCTGCCTGAAGTTGACAGTAAAGTCTTTGTTATCTGGACTGTTGGTTTTAAGTTTCTCTCAAATGAAGGAATTTTAGTAGAACAACTGATCCTGGTCTCCCTACTTTTCCATCTCAAACTACACTTAAAAGGTGTCACTTTATGGAACACCTTGTTTAAAATGCTACAAACTATTTATGGGCTGTTTTAAAGGCGACCTAATAAATATTCAGGACACATCCCGTTGTGAAAAAAGGTTAATACACTCTCTCATATGGCATCAGCACTGCATATGCTCCAATAAACCAGTTACTATCAAGCGACTGCACTTTTCTCTTAGTGAGCAGCCTGTTGTGTGTATCTGGAAACAGGACAAAATGCTTACATGCATTTGTCTTTTGCCATTTTCACACACCAGCTTTACAGTCCTGGCACCAGAGCTGTGATATCTGTGACAATGTTCCCCACAGGACCAATTGTTTTACCTTATCTGAAACTATTCAGCACCTTCTCCTAACATCCTACTATAAACAATATGGTGGTATAAAATACTCTGAATGCATTCCATTAGAAAGATGGGGAGGGAGGTTTTTGTGAGGTTTGCCTCACAGAGACAGCGTTTTCTGCAGTATGGAAAAGAATAAAATTTAAGACCGCAGAAAACCTTAAAATGGTCTGTTTTTATTGCACTGTAGGTTGTCATTTGACAAAGAAGGCTCTGGTAACAGCATGTTTGCACATTAAAAGAAATGCAGCTATTCAGGTTTTAATTTATCACTCGAGTTTAATGCCACCGTAAAAACCACAGCAGTAAACTGGCCAACATAAACAGAGCTAAAATATGCTTACAAGTCAACTGCAACAATAAATCAAAGCGTACGTGCGCACACACACACACATACACATCTGTCTGTGCACAGTCGCTGTAAAGTCCCACAACTGATAGAAATCCTTGTAAAGACACTCTCCACCAGATCCGACACAGCGAACAAACAGGATACGAACACAAACAGCACAGAGATAAAAGTACTGTTTATTAGAATGATCAATGGTAGCCACATTACAAAGTTATCAAAGGGGGGAATGGAGGGTGGGGCACGGCCTGTAAAGGAACATTACTACATACAAATAAAAAATGTGGGCGATAGAAAATAGGACAGTCGGTAGATGTTACATTTCTTCCACTTCTTTCCTCCGTCTACAGCAAGCCTTGTCTCTTCAGATCCTCATAGGTCTTCTTGTTGACCACATTTCCACTCGAGTCCTCGTACTCTTCCTGAAAAAACACACGGGTCACACAGTGAGGGTGTACATTATAACTCAGAAGCCAATCTGTTGTCCTGATTCCATCTGTGAGGACTCACCTCTGTGTCTGGCTGCCATCGCTCTGATGCCTTCTGGGACTTCAGCTTTGCCCACACTGGAGTAACAAAAGACACACAATACTTATTGGAACTTCCAAAAATTCTTCGAGATCCAGATGTTCATAACAAGCTCAAGACAAAGACTCTTACAAGACACGGCATCCTCAATCTGTGTGACGTTGGCGAAGTGAGCGGTGTTGGGGATTCCAAGACAGCGCATGCCGTGAGCGTGTCTCCATTCCTGCAACACAACAACAACACAAAACCTCAGCTGCAGGAGCCCACACTTAATGTCATGATCGATATACTACGTTGATTTGAAGACCTGAGGCCTCTGCCCTTAACTGAAACAAAGACATACTGCGAAGTGCCTCTGGAAGGCTTTGGGTCCCCTGTAAGTGTAGTTTCCACAGATCTCACAGTTGTAGTTGATGTTCAGGCCGTGGAGTTTGTAGAGCCAGTATGGAATTGGCTGGAGGGAATAAAACAGCAGTGAGTCAACACATAATCCAGCTCAGACAAGGAAATAAAACATGAGCGGAGAATACAAACAGAGCAAAGGCAGAATTTTACAGCGACAATGGACCAAACTGAAGGCAGATCCAACCTGAAAGATTCCAAGATAAAGGATGAAAGAGTGTTTTCAATACATCTGATAGATACTGCATCAGATGTCCACTCATTCAATATTGCACTGAGTAAAATATCTCAAAACCAGCAGATGCAGAGATATTATCACATTTGGTATGCATGATTAGTATGAGTCAAGCTTTAGGGTTATGGGTCATCACTTCCTGTTGGTTTGGCATGCTCTTGATAGTGCTTCAGTGTTTTCATATGAGCAGAGATGACGCAAGACACATTTTAGTATCACATGGCACAATATTATTATTTCTGCTGTTCCAGATGATCAATACCAAAATTGGAACGTCACCAGAGACTTTTTTTTTTTTTAGTGGTGGGAGTTTGCTGCCAAGTTCAGCCTGTAAAACGAGCTCTGTTTGGTGTTGTCATCGTCATCTGAGCTCTGCCGACCATCTGCTACAAAACTGAGCAGGTCTTCCATGTGTGCGCCTGTTCTGTCATTTCCTTCTCTGTACTGGGCGTGCAGTTTATTTTCTACCATCTGCCTTTGGTCAACATAATCTAATCATTAACAGCTAATCAATCTCTCTGATTCCTTTAAGCTTTATTCAGGAGCTGTTGTCATATTTAGCTCGATCATGTGTCCCATATGGACACTATTACACGGCCCGCTGAGCCAGATGACTCTGCTAATTTAAGACGTGGTGGTGTACAGTGGGTGCAGTTCCTCCACTCCTCCAACACCAGTTAGATGCATTCTGAGTGTCAGATTGTGCCATGTTGCCCAGGACTACCGATTATTTTGTACAGGTGTGTCTCCCCACCTTGCCGTCCCAGCCCAGTGGCAGGTTCTTGGGGTTGTAGATGATCTCATTGTCTTCGTCTTCGCTCTCGCTCTCACTGAGCTGCTCCTCCTCCTCTTCCTCGCGCTCCTCTCCGGTCCGGGCCTGTTTCCTCTGAACATTCTCATGAGTCAGCTGCCTCTGCTCCTGTAACCACCGACAACATCAACAGCTGTCATTAGCACCGTCCTGTCTGAGCGCACTCTCGCCACAGTAAGCTCCGCAACACTTTTCTCCAAATGTTGGCTCCAACCCTTCATTTCTGAATTCAACAGCAGAGTTAACTTGATGATACGCTGACTCACCCCGAGGATCTCCACATATTCATAGACTTGAGCCTCCAGGAAACCAATTTCCTTGTTACGCTCAGTGTCTCTGCAGAAGTGATGGATGGAAATCGTAATGAATTATGTAATAAACACTATCATAAGACACTGTCAGCATTAGACTGAATTTTTAACACCCACTTACTTTTTAGGGCCTTTGGCTTTGGGATTCTTGGCAAACAGCGAAGGGTCCAGTGATTCCAGAGATTTGCCTTTTGTGCTGAACAGCCTCTGAGCTCTCTCCTCCAGAGTCCTGTCCAACACACAGACATACAGTCAGCAGCTGTCAGACCTGTGGGACGTTCTCTCTTCTTGATCTGAGCTCATGCACATTGTGACAGTGCAGAATGAAATGAACAGCCAAATGGTCACAGCCAAAAGAGAAAATTATTTGCAAGTGAAATTATTTGAAAGACTGTGTTTCATCATTGGTTTGAGCCAGACGTGCTTTTCATCCAGCCTGTAACTTTCATGGATTCATATGCTGCAGAAAAAACTGCCATAGTTTTGCTGTGCTTACTGCTGTTTACCCTGACATTCACACAGAGGTGCTGAGGAGGAGTCTGAATTTTGAGGAGAAAGGACTACATAACGAGCAGTCTAACCAATTACTGTTGGCAGGGAACAATTAAACAAGTAAAGCAATAATATAACTTAAACTTAAATAATAAAACTCAAAGTTGCTGGTTATTTAACTCATGTCAGCACAAGCAATAAAAAGCTTTGGCGCTGAAACACAGTTTAAAGAAATGCTGAAACATCTCAGGCCTCAACGCAGTCTAAGAAGACAAAAACCTGAGCTGCCCAAGAGCACTCTGACTGAACAGGGAAAGCTGCTTGGCCTCTGGCTTTTTGTGGCTCAGGATGGTATCTTGGGGGATGCAATGGTGCCACATAAGCCAAAGTGACAACTTGAGACACAACATTCTGCTCTTTAGCCAGCAAAGTTACTGAATGCTTCAGAAACTAAGAGAACTAAATAAAAAAAAAATCTGTTTTGTTTTGTAAAAATCTAAAATGTCAGCCAATTTTAGTTTTGACCAGAAGAAAAATAGATTTGATGAATTAACACAATGAACAAAAAACATTTGTTGCTCTAAAGAGTTCTGTAAAAGCCACCAGAACAGACTTCCTCAGACTTCTCATAACCTAAACTTGAAAGAAACTCTGAGGGTTTGGTACTGGGACATTTCAAATAGATGTCTCCAGTGTTATTCTTTCTGCGTGCAAACATGCTCACCCCCCACATTTCAGTCCCAAGGCCATGAGAGCAGACTTCAATCTATCCAGACCCAAGGAAGCCAACTCCTGTGCAAAGGAATGAGGAAAAACACATCAGTAGAAGAATGAACGAGCAATCTTTGTATTAATATTACATGGAAAATCTTCAAATATGAGCACTTAATGTTTCACCTCCCAGGAAGAGAAAGCAGAGAGGTCCAGATGAGCTCCGGCGTGCGTCAAAGCACTGCTCGTCTCTTTCTACATTTCAAAAAAGGAAAAAAAGCAACAACAAATACACAAGTCAGATGAGATGTAGAACCAAGACATCAACCTTCATCACACATGAACGACCTGTCAGGAGAACATACAGGCCAGCCTGGAAACGTCCCCATCTCCCATTTTTTCTCAAAGTCCAGCAGCACTTTGCCGTAGAGCTCATTCTGGTCCAGAAGAGGTTTGACCCGGTCTGTGTAGTCCTGCAGGTACTCCAGCAGCATCTCCAAATACCTGCACAAACATCATCATCACATGTTAGTCCAACAGCACAGTACATGCACACCACACATGCTTAAAGCTGTTATTTATACATTACTAAAATGCTGAACATAGATTCTACTTAAACTTCTACTAGTTGGCAGTCAGTCTTGATGGGAGCAGGATGGACCTACTTTTTGTATTCAGCATTCTTCCTGTCCTTGGGGATGTCAAACAACTGGTCAAATGAAGACAAGTAAGTGATATACTCGAGTTTCTGTGAGGGAAGAGCAGAGACAGTGGTTAAAAAAAATTAAATAAGAAATACTACTTCAGTTAAGAGGCGCAGCATAAATGATGCAGACTTTAAAAGGCTCATTACCTCAGCTCCCTTCAGGTTGATGTACTTCAGGTAGCAGTCGTGGAGGTCCAGGTAGCGACCATATCCTTCCTCATCAGTGAACTCCACCAGGTCTGTGGAAGACGCACAGATTTCACTCAGTCATCCATTACACATCTGGGGCCTGTCTTACAGGACCAGATTAGTAAATTAGGCTACTCAACTACTGAATGAACAGGCTGTAGGCAGGGTTTTGCAGAGGATCATACACTACGTACACAAAGCAGAATGTTTGAAAGAGGTCTCTCGTAGTGATGAACCTACAGAGAATTACGACCTGAATCTGCAGCCCTGCTCTGCTTTAGGGAGCAATTCAGTGAATTTAGGATTATTGTTCAGCTGTCCCACTGCAACTTTACTGGTTTAGTTCACTCTCACTATAAGTTAGTAACTAGCTGGTGACTATAGTGAAGCACTTAGGAGCTAAAGAGCGAGTTGGCAGAGACCTAAAATAGAGCTAAAAGAGAGTGAGTATTAGCCTTACAGTCATCAGGTGGACACAACAAAGCAACTGTTTGCTAACAAGTTCACCATAGCAACTTACAAAGGTAATGATGTGTCATATGTCTACACAACTTGTTTCTGCTGCCCTCAAGTTGTCAAAATAAAGTCTGTTATTGCAGGTTTAAAGATATTATAACTACAACTAAAAATAATAATAATAATGATAATGTGATGAGTATGATTTTGAGGCAGATATCGACACTTAGATTTGCAAAATAAGAAATATTTTCTCATGATGTATCAGCAGATATTTGTTGACATAAATACAAACATTTTAATAAAGACCCTTTAAATGTTGTAATTAAGAACTGTGACCAACATATGTTTTGAGTGTGCCACCTAAACTTGAAAATTAAACTGCAACCTCAAATCTGACAACTGGTTTTGAATTGATTTTAGCTCATTTCTAATAAACATGGTATGGAAATGGCCTTTTGCAGCACCACATTCATCATGGTTGAGTTGTATGCATTCTGCTCTGAATTTCTTCAAAGCTATCCTTGCTGTTTAAAAAGAGCCAGAAGATAAACACCGCTGTTAAAACCAGTTATCAAGAGGTTCCAGTGTGAGGTTTGATGGAGACAGCCTGGGTTAGTCTCCTGCTGTGAGGGAGAGTTTGAGGTGCATTTAGACCTACTCTGAGCCTCCTCGCTGGGGTTGTCTCTGGCCTTCATGAGCTCCTCAAACTCTGCAGACATGGGAATGGAAATCTACAAGAAACAAATTACAGTATTATTGTTGTTTCATTTCAACAGGTTTCCACAGTCAAATGTGAGCAGTAACACGTGAGAGGTTAACTACCTCATTTGGGTGCTTTCTGTGAAACTCCTTTATCTGTTTCAGTCTGTTGTAGAACTCTGCAAACTCGTTTGGTCCTGAGATGGCAGCAAGTTCATCCCTCCTCATTCTGTCATAAAGAAGTTAAACACAAAAAATATTTGTTATTCTGAGTTAGGTTCCAAGTTGATGAAAAGAAACTGAGAGGAAATGAAAGCAGTGAACATTTTCACACAGCAGGTACTGTGTTTAACAACTCAAAGTACCAGGATCCCTCAACATCTATAATTTGAAGAAAGACCATTTGACCACATCAAGTAGTCACTTCGACTTACCCATCTTTGTCTTCATAGGAGTCTCTAAGATTTGCACTCACTTCCATATACCTCTGCCAAAAGACAAACAGACTGTCAGACTGTATCGGTTTTCACATTACACATCAAACATGGCTGTATAACTAACTCACTCACTCAGACCTGCACTCCTCTCTAGTACATGGAGAAAATGCTGACCTGACTACTGTCCTGAAGCTTTTTGTTTACCTGCAAAGTTTGACTCAAGAGCTTCTTAATTGTCAGGATGTTTGGTTAAATGCACACAGCGGGGTGACATGTTCACAGTTTTTATATCTAGTAGCCAACGGGCACTGTAGGACAGCCGTCATATTATGGTAGATTTAAAGAGTTAACAGATGTTAAACTGTTAACTATTTTAACATTACATTTATCTCGCCGATGCTTTTTATCCAAAGAGGCTGATAATAATAAGTGCCTTCAATCATCTGGATACAACCCAAGCATCATGCAAGTACATTAGCTTCATGAGGTATGCTGAACTACTTCAGAGGATATGTTTAGAAACAATCAGAGAGAGAGACCCGGGTGTCTTGAGGCCGAAATTTCCACCAGACCCTACCAATAAACATGACACTGAAAGTACAGTAAATACAAGCATAACTATGAATTTATAATGAAAAATACATTTAACTGATACATTTTAGAGTAGCAATTCCTTCTACTCGATGTTACTTGCGGAGACACGGTAGCTACGTGATTTATCTTTAGTTGCAACGTAGTTACTGTAAGAAAGAGCAGAAATTTTGACTAACATAAATAAATCACATCAATTAGATAACATGTTTACTGAAGGTTAACATTACCTATGTGACTTAATGAATAGTCAATACTAACGTTAGCCTACCGGTGCTAACCGTTTATAACAAATCAAAAGTCTCACTTACATCCAACATCGCTCTCGTTCGATGGTCAGAGTTGATCTGATCCCGAAGCTGTCAGGAAAAGAAATAAGACACATTTGAAAGCAAAAGTTAACTGTAAACGTTTCCCACGTTTGCTGTATTGATTAGCAATAATGCTAATGTTAGCATGTACAGCTTACCGTAGACTTCTTGTGTAGCATTTCTTTTGTTTTGGCATCCATTAGCCTCTCTTTCTCTTCGTGATAGCGGCGCTGTTGCTCTAAAATAGTCTCCATGATTTAGAAATGTGTTGGAAACTTAATAAAAACAACACAGGGCTTCGAACTTGTTAGCTTGTAAATCAAGCAGCCCCCGCCGTTTCGGTTACGCTTGTTTTCAATGGCGCATGTTAACAACGAACGTCCGTCGCTATATTCAACGTAGGGAAACATGGTGCAATTAAGGAGTTCCGCAGTGGTGACAATGTCGACACAAACCATAAACAATAGTATCTCCAAAATTTTAAAGTTTAAACGAGACGTATTATAGAGAGTCAAATAATGACAAAATCTGGAGGAAAGAGAGGCTTTATTTAATTATTTGTATATGGTAAAATATTTTGCGGCTTTCCTAAGGTAATTTAAAGATAATTTTAAATTCAACTGTAATGACTCGTCCTACTGTTTTAGATGAATTGAATCAAATGGAGTAGCGGTCAACATCTGGCCTCTCTAGGGTAGCAGGCACCAAAGCACACACATCATTAACCAGTCATTGACGTAATAGGGCTCCGTGAGTCTGAGTCTGAGTCTGAGTACCTATAAATCATCAACATCTAGGAAACTGGCTCTGTTCTATTGCACACTTTTCAGACAACATGGATTAGCAGTCTTCACTGAACCTCTTTCTTCTGCACTTCCTTTGTAGTCTACACTATCATCAAAGCCTGCCATAACGCCTCAGAGCGCACACAGTCTGCGCGGACTCGCGTGGGAGCGCGCACGGAGGCGTTCTGGTTTGTCAAGTTGCGGCAAACAAAAGAAAATATCGGAACTGAGGATTCTCTGCTGAAACATAAAAGACTTAGACGTTTGATGAAAAAAGTCAATAGGCTGCTAGGTTGTATTATGATGGGTTATGTTTTTGTTTTTTTCTTTGCGAAACGTTGTATGGAGCCATTGGTATGAGAACTATTTTTTGATTTTGTGAGCATCAAATAGGCAAGGCAAGGTTTGCCACGAGTCCAAATTACATTTAATTCTCTTCAAGAGCAAGGACTGATGAAAAACAACCAGTAGCCAACGGAAAGCATTGCCAATTGATCATTTTCTACATATGATAATAGATTATTGGTCAATGGTCGCCAATATAAATAGCAAATGCTATTTGAGGAACCGACTGTCTGCACAATAAACAGCAGGTTATTTAAGATGAGAATTTCCCGAAATACAACAAAATATGAATTTTCGAAAATGTCATTCAAAAGCTATGTACATTATGATAAACTGGCATGGTGGAAAATATTCCACTCATATACATAAGCTTTGCATTGTGCACGTAGCTGTACAAATATTTATGCGCAAAAGAGTCTAGTGAGGTACAAGTAAGAACTTCTTAAATTACAACACGATAAATCTCCTTTTCTTCTCGTAAGTGCATTATGACTTTATCTGCAGTGTGTCGCCTTAATTGCGGTTCTCTTGAAAACCAACAAAAATGAGAACGCGCTCATTTAGGCTTTTATTTTGTTAGCTGACACCGGAAACAACGCGTGTAATTACAGCTACCATTGGCAGTCGCGGTTGGGCACATTCTCCAGCAGTCAGTCAAAGCAACGGACGGAGAGCAGTGGGCGACCTGGGTAACGGAATACGGAATATACGGTGGACATTACAACACATTTCTCCTGCCGCCGCGCGTCCAGCCTGCGTATAGAGGTGAGTCGTCCGTATTCTTCTCTAAAAAATCAACTCTACCAATTGAATAAAGGTTCATTACGTTATCTTGTAGAGGGAGGGGGCGGCGGTGGTGGTTGGGGAAGAGAGGGGGGCATCCATTCCGTCTTTTGTGCTGGGGGAGATTTGGCAGCGGTCAGCGCGAGCTCCGACACTCGACAGGCTAGATGTCGGACAAGTGTGCGTTTGAGCTTCATCTCGTTCTGTCTATATCAAGATGTCTCATACCGAAGCTGTCTTGCTGTTAACTCCTCGCAGATAGCCAGAGAGCCGGGGGACCGGGGCGGTGAGTGCTCGGGGGCTTCTCACCATTAGCCCGATACGTGCCTTTTCTGCGCGGTGCCGAATTGAGAGACCGTCTCTCCGAACTCCGTCCAAAATATCAACAATTAAAAACCTACTCCTCTTTAGCTGTGTGCATACACTTCGAGGGGATGCCACTGAAGACCTTTTAAAATCGTTAACAGACAGTGTTTCATTCGGTGTACACCCACTGCACCAAACAGCACTGAAGTCCAGTAAAATTTCAACTTCTGTAACAAGTCAGGTCGTCCTACAACCACTGAAATACATGAGCTCAACGAGCAGTGCCACTAAATGTGAGTCAAAATGTTATTTTTAAGAGCTGCTTTGTTTACTGCTTACTCGCAATATAATAAAGCCAGAAAAGTAAAATTTGAGTTTACCACCGAAAAACGAGGCCGTATTGAAGTAGCTGCCAATTTTTTAGTTTGTGAGAAGTGAATTGGACATGTCACACACACACACACGCATGGGGACTGAGGGTTCCTCTCTGGGGTGTGATTTTCTGTGGGCCTGCTCAATAACACACAATCTGGAAAGCTTCGCCTGGGCTGATAGTTATGGTTGAGGTGTTTTGACAGTTTTACACCTGAAGGGAAAAAAAAACATCTGCCCAATCTCTTGTGGCAAGAGCAGCAGATTTACTGCGCTGTCTGCAACTTTTACTTTCAGTGTGTTTGTCCTCACCTGACAACTGGGAACACATCATTTCCCACATGATGATAACAGCTCACCCCGAGAGGATTCCATTTAACAGAGCATGTACATGTTATAACCTTTGAAATGATGCCTCTGTATCATCCTAACCCATATAATCCCTCAATTATCTCCCATATCAGTTCACCACCAAATACAGTTAATTGCATCAGATAGCCTGTGTGCAGTGGCTGTTTGTCAAGTGTCAGAAGCCGAGTCAGCTTGCCAAAGCCGCTGTCATGTTTATTGAACAATCTGTCCTTACTTCTGTCCAATTTGATATTCATTCCAGCTCAACAGCATGCAGCAAAAATGCCCTCGCACTCATTCATCTGTATCATACATTTTTCATAGCAGACCAGGGAATGTAAATAGAGGCATTCACCTTGAGGTTCACACACAGCCACGCACACGCGCACGCACGGTGTGATGGCGGAATTGGATTTAGTGAACATGACCTTGTGGGTGTCTTTTATTATTGAGACTCAAGGCTTGTGACCAGCAGGCGTTCAACTTGGCTGATTTTGAGGATGAGTGGTGAAAGATCTGAGGTCTGTATTTAACTTTTCACCCTCTGTGGCTCTGAGTATATCTCTGTAGGGACATACAGTGCGCAACAAAAGTTCCTTTAGCCCATGGTGCTTTCACATGTTTTGTTCTGTCTAACCAACAATCCAAAACCCAAAACTACTCAGATTACTGTCATAGAATATTCATGTTTGAGAAGCTGGAAGCGATAAAAATTTGCATTTTTCGCTTGTAAAGTTATTTGATCACCATTGTTGCCAATTCATTCTCTCTGGATTTTTCTACATCCACACTTAGTGGCTTCTGTGCTGCTGGTTGTGATTCAGTGTCTGCTACACCTGTTTATATCAATACCTAAATATCCAATTAAAATGAAGTATGTGGTGGATAACGAATAATGCATGGAGGAATTCATCGATCACCGTTGATCACATTCACGCAATCAGGATCACACCAATTAGTGCTGCTTTGAGATAAAAGTGAAAGAGCTCCTGCAGACTACATGACCTTCATCAGGTTAAAATACATATATATATATATGTGTGTGTGTGTGTGTGTGTGTGTGTGTGTATATATATATATATATATATATATATATATATATATATATATATATATGTATTGCTCATCAAAATATTGATGAGCTCATACACAGAGGCTGAGTGAATCATCCAATCAAAGGACAAAAATGAGTCAGTTGCTTAAAGATCCTGAGAAAACACACATCACCATTAGGGTAATTAGATAAAAGGACCTGTTCTTAAAAATACTAACAGTATTTTTAAGGGAATATTTTTATTTAAGTGTTAAAAGATTGAACTTCTAAATCAATAAAGTCGCCCCCCCCCCCCCCCCCCAAAAAAAAAAAGTGTTAAAAGACTAAATAAATAAGTGTTGAGCATAATTTCCAGTTCATTGGAAAGTGTTACTTTCCAGCAATTCAGCATAAGGGCTCCATAGACGACAGAATTTCTTCTTTCCCTTTAACAATGTTAGTCAATCTCTCCAATGCAAGACAGTTCCTTTGTTCCCGTTCCTGTTCAATGTATGTCTGTATTGTTCCAGAACAGTGCAGTCAGCCTCCCGGCCTGCAGAGTCATCTACGGTACCCATTATACATTCAACAGCCCGCTTCCGCACTCACTGTCGCCTCGGGCATTCTCATAAACACAGTGTTAATATATCTCTCTGCGTTTAGCGTTTTAGCATTAACATTTGATGGTTCTGTCCTCTCAAATGTCAGAATGTGCTGCTTTTAACGATGTTCTGATGTTTCAGGGACCAAACAATGAACCGGTGATCAAGAAAATAAGCAGCACTTGACTTCATAAAAAATAATCATGAGTTTTAATGATTGCTTTTTCTTCATTCATAAAAAACTCAATACTATCTAAAGACTGATGACATTATTAGTAGATATTGGCATGATATTACAGGCATACAAAAACACGAGTGTGATTAAACATTTGATGAATTCCAGGCTGCAGACACCTACACGAAGCACCCGAATCTGCCATAAACCCTGAATATTAGACGAAGTTAAAATTACCTTTCAAATGACTGAAATGAAAAGTTGATTAACAGAAAATTCTTCAACAACAATTCTGAGAATTGATTAATTCTATTTTGGGGCCATATTGTCTTTTTATTTGAGAGCAGACAGTAGAGAGGTGACAGGAACTGGCATGAAACAAAGGTCCCCGGCTGGAGTCGACGCAGAGATATTGTGGTTCCTGGTTGGTGCCTCAAACCCTCAGCCACCGGGATGCCACTTGATTTATGAAGTATTTTATTACGCACAAATGCCTAACATTCACTGGCTCAGCTTCTCAAATGTGAGGATTTGGTGCTTTTCTGTATTATATGATTGTGAACTGTATATCTGTGATCGGCATTTTCACCATTTTCTGACATTCGTGCAGTGTCAGCATGTCCAGTGAGGTGCAGCCGAGGCCGGACGACAGCCCCAACACCAGTGGGGGAAGCTCAGATGCCGAGCAGAGGGAGGCGGCTCCACCGGAGCAGCCGGGCCCCGAGCAGCGGGACCAGACGCAGCCCAAGAAGAAGGAGGCCAAAATCTCCAGCAAGACCGCTGCCAAGCTCTCCACCAGCGCCAAGAGGTAGATCTGCTGCTCTGACTCTCTTTGACTTTGTGTCCTCTGCTGGGTGGTCAGCTGATTATTTGTCACTTGCTTATGTCGTTGATGTTTCTCCTGCTTTGCTGCTCAGTGCCGTGCTGTGTTCTGTGCAGCCTGTCGTTTCCAGTGGATGAGGCCCAGTGATGAAACTGTTTTCTGATTAATTGTTATTGGACCAACAGCAAATTAACAATTGAATTCTGTTAAATTATGGAGGACTTTTTTCAGGCCAAACATTCTGTGTGAGGATGTGCTGCTTTCCTCTGTTTGGTATCGGTGTAAATTGAGTACTTTTGTGTTTTGATCTGTTGGTCAGACAAAACAAGACATTTTGCGAATGTCACCTTGGCTTCTGTGAAATTACAACATGGATGTTTCCCTGTTACAGTTAATCTATTCATTTAAAAAATAATGTGGAAATGAATCGATAGTGGAAATAGTCATTAGTTACTGTAATAATGAGCTTTGATTTTTTTGTGGCTGACATTATTTACTTCATCCTCTCAGCCACTGACTTGTTTTTAACTCTCCCAAACACACAGCTTGTGGTAAAAACACCACTTCCTGTGCATTAAAGACAATTTCCTGAGAAGGCCCCACCACACACCTGCGGCACTAAACCGTGACAAAGAATTCTTCTTCATTTGTTTATTGAACATGTTGTTAAATCAGTACTAGCTGCTGAAAAGCAGCACATCAACACAGTTCTGTGTGTCCCCCTCTTTGAGCTATTGGAAGTGAACACTGAAGTGAAGGTTTAAATGGTATAATTATGCTATAGTGTGCTCCATTATGTGTTAATAGCTGTATGGGAGTCACAGTTGTGTTTGCACACACCACTGTTGGGTTTTTACGACCAACATATTGACTCACCCAGTCAGATCTTAAAGGCTGCTGCTGATGATGATGTGCACCGTTGGGATTAAACACAGAATTCAGCCAGTAAGCGGCTGCAAACCAATGCCAGACGTTTTCACTTTAAAGACACCCCTGGTGTTTTTGCCCGGTTCCCTGATGTAACACAACACTGATCCCGTTTATAACCAATTCATGGCAGGTTGTCATTGGATATCACGGGGTGATGGCACGGAACAACAGCAGTTGTTATCTGACTGGGGAATAAGCTTGCCAAGCTGCACAGCCAGTTCACATGGTGTGTGGATGCTGATACCAGAACTGTTGAGAGAGATGTTGTTCATCTCTACGCTGTGCCACTTATTGGCAGCTGCAGTGCCAATGAAGAACAAGCCTGCTAGAAATGCTAGAAGCAATGTGGCCAAAATAAAAGCACATAATTCCACTGGTCCTCATGCCAAATCATACAAGCGCATGGAGTGTATTAAATCACAGCAGCAGCTGTTAACAAGTTAAACGTAGGTTTATATGAAAAGTCTTGGAAAGGAGCTTTTCAGATGCTGTTTGACCACAGGACAATGCACTTTGGTTGAATGATACTGACACCTTAAGGGTTATATGTGGGAGAAAATCAAGTGCCCTTCACTCCCTACCATGTTAGGGAAAAAATATTCCTTGGACAACAATGTTTAAATGGCACAACACGATATCTAAACCACACACTGGCCAACACTCATCTCATCAACCCAACCCCCCCACCCACACCCTCTAGCACGCAGCCCCCCTGCTCCAATCTGTCCCTCACAACAACCCAGGTGAGAAACCAGCTCTGGAGGATCAAGACGAGGAAGGCTGCAGGCCCAGATGGCATCAGCTCCAGGCTCCTCAAGTCCTGCGCAAATCAGCTGTGTAGGATTGTTGAATGCATGTTCAATCTGAGCCTGAAGCTGGGGAGAGTGCCACAGCTGTGGAAAACATCCTGTGTGGTACCGGTGCCCAAGACTCCGCACCCCAAGGACCTCAGCAGCTACAGGCCGGTGGCACTATGATCCCACCTGATGAAGACCCTGGAGCGGCTGGTCCTTGTTCATCTCAGCCCCCTCGTGAGCCCATCGCTGGATCCACTTCAGTTTGCCTACCAGCCTGGCATTGGGTTGGACAACGCTGTCGTCTTCCTCCAACACCGAGCTCTCTCTCACCTGGAGAAACCTGGGAGTACTGTGAGAATCATGTTTTTTGATTTCTCCAGTGCTTTCAATGCTCATTCAGCCTGCGCTTCTGAGGGACAAGCTGGAGCATACCGGGGTGAACCATCACCTCACACACTGGATTCTGGACTATCTCACCAACCGTCCACAGTATGTGAGGACCCGGGACTGTGTGTCCGACACAGTCATCTGCAGCACAGGGGCCCAGCAGGGAATGGTCCTGGCTGCATTCCTCTTCACTCTCTACACTGCAGACTTCTCATACAACACACCCACCTGTCACCTGCAGAAGTTCTCTGATGAGTCTGCAATCGTCAGCCTCATCACAGATGGGGACGACAGAGAGTACAGAGATCTGACACAGGCCTTCGTGGACCAGTGCCAGTGGAACTGCCTCCAGATCAACGCAGGGAAAACCAAAGAACTGGTGGTGGATTTCCGCAGACGAGCACTCTGCCCCCTGACACCGGTGAACATCCTTACCATGATGTTCACGTGAACAATAAACTGGACTGGACTCACAACACAACCGCACTTTACAAGAAAGGCCAGGGCAGATGTTATCTGCTCAGGACACTGAGGTCGTTTCGAGTGCAGTGGGCAAGACCTTTTATTACACTGTAGTGGCATCAGCCATCTTTTATGGAGTGGTCTGCTGGGGGAGCAGCATCTCCACGGCTGACAGGAAGAGACTTGACAAACTGATCAGGAAGGCCAGCTCTGTCCTGGGATGCCCCCTCGACTCAGTGGAGGTGGTAGGAGAGAGGAGGAGGATGGCTAAGCTGTCATCCATGATCGAGAACAACTCCCACCCCCTGCAGGACACTTTAACAGCACTGGAGAGCTGCTTCAGCGACAGACTGCTTCACCCAAAGTGTGTGAAGGAACGCCATCGCAGGTCCTTCCTTCCTGCAGCAGTCAGACTTTACAACCAGCCGTGCTCCCATAGACCACACACTCACCAAGACTTTCAAACTGACTGCACTATAATACACATGAAAATAATTAGATCAGGTGAATTTCAACTTAAGGTGCAATATATCAATCTTTCGATCAGGTGTATTATTACTCCTGTGTGCAATATCAATACTCCAGTCAGGAGTACTATCATCCAATATGCAATATCAGTACCCGGCAAATCTCGAATTTCCAATGTGCAGTATTGGTATTTCCTCTGTGCCATGGTGTAAACTTGGAAACACTATTTATTGTTACCACTCCCATATTTTACATCTCCTCATACTGGGTTGCTAGTTTCTGTATTTCCCCTTGTTTAAATTGTTCATATTTGTCAATATTCCTTGTTTGTATTGTTTATATTGCTTGTTTGTTATTTAATGTCTCTTTTACTGATGCCCTCTATTTTTTGCTATCCACTTTGCTGCTGTAATACTGTGGGACTAGTAAAGGAATATCTTATCTTATCTTATATAGCGTTCAGTCTGGTGGCTACTGTCATGCTGTGTGATCCCTCCCTAGGATCTATAGGACTGCTTTAACGAAAGCCTCTGCATTAGCTCTTGTAAATATTCTGCACTGGGTGTCTCTAAAGAAACAAATCCTGTGGCACAAAGGAAGTGATACTCTACGCTTTTGACATCAGCCACAGCAGACAGTTAAAATTAAGTACAGCGATGACTTCTTATCACCAGAGATGGCAACAACATATAAAATAAGGACCCTGAGGGTTACCGCTTTATAGGAAGGTTGACAGGCACTGAGTTATTTAGTTGCTTTTCAGTGCTACTTCTTGTAATAAATCATGCGCTGCTGCACACACAAGCCAGAGCTGGTGTTTTCCATCATAAAAACTATGCTCAGATGATATTGACTTATTTGCATTTGTCGAGGCATGCAGAATGTAATAGTTTAGTGCGTGCAGTGTCTCAAGGGATTATCAAATGCAATGAGCTGTGGAACATTAGAGAAAGCAAGTGTTTGGTTAAAGACGACCAAGCACGAGCAGGAGGAGCTCACGGTATAACCAGGGCTTTTCCCTTCGGATCACCTGGCCTTGTTCTTTGCACCACTCCCCCCTAACAGGTCCCCCAGCTTCAGCCGTCAAAATGTGCCACCTCAGGAAATGCTGCAGATAAAATTACACAGCACACACTCAAGCTGAGAATGACTCCATAACCGTGGAGATTGTATTACAGGCTCCTTTGCAAATATATGTCTTTTTCCCCCCCTCCTTCCCCAAGTGAGTCGTGTGCAGTCATTTCCCCACTGAGGGGAGTTTAAAGGAGAATCCCCCCCTGGATACTCTTACCCTGTTATGTATCATCAACCTATGATGTACACTCCATTCCAGGAGTTCTTTTATGATGAAGTGTTGTAATGGACTTCTTTATAGCCACGTTCCTTTAGCTGGCCTCGTAGTCTTCATTTCATGTTGTACATTTCCCAGAACGCTGAGGAACCTCACACGAGGGATGAGCAGTTGGTTCATTTTTGTTTGTATAGTTCCATCATCACATCTAGAAAGGATATAAGCATTGTTGAAGATGAAGTGGTGGTATCCATCACTGAACTATCATTTTTTTGGCTGCTGTATAAGCAGCTGTCAGCAGTTTATATCGACCTGCATTCAGCAGTACGCTTAAGTACAACAGCATTGGTTGCAAAGGAATATTTTTCCCTAGTGTTGACAGCTACATCTTTCCAAGCTGTGTAGGCAAAAGCACAGGATCAAACTACATGCTTGACAATTTGGACTTTTTTTCTATCTGAAAAGGGAGAACCGGGAGATTCTATGGAGAAATTTGACGCAAATTACTCTGTGATTGAGAAAAAGTTTGCGATATTTCTACGTCTGAAACCTTAGCCAAGATAATTACACCTGACAGGAATAAGATACCATTTTCCTCAAAGATAAATGATGGCAAACCTGTCATTATCCATAATCCCGTAATCACTCCTCCGTTCTGCAGATACATACGATAGATGTTCTCTCCAGTGTGTACAATAAAGTAACATTTTAACACATGTGACAAAGGACGGTTCTCTCAAGCATCAACAGAGCTGTAGTGGAATATGCGAGCGTGGTGTTACTTTGTGACTGCTGCACGTCCATTCAGTGCCACGTCGATGCTGAAACAATATAGTCTGTCAACATTGACTGCTTGTCTTTCTTCTCCCTCTCTCTTGCAACAGCAAATAATTTTTATGTCCCAGCTAACAAACAGCTGAGTGAACAGGCAGCATGATCAATAAAAGCAGTCGATAATTTAGCTTTTTTGTTTATACACGCACACACACACACACACGCGCGCGTACGCATGCATGTGGGTATTTAGAGCGCTGTTTGCGTAAGAACACAAGTGTATTAGATAGAGAAAGGCCTTCAGTCGTGATGATGCCATTGCTGTGGTGGCTCCCCACTGTAACACTGTAGTGTATGGAAAGGATTTAAGTGTCCAGGAGATCCTGTAGAACTGTTTACATGTTAGAAATACAGTCATCAAGTGCCACAAGCCTCTGCTCCATGAAATAAAGTCCTCTTTGTAAATCTCCCTCAAATGTTCATGTTTTTCTCACATTCTGAGAGGCGACAGAGGGATCTGCCTACACGGGTCGATGGTGAACTGATCCCTGGCTGATCTCCTGCTCGCTAGCTTACATTAGGTGGCGGATATTCCACTTTCACAGTGTCATGTGTTTCACATTTTTACCAAAATGATGTAATTCTTCTGATTAGAATGCAAGAATTCATGGAGTGTAATTATTTAAATCCTAAGACAGCAAGTCGTTCCTGCTGGGTTTAATTCGTTCCTCCTCACAGCACTTCCGCGTGCAGACTGTGGAGGTTGGACAAAAGCAATATGTTAATGTTTTTTTTTTTTCCCAAAGTCTGCATCGTGACTAATTTCAGAGTAGTGTCTGAATAACTTCTACATTTGACTGCGCCTGTGATCAAACCAAACATCTCTGCTTCCACTGTCACTCTAAACAACTCTGTTTAGCTGAACTCTGCTGCTGCAGTAATGGTGGCGGCACTTGAGGGCGCAACACATGAATCAGCTGCCGGATTTGTCGCTAAGTATTTCTTGAATGTCACAGAATTTGAATTTAGAATATTCCAAAGAGGGAAATTCTGGGAATAGAAGATGCAAAGGTTTCACATATTTAATGCTTTTTGTAGTTTTCAACCAAACTGCAATGGAAAGAGAATATTCAACCCTCCAGAAAAAGCACATTAACAAACCAAGAGGAAATAAATATTTTAGCTCATGGAGGCACTTTTACTTGCAGTCTATAGAATGTCGTTTAAGAAGCACAGACACATGAAGACCATCATCAGGATTAAGAATGTGTAAGTGAGGCAGAGGTGGGACTCCATGCATGGAGAGAATAACTGCAGCATTTATAGCAGACCGAGTGATTGTAAAGTAACACCTGGCTGCGGGGTCCCTGTTGGCATCACTGCCAGTTATGTAATGAATACTTAACCAGGGAGAAATTTGACCTCCCTACAGTCTATTCATTGAACCCTTTTTTATGTACCCAGCGTGGAAATGTTCCCAACAACTTTCTGAAACGGTGAGGACTGAGACGGGCTGATCGGGCCACGATCAGCGGCAAAATGAGCTAATGCAGATAGATCAATTGTGATTTGACATCAGTATCTGTTCATGCTCATGTGGTTAAAAAAAATGGCCAACAGTCAGGCGTGCATCCCTTTGTTGATCTTGCGTGACAGGACTTATTCCTGTGTCCAGTCATAGCGCTCAGGAGCTCATTAGAAAATCAATGAGGTATTCAGTGTGTACACTTACAGATTGATTTTACAGGCAGGATTTATATAACTGTCTGTGTTGTGTGTGTGTGTGAGTGTGATTATAACATAGATCTTCCTCTCGTTGCAGAATCCAGAAAGAGCTAGCAGAGATAACCTTGGACCCACCGCCAAATTGCAGGTAGGAGCCTGTTGATTGTGTGTTTTTAAAAGGGCTATTTTCTCCGACACCTGAGGCACTTCAGTGTGTGTGAGTGTGTGTGAGCCTGTGTGAGCTGTGTGAATGGATTGTGCCGGCTCAGTGAGTCACATGAATAGCATAGGTAGGTTATTGTGGCGTATTTGCACCACTGTTTGCTCAAGCTGAAGCTCAGTGAATGGACCTTGTAATCAGTCTGAGGCATGAATCAGACTCAGGGGAAAAAAATAAAATAGATAAATATCTGTGCGATTGACCTGATTGGTGGTGTTTACCATTAGGATCACTGTAGCAACAGTGTTGTGCTTGCTCACACTCCCTAAGGGTGGGAAAGGCTCTCTGCTGTGGCTTGACTGGTTTGCATGGTTTATTTTGCTCCTGAGCAACGGAGGAGCTGCACGCCCCTGCCAATCAAGATCTGAGTAAGAGCTTTCATTGTGCGCGGGGTTTTCATTGAGTCAGCGTTTGGTATTCTTCTCAAGCCGGTGACGTTTGGGAGCAGTGTTAGCGGGCGAGGGGAAGGTGGAGGTGTGACCATGGAGCTTCGAACTGTGAGCAGTGCATGCAGCAAGTCACTGACGTCCAGGCATTTCCTGTAGGGCCGAGACAGCAGGGAAAGTCACTGATGCATGCATGTCGTGCTTGTAGGCTGAGAAATGTTGGCCACAGCTGGGTTTGGTCACTCTAAATATTTTCACCCAACCCAAAAAGTAGAGACGCTCCAATTCAATGTTTTCTCTTCCAGTATAAATCCTGATGCATCACCTCAGTGCTCTTTTTTCAGAATTAAAATCTAGAAACTCACTGTCTGAAACACATTAGGATCACTCTCATGTAAGTTCACATGAACCTGTGACTTATTAACTGTAAACGGAGACATTCATACACCATCATACCTTTTAGGCTTGTGCAAATGTTACTTATAATCCTCCAGACTTTCATAAGATTGTGTTGTTATGACAAATCAACCTCAGTTTTATTTGTACCGCACCCCGACCAACGGCACGTACGCCATCATGTTCGACTCGTTTAATATATGGATCACGCACATCATTTTAGGATCACTGGTGTTTTGAGCAGTCCTTCGCTCTGAGCTGCTGTAAAAAACAATGATCAGAGTCTCGTCAGAAGGCTTCATTTACATTCATTACACCCCTCTGCAGCTCTTCTAATCATTTCACCTGTGCGTGGATCTGTTTTTTTTCATCCCTCATGAACCAAAACCAGCTGGCTTAACTATGAATACATAGTCCCTCTATAGGGTTTTAATCAGGAATCCACCATTCCAGCAGTTTCTCTCTCAGTATTATGATACCTGAACTCATTCTGAGTGCCTTTCTGATTCCTGGCATATTGCTAAATGAAGTAATATGATGTACCAGAATTGCTGTGCCACTAAACATTGAGTCAGTGGCCCTGAATTAAAATAACTTAGTGATGATTATTATCTTTTTATGCTTCCAGTTTTATGTGGAACCCAAGGTAGACTCAGTCACATCTGGCCCTTACCTGGTCTGCCTCATTAGGTCAGGATCAGTGGAGGAACCAATCCAATGGATCTGATGAGTGCTTCTGTACTTTACTTACTCCTGTTGCCAAAAGGTCAACGTTAATAGGATGTAACTTCAGTCCTCAATAGTCACTCTACTTTGTTCCAGTTTTGTTCCAACATTATTTTCTCCTTTCAAGAACATAAAGAGCGCAAAATTTCTTCTTATAGGAATATTCTATCATCATGTCGCTCTTTGGTAATTCTAGCTAACCCGGAATGGCATTTTCAATGCTTCTTTTGTCACAGTAAGAATTGATGAGTATCAGAAGTGGTTTAGTGCATCAGATGCTGCTGCAAACAAACAGAGTAGAGCAGAAAACTCTTTAATCTGGACTATCAGGTCTGGCAAATAGTTGATCCACTTAATGAGGTCAGTATCGGGGCCAGTGCTGCTCTGGCAGATTGGAGTGGCGAAACCTTAACCTTAACCTATCTCAGTCCAACCTGGATATGATCTTATTTTATGAGCAATAATTCCAGCTGGACAGTGTGAAAGGGATGTAGGGATGACAGTAATAATTAGATTTTTGGGATAACTGTGAGAATAAACCTCTCAAGAGAACAGCTGCACCCATTGTTTCCATGGATTATAAACTCTGAAGCCTGTTCTATTGTCATTTTTGACAAATGTTACATGGCTCACTGTGTTAACTCATCAAAAGGAGGTAATATTTTGAAAGGTGTTAAAAAAGCCATTTCCCCTTTGAAAAGTTTGTGTCTGCTGACAGCTATATAAGTGGAGGTTGAGCTTCTTATCTGTCACAATAGAACAATTTCTCAACCACACTGCTCGCAGTGTAAATGCACAGCTACGGCGTCTTTCAGCCGATGAAGAATGACAGAAAATAACCTGTTTATATGAAGAAACTATCTGTCACAGTCGGAGAGGCACGTCCTCGGCACGTCGCAGTCTGTTTGTCGGCTCTGCGATCTCAAAGACAAGGCTAATCTGGCTGAAGCAAGCCATTATGTTTGATGACAAAGGGCCAAACGGCACAGGGGGGAAAAGAAATTTCATGGGCAGACGTTTCTATAGAAAATGACATTTTTGTGTAGAGGGAGGCTCCTTGAAGAATGTCCACGCTGAATGGAGCTCTCGTGACGAATGGATTGAGTTCGGCTGCAGTCAGGAGTCCTCAGCCATAAGTGAAAAATTAGGCTCAGGCTGCTCGAGCGTATTTCAGCGTCAGGCAGAGATACGAGCCAGCGGAGGTGCAACGCTACTTGAAATGTAGATTTCTGTATTCATATGCTCCTTGGGGTATTTGCCTCACTCTAACAGCTCCCGATTCCCCCACAAGGCTGTCACATCCCCGGTGTTTGATTCTGCCTACACGTTTTGCCACTACAATCCCGATTCAGCCTGTTCTTTTGTGCAATAAGCAAAGCACAATCGCACATTGTGAACATTAAAACCTTCTGCCGAGATAAATTCTCTTAAACCGTACTGTACCTCCACGCACACAGTGTCTGTTTGAACAAAAGGCTCCACGTCTCCCCAGCCCTTTCTTCACCTACTAATTGATCTGACAGTGTTAAATAGGCTGTGTTCGCTGAAAGACATCAGATGTGAGGGGTTATGAACGGACGCTGTGATGCAGCTCATTACCCCACAGGCTTCAGCTCTTTTTTCCACCGCCAGAATAAAGCACAGCTCATGATCACAGCCGCTCCTACAAACATCCTCTCTGGCTCATATTCTGCATTCCCTTCCTCAGTAGAAGGCATGGTACTGTAATCCCTCTTGGGAATGAAAAAAAAAAAAAAAAAAAAGACACCTTTAACTTTACTAAGACAGCACGCCTTGTTTTGGAGATCCTTTGGCTGGATTTTAAAGGGACTTAGCAGATTTTTTTGGAGCCATGTGAGGAAATATTTTTCATCATTCTTTTTAATCATCTTTGTCACCCTGCCAGAGAGTAATTAATTGAATGTGACAAGCGCTCTAGAAGGGTATGTAAATAGCCCCCACACCAGACACGTTATATTAGCCCGGTGCTTGCTCGGCCTTCCTGGCTCTGTGTGTGTTTTAGTGTGTTGTGTGTGTGTGTGTGTGTTTTCCATAATTACCATATCCTTTCATGATAGCCCTGGCAGCGTTTTGATAAGAATCCCCCATCGGCTGAGGGGAAACAATGTGTGGATTCCAAGGGGGAATTGGCCACGCTCTCTCGCTCTCTCTCACTGTCATTCATGGTCTCTCTGTCTCTTTGTCTCTCTCTCTCTCTTTCTCTTTTCTCTCTCCTCTGTCTCTCTCTCTCTCTCTCTCTCTCCTTCTTAATCCCAGCAAGACTTTGTGTGTTCCAGAGGAATAACTTCCAAGTGAATATCAGTGAAGATCTGTCAGTGAAATGAAAGCAATAAGGCAGAAGAAAGTGTTGCTGCAGAATGGGTTGAATGAGAGAAATGTAAATCCATCCATGACTATCAGCTCGCAGATATGATTGACTCAAACACAACTTGGCTTTCACTGTCTGCCATGAAGAGCTGGCTCTCTTTCTCAAAGGAGGATGACAGACGCTGAGCTCAGCTTTACTGTGGTAGTCTCCATCCACGTGTCGAAACAGGCAAGAAAATATCACGTATAGTATTTGTCGTGTGAGGTTATGCACTTTGTTAATTTCATAAGATCAAATTAATGGCACAACTTGTGCCTCGACAAGTGATTAGAACAGAGTATTGTTGTTCCTAAGTGTCAACTAATGTTTGCCATATTTCATACAATTATGCAAAGAAATGCACTTAGCAGTATTACATCGGGTCAGACTGATGTGTTCAGCTTTTACAAAATAACTGATCTCAGCCCAGCAATGTCATCCATCCGCAATTTGAAACAGGTTCTGCCATGACAGGTCCATAAAACCAGTCTAAAACCCTGATGAAGACATATATTATATAATTTAAAATAAGACACTCATGAATTAAACAGGTCTTTCAAATGCAGTAATGTATCTCAGTTTTCCCACCACTGAGTAGGTGTGGTAGAGTTCCTTAAAGAGCCAGTCAGTGTGGGCGTTCAATGTCTCACAATGGTCTTAATACGGTTTCAGGAACAACAGTAACAATCTGCACTCTCTCTGGGGTTGCACAATAAAATGTATTGAAAAAGAGCTGAAACGAATGATTTTTTTGCCCAATGATCTGCCAGTTATATTCTCTGTTCATTTTTTGGCCCAACCCATTAATCTTAGGGTCCGTAATTGTCTAAAAATAGAGAAAAATCCACATCACAGTTGTGTGACGTGTGACTTCTGTGCAATGATTTCTGACAAGGCAAAGCAGTAATTTCTCATGACTTAAACAATTACTTTCACATCAAAATCTGTCAAATTGATAAATCAGTTAATTGCATTATTAGATTATTTATTCAGAGTAGTTTGAATCCTGAAGAGCATCAAAATGACATTTAAATGAGTGTGCGTATTAGCATCATTTCTACCTTTTAGTGTTTTATAGCAGAGTGGGCCACCTGACTAGGGCCCCCTCACATGTGAATCTAGCCTTGCTTGCTAGAAATATAGTACGGACCAATGATGTCAGATATGTAACATGAAAGTCCAATATCAGCAAGTTTAAGAGATAAGTTTAACATTTGTGCATCCATTACATGAACTTTAAAGATAAACAATAACACTCCAGTGATGAGTGAAGATGAGGAAAAAAAATGCTCCCAGTTTTTGCATCATAATGTTCTGTGTTTGCCAAAAACAGAGTCTGTCCTTTGGTGTTGAATGCTTTTTGGTTGAGGATAATATGCAAACTGTTCCCTGGTGAAGGCAGCATCACAAGACAAAATCAATATTTGTATATTCAAGTTGCTGATGTTTTGTGTCAGCATATTAAAACAGACCCCCTTTTGTTTGGGAAAAAAAAAGTTTCTTTTTTTTATCCAAAAGTCACATCTGGTCATTGCAGCATGTGGGAAAGTTCTGGAGACGTCCTGTGTTCTCCTGGCCCTGGCCTGGCCTGCTGGACTGTGGAAAGTAGTTTGACTCTGAGTCAAGGTTTCTGCGTTCTGCTTTTTTCAGGATTAAGACCTTAACAGACAACCTTTGTTTTAGTAAAAGGCAGAGAAGATGTTTTATTGGTGTTGGTGAGATATACAGTGTTCCCAGCAGTGACTGTCTCTCATAACTCTGATATGTTTTGTCAGAATCATCAGTCTCTCAGCAGCTGTTACAGCTCTGAGAACTGTTGTACATCAAAGTCATGTATAGGAGTCTTATATTAGGACCATCGCATATTTCTAGTGTGCTCAAGCGTCTAATGCTGCCACAGGACAACATTTAAAGATGTCAGTAAAATGGACAAAATGAATTAGTTTGTCAGTGATTGACAGAGGCTAAATTAGTGGAAGGTCTTATTGACTTCTGAGCTCTACTGCCTGTCAGCTCCTTTCCAGCCGTGATAAACTAATAGAGATGGAGCTTTTACTACAGAGATGATAAATCTAAAAGCCAACCAAGTGTCAGAACCAGTGGAAACACATTTTATCCACAGACTGCAAGGCGTCTTCACCCAAACGCCTTGAAGAATTGTTTTTAAAGTGAGAACCTTGTGGATTAAGTGCCATTGTTAGCCACTCATGAGAAAAGACTTAAATCAGCAATTTGCAATCACTTCCCGCTGAAGTTGTTTAAATGGGCTGAGAATAGTAAACATTATTTTCCTCATAAAGGTTTGATCAGACTCCAGAGAAAACAATCCATTGATCAAGTGGTCACATAAAATACACTAGAAGCACCAATCCAATGTTTCTTCCCACATACAGATCCAATACCTCATATCAGGACATCTGTCATCACCAAGTACTGATGTCTTTCTTTGCCATGTTTAAAATCGGTGAACCTCTCCATGTGGAAGTGATTAAAATCCTTCTGTATGTATGTATAAAGTAATGTGACTACTGGAACTACATGTCAGTTATTAACTGTACGTGGAGACGTTCATACATCAACATCCCTGTTCAATTTTAAACATACACTGTTTAGAAGAGATTACATCATTGCGATGCATTTACAGACAGACAGGCCATCATGTTGAACTAGTGTAAAACACACAGCGGTGAGATTACTGGTGTTGTGTACAGATATGAGCCTTATAAACAGCGCTGAGCTGCTTTGGGCAGCTGTGATCAGAGTCGCTTGCTGCACTCGCTGTCTTCTGTGTCCACAGCACAGCTGAGGCAAGAGGCAGTGTTCAGTTTCATTACATGCTTCTGCAGCTCTGCGTCTCAATTTGTTTTCCACTAAAACCAAACATGATCTGCCACGATGTAAATCCTTTGTAGCGTTTTTTGATCTCCGGTTGCTGAAAGTTTACTACTCATTTTTAACCTCAGGGCCAAAGTTCTACCTATCTGTCTGTCTGTCTGTCTGTCTGTCTTGCAAAACATCCTGTGTTTGTCTGGAATCCCCAGAGTATCATGCAAGGTATGCTAGATCCATTAATACTAGACTCTGAAAGATATGCAGACTGAGAGAGCATCCAGAGACACAAGCTTTATGACTTTATTGCTCAGTCATTTAGAGTGTAAATGAGTAAGCCCTAACTGTATTTATAAGGCACATCATATCATAAAGCAGTCGTGCCAGGCTCAGTATCTGAAGCTAACCTGTAAGAAGACTACTCACAATGTAGCTATAAATGCTTTGTCAGATATTTGGCAGAGCTTCAGCATCTTCTCTGTGGTCCACTCCTCTCCTTCTGGACTATTGGGGTGAGCCTGAAGTGTGGCTTGTTTGAAGTGCTCTCGCCTGGAGTTCAGGCCTGCAGTCCAGCCCTGCAGCATCCCAGCCAGCTACTGTAGCTGTGGTGTTGTCAGATAAATGGGAGGAGGTCCAGTTTGTTATCAGGAAACATCCCGCCGTGAAACAGCCGGCTCGTGGGCACACCAGCTGTTCAGCCAGCAACTCGCTGCTCAGACTAAAAGCTGCATTAGTTCATAAACAGACACTATGAGCTGGGCCAGTCTCAATGTGATCACTAAAAACTCACTAAAATCTCAATACAATGATTACTCCTGTTAACTAAAGGCTATGTAAGAGACCAGTATGTGTGAGGTACCGTGCAGCGTGCTGTGCTCGATGGTGATGAGTGTGTGTGTTTTTGGTTCACAGGGAATAGTGCTGAGGCTGTGGTTTACTGCTGAGAAATACCACAAGTGTAGCTACCATGGAGGGTCACTGCTTATGGAGGTGGAGTACAATAACAGTGGGCTGTTTTATGACAACAGTGCGGTATGAAATGATGAAACAAGGTTGCTGTATTACTCTACTTGATTTATAATGCACATGTCAGACTTAAAATAGCTGAAATATTTCGACAGCACCACTGTCTTACCACAAGTGTGTTTCTCAATTCAGCTCAAGGTTACGGCAAAAAGGTACTTTTTATATTTGTGTTCGATGTAGTGTTGAATTTGAAATTTGGAACTCAGTGAAAGTCAGTACTACTCTGTGTTTTAATCTCAGTAAAGAGCAGGATGCCATGCACTGATGTTTTCCCATCAATGCCTGGATTTAACAAGTCACAGTTGTGCTAGTTTTAGGTCTGATGTTTCTCCGTTAAAACCATAATAAAATCATTCACTGTTGCCGTGCACAGCTCGTTTAGCTCATCTGGTAATGCTGAAATTTAGGGTGGTATAAACACAACAACTATGCTGGCCACTGAATGATTTCGTACACCACACCAGCTTTGGAATGCTGTAAAACACTGAAAGTAAGAGTGTCTGGACGGATACAGACAACAGATCTGCACACAAGTGGACCATTCATTTAATACATCTATCAGGGATTATGTGGGTGTATGTCTAATGGAACATCTACTGTAGAACTAAGGCCAACTTTGTTCTCCTGTAAAAGATTTGAACAAGCTGTAGATACCCTGATCTGTCAAATCACTCCAGATTTGTGCAGTGATGCTTGCTACATGGGAAGAATCCCCAGGGATTTGGACCAAAAACTCATTGTCTTCTAAGCTTGTAGATTGTCTGAGGAGGAAAAATGAATAGGATCGTAAGTTGAGCTGAGAGTGACAGAGATAGACGTACCCATCTGCTTGAGAAAGGAAACAGAGGAGGGACCTTAAAGATGTCTGCAGCCCCCCTGCAGGGAGACAGGGCTATGGAAATACTAATTATTCAGCATCTCACCAGCCAGCACTGCTCTCCCACTGGCTGACTGTGAAACCCTTTTTGATTTTCACACTGTGTAGCTCTTACTTGCTTTACACCAGGAAATAAGCCTGATGATTATGCATGGCTGTCTTTCTCATTTTTTATATATACCTATTGTATTTACTCTTATGGGTAATCATGCTGTGATTGTATTGGGCCTAAATATTTAGCCCTGTTGTAAGTGTCTCAGTATATTCTATTTAAGTTTCTGAGGTCATAGTTACTGCACATGCAGCTGAATGTTGTCTAGCCACACAGTATATCTGTGCAGTGATACTTGACATTAGAATCTGTCCATATCACACACAATATGATTTTATCTGTCAACACCAGCTGACCCAGACCATAGCAGACCCAGTCCAACTTGGTGCCATCTTTCGTCACATAATCACAGGCGGCTCAGCAGTCCTAATGTGTGTGCCGGCCTTAAGACGTGCTTTCCCTGGTGATTATTAAACGAACCTGGTGCCTGATTATGACTAATTGTTCTGTTTGTTTTCAATGTTTTCCTTTTTCCTGGACTTTACTCTTACTAATCACCGCGAAATGAATGTGTTTGATGAGTTGCCTGCTGGGTTGAAGTCCTGATGCATCTCATCTCGTAATCAGAGCTGTTACTCGATGACGGTCATTTAACACAGGGTCTTTGTTGTGTGATCTAGCACCAGTGCTGCGTTTCCTAAAGCTTAGTAAGTTCAATGTTATAGCTCATTACTTTTTAGTGTGTATTTCAGGTGCAGCAGGAGGACTCGCCTTTATCTGTAAATCAATATAAGACAATAAAAATCAAAAGGAATCAATATAATCAATATTTTGTCCTTGTTGAGCCTTCTGTCCTTTTTTTCCTATGCAAGTGCACTGAGTGCACATGTTGCTATCATATGGTATGTGTCTTAACCACTAGACCTAACCAGTAAGGCCCAAATTGAATTTAAATTTAATCCATCAGGCTATTGAGGATTGAGGATGGATGTGATCACTTTAATGGTGTAAAGTTCACATAGTCTGAACATGTCCACAGTTATAAGAAATAATAGATGTTTTCAACATGGGACACAGCAGGGGAGGGTGGGGTTCGTGAAAAGGACCCATATGACCCTAGAGTATTACTGCAGTGTCTTTTGGAGTCTGTGATCAAACACAAAGGAGGGTGCCCTTGTGCTTTTTGTGTGCAGTATTATGGGGTGTATTCTTCTGTGTAAGGTCAACAAAGTGTGCTGTAGCAGCAGACAGCCATTCTTTTTGTCGCCTGTATTTAAAACTCTGTCTGTGACCTGCTTGAATAATCCTTTGATCTGACATTTCACGTGAAAGCATATTTATTGTCTGTATCCAGAGAGGCCCAGATATTGGCACAGGCCTCTAACTGATTCTACGCCACTTTCTCCTCGCCTTGTACTGCTCCTCCATCCTCATTCATTTTCTCCCTTCTCTTGTCTGCAGTTTGCTACAGCTGACTAAGCTTGTCTCTGCAGTGCTGTGTGTGCGTGTGCGTTGTGTTTGAGAATGAGGTCATCATCGCTATGCGTATATCAGCTATGCACATGGTGTCTCTGTGTTGGAGGAATGATTAGTCTCTCATTCGATATGCTGTCCTGTTCTGTAGAGGAAGGACTGCAGTATCGCCCTACAGCGCCGCTCCGTCTCTTACAGAAAGGCATACAGGCAGCTACATATTCTTTCTATCCACACGCACGCACACACTGTTCAAAGAGACACACAATGGCACTCACACATAAATGTACCACTTCCTCTGCTGCGCTGAAAGGGAAACTTCATTCATGTTGGATATACAGAAACACACTTTCACTTCCTGAACATTGCCCATTAGCACCAGACAGACATCCAGCCATAATTGGCCTTTTATGAAGAGTATCTTGCAGACATGTCGGCCACCTCTGATGTGATGGTTTCTCCCCGAGTGCAGCTACGCACCGCAGTCTGAAAACTGAGTGATTCATGTAATTGATCGTTATGTTTCCTTGATATTAATTCTCATTTAAACTATTAAAAGCTTTTCTAGTGTCATCAGTTTAGCTTTGGGTGCACAGCTGTCCCAGTTCATATTTAAGATAATGATATGTGGCACAAAAACAGTCCAGATGTAAAGTATCAGCATTAGCCTATTGAAAACCACACTGGGTGAGTGCGGGCACCGTCGTGGCCAACCACGCACTCCAAATTACTGCCAGGCGGTGTATGTTAGTGTGAATATGGTGTGAGTGTATTCTTTCCATTTTGGGAAGTGCTACATGCTGGCTTCCTGTAGCTCAATGATTCACTGTTTATTTTTGTTATCTATGTACTTTACTAAGGAAAGTTGAAAGATAAAGTGATATTCCATTGAAAAGACCAAAACCAATATTGTGTTTGTCTGACTTTCAATACTTTCTGGCTCCTCTACCCCGCATGTGGCATTCAGTCCAGAACCTGGTCAATATGGGATTTTTGAGGCCAACGCAGATACTGATATATATACATATATACTTACCTGGAAAGCTTTAAAAGGGGCATACAAATATATAGTTTCACTTTTAAAGAGGCTCAGTAATTTCAGCTGGTCACTGCAGTCGTTAGCAGAAATAGTGCATTTGTTGGGGACTATTTGCAGCCACAGATTAATCCACATTTGGTGCTTCAGTGAGTATTTGGGGCAGCAGGACGGTGTGTGTGGAATCGAGTCAAAATAAACTG
Source organism: Chaetodon auriga (assembly GCF_051107435.1). Taxonomy (NCBI): domain Eukaryota; kingdom Metazoa; phylum Chordata; class Actinopteri; order Chaetodontiformes; family Chaetodontidae; genus Chaetodon; species Chaetodon auriga. The sequence continues at coordinate 3,964,236 of NC_135090.1, read as the reverse complement.
CAGTGTGTGTACATGGTAATGAATGATGTACAATGACAAAGACTTCAGACAGGGAAAGTATTGCTGCGTGGCGGGATGAATTGCTTTCATTACATGGAGCCGCATCCTCGTATTCCACCTCGGATGTTATTACCATTGAGAACTTATTTTCCCTCTCTGATAACTTTTTTATCGAGTGTACAAGAAACAGAACAGTAGAGTCAAAACAGAGAGAATCTCTGACCGACCAGCCGGCAAGCATGTTAGTGGTTATCTCCCCAACCACAACAACGAGACCTGTGAGTAGTCACTACGTCATCAAGACTGTAGAATGTGCGCTGCTGTGTAAATGTAAAGCAGGATGCTGCCACAGAACAGAGCTCCAACAACTGTGTAAACACAGTTGAAAAATTTCTCACAGCCTCTAGAGCCTCTGCACTCATCCCATCCACACCTGAGCCACTGTGCTGCCAACACAATGGAGAAAAGCGAGTTAATGTGAGTAATTGAACATCAGCTCCTCTGATCTGTAGAGGAGCGGCTGAATCATGTGTGTGTGTGTGTGTGTGTGTGTGCGCGCGTGTGTGTGTGTGTGTGTGGCTGAGTGGTAGCCAGATTCCCCTGTCATCACACAGATAAAGCAGACAGCTGACACAGTCCTGGGCGTCTCTTTATCCGCATGTGTTGTTACAGCTTAACTCAACCAACCAGTTGTGAGTGAGGGGAAGATAAGGTGAGCTGTGCTCCACTGACACCAGTCATCATGCATCCCCGAGGCTGATCCTGGCACAGAAATGTGTGTCCTCAGGAAAGCCTGGCAGATGCATAGTGTTGTTGACTCTATTTTCTCTCTTTTCAGGTTTCACTGGCATTTTGTTGTCCAGAACCTTGTTTCAGTGTCTGTCTTTGTAATGTCTGTCATTTCTGTTTGATATATGCACACTTGTTTGCTGCACAGACAGACATACTTTTTCTGACAAGCAACTGTTTGGTGATGATTTCTTCATTTCTGTTTTTCTTTGTATGATTCTCTATGTACTTTCTAGGAACTGTACCATTTTCTAGCTATCATAATGTTGCCGGCTTTAGATCGTGATAGATTATCTTCAGTGAAAAAATTAGAAAGTTCCAGGTAACTGCCATTTGTTATCTGTCTGTCTGCTTATTAGTTTTTATATAGTTTTCAACAAGATACATTGGTGCTGTCCATTTTAGTTTAATTTCTGTTTGAATGGACAGAAAGGTCAATGCAGTTGAATGATAGCCCATTTAGCTAATTAGAGGTAGTGAGGAGCATATTTGTTTTTTCTCCGAAGCATCAGTACCACCATAAACTCACTTAAGCTGGTATTCCATTAACTTTAAGCTCGGATGGCACACTTCACATAGCGCATTAGACCTTTTCACTGCAGATATTTTGACTTGACGTAGCAGGATAAGCACATCTGTAATGAATAACATGAAGACTATGTTGTATTGAAGTGCAGCAGTTAAGTCGTGACAGTGAGCTGAACGAAAATGGGATTGAGCATGATTCATTTTATTATTTACATCTGTGCTAGTGTTGAGTTGATTGATGATCATATCCACCACTGATGATCAAAGAGACAATTGCCATTTTTAAGACTTTAGTTTATTGTTTGGGAGTTTCTTTGCTGGGCAGTGAAGCCAACAGGCCTTTTCTGCTACGGGAACTTAATGGCCTGTAACCTGGACCTTCCTCAACTTTTAAACATCTGTATGCTTAAATGAACAGAAGAGCCCCACCTGCACTAGCAGAGCACATGAGACTGCTGTGGTAATCCACCAGTAACGTCCTAAATATCTGTCTGACATTCACATGTAGTCAAGTTTAATTAACCACAGGAGACTTGTGCACTGTGTGCAGTGACTCAAACAGATATTTTTCTCCAGACAAAAGCTCTATGCTGCGCCTTGCGAGAGAACATTTTGGAAATACTCAATCCAGAGTCTAAAATATTAAACATGTAGATAAATGAACGCTGAGCTGTTAGTTATGTTGTGAATTTCATCAGTAGACCGAGCCGATCCAACCGAGCCTATCCTGTGCGCAAATTACACTTCTTCTTACTCACACTTTGACAAAAAAAAAGTAATTATTTGAGTCTGTTTAATCCAACTGAGATCACACATTCACTTATCATTGTATATACAGTACATGTGTATGACGGCACAGCTGTATCTCTTGAGGGACTGACGGCTGAGTTGTGGTTGTGCCACGATTCCCCTTAAGGAATCTTCACATCCCCGCTTCCCCCAGTGACTGATGTTTCCAATATGTAGCGCTCCCTCAGTATGGATTTTACACTTAATTTTTCTCTTTTTTTAGTATCACAACTGGAGATGATCCATCACCTTTTTCCTGCCGCCAATACTCATTGCAGATCCTCTGTGAGCCATATCAGCCAATACACAGCCAACACCAATCGTTTCTATTGTGTTATAGCAGCTGGTATAGCAGTAAAAGTCAGTTTGACTGCTGTGTGTTGGGATCTTGACCACATAACCTAGGCTGTATCTGATGTGTGAGTGTGTAGTGTGAAATAAAGAACCACAAAAAGTCCCTCTTGTTCAGAGGTTAGTTTCTTAATCTGTCAACAACATGCTTTTGCTCAGTCCGTTCAGTCAGCAGTGCAGTACAAAGGACTGCCGAGGAGCAATGCAACAAGCAGTCACTGATTCGCTAGTCACTGATCACCCCTGCTATCAGCAACTACAGAGTATTTATCCCGATCTCCTGATTCTGAGTATTGGCTGGTAATGATCTGTCTGGGAATGCCTTATTATAAGTAATTTTATGATTTAATTCTATATGTTTTAATTGAGATATATGTGTGTTTGGGCCCTGCTGTGTATACCTTTTAAAAAAAATCTTTAAATTGAGGTGAATGCCACTGACAACCCCACACTGCCCCATCATATCATTTATTGGTAATCAAACACAGGATGGCATTAGGGCCATCTTAAAATATAAATTGTCTAAGTCTACATCCCCAGTTCCTGGAGCAGGCTTTTTGTTGAAAATTTGTCTCCAAGCCCAAGCAAAAATGACTCCTGCAGAGCCACAGGAGATGTTACACAACTGTTTTCATAGGCTGAGTAAAATGGATCTACATGGCTGGTAAAATAAAAAAAAAAAAATGTTTAAAAAAAAATCTAAAATAAATATTTCAGACTTCGTTGGATCTGTCAATCTGACAGATCAATGCAGACATCCTTTCAGAAATTGTCTTCTGGTTTCTGGTTTTAAGTGAATAAAGAGAATAAGTCTTGGAGTTTTGCCAAAATTGAACTGCATTGTGAAGTGGAAGTGTTAATAATGAGTCTTCAGATTGTGGTTTTTGAATTCAGACTAAATGCTTCTTCTCAGGCAGTGGGTATTTTTTGGACTGTAATCATGAATCTGTATTCTTTAACCGCTTCAGTGTCTGTTGGTCTGCTCCCATGGAGCTCCCACAGCTCCCACTTGGTCCTCTGTTTATTTTCCATCTCTCACAGCCAGCCAATGCTTCTCTAAACTGCAGTGCTGCTGAATCAATAGTGCAGTGGGAGCCAGGCTACACCCACAGGCTCCACTGTAGCATACACTTCACAGCCGCCTTAAAATCAGCCCATAATGTGTTTCAGTCAGCAGACAACGGCACGGCAGGCGTGGGAATGATGTATTTTTTATCACTCAGGGATTGTGTTCCAAATCATCCCTTCTCTTTGCCTCTCAGGCAGCTCTGATCCTTCTTCCACTGCCTCTCTGAAAGGTATCTGTAGCTCTTATCATCAACCATAAGAGTATTTTCATTCACTCTGTCGCCTCAGTTGTCCTCACTGCGCACACGTGTGCCCTTGATAAGATTAATTAAGCGCTCAGTGCAAAGATAGTTGGAGTTTTAAGGTAGTTGTACTGCGGCATGCTGACTATAGGTCACCTGCACGCCAGATGCAGCACTATGGAGCCTTTGGGAGCCATTCATACTACCGGCCTTTCCATTTTGATACTAGTCACTGCACCAGCAATGCCCTGAGCTACCATTAATCAAAGAGTGCATTTCATAGGACATCACAGGAGGAAGGGGCAGATTCCCCTTACCTTGCCTGATCGTCCTCCACACAGTAACTCTCTGGTTAATTGTCTATATGCATGCCTCAGTTGGTTTTCCAGCTGATGTGGCTGTGCTAGCTGTTGAATTCTTAATGTGCCCTTTTGTGGTCTGCTTTCAACAGCTATCACCTTCAAGCCTTGGCTGTTAATGGAGGGTGTCTCCCCTTTTATTTTCATGGCAAGTCAGCAGGGAAAAGCAGCATTAATGCTGTTTTAAGGTGAGATAATGGATCAGCGTAAATCATCGCTGGGTGGATCCTTCGTTCTTTTCCTGAGTCTCCACCGCACTCTGCGGACATGGAAGTCTCTTCCTGCAGGGGTGAGGGGGTTAGCTCCTTCCCGAGGGCTCATGTGTGGGTAAACAGTGAAATCTTGGCACTGATACAAATAGTTCTAATGCAGAGCAAGGCTACGGTGAGATTCCATTACTGTTTTGGCAGCAAGCTTCGCACTGACAGCCAGGCCGAGCCCCTGGCCTCAGCAGCCACCACACACACTGAGCTTCCTGCCAGGGCTTTGATTTCATTTAAGTGACGAATCCCCAGCAGCTGGCACCGATGGGGGGCAGGACACCAGAGTCTTGTGTCCAAGACACTTTGATCGAAGACGGTGTTTCTATAAAATACAAAATGAGATGCTGATGTCATGAATACAGTATGTCCTCATTTTTATCACACTCTGACAGTAAACTCAGTGTACCGTAAGCATAAGTTCTTTATTTCCATTTTATTCTCAGCATAATTTTCAATCTCACATTAAATGTCCATGCACGTTTAAGGTGACATACTCATTTTCAGGTTCAGCGTCTACTAGAATGGGTTTACATTCTTTAATGTTCAAAAAGCACATTATTTTTCCTCATGCTGCACATTGCTTCAAAGTATAAGTACACAACTTAACAAAATAAGTAACATAGGTCTGGCCGTTTTTAGCATTTTAATGTAGAAATGTTACATAGTGTGCATCTAAATGCTAAAGATGTTTTGATTCACTGTAAGGTCAGATGAAAACACAGGATGTAAGTTATCAAGCCATTTCCAACTCACAGCTCTATAATGCACGGCATCGATAAGAAAGCGCTGACAAGGAACTTAATTGCTAATGGACTCTACCATCTTTAATATTTGACGTTTAGGCTAGGTTGACTGAACATACATGCTTTTTTTTAATCCCGTAAGAGTTCAAGTTGTAACACTACGCACCTGCTGCATAATGATTTATGTCCCATTTAATCACACACTTGTCCGACTGGAACGCATTCATCATTTGTGTATGAGTTAATGGAATACACCACGAGTGAGTTAGCGTTACAAAAGCATTGAAAACCCTTTTAGACATGCACTTAGTTTTCGAATGTGGGCAAATTTCAGTATTCATGTCATTGGAGTCAATTTTCCACCAAAGTCATGATGGAAATTTTGTAACATGGCTCAAGTGTTTTGTTCCACCAACTAAAAACCACTGTAATACGACTGTCACTTAATTATTATTTCTTATCCACAAGAAAAATGAAGTCACTTAACAAACCACAAAGTAGTGCAAGTGAGCCAATTCTGAAGTGTATTCTATCTCATAAAGGAGAAATTTGATGTGAAATTTTATTTGGGCATCCATGAGTGAGAAGAGTGGGCCATCGTTTCTCACACTAACAATTGTTATTGAGAAAGTATTTCCACATAAATTTTAAAGTCCATCACAGATGCAGCCTGTGAGAGAAGTGGTGCTGCATGTCAGCACTGTGGCTCTTTGTGCACAGTCCTGTCTTGTTTGGGTTGAGCATTTAGGGAACATTTCTGTAAGGGAGACCTGTGTTTGAAAGCCCAAAAACTATTCCCGGTAGATGAAACAGAAATGTGACAAATTACCTGTCTGAAAATAGCTTTATGCTCTGATTTTTGCATCTATGTAGGAAACTGGCCAGTGGAAAAATCTCATTGAACAGAGTAGACGTATCTGTGCAGGGTGGCCAGAGAGATCAGGAGGACAAAGGAGAGAGTGAACTATAGATAGACTCAATGTTTCTGGCTGTGAGTGGTTGCAGTCTATGCAAGCCCATCTCAATAGAAGAGTGACGTAAAATCAATGTTCCGAGTGCAACCTAATCAATGTTGCCATGATGACTATGGAGAGGGCACTGAGAGATTGTTTTATTTGGTTAGCCCGGGAGGTCACCCTGTGCTTCCTTTGAGACACCTCTATTCATAATAAGCTCTGCGCACCGTGTTTCATAATATTAATGTAATAGTGCTGCAGTTTTGACAGCATGGTGCTTGCTCACACGGGCCGCTCAACATGTTTCTTTTTCACAGTAACTTGGCAAGTTTCCTCACTCATTTAATTTTGTCCCCACAGAGAATGTGTTCATTTCTGTGAGAGCGGCCTGCCATCAGCTCTGCATACGATATTGAGAGAAAAGCATTCACTCACAATAGTGAGCTGAGTTGGCAGGTCTCTGTGACCTTGGTGTGTGTGTGTGTGTGTGTGTGTGTGTGTGTGTGTGTGTGTGTGTGTGTGTGTGTGTGTGTGCGCGCGTGCATGCATGTGTGCCTCTTGAGGACTGTGTAATGGCAGAGCCAGGTCTTGTAGAGAGGCCAGAGGAAGAGACTCTGATATATTATTGAAATGCTATTTGACTTCATTTTAGGCTTCATCTTGTATAGATAATAATAGCCTCACTTTACTTGAAGTGGTGCTTACAAGATATCAGAAATTTATTACAGTATGTAAAGCAAGTAGGGAGAGCATGGTGATTCATGAAATCAGTGGATGTGATACAGTACAGAATGTGACAAAGGTGGAGGTGGGGCGGCAGTTCTCTTTGAAGGGACATTGGTCAGTTTCACACCTGTCATATTATTAACTTCCACGACACCAACCTAACTTTAAATGATGTTATCTCTTAGCATTTGACACTTCCTCTGCTTTCACCTGTTCTATGTCAATTGACACGTGAACTGATCTTTATTCTTCAACTCTTTGCACCATGTGGCATTTCAGCCGCATTCATCTCTTACTCCTCAGCTGACAGTTCAACCACTTCCAGAGCTCAGGCTTCAAATGGAATTTCGAATGCTTTAATAGCCTCCACTTCATCTGCTTTCACCTTCATGTCAACAGGCAGTTCAAGTGCTTTCATCTTTGACTCGTCACCTTCTTTCACTGCTTACATTCGACTGACATTTCACCTCGAGCTTCACATATACAGTGTAGTCAAGTTCAGCACACCTATGATTTAACACCTTTTGGCTGATGTGTCAGGGAAAATCCCAGCACCCAGCTGCTGAATCTCATATGTGTTACCATGGTTACAAAGTACTTCCTACTATGTTCAATACATAGATCCATTAAATTAAATAGTAGTTTTGAATTCATGCTAAAATTATTTTTTTTCTTATCACTCATTCCTGTCGTTGCTACAATTTGGTCCACACCAGAGTTTGATTTACAGCTTTCACACCTTCCCTGAGTAATTTGAATCAAACTGGCAAATGCACCAGAGTTGATTTGAACCACACCAAACAGTTTAGATGTGAAAGCACGTGCAGTGTCAACATTTTGACTGGCTGGCTGTCTATCCTGTGTGCGCTCATTCACAGTCATTTTGATATGTTGTCACAGGTAGCTTATGTCAATTACATGTTATGCAGCCAAACCCTAAGACCTTTGTTTGAAATTGCAGTCAAGATCTCACACACACACAGAGCATATATACTCTATATCTATACTTTAGCTGTTGCTTAAGTCAAGTATGAACTGTAACTGAAAATCACATGATCATTTAAAGATGAATAAGAACAAGCACATGTGGAATAGCTATGTAACAGTGTCATACAGTGTGGATTTTCTAATTAAAGCATTCCTTATGGGGAAATTTGAGGGGAAATTCCGGGTTCCAGAGGTCAATACAGCATCAGCCTCGTGTTGAGCCCGGCCTAATGAGATTCCAAAGCCCACTGGTCACACTGTTTGTTTGCTTCAAACATTACATTTTTCACTTGAAAATCATTTTGTCTGTTTGAGGGAGTACTAGTGAAAACAGTCCTGGCTCTGGAGGAAGCTCTCTGAAGTCTGAGAAATAATCCCAATGATGTCTTGGTGATGTTCATCAGTTTAATCTCAGACTAGGTTTGAGACGACACATTTGAACGGAAAGCCTGCATTGCCAGCTTTTGACATGGAGTTTGAAAGATGTGGACATTTACCAGGCATGGAGGGGCCAAGGACAGATGCATTATGGGAAGTTTTGACCAAATACGTCTCTTGTAAGTGCATTTTATGGTGCAGTACTAAAAGTCTGGACTACCTCTTTAACGCACCAGATACTGGTTGAGGTTGTACTTTACGAGGCAAAAATATAGTTAATGGCATGACATTATTCAGAACATAATTTTTTATTATTATATGTTGAGTCTTTTTATTGGACCCATCTGGGTGATCAAGCTCACAGCCTTGGCTTGAATTAGGTCATACACGAGACAGAAGTGGCCTTGGCAGTTACTTAATGTTATCAGCACAAAACTGCACTTGAGTGTCAGATATCGCTTTGTCTGAAGACAAAGAACAGGCTGCATTTGTGTTCAGTAGGTTTCCTGTCTCTCCTCGACTTCTCTGGAATTATTTAAAGTGTAAGCGCTCTCACCTCGAGTGCAGTCTTAACACCTTCAGTGAAAGCGTTTACTGCTTGTAGCATGGAGCTTGAAAGGTGGAGGTGGCACTGGAGGCTTTGCTGAATTAATTCGAAACAGAAGCTTCACCTCTCCGCAGAGCTCGCTGTTGTGATGCCGCTGCTGGATTTTGTTACCTTTCAACAAGATGAGACACTGCCGACTGCACACACACAATCACGCACACAAAACCAGCAAATCTCCGTCCTCTCGCCAGTGTGGAATTTTATACCCTCAGTTTTTTATGAAAAGGATGAAAGAACTTTGACTTAAGATATTTTACAAAAGATGAAAGAGGCTTTTTAGATAAAAGAGTGTTTTTCTGAGAAAGGAACATCACACTGGCACTGATCTGAATTTCTGAGGACCTCAGCTGAGGCCATGAGGAGTGACCTGAATTCTCTCAGGACTCACTTTCATAACTTATTACGTTTGATGATTTCATTTGAAGCAGATTCAGTGAAGGTTTGCATGGGGCAAATGGTGCTACAGTATATCAGCAAAATTCAAAAGTCAGAAGTCAGGTCCATGAAAAATGAGAAAATTAGAATATGTCCAGTTCTCTCTCAGTTGTGGGTGTTAGATCCTTAAAATTTAGTCTAAGTAGCTCAGGATCCTGTAAGACAGAGTTGTCTGTCTTCGTAGAGCAGTTGATTAATGTTATAGCTGAATCATCACTTGACACCAGTAACACACACAGGAGACATAAGTCATAGTCGTGGTACAGGGTCCAGGATGTATTGATGTGGGAATGAATGTGACTCAAGTTTGTGCTTTTTTGGTGACTTGACATGCAAGAGAACAACGGTGTATTCAGACAAATTGAAGATCCTGTCTGTGGATCAGCTTAGCTGCTAAACAATGACCCCATGTATTATATGCAATGATGTATATTGGCCTTTAGTATGTTGGTTGAGCATTTTATGTACTCTTTAGGAGAGGAAGAAGGGGAATGATATGCAGCAAAGTCGGAACCTGAAACCTGTCAGGGCCAACGCACGTTGTACATCCATTTGACAGAGCGCATGGCATTTTGACAGATAACATTTCCCCCACCACACCCCCATCAGCACACAGTCAGCTAAGGCAATTAAGACACAGGATCTCCCACTGAAAGAAGTCTGTTTGTAGGTTCACAGGCCTGTTCCCAGAAATTCATGTGTTGGTTCAGGCATAAACTCCCCCTCTCTATTAGTCCTCACAAACGCAGATAAAAGCCTCACTAAGTGTTTAGAAAATAAGAGAAAGGAAAAGAGAGGGGGAGAGAGAGTGCAAAAGAGAGAAACTGTGTTTCCAGCTAGTGCCTCAGAGACAGGCTGGCCTTATGTGCGAGTGGGAGACCAGTATTAGCCAGCAGGACGCCTCTGCCCTTTACTTTCAGCTGACAGCTACTGGACATCATTGTTTTCTACTAGAAATTATGATAGTTTATGGCAGTTTTTTTCTGATATTCGCAGTTTTGAGTGTTAGTGGAAAAATTGAAGAGTCACTCATTTGTATGTGTAGGCTTTATGTATGAATGGAAAGGATCCAAAATAAGTCAGTTACCACTGATAGACCGCTTATGTCTCATAATGTCAATATAGTTAGATAATATAGTGTGTAAATTAATTGTCAGTATTGTTGAGGCAGTATGATTTGCGGCATCTTCCATGTATTGAGTACTGCCATATTTTTAAGCCGTCATTACAGACTGTAGAAAGATGACAGGAAAAGAGGGAGAGAGAAACGCAACAAAGGTCTCCGGCTGGACTCGAAACAGATGTGGTTTAGTGTCGGTGTTTCAACCCCTCCACCACGGGCATGGACGCCTGATTATGTTTTAAAATGGGGGAGCAAACTTGGAAAAATATGTGGCGGGGGTCTGGAGGGCCTCCTTCAGAAAAAAAAAGTGATTTAAAACAAATTTACTGCAATTCTACAGTACCAAACCTCTTTGGATTAAGACAAGAAACAGCTGCCTGCGCTAGTCTGGATTAGTTAGATTGACATGATATGAAACCCAGGAATCAAGAACAGTATAAACATTGGTTGAGGGCGAGAGTAGGACAGCAAATTATAGAAAATATAAAAGCTTATAGAAAATAAAAGATGGGCAAATTATAGATGTCCTCTGACCAAATGGTCCACCGTAAAGTCATGGTAAATTCATAAAAAGGGGAGTACATCCTATATTGAATTTGAAAAAGGTGGGTAAAGTGTCTTAATGTGTGATTGCCCTCCACTACATCCATGTTGTGTTGTCTGTATGTTTGCGACTGCAACAAAATAACTTCCCAATTTGGGATCAATAAAGAAGCAGTCTAAAGTCTAAAATAATAAAATCAGCAGGGCTAATATAAAATATCAATGGCCACATTTCACTTAAAAGAAGCGACTCTTTGATTCTTCCTCCACAAACGCCCCATCTCCATAGCTTGATCCTGCCCATCAGCCATCTAACATTAGGTCAGCGGGCTGTCTGAGGTAACTAACGCCGGCTTCAGCATTTCAGCAATAGTACAGTCCTACATTCAGCTCATTTAAAATTTGGCTCGAGTTAGTGGGCCAAGCAGGTTCATTCAACACACGCTCTCCTATCTTTTACCTCTATGTTCTGTTTTCAGTCCGCGATCGCAGTTAAGCTAAATGGCATGTTTCTCAACTCCTGAGTGGATTGGCAGACTGTAATTTACAGCCAAAACATGCTGTGGCAAATGATCAGCGACAGATTTGGCTTAACCAACTCAAAGGGTTGCCCAAAATATGTGTTTTGTCAGCTGCTGAAAATAGCAAAATGATGATTGATATCGGCTGCTTGAATGTAGTCACCTGAACGTTGGGACTGTGTGATGATATGTTTAGCTTAGACAAAAGGTGGGGTAGCAAAAGCATAAGTCTGCTCTCCCTAATTGAATAATGGGGACGCACGTGCTCCACTTCCATTGTTCAGGCGCCTTTGGCTATGGGCGTGCCACAACTACACTGATTGTTAAGCTATGTGCCAAGATGGGGTAAGAAGATTTCTCTAATGTCACCCAAGCACGGGGAGTTCTTGTTTTTCCACTTCACACTGACTGGGGACATAAAATGAATGAGCACATTATGTGAGGTGCTGTAAGAGCTGTCAAAACTTGATTTCCCATTGCCAAACAGTGTGTTGTAAAGCTGCATTTGTTGCCAGAAAGCGTAATCCTGCTAAGATGCTGGTTTGTGCAGATATAGCAGAGATAGCCTTCTCTTTGTCGTGTGGCTGCATCCCACACACAAAAAATTATTCATTTTTTTGATAAAACTGTTTCTTTTAAAAAGCTCATCGTTATCAAGTGTTCCCAAAACATCTCTCTTCTAATGGAAAGTGCATCTTTGTGGCTGCCTAACCTCCATCTACTGGCACTTCCTAGCAGTTCAGGATACACCTGGAGCTCTCCTAAATATTAGCAGAGAGAAGAGTAATGTATTAAGTTAGAAAAATGGATTAAATGTTTTCACTTTATGCCTGAAAAAAGGCCCAAATATGCATCACTCTGAGAATCTGAGACCTCCTCGTGTCTGCATAGTAAGATTTTCCTTTCCTTAGAAAGCGATGTGAAAGCCTGTTTTGCATCTGTGCCGTTTGTCTGCTGCATTTTTCAGTCCAAGGCCAAGGACACGTGAAAAGCTCTAAAACTATTCATATTTCCAGAGTCTTTTCATCTCTCAGCGCAGCGACTCGATAAAATTGGCGTAGACTGTCACAGAGATGACTGGCCAGTGGGGCCACTCAGAGAAAAACATTCAGTCCTATTGATCTCCGTTTCAGCAGCTGCTTCATGAAACAGGATTCACTGTGAACTAAAGGTTATTAGGCAGGATGAATGGAGATTGTCAGCCATTTAAAATCTTAACATTTGCTCTTTGGGAAGAAAAGGTTTTTGGCTTAGGTTTTTTTCAGGTCATGAATTATAACATAATCTAATTTTATCTTGCATCGTTTCATGAAAGGCTCAACACACGATGATGATCTGTGATTTAATTAAGTGCTATCATTTTTTGGTGTGCACAATTACCCAGCCTGACTCATCCACGGATTCCTGATCTATTTTTTCTTTTTTCCACATTCAGAGGTCTGAGATTTGATTTTGTTTTTCCTGCAGCTTTGAGTCTTCACCAAGCAAACCATCACCTTCATGTTGTCTCATTTCTCTCTGTGTGTGTGTGTGTGTGTGTGTGTGTGTGTGTGTGTGTGTATGTGCTTTTTTATTGGCTGTAGTTCTCCACAGCTGATGGACGAGGGTTAATGAATTACCATTTCCGCACTGTAATGGGAACCATTAATGGCTACAGCAGTAAAGGTTATCATAAACACATTTGCCTCCCTTAAGTGTCTGAATGTGTGAGAAGATGAGGGAGAAATGACTCACAGCCAACCTTATCATTTGCTTAAATTATCACTGTGGATGCAGCGTAATAGGCTGCATGGGAGACATATGCCGACAAGTTACTGAGAAGTCAACACAGTGATTTAAAACAAAAACGAAGAAAATGTGAAGGAGGTTTCATACACAGCTGAAGTTTCTGGTTTCTATAAGAAGATTCCTTACTTTTTTAGTTCTGATTGAAATGTGTCCTCAGCTCCAAGTACTGAAAGTTGCCTTTGAATTAGAGGGTGACACTGGAGTGGATTTTCACCCCTGTCCCATCCCACACCCGCCCTGTCCCAATCCTATGACGGAGTGGAAAAATAAGTTAATATATAAAATAAATCCTGCCCCATGCTCTGTCTTTAGGCACTGCAGTGATTTTGATATGAAGCTGTCACCATCCTTTTGGTGGCTGCACTATGTGTCATCACCACAGTCCACACACATTGACAGGAGAACATAAAAAAGGATGAAAAAAGACAGCATAAGTAGCATTATCACTATCCCCAGCTGAGCGATGATTTTAGCATTATTGATTATAGCTCCTATTATCAAAAACATTGCATTAACACAGAATAAATGCACTGTAAGAACGAAAAAGAAAAAAGTATTCAAATGAAATATATCACTATAGCCCTTTAAAAGTCTAATAACGTTCAGCCACAACTTTAAGACTGTGTGTGATGAAGTTTATATTGAAAATGACTTAACTGTACTATTTATGCAGTCATGAAATACCAATATTTATCTTCACGTGCTGAAATGAAATGATTTGTCACTTTTAAACTACAATCAATATAAAACACAACATAGTCAATTGAAATCATACATAAAATGTGCCTGTAAGCTTCCCAATTTAAGCATGCTTTGCCCCATATAATGTATATACTGCAGTACACAGTACAGCGTTTCTTCAGACTACATGTGACAAAGCCAAGGATAGTTTGGTACGGTATGGTATTATGTACCATGTGATATGTCCACGTGTCCATCGATAGAGAGTTGGCAATGCCGCTTCCACCACGGGAGCCATCCTTTAGACCGTGTTAACACACAGTCATTCACAGTGCCAGAGAGGATGTGTTGATGACATTGCATGGAGTATATTGCTTTTGCTGTATATTGCTTTCCACTCTTTTACTGACATTGCAGATAGGTCCAAATACATGTAGTATTGATATCAACACAAACGTAGTCATTGTTAGAGATGAGTCCCCCCCTCCTCCTGCATGCTCTACCCAGGCACCCCCACCTAAAACAGAGTATTTCCAGTGATCCATGTCCAAGCCTGGTTCTGCAGACGCTATCCCGAGTTGATATGAGAAAACAGCTTTGGTGTTCGCTCTATATTTGGGGCGTTCAGCACGATGTAGCAATCCAGCTGCCTGGCAAGGTCACGTGATTTGGGCATCAGGATTGTTTACCATGCTCTCATGTGGCGTGAGAGCAACAGTTTGTGGAGATAATTCACCTCTATTACATCTGTGGTTCTCATTTGGAAGCTTAAAACTTACATTTTGAAGAAAAAGTTTTAAGCTTTAATCTTTTGAGTTGTTTCTTTTCAAACCCAAGTGTTGTTTCATGTGATGCAGTTGTTTTCATTTGTATGGACATAGCAAATAAATAAGAAAGTAACCAAATGTGATGAAGGATGGTGCGCTTTGGTTATTTCAAACCATTTCTTAGTTGAATTTACACAACAATTACTATACTGTGATGTAAAATTACTTACACAAGGATAGAACATGTTGGCCATGTACGTAACCCACCCCTAGACGCAAGCACCAGAAACTATTGTCAGCTTGTGTACAAAATCCCTGATTAGTCAAGTCCAAATGGGCAAGAAGTGTTTAAGAAAGTTCCTTTCTACAGGATTTTGTCCGCTGTCAGTATGCAACTACTAGTAATCGATGATTAGCTGTTCTCAGTAGCAATTCGGATTCAATTTGATGAGTGAGTGTGCAATTTACCATAAGCAGGACTACACTGTTTCCCGCTCCCATTCCAGCTGATGTATTGGAAGAGGAAAAACCTGTCTGTGTGCCTTCAGAGGAGTGTGGTACAGCAAGGCCTAAGACACACATCCAGGCTTCGAGCAGAGAGGGAGGGGTTGGCGCTAAAACAAACACCCGAGTGAACAAAATGACTAGAGGAGAGTGAAGACACAGAGCCAGAGAATCCCCTCCTTCCTCAGTCAGCAGGATGGCTGCACTTTTTTTTCCTGTATACTCTTAATGAAAGTCATGTTTCTGTCATTGACGAAACAATTCATATGACGAAAACAGTGCCTGAGTTTTGGCACCTATACAAAACTATACTTTTTTCAATCCCTTACTTTAAGACATGTAAAAAAGTCCTTCTTATAAAATGTTTCATTTAAAACAGCAAAAAAAAGTCTAAACGCTAACAGCCACAGCAGAGCTTTGTACAAGAAAACTGATCAATATTTAAATAAGATGACAGGTTTGGACATTTGACGCTAGCTTTCAGCGACAGTTATTGCTCAATGCTTCAGACACATTTCAGTCAGCACCAAAAAGTAACAATGTTCAACACCCAGGACACCTTAGGAGAGTAGAATGGCACTTATGCCCATTTACCAAAGGAAAAAACAAGCTGTGTTGAAATCATCATCTGTTTTTAAGGAATCTAAAGCAGTAGGTAAGCAATCGACCAGAACTATTTTTGAGGTGTTCTGATAAAGGATTTTGAAAGGACACTCGCCAGCCGATCAGAAACAGGCATTTTCTGTTGCAGTGTTCTAAAAAAAAAGATGAGATTTGGCAATGACTTGGTACTGTATCTTATCTAATTCTTTACTTTAACCTCCATAAGCATCTAGTCAAGTGTTGCACTGCATCAAGTAAGGACTCACCAAACGACATCCTCTGGGAAAGACCCATCAGGACGTCAGTGTGTTCCATAAAGATAAGACATGAGGTAACTGAGTTGGGGATGATGAGCTTTTCCCATGACTGCACTGTCAGTGCTTGCCATCAAAGCAAAGCATGCACAAAGCCTGAATGGCCTAATTCATTTCCAACTGCTCTATATTGGTACAAATCTCACTTCTTATTTGAGGCATCATTAGAATGAGCATGTGGGGAGCCTATTAGATTTGATGCCTGCCCATGAGCTGTCACTAGCATTTAGGAAGTAATCCGTGTCTTGATTTCTTTCATATGATCCTGTTGGCTAATTTAATAGCTTAATGTTTGTTGATTTGTCCCTGTAGGACCTATTTGGAGATTATGAGCCATAAGCAAAGATGAATGTGTGAGACGGTTCATTCTTTTATTGGCCTTTTTTATTTTATCCATCGGGCAAACACTTTTCAGGTGAATCGAGCAGCGCTGTTGTGTCTGTCTGTGCTACTGTTGTTGTTTCCATGGAAATTTGTCTTGCAGCACAAAATGCACGCACACACACATGCACAGAGTCACTGCAGGGATGTAATGTTGCTAGGCAACATGTTCAGGATAATAGGGACATGCAATTGGTTTAGTGCTGATTCAAAGGTTAGAGGGTGTTGGAGTTACTTCAGGGTCGACCTTCCTCCAATCAGCCCTTCTGTCGCTTGCTCGTGTCACCTCTGCTCCCAGCGAACTTGTGCATTGTGAATGTATAGCTGAACCAAGTGAAGAGGGACAAAGGCCCACACAAGCCAACACTTAGTCCTTTTAGCTAAAGCAACAAAGGAATCAAAAGAGCTTTTATCTCAAGGGGGTTTAAGGGTTTCACCTCTTTCTGGAGCCTTTTTACAATGGATTATTCCCAGAGACTTTGAGTCCACCCTTCATTAAGAGAACTGACGTGATGATGCTGGTTAGTGTTCGCTAATGAGGCTTTGAAATCCCGCTAACCTGCAAGGAACAGCCTCCACTTCAGAGATTTATGTTTTAATAATACCTGCTAGAACTCTATTTCCAGAGCCTTGAGTGACTGAATAAGTGCTTTGGTTGTAATGAAATAAATGCATCTGTTAAGGTGTAGTTGCCCAACGTAGTTTGGGGTTCAATCATAGAGCTCTGGACTCGAAAGATCTGCATCTTTGAAATTTAACAAGGTTATACAAAGTGTCGTTAAACCACATCTAAAGAGAGAGCAGGAACCAACAATAGCGGTGCTATTGAGCTGTGCCTTTTTTTCATCAACCCTAAGTAGAACTTGTTTTAATCCAAACCATGATCTTTTCCTAACCCTCATCAAGTTGTTTGAGCAAAAACGGTCTCAGGTTCTGCCCCACGGGCTTGTGCCTGACTTGTTTGCATTTAAAGTTCATACTACTGCTAAGTTTACAGACATCTGCAAATGCTGAGATTGGAAGTTCAGTGTTGACTAGTGCTGACCATTGTCATCGTAATATAAACATGCACAATATTCATATGGCAAAAGACTGCCTGAAATGTGATAAGTAAGAAAAATCATTTCATTTATATGCATCCGTGGGTCTGAAATCAACACCCACCCAGCACCAAATGCGGGTAGAGTTTCCAATGGGCAAGTATGTCTTGGAAGTCCTCTCAAGCCCTCAGAAACACAGAAATGTGTATATCTACAGTGTTTCATAGGCAATCTCCATCTGCTGTGGAAGACTCTGATTTGATCAAAAGCTCCAGCACAGCTACTAATCTGCCTTTGGGAGAGATTGTTTCAAATGAAATATGATTTTGAAGCCGTTGAAGTGTGTAGTGAGAATGTATTTGAGTCAATGCAGCGCTGTATCATTCGTCGACAGGTTTTAATCCAGTTAGTTTAGCATTACCATCTACTTACACTGCAGCCTGGATGGCTGCAGTGTAAGTAGATGGTAATGCTGCCAGTCGGGTGTCATCAGCAGCAAATAGACACTGAGGGTGACAATGTCCTGCTGGCTTGCCTTCTCGAATCTGACCGTACATGAATATCTATCCATCTTTATCAATCATCTCTGCCCTGCTTGTCAAAGACGCTAAATGGACTGTATTTCTATTCTGCCAACCATTCAAAGCACTTTACAACACATTCACACTAAAAACTAAAGTATTTTGCCCAAGGACACTTAACCATGCAGACTGGGGAAACTACCTTTCCTATGATTAGTGGACTACCCACTCTACCTCCTGAGCTACGGCTACAGTGCTGTGCTATCACAGTCTAATCAGTGGAGGATAAGGCTGTTTTCCTACTAGGGGATGCTGAGAGGAGGGACAAGGACCTCACTTAATCTCACTGGGATTATTGTATAAAATTACTGAGGGAGTTGTCTGAGCAGCAAATGATTTTTTAAGAGATTGCCCACCTTTTCTCTACTTACATTTTACAGTTGAAACATTTTTGATTTATTCAAAGGTTATTCGAGGTTATCTATTAGCTTATACTAACACATGGAATGAGATCAAAACCTGTGAGTTCAGAGTTCAAATGGAATTGCTCACACATAGTCAAACACACCCATTAAAGGAATACACGCTGTGGTTCCAACGAATGACCCGACACATATGAACAATGTCTAACGTCTTCATTCTCTCCTTCCTGTCAGTGATTTTGACATTCTCTTGACTGGCCTTCTGTCTGTGAGCCATATTACTTTGTTTATCTGTTTGGAAAAGATTTGTGTGGTCTGGCCTCTTTGTACACTCCCTGGTGAGTCACTGACATTTGCGCTGTGCCCTTGAGCGTAGAAATATTGCTAAGGTGCTTCTACAATAATAACAGTCTGTTGGTGGGCTAGATGTTGAGGTGTCAAAGGCCTCAAAGACACTGTAAGCAAACATACTGAGAGCTCTGTTTGAGGTTTTTTTTTCACTCCCAGAAGAACAAAGGTTCTTTGAAAGCTCTGATAATGGAATCACCTTGATGAAACATATAGACTTTTCAGATAAGAAAAACAAATGAAACCCTGAATGTTTGTGTTTGTTAGTGTATCATTTCGTTATGAGTGTTTAAGATACCACTGCAAAAAGAAAAAAAAGTCAAAGTATGATCATTTTCTTCTCTTTATTTTTTTTACAACCTACGCAGTGCTGGTACAGAAAAGGTCACTGAACACACACCATAATTCATTTTCAAACACATGGTATCGAAGTATTGATTCTTTTGACAATCGTACTCTCCTTTTAGTTCTGTTTTGGTCTCCACCAACTTGAGAAAAATATCTGGCTCTTTAGCTGCTAAATGCTCCACTGTGATCACCACCTAGTTGCTAACTTTGTCTGTCTGCTGTTTGGTGCTGAGTAGGTTGTGTACACAGAATGAGCTGAAAGATGCTAAAACCCTCCATACAACTGTTTGATACTATGTGCAATGTGAAAACAGTGTGCTCACCCGCTCTCGGGTCAGACTCATTTTGTGCAGACAGTGTTCAAACCCACAGAACTTTCTTTCCAAAGATACCAAATCTAATCCTGAATTGTGGTTAAATATGCATAAAATGATGGAAAGACATGTAGAATATTTCCATTTCCTGGAATGGTGCATGCATAAAACATGGAGTCATGCATTTGAATATTTCACTCAATGTAAACATCATACAGCTTCAGTGAAGAGCTGGAGCAAGCAGATAGAGAATATAGATGTAACACTGTCAGACAGTGTAGAAAAAAAGATCAAAATAAAATTAAAGCTACTTAAAGGCACAACAACAGTAGAAAACTGGATGTTAAATGATCACAAACTAATTGACACTGACAAACCTAGGGGTAGTATAGCAGAGTAATGGGTTTATGGGGGAACTTGTTTATGGGATTTATGCCTCGTATGTTTCCTAGCAGGATAATCTGGTCCTGGTATTTTCAGTATCAAGCAACAAGCAATCTATATCTTTCTGACTGTGTCTTGTCAGTAAGTTGTAGTGGATGTCAGATTCCTGTCATGTCAAAAATCTTTTTCATTTATGATGTGTTTTTGTGATTTTAGTCAAATAGAAAAAACATAGAAAAGCAAAAGTAACAGGCAGGTTGTACGTTATTAGGCCACAAACAAAAAACAGTGAAATAGCAATGGTCCCCAACCTTTTTTGCGCCACGGACCACTTTCACGTAAAACAATGTTTTGATGGACCGGCATAGATTTGCGAGCTTGTCACCACATATTACGCAGAGCAGGCTTGGTGTGTGAGAATCACCTGAAGCGAAATACAGCTTTCGTTTTCCTGAGAAGTTGTAGGCTCTTTTTCTTTCTCATCATTTGGCCTTTTCCCCTTTCCAAAGAAGCTCTCCAAAGACGTTTGATTTTTACTCATTTTGCCAGCTTGTGGGCTTTTTTACTACCGTATCACATGACTGAGACGAGCGGTTTGACATGTGTACAGAGGCACAGGCAGATGCACCTGATTTTCAAAATAAAACTTCTTTCAGACTCTGATGATCAATAAAATATTTTTTGTGCAGTCTCTCATGTGGCCTGGTACCAAATGTTCAAATGGTGGTTAGGGACCGCTGATCTAGGGACATAACATTCACTATATACAGAAAATGAAAAGAACAACACTGTAAACTAAAAGCTGAATCAATTCCTCTCACAACCCACTGCCAATTAGGATGATGACAAGCATTCTAAGAAAGGGGAAAGGGTTTGTGCAGATGTATCTCTGTGCAGTCATCCCCAAATCCTTCACAGCCCCCCTGCTTTAAAGCTGTTAGTGCATGTGACTTGACAGAGATGGACAGTCAGGCCTCCTCTGTGTCACTCAGCCTCATTAGCTGAATTGATTAGCTAACGCAATCATTGATACACCCTCAGGGGAAAATGATAAATGGTGCCACTTTGAGCATAGAGGTCACAAAGTCCCTGATTATTCAGGAGACTGCCGCTCTAAGCTGAAATCAAGCGTAACTGTTGAAACCACTGCTCTTTTACCAAGGGTTTGACTACTCACTCTGTTTGTTAGTAATCAGCATTAGGAATCATTGGATTGTTGTGCTTAAGATGCCTGCAAGGCTTTTGGAAATCCTTTCCTGCAGCAGGGGTTTGACTGTTGTGTACAGAGCCCCCAGAGTCCAGAAATATAATATCTATGGTGCACAGATTAATATCTTGTGCACACAAGATATGCTTGTTGTGCACATTAGATAATAAGTTGTGTGCACATGTTACAGATCTACAGGGCTCTGTAGTTAAAGTGCTGGCAGCCAGTGTAGAATTGATTACTTTTCATGAAGTTTGCAGTCATTGAAACTAGGTTATATCCATGTTATAACATGTAAGCATGACTGACCGAACCAGATCAGACTTTTTATCTTCGACAAGAACTACCATTAAACTGATGGATCACTTTCATGTTCTCAATAACAAGCCACCGTGTTCAAACACAGACCAGAGATGAAGATTAGGAGAAAGCACAGTTTGTCCTTTGAAGATGTTAATCAATGGATGCCCTTTATCATCCCCTTCCATATGTATGCTTCTCGGTCCTGGTCCGTGGGCCTGCTGTGTGTCTGTCAGCCTGAGGAGAGTGAGGCTGAGGAGTGGGGGATGATGAAGCTGAGTACACTTGCTCATCAGTTTGTCCTTTTGCTCCTGTGTATTTAAGCGCTCTGTTTAAACTGCAAACTGTCTTGTTTGTGCTGCCCCCCTCCTCACTGTAAGCATCACTCTAGGTGTGTGTGTGCGTGCGTGTGTGTGTGTGTGTGTGTGTGTGTGTGTGTGTGTGTGTGTGTGTGTGTGTGTGTGGCAGTGGAATGCAGCTCTGCTGGTCTCAGACATTTTAAGAGTGTTTATTATTGTGGCTTCACAGAGCTGGAGTCTGTCCCAGAGGTCCATCCCAAAGCAGGACTGATCTGGCAAGGCTGCTTTCATTTTTTTTCTCCCTCTCTTTCTCTTTACTCTGCTTTTTGTAAAGCACTGATTGTATTTATCTGTCAGTGTAATTCTCAACATTTTTGTCAAAGAGTAAAGTAAGATTTGGGTTTCTATACTCCATACC
The DNA here is from genome assembly GCF_051107435.1 of Chaetodon auriga. Classification (NCBI taxonomy): domain Eukaryota; kingdom Metazoa; phylum Chordata; class Actinopteri; order Chaetodontiformes; family Chaetodontidae; genus Chaetodon; species Chaetodon auriga. The sequence continues at coordinate 3,942,189 of NC_135090.1, read as the reverse complement.
AGGCCTGGAATTCCACAGTTGTGGGGGCAGCACCAGGTGGCCTGCAGTGGGTCAGTGCTAGGGCATCAAGGGCATAAGATAAAAACACAATTTTGATCATACAAACAGACGAATCCATTCCTAAAAACATGAATGCCTCTTTAAGTGTGATCAGATACCTACAGGTGTGTGACATGATGTCGAAGCTATTGAAAAAAACGCTGAATGTTGAAAAAAATATTCAAAAGATTGAATAAATAAAATCGATGAAGCACAAAAATCCAATAAAAAGAAGTGTGTCCTACTTGTCCAGTGTCGTAATACAATTCAGTATTTATTTGGAGTCACTGGGTCTCAGTGACATGGAAGCTACTGAAAAAACTGCAATTACTTTCCAATCAAATATGTTTCTAAAATATATTAATTACATATTAGCAATCAAAAGAGGTGTGCTACATGAGACCAATTTAGTGTCATTTGTTAATATAGACAAGTCAGTACAAAGGTACTGAAAATGACTTTTTTTTTTTTTTTGGTCTCTCAATCAGTCTCTAAGTGAAACCTCTGTGGTTGAGAGTGAGGGCTTGGAGGTGAGCGAACTCTTCTCTTACTGCCAGCATCTGTCAAGTACCGGTGCTCAAGAAGTAGGCTGCTGAACTTCAAGAACCAGTCCTATTTACTTTTCTAACTTAAACTAACCTTTGCCTTGTGAATACCAGCAGTTCATCGCTTACCTTGCAGAAACAGTGAATGTGTCATTCCCCATTGCCTCCACACTTGAGTGCCACGCGTAATGTGCACAGGCGCTTGTTGATTGCTTCAAAGCAGTTACTGATAATAGGGACAATAGTTTGGGTGCTTAAAAAAAGCTTTTGTGTTTTTGTAAGAATTTTCAATAAAGGCAGACTGCATTTGAGTTAGACAGGCAGGGAGAATCCTGGGAAAGAAAAAACAAAACAGGCAGAGAGCGGCATACGATTTTCAGAAGGCCACACAGAGGGGCCATGATGACCATGGTTGCTGGTGAAATTCCTGCCCTGCGCTACAGTGATGAAACTATAAACAGACTTCTACATTTTGGAGTGAAGCACTTAATGAGTGAAGACATGCAAAGCTCTTTGATGAGTTGTCATGTCAGTGTGCAGACTGATAGTGTGTTTGACTCGCAGCCGATGCTGATCGTTCCTCATGCTGCGTTCAAAGTGTTGATTCCTGCAGCAGTAGTCTTACACAGCAGCGGGATTTTCTGTGAGATTATGTGAGAGAAGTGAACACATTCAGAACACCCACAGTCATATTTTTAGGAATTCCGACATCAGTCGGTCTGCCATTGTCAAGACTGACATTGATGTTCCCCAGAGGATGAATCCTAATTGCTCTGATAATTCTCTGACTACAGTTGAATTGACATCTGCTACTCGTGTTGAAGATGGATTGGCACAAAATTTAGCACAAAACATTCTTTGTTCCCAAAAGCTGAATCTTTGGTCTACACTCAAGCGTGAATTATATCAAGTTTGGTTCAGATTAAAGGTGCCCTGTGGAGCTTTCTTGTAAACTAACAAAAGTTATGTGACTCAAATGTTGCCATTTACAAAGCTCATTGTTAAGTATTTGAAATTCAGCATTGTTTAGGTCTGTGTTGACTAGCTTGCAGTCATCTTCTCTGCTGCCTGTCTTGGTGCATTGCACAGCAGTCTCATATTGCCACCTCTACATTAGTAGAATAGTGTGAAACCACTGACAAGACTCACCCGCGTCCACAAGATATTCAAAACAGGGATCCACTTTCAAAAACTCAGACCGCTATTGGATGGATTGCATGAAATCTAGTCATGCTACCCAGACACAGAGTGAAGACTTTGTTGAGCCCTTCTCATCTTGCGCCATCATCAAGTACACTTTCTAATTTGTCCAATACTTTGGTTTTAGATCAAATGCCTGCAAAAGTAATAACATTCAGTCTTCATCAGTCTCTGTTGTACTTTTGCATTTTCTGCTAATTAGCAACTGTTAACATGCTAACACATTAAACTGAAGTGATCACGGTAAACACACCCGCTAAACATCAGCATGTTAAGTTTGTCATTATGAGATTGTTAGCATACCGATGTTAGCTTAAAGGTGCTGTGCCTAAGTTCAGCCTCACGGAGCTGCTAGCATGGCTGTAGACCCAACAGGCTCAACAAGTGGTTGATAATATTTTGATGAAATTATTTTTGTCATTAAAATCTGCAAAGGTATAAACTGCTGCCATTGTTAGACACCTAACAGACTTTTTAACCAAATGTATGATTCAGAAAATCAAAGGCTTGTTTTAGAAGTTGGAACCAGAAAGTTAAACTACAGCTGAAAGGTTCTTTGCTTTAAGATGCCTGTCCTGTTTTGATCTTGGCAGGTTTTTTGGCTAGAAACTTTGACACAGTCAGTCAGCATGAAAATTGTAATTTTATTCTGAAATTTTGAAGGTAAAATCATGTAACTGTTGTAAATATCATGAGTTGTGAGTCTCCTTACAGTGGTTGATGTGAAGGTTGTAAAATTATATACTGTTAACCAACTGTGCTTCTGAAGCATCTGCAAGAGCGGACTGTTAAACAGCCAAAAAAAAAAAGAAACACTTCGATTAACTCATCTAAAATTGAAGAACTTACAACATGTTGCGCTTCATCTTTTCACTTTGAAGTGAAGAAGATTCCCTGGCACATGTCAAGGATTCAAATAAAAACCAAAGTCTGCATGCTAATATGCGTTTATCAGAAAATACAAAAATGTGCTTTGGCCAGTTCTGTCGTAATCAGCAGCTTTTGTGTACACACCATCCCTTAAACATACATTTGAGCTTTTGTGGTATCATCACTAAGTCAGTAATCTGGAATCAGTAGTAGCCTCGAGGTGAGAGAAGGTTAACATATCAAATCCCCAAACATTTCATTAAATCCCCAAACTGGCTTGAAAGTGTGTGTGTGAAGAAACGTGAATGAGTTACGCTCTCTGCTCCCTAAACAACCATTGTGGAGGTGCCCTTGAGTGGGACATTGAGTCCCAGCTGCTGCTTCTGCAGCAGTACAAGGCAGTGATTGTGTCTGTCTGAATGTGTCTGAATGTGCAGCAGGGGGTTGCTGTGAAAAAGCACAGAGCTGACTTTTCTTTGCTAAATAAAGGTTTAAAAAGGTAATATGACATATTCAGAACCCTAGGTGACTTAGTATTTTGCTGTTTCTCTGTGATGTCCTAACAAGCTGTCACAGGAGATTATGGCTACTATCTCAGCTGCAACTGACAAACACCCACTCAGTTTAAGCATTAGTCACATTCAGCATTTCCGTGCTGAAGCGAGACTGCAGTATTTCTGTTCGCTTAGCTCTTCACTGTGGCCCTGGGCAAGGCAACACAGCAGTCTCAAACCTCTGCAGCCACCAGTGAAAGTGTGTGTGCGTGTGTGTGTGTCTCGGTGCATGCACGGGTGTGTGTTTGTGAATGTGTATACTCATGTTGTGTGGACTTAAGTCCGTTTACACAGTCACATTGTGGAGACTCGCCTTCCTTGTGGGGACACAATGCAAGTTCCTGTAATGTAAATCATTAAATACTTGGGTGAAGACACGAGTTAAGGTGAGTAAGGTTAGGTGTAAGTTAGTTAGGCTAGTGTAAAGGTTAGGCTTAAGCAAGTAGTGGTTATGGTTAGGGAAAGTCATAAAAGAAATGACTGTAAGTCCATGTAATGTCCCCAAAAGTGATGGAAATACAACTGTGTGTGTTTGTGCATGAGCATGCATGTGTGTGTATGTGTCACAGTCCAGCCCAGCACTTACCTGTGATTTATTTACCGTAAATAAGCCGGCACAGCAATTGGATCCTCCAGTAGCCCGTTACATGTATGTGTGTGTGACCTGCCTGAGTAAAAATAGTTTTCAGGAAGAGCTACAAAAGAGATGTGAGAGAGGAACAGTTGAAAGATCTGAGATGAGTCTGAGATGGTGGGGCTGGTTATCGAAGCAATGTTCTGAAGGTGTTGAGTGGCACAGCAGTCAATGGCAAGAGTCAGATATTGATTTTTAAAACTAGAACGATATACAGTATATATAAGACCTAAGACCTACCGAAAAGGGTGCAGCTATGAGTAGTTTATTCTGTATCCCTCAAATAGTTTAAGCAGGCCGTCACATCTCTGCAGTATAACTATAGAAAACTTTTTAGTCCATTAGTGTGAATTTGCCTTGTTGTTTCTGACCAATGATAACATCGTAATTTTAATCAGGTTTTTAATAGCTGAACCAAAACATGATTAGTGAATTAATCTCCATCCAACCCTGGTTCTGTTTATTAAATCTTTAATTAGACCGATAGTTTGTTGAATAATGCTGCACAGCAAAGAGGAAATTGTACGTGAAGGATTCCATCACCAAACAAATGACAGCAAAGTCAGGCCAGGACAGTTTGTAGTCCTCAAACCCAAAAGCGTTTAATCCGTTATTTTCCATTATGGGTTCCTTTTCTATGCTGTACATATTTCATGCATCTGCATTTGAATATTTCCTGGATTGGGGTTACCCAAAGGCAGGTGGAAATACAAACTGCTTTCAATGCGGCCGATCAGAGACGCATCTGACTACTAAACCAAGCTATAAATATTTCCTTTTTAGTGTGATGGGGTGGAGCACAGCATGCTTCCGGCTATGGAAATGTTTACGTATTTGTAATTTTTTTTTGCAAAACAAAGCGTCTTTCCTTTGTGGGGTTTTAGAATAAATAATTCAGTGCAGAAGGGACAGTCTACCGTTTGTCGTTGATGTGGATGTTTTATTTTGGCTTGGTCAGTACCAGGCTGAATAAAGACTTCACAATTGCAAGGGAGCTAAAGGATACAGAAACGGCCTCATCTTAATTATAGTGCTCCTCTAGCGGGTGCTGTTAGTGCTCTCCGGCTCATTATTAATGGCTTACAGTTTGGAAATTGACACCGTGGGAAATAGCCGGGTCCATCATCGTCATTCAGCCTTCATTATGAACAGCACTCTTTTTCCTTTGGCTCGAGTTTTGGTATATTTGAAGCAAATCCCAGATTCTAAATGAGAACTTCCCAGCCTTTGAGCATAAAGACAGGTAAGTTGCCTTTGACACATAAGAGAGCATACACAGAGATGAACCTTGAAGGTCTGTGTCCTCCATCATTCTAACAGGCCGAGGCATGTGTTGAAAATACAGATCCTTCTCTGCTGGATCCCAAATCTGTTCTCCTGTCAGAGCGGGTTGTACCAGGCTGCATGAACAGAAAAAAGAGGCGGTGCTGGCAGGCATCTAAACATTTCCAGATGCTGCAGACTGAACTGTGGGAACTCAGTGGAGAGAAAAATCAGTGGTTGTCCAACCTTAGAGGCCTAGAGGGCGATTTTAAATGTCTACCTTGGAATAGGATTTGACTTATAACGATGTTTTCAAGGCTGACTGTGGTCATTTGTGGATTGAGCTTACCAACAGTCGCTCTACGTGCTGATATTCATTAAAATGTACCAGGCTCATGGAGCAAACTTGATTTGGTTGGTTATCCATATAGAGTGTGCTAAGCATAATAAGTGGAAATTATAAAAGCAATAATCAATTTAATAAAACAAAAGAGGAATGCTGAAACACAGTGAAGATAAAACTGTAATCAGATAGGATATATATACTTTTATGACAAAAAGTCCAAATCATACAAGTAAGTTTAACAGAATCAACAATTCTAACATAATATCACCAGCCTATTATCATTAGGGGCTGGGATTGTAAAAGCTTTGCTCCCTTTTGATTTGAGTTTAATCTAACGGATTAAGTAGAAGGCGACAATGACCAGAGACATAAAGGATACTTTGGTCTGAACATTTCAGCAACATGATCTGAGGCTTTGCCGTGTGATTCTTTTTGAATAATTAAACCTATTTTAAAATCAATTCTAAAACTATAACTGGGAACCAGTGTAATGAAGCTAAATCGGAGTGATGTGAGCGGGACATTTGGTAGTTGTTAGAAGTTTGGTAGCAGTGTTTCGAATGTGCAGAAGCTGTTAAATAATGAGATAAGTGAATTATAGCAGTCTAAGTGACTTCTCGCCTTGCTGCAGGTGTACCCCAGGACAATGTGACATCACTGTTCTGGGAACACACCTAGCTAGACTTAAAACTTTTAACAGACAGAGCAGTGAAATACTTTTTTTCTGGATTTCATTAAGAGTTTTGACAGCAGGAGTTGAAATAATTGTTAATATCCAAGTTTTGTTGACAGTCAGTTGTAGGAGGATTCAGTTTATCCAATTTTAATATCAAAGAAAGTCAAAGAGTAATCTCAAATCCATATTGTTAGGATTGAAAGAAAGGCACAGCTGGGAGTCATCTAAAAATAAATGTTAGACAGTGTTGTACCGGCTGATGATGTGACTCATTGTAATTTATAAATAGAAAACAATATAGAATCAAGTATAGAGCCTTGGGGAACTCCACCAGACACCAGGAATAATTTCTAATTGTGACAGAAAACTTGAGCAGAACCACTGACAACCTCTGTTTCAGCCTATCAGTTATGATATTATGGTCTGCAGTGTCAGTCTCAGAAGTCTCAGTGTTTTGATAATTGGGGAAAGGCAGATTGAAATTTCTCAGATTGATTGCTTGCTAGCAAGCTGTTCCAGAACCACTTTTTCCACGATTTTGGACACAGTAGGCAGTTTAGAGATGGTCTGTAAATGCGTTGAAGCTCTTGTAATAATTAAAGATCAATATTGTGGTTTAACCTAATCTCACATTGCTGATCTACAACCATTGGACTTTAAAAATCAGTTTAACACACAAAAATAGATTTCTCCACCGAGTCATATCAGGCCATCTCCTCACGCCAAGCGGAGCGATTTATTGGCCCTCTTTGTCCCCCATCGGTCCCAGCGCACTATCACTCTCTGGACTATTTTTATCCATCCAGGAGAACATGTCAGCATCCTCTCCCCAGCCCGCTCCCATAATTCCTCTCTGTGTCCAAACACACGCTGACAAGAAATAGGTCTGCAGAGGCCCGGTGCTTTACAACAGGCTGCTGTTTCACATGAACAACTCCACTCACACTCTCATCTTACATTTATGTGCCTCACACATGCCCCCCCCACCCCTCTCTCTCTCTCTCTCTCTCTCTCTCTCTCTCTCTCTCTCTCTCTCTCTCTCTCTCTCTCTCTCTCTCACCCTCTCTCTGTCTCACCCCACACCCCCCTCTCTCTCACCCTCTCTCTGTCTCTCTCTCTCGCTCTGGCTTTCTCTCTGTGTGTAAATGATGAAAGTAAAAGTAATACAAGAAACCGACAGGGGCATCTGGCCTAATTCCAATAGAAAATAGAATTGGATTAGTGCCTCTCTTCTTGCAGCTGTGTGTGTGTGTGTGTGTGTGTGTGTGTGTGTGTGTGTGCTGAGAATCAAGACAACAATGGAGCCCTGCAGCAGCCAGCTGCCCAACGGTGTAGCTCTGATGAACAGTGAGGAAACAGAGCTGCTGCTGCTGCTCAACACCTTCCTGTTGGTGCGTGTGTGTGCGCACGTGCGTGCTTGTGTGTGTGTGTGTGTGTGTGTGTGTGTGTGTGTGTGTGTGTGTGTGTGTGTGTCTATGTGTAGGTTTGTTAGTGTGTGTTTCATGCTTGCTTGCGCATCCCAGACAGATCATTTCTACACATGACACTGATCATATTCATTTTTCTGGCTTACAGATGTAGTCTTTGTTATATATACTGGAGCAATATGGCTTAATCTTCAAATGGATAAGAACTTCAAATAATAGCTTTGTGCAGCTGATTTAAAAGCTGATAATCACTCACTTTATTTATTCACTCCCTTGCTGCTGCAGAGAGAATTGAGTTACACTATTAGACCATATTTTCCTCTCAAAATGCCTGCTGGTAGATTAAATTGCTCCCTTTTTCTTCTTTCTGGTCTTTATTTTCATAAATGCAGCGCTGGTCCTAAAGGAGACAATATCTATGAGTGGAGGTCGACCATCCTGGGCCCTCCAGGCTCCGTGTACGAGGGAGGAGTGTTTTTCCTGGACATCGCCTTCACACCAGACTACCCCTTCAAGCCACCCAAGGTGAGTGGTGCCCTGCAGCTATGCAGCACAGCCCCTGCTCCTTCACCCGGAGCTTTGAACAATGTCACCATTGTCCCAGCAGGCTGTCAGCTTTTCACGCTGTTGTCCAACAACAATGACTTGTTTAAAGCTTTTTCACCTACAGCACATTGACAAAATAATGGGTAACGCAACACAGAGAACTAAGGCTGGTCGGAAAGCAAATAATGGGCCTATACTTTTTGTACTATTTTCGAAACATTTCTGCTAGTAATATTGGCTGACACGACCAGTTCTTGGAAAGAAAAAAGTAGCTGATTTGTGGATTGAATACATTGGCTATCTGTCGATCTATCTGTCTATCTCTCTATCTATCTATCTATTCCCCTAAGTGTTCGCTAAGGAACATCACTTCAATGTAATCATATATTTTCGCTGTTTGTCTCTAAACCCAGGCAGGCTTTAAAAGGAAATCACGGTTCTGCAGTTGCGAGCACATGAAACGGTTAACTATGTCAAGTGAGCACAAACATCAGGAAATGAGGCATCTCTATTCAAACAGCCAAAGTTAGAGAATAACAGCAACATTTAATGCAGAGAGTCAGTCTTTTGTAGTCTGTATAGGTTGGTATAAACAGGTGAGCAAGGCTTTTTTACTAACCTTGTGATAAAACACCTGTAATCATGGTAACGATTCATATCAAAGATGGCTTGAAACACAAAATCAAAAATGAAATGCATGATGAAAATGTGACCAGTATATTTTTAGTTCATTCACCAAAACTGATATGTGTTGTTAACAGGCTAAGACAAAAAATAAATCTAAAAACTTTACAGTGCCAACATATTTCCAAAAAAGTCTCAGTAATCTCCTAAAACATCTGGTCACTGTACTTTTTAACAAATGTTACTCCAACAGGAGAAAACAGCACTGTTGTTGGGGACTATTTTCAGGTGCAGATGAATCCATATTTGGAGAATTTGGGGAAGCAGGAGTGTGTGTGTGTGTGTGTGTGTGTGTGTGTGTGTGTGTGTGTGTGTGTGTGTGTCCATGAAGGAACTTGTCACCCAGTGTAACAATGCAGCTCATTGCTGTGTTTTTAATAGTTTTTGGACAACAATGGAGCTCTGTGGCACAGAGGAAGAAGCCATATCAGGCTTTGATGCACACACAGTACTTGTTAGTTGGAGACATTCGTTGTTAGTTTTGGGCTGCACGTGGTGTTTGTTGACAATAAGAAAATGTAGAATATCACAGACTCGAAGTTAATTTTGCTGTTAGTGCTGCTTCACATTTACAGAAACTGTGGAAGGCTTTACTTTGACTGTTAACCTTTTGATACATGGATGGGTCCGACGGGTTAAACATTTCCCTCCTTATCACCAGCCTTATCCTTAACTGTTTCTTGTCGTTGTGTCTCCTTCTGATATGCATGCTGCTAGAATTTGGCTTCCCTCCAGTCAGGCTGTGGGTTTGTGGGATATGCGTGTGTTCTGCTGATGCAAGTGTGTGTCAGTATTTACACAGTAGACTGGCTGACAGCGGTTGCAACCTCCCTCGGTTTGAGTCGTGCTTGTGTTTTTGCCCTGGGTTTTGGTTTCAAGTCTGGAAATACTCACTTGCTAACCTCTGTCTGATATTTAGAGACATGTGTTGTAAAAACAAATAGAAAAAAGTAAACAGGAAAATGATTTAGGGTATCTACCTTATTTATCCAGTTTAAATATGGACCATTCAGTATGGAGAGGGATTTGGCTTGCTTTGGTGCCTGGTTGCGAAGTGAAAGTTGTTGAGCAGCAATAGTATAGAATTTGCGTTATGAAACACATCATATGCAAAGATCATCCTGAGGATAAAGATGGTCATAACAAATATAAGGATTCACCCTCTAGGGACCATGAACGGTAAATTAAACAAAAATCAATCCATCATTGGATTCCATTCCATCAAAAAAAAAAGGTCTTCATGGATCACAGTGTAGGAAACATGAATATTCCCAGAAGACTTCAGGGTAGTCTGTCCAGTAGTTGTGGAGATGTTTTGTTTGTCTTTTTTGGTTCAGTTCCAGGAAGTGATTTAACCTGCAGAAAAACAGATGCTTGAAACCAATTAAACTGAAACAGGCACCAAAGAGACAAAAACAGATTTCTTTCTGTGACTACCTTCTTTTAAGAGAGAGTGGTGCCCTATTTTCAACACCTCTTATCATAACGAGGCCATTTTCAGCAGTTTACGTCACATACAGTATGTGACGTAAACTGCTGAAAATGGCCTGTTTGTGTTTACTTTCTGAACTGTGAAATGTGGTTGGTGGTGCTGGGTATCAAACCTCTAAAATCTTTGGGTGCAGACCTAATTTTACTCATTCATATTTCTGTTCCTTGTCTAAATCAGAATTTTGGGAATTTTAGGCTATTTGAGTAAAGATTTTGTATGGCTGGTTTGTATTGAGACACAATTATACACTGATGCGTTTAGAGGTTTGGCTTATTTTGCGAATATAGGCCTTTTTCTACAGTTATTTTTTATATATTCATCAGTCTGACGTATTGAAAAAAGTTTTGCTTTCAGCACTGAAAATCAGGTTCTACATCAGCAATGGTTTTAAACACCTTTCAAACAATACAAGGACTGAGTATTTATTAGAAAATGTTCAACACTGTTACCACCACAGTACCTGAGTTACTAACAAATGGTACTTTCTTCATTGAGAGTGAAGGTTCATTTTTCACCTTGGAAACTGTAATTTGACCAGACAGTCTTCACTCAATGTCTCCTACGACCTACCTAAACATTTCAAATGTTAAATGTGCTCTTAACAAAAGCAGCCATGCAAGTGTTTTGCCAGTTTTTGTAAAAAGCAGCAACAGTCTGATCACAGATTACTGATCTGACAAGACAGCTCTCAGTATTCTTTTGAATGCTTGGTGGTACATGACACATTTTGATTGGTATCAAAACAGTAATTACACTATGACCCAGCCCTACATTTATCAAATACAGTTTGCGGTAGAAAACATAAACGTGGGCTGTGTATAAAACTTCAGAAATCCCTTTCACAGAAATCATGAAAAAGATACAAAACTTGTGTGATTGGCTTCCTGATGCTTTCTTAGTAACGGGTTGGCCTATGTCTCCCATGCAGCCTATTACACTGCATCCACAATGATAATTTAAGCAAATGATAAGGTTGGCTGTGAGTCACTAAAGGGACGCATACGTGGTTATCATATCCCTGACACATTCAAGTTTGCAGAGAAACATTCCAGTTCCTTGTTGTAAGGTATCAAAGGGCTTAGTATCAGTTCATGTAGCTGTTCTATTGCACCAGCGTCCATAACTCTGATGAACAGAGTGCAAACCAGATACTCAGTACAAATGGGAACTGCAAGTGCACAGTTTGGAAGAAAAACACTGACTTTGCTTTGTACAACTGTAGACTGAATAAAACCTAAACTGTTGTGGATTTGATGTGGATTGATAGGCCATTTCATGCTGAAAACACTTTACAACAGATCCAATTGATTGTGAATTTTGTTATAGCTTTGAGTATTTGATCTGTAGCCTGGTGCAAAACAGAACTCCCAAAGAGAAGCAATGTCCCCCTCATTCTATCCTGAGCAGCTAAAACTGCCTCCATCCTGGCAGTCCATGCTGAGGGAGACATGGAGCTCGAGTGAAGTCTTGGCCTCCTGCTGCCGTGTTTTTCCAGTCTGGCTGTGAGCTGTGCCATCTAGCAGCTCACCGGCTCACAGCCACCAATCCAACAGCTGCAGCTGCTCACTACACCGGCTCACTCACTAATGTTAGGATGATAATGCCAGTTAAGGCTGACACTGATACTCTTAGATAGAGGTTGAGGGTGGCAAGGACATGCCTCAGCATTTGTATTTTGATCCAACGGTAGTCCATTCCAGGACCTGTTGAGCAGAGCTGCCAATGACGGGCTGGGAGATTAGAGTCTAACTGACTAACGTTATCCCCCTCTATCAACTCTAATTTCCTCATGGCTTTAAACTAAATTCCACCGCACACTTTATCTTCCTCAGCACGATGCCACTCTCATTTTCAAACTTGTGAAATAGACTGTTTAATGCGCCATGAAGCGCCATAAAGTGAAGCTTAGACTTTCAGATGATCAGCCATTCGCATTCCCTCCTTTAAACCAAACCTCTCTATTCGTCTCATTGAAAATATGTCCTGACTGCCTTCTCATGAAACTATCAATCAGTTCCATTTCCCAAAATGTTAAATGTGGACATTGTAAATGAGCAGAACTGAGGTAATGATAGAGGAACATGCTCCACATCACAGCTTAGCCAAATGTGTTCACGTGTGGAAGGACTTGAATGACCCTAGGGTTGGGTGATATGATGACTGAAGTAGTGATGCTGGTGATTTGTGTCTGCTGCGCGTATAGATGGGCAATAGTTTGCCTCAAAAGTCCATCTAAAACGCTGATCCAAATTAAGATATTATGACAACAACTGGCCAGATTGACAAGCTATTTTGTTGTGGATATTCATGTTTATGAAAAGGTGACTTTAAAATGACTTTAGTGACCCCTTGACTTCTCAAAGTCCAACATGGGGCCTTTAGATTTAGATAAGATTTACTGTAACTGCTCCCCAGAGGAAGAGACCCTTTCATCTTGGTGACTCTCCTCCAGCATTTCCCTTAATCCAAATTGGTTCCACTTTTAACAAAATATCTTGAAATGGATTGACATGACATTTGCTTTAGATATTCATGTTGAGGTATTTGTAGAAACACATATTGTACATGAACGTGTTGATCAGAATGAGAGTTGTTGTTGCCATGCAAAATGAGGATGTAGAGGTTGGGTTTAGAGGCTGAGGGATGAATCCATAATACAGAGGGGATGTAGGATTAGGCCCATAGCTTTTGTTACACAGAGGCAGCATCATAATCTATTACCATCAGCCATGATGGGATTACAGGCTGTTAATGAGACCACACAGGCTGGCCAAGGATCTTTTTCATGGCTGCTGGGCTGCCAGCATTAGCCTGCCACCGCTAACCCATCTCAGCAGAGGTATCAGAACAGAAGAGGAGCGAGTCAAGCGTGAGACCTGCCCTCAACCAATCACCATTAATCACCATGTGTCTGCCTTTTCATGTCACATCTCCTGAAATCCCTTCATGTTATGGAAAGTGTCCTGTTTATATCTCTGTCTCAGTAATACCAGCGTGGAATGCGAGGAAGGGAGGGCTGGGCTCGCACACAAGGGTTGTTTATTTCTCATAAGAAGGAGATGTGAAGGGAGGAATGGAGACTTAATGAGAGGATAAAAGAGGGAGGAAGGGAAGGAAATAAACAAGGGCAAGCTGCAGTCACAAAGCAAGCAGAAGAGCGACACAGAGCACACGCATGCCTGGACTACCTGTCCTGGTCAGCAGCCTTGGTCTTAAAGGTAGCAGAGGGGTCAAAGGTCATTCCTTAATGATGTTGTGCTCCTTGTGCTGATGTTCGGCTCCGCTGTCCTCACTTCATAGTTGACTGAGTCAGATCCACAGGGACTGTCAGCATCACCTTCACACTGAATAGACACAGATACAGCAGCAGCGGTTTTTCAGTCTGCAGCCCTTTTCAGTGATCCTCTTCCACTGTATTGACCTGTGCATTAATGGAGAATAGCCTTCAGGTGCTCAGATGGAGTTGAGATAAGGTAGCTGTTTATTAATGCATTAGTATACTGGCAGACATCCATTACAGTCCCGTTTGAACCTTGGAAATCAATCAGAATGCGCATGATTTTTTCACAGGCAGCCTGAAAGGCTTCGTGTGTTTGTATCCTTTCCTGAAACAGTGAATTGATTAGTCAGTCGACAGAAAGTCTATGTTTGCTAATGAATTGATTGTTTTGGTCATTCGTGAGGGAAAACCGTTTGTTTGTGGTCTTACAAGAGCTGGAAGTGACTGTCATAGACAATCATGGGATATATGTGCATCTGTCACATTAATCCCATGACTGTCATAACATTAAGTGGCCTCATCCTCCACCAGATTTAAAGCTACAATAAGTAATCAATATTTTTATATGAACAATGGATCGAATGACTCGCAGAGGAGCGTAGCTGTTAGAATAACAATCCTTTATTAAGACGCCATGGTCATGCAACTTGAAACCAAAATGATTATGGCCGTCTTCTGGAAATCAATATTGCTCTAACCGTCTGATTGTCCGTGTCCAGGTGACGTTCCGTACGAGGATCTACCACTGCAACATCAACAGTCAGGGGGTGATCTGTCTGGACATCCTGAAGGACAACTGGAGTCCTGCCCTCACCATCTCCAAGGTCCTACTGTCCATCTGCTCCCTGCTCACTGACTGCAACCCTGGTGAGACACACACACACACACACACACACACACACACACACACACACACACACACTTCTCCTTGACATATCTCCCCCTAATTTTAGCTGTGACAGGTTGACTGACGTGTCCATTCTGTGTGGATAATGTACATAGAAGTGTGTCACTTTGAGGCTTGAGTCATGCTCTTTGTAGCGCAGCAGCAGCAGCAGCAGCAGTCGTGTGAGAGGACAGACAGGCATGTTCCTGTGATGGATGCATTGCTGCTTTTCAAACAGGATCGGTAACATTGCTCTATCTGTCGAAGTAACAGCCTCTGGGATTTCAGAAAAGAGTGTCCATTCCATAAATGTTCCATAATGGATTTATTCAGACGTGAATAATGGATCATTACAGAAAGAGCCAAAAATGCTCATGAGATTTGGTAGCTTTGGATTTTTGCCACGTATTTCACACAGTGTGCCAGTGTCCAAGTGTAGTTTTAAAGGATGTTAGGTTGTGACCCTGCATGCAGTGTGTGAATTCTTTGCTGGTTATTCATACTGTAAGCAGTCGGTATGATGGAAAGTTGAAAATATAAAGCTGCTTCTTTATTCATTTAAATAGTGAACATTGGGCTGAAAAGCAGTGTTTTAAATCCATGAGGTACTGTAGCCTTTAATGTGAAGAGTTAATCAGCTGGGTTGACATATTGGCACTTATTAGCTTACAGCCTTTAGATCAGAGTTGGCACATATGTTGAAAAATTCCAGAGACATGTTTGAGGGTTATAAAAAGTCTCTCTCAGCACAAGTCTGGGTCACTTTTCTTTTTTCTTTTTTCTTTTTTTTTAGACTAAATGTGAACACACAGTACTTAATTTCTACTGCTGTGGTTCTCTTAACAAAAGACATCGTTTGATGACATCATGATGTGTGGGATCATGGGAGATGTTGTTATGGATTTCTTTGTCTTTCAATTAGGGTTATCACAATAGGCCAAAAATGACCATTGGAGCATCTATTTTTCCACATTACGTCCATAAGAAGGCAAAACAATACGAGAGACATACTGCTTGTATATTATTTCAACGTAAATGTCTTTTAAAAGATGTGCATACCTACACATTACAAAATAAACAAATAAAATAATGTCCGATGCCATTTTGTGGAATTATTCGCTTGTATCCGCTTGATCTTGGAAGATCTCAATGTCCCAGTCAAATGGGAGGAATTCTGGTCAAACACTAATCTGTGATTAAGGACCCTATTTTACCATGGTTCTGTGCCTAAGCGACGAACAGAGAAAATCATTTTTCAAACTGTTGCAGCGCTGAGTGAGAGCGCTGCAGCCGTCAGTCACCAAACACGCTGCAATTGAATCCCTCCAGGCGTCTGTGCGCCGTCAGTGTACGTCCACTGAAAGTGTTTGTTTTTGCCACAGGCTCAGATTGTTATTGTAAGTGTCTGACATTATGAAGAGGATCCCTGCAGAGACAGAGCTTTTTGTCAAAGAGTAAGATCCTTTTTGTTTAACCAGAAGCAGCTGTTTCCATTCCTCTCACCAAGGACACCAGAATCCATTCACAGAAACTTTATTATCATCATATTTTTGAATTCTCAAATACTGGCATCAGTATCAGCCCCAAAAATCCAGGCTTGGTTGGTTGGGCATAGTGACAGCATTGGCAGTATTACATTACTTGGTCCGATACTGTAAAATAATCACCCTGAGTTTCATGGACACGTGACACAGGGGCTTCTTAAAACATGAGACGTACATGTAACGTTGCCAGCACATGTAGGTGATGAAGCTGATGCATGTCTGAAATTCATGGAGCACCACACAGACCAAGTGGAGGGCCTGTGTCTGCTTCAAAGGTCGCACAATGTGTCATCAGATAGTCTTTGTGGTGCTGATGCATTGAATTTTACTGGGGATAACAGCTCACACTTCAGAACAGCCTCTGCTTGTGTGTTTGTGCTGTTGCAAATGAAACAAGGGTTCCAGACGCTGTTAGCACTGCATCACACTGAGGCCTTTTCAAAGTAAGAGATAACACTCTCCTCTCCAATAACCATTGCTGTCTCAGTGTGAATGCTTCACCATTGTGAGCGTGAGAAGCAGAAAAATGATTGGAGCATTTTCACACATTTGCATGCATCCTCTTACAGTATTGTGTCAAACAGTTGGCCAGGGTATTCCTGCTCCCGCCATTGCAGATTAATCAATATTTAACCAGGACTGGCTGGCTAAACACAACTCTATAAACAGCTGACACCATTCAAAGAGAAGATGTCAACATTTTTAAAGCTAATTAGATCCATTATAGCCCAGTTTACCAGCAGAGCAAAGGCATGGTAGGAACGGGGAATTCAATCTGTCTTTTATGGACCAGTTAAACCTGTTGTTTCCTTGTTCAACTGGTCCTCGGTTACCAGTTCGGTTAATGCGTGTTGGTACGAAGTATTGAATTGAGCAGGCAGAGGGGATAAAAGCATCTGTTGTAAAAATCTGTCCAATATCATAGCAATATGGTTCAGAGTGAAAGAACTGGGAGAAATGTGCCAGACGAAGAAAAGAAGGGAAAGAGGACTTAAAAGGGCAGAGAATGACAGGTGATTTCAGATGTGACTTGTGGAGAATGAGATGGCAACAGAAAAGAGGGAGGGGGACTGTGATGATGGCTTGTGTCCTCTCTGCAGGGATTGCTCTTTCATAAACCTGGCAGCGGAGATTCTCCCTCCGTGGGCGAAAATGAGAATAGCTTTTCCTCTCCTCCTCCTCCTCCTCCTCCTCAACATTTTCAGATGTTGGCGAGATGAAATGAGCCGATTCCTTTAAAGTACGACACAAAAGAGACTCGATCGACGCCCCGTCCCCGCCAAAAAGGAACCCCGTCACCCCTCCTCCCTGTTACCCACGCACTTTCTATCCCTCTTTCTGCCTCTTGCTTCATCAAAATCAGTCCGCTCTCTACTCTTCTCACCACTTGCCTAAGTTTTTTAAACCCAGCCTCAAGTGCTGAATGTGGGCCCTGGATCTGAAATACCCTAAAAATATCTCTCCTTCCCTCTCCACCGCCTTCCATCGGAAGATTTTCTTTCCCGTGGAGGCGGAGATCATTGGCATGCGGCTCATTAAAGCGGAGGAAGAGGATGGAATGACAGTTAATCAACCCTCCCAGGGCTGCCGTCCCTGCCGTCATGCCACATTGAACCCTGTATCACGCCCCACAAGCAGATTTCTACCTGGGGCATCCTGGTGGCTCATTGGGACTAAGCCACATGCCATGTCAGAGCATATCTAGGACTCAAATCCAGCCCGGGGCCTCTGTCGAATGTCATCCCTTTGCCTCCCTGCCTTTTCCTGTCTCGTCCTCTGTGGAACGTCCAAAAAGTAATCTTAAATTTTTAACAAAGCCAGAGGGATTCCTCTTCACTGATTTCTGCTGCAGCTGTCTGGGCCACATCATATATCTGGCTGATATGTGCTGATATTCGGCCAGTCTTTTATAATAAAGGTGTCTGCTTTTTCCCCTCAGTAGCTTCCGGGGTGTCAGTTTGTCAAACGTGTAATAACACCTGCCTCACCCTGCCTTAAAGGAAGGCTTTACAATCCAGATTGATAACAGAATATTTGAGATAAAAGCAGTTTATGTCCTCGGCTAGTGCAGCTCCGGTGTGCCCTCTGTACAACAACTAAAGTGGCTGAAAACAAAACGACAGAAAACAAACAGGGCTGAATATACCATCGAATCACTCAAACAGCGTAATCTGCTCTTATGATTGGTTCCACTGTTATGCCTCATTATCATCTGATTTTTGATCATCTGCTGCCTGGCTGCTTCCATACAATCTTTGTGAAGACCTCAGGGTTTCAAGTGAGTTCGAGCATGATGGTGTAGCATCTCGTTCATATGGAGTCAAAGGCAGTATAAGCCTCTGGGGGTATTTTCATTGACCATGGATGTACATACTCCATACTTCACCTGGGCGGTTCTATTGTCAGCTTGCCATTCTGGCACATGACAAAGCACTTCATTTCCTGAGCGATGTGTCCCCATATGTTTTCTCTTGTTCCAGCCCTGGTAGCTTATTAAAGCTCCTGTATATCATAGAGAATGGAAGAGCCATTGATCATGACAATCAGCTTTTCTCCCTTTTTGTTTGAAGTTAATTTACGTGGTTGTGCAGCAGGCAAAAACAAGCTGCTGCAGTGTCAGCAGGGAATCTAAGTGCGCGATTGGCTGTCTCCAGGTTGTTAGTCCTGCGTGTCAGATGACATGTGCGTAAAGTTGAAAGTTTCTCAGTTTTTCAGTTAGACTCATTGTGCAAAGCTAGCACGTTATTTGAGGTTGGATCCACAAACAATGGCATCCTGTTGGATCTCCAGTGTTAAACACTGACAAAGTACGAAGCATCGCTCAGTCGTCGCTCAGGTCAAAAGCTAGTCGTTCCAAATGACCACACTTGAAGCTGGGTCGAAAAGCCGGTCATTATTTGAGCGGATCATTGCTCAAATGCTGTTCAAGAAATTGTGTGAAGAATTCAACAATTGCAATCTTTGTTTTAGCCTTCAAAGCACAAATTGGTCAGAGGAGGAAAGAATAACATGCAGTCATTGAAATGATGATTCAGCAAACTTACTCATTCACAAGGTTTCCTCAACAAACAGCTCCGGCAGGACTTCTGTCTTCAGCTCAAGCTGTCACTGAAGAGGTCAGATGCCTCCAGCTTCAAGCCACAATCCTGTGATGTGTGCGGATCCATCCATCCAGAAATATGGTTCCAAGCCTGCAAAGCCCCCCATCATTGAAACCCTAGCAGGGATTAATGCGGAGGGGTGTTTGTGCTGCTTGCTCAGCCAAGCTCGTCACACTGCTCGGTCAGCAGGCCGAGCCCCGCAGGAGACGGTCTGAAGCCAGCAGAGTGAACGTGAGACTCGGGGAATTTGCTTTTCTCTCTGTCACCTCGCTGAGAAACTGACCAGCAGCACAACGAGTCGAGCATCAGCACAATCAATGGTGGCCGCTGACCGACGGGGCGTGCGTGGTGTACCAACAGACAGGACAGCACAGCTGCCGTCGGAGCCCATTATGATCACCTCTGATTTACAGCAGCAACGCACGTTTTACTGCGCCGTCGATAAAAGTGCCGGCCGCGGCGTACGTCATACGATACAAGCCTCACTTCAGACCACAGGAAAGATAGAGCTCCATTCGTTTGACTTATGGCTTTGCTGTGGTTTCCACTGGTTGTAATAAAATTCCCATGCATGCTGATGAGCCACAGTGGTCGGCTGCAGGTTTGCGCACCACTTCAGACTGTGATAGGCTGCGTCAGGTAATTGCGTGTTAGACAGCACCGTGTGGCTGTTTGTGCAAACATGCCGGATGTCCTAATAAATAAAATATCACAGATGTGGATTTTTGAAGGCTGTTGCTGAGATTACGTTTCGCCTCAGGAAATCTGTCCGTGAAGGTGTGAGATGTTTACATTATCGTGTGGCCATGACAAGGTTCAAGATCCCTGAAAACGATTTTTCAGGAAATTTCCTGTGTATCATTTTGGCAAAAATTTCTGCTTGTCTACAAGAATATTGACATCTGACAGCCTGCCATGATGTGGAGATGAACCTGTAGAACTGTTCTGTTGTAGTGTCTGTGGCAGGCTTCAGGAGTCATCTCATGACTCAGATCCGCTCAAGTGTCGCCAATGTAAAAGGTTTAAATCTTAACTATTAATGCAGCCAACTATCACCTGGGGCTGAGATGATTTGTTGTTTATCAATGAGGCAACTGACAGCTTTTTTGTTTTCCAAGCAAGAATGCCAACAAGAAACGCTGGTTCCTGCTCCTCAGTTTGGAGGATTCACGGCTTGTATGCATCTCACACAGTCGCTAACTGAGTGTGTTTAAGTTTGGAATTTTGGATTTGGCATTTTTGTGATGGAAACTTTTCACTGTTTTTGACACTTTATGGAAACAGTTAATGGAGAAAACCGTTGGCAGATCAATAATGAAAATAATCAACAGTTGCAGTTGCAACCGTTAGCATTTTGGACAATGTACTCTGATAATAAACATGGTTTTGATATCTTTAACCACGTGCTACCATGTCCCATATTAAACGTTCCTTCTGTGATGATTTTTAAGATGAAATTCGGTTGTTTGCTCGTGCTTTGACTCTTTGATTCTGAATCAACCTTTAGACTGTCATTGTAACACTAAACACCGAACGCTAAGCAACTCAGGATAGAGGTTAAAACATGTTTTTAAAGTTGTGTGTGACTTATAATCAGCAGTGCTCCCAGTAGACCACACACACATAAACTGACCAACTGACTCGTGCAGTCAGTGCAAACCACACTCTGCAGTATTAATATTCCCTATGTGCACTAATGAACTCAACCATTGCCTTGGTCTGTTTATAATATTGTTTACCTCTGCACCTTGTGTTTGTTGTTTGTTTTTTTTTGGTTATTGATGCTTCTTAATATTATCCTCTCTGCTGCTGTAACACTACAAATGTTCACTCTGTGGGATTAACTGATTTATCCAATCTTAATTTGCAGCATTCACTCAATTCAAATTAAGATTAATATTGAATCCGTTGATTAAAAGGAAATTCATTGACGACATCATTAATTGACAACACTTTTTGCTCGGATTAAATAAGCAACTTGAAGACCTCTCAGATCATCTAAGGATTAAAATCTGTTAAACCCACCGTGCACCACACTACCTGCTCAGCACCAAACTACAGAGAGACAAGGTGGAACTTTAGCAGCAAAAGGGCCAGATCTTTTTTTTTTCTCAGGAGTTGGTGGAGACCAAAACAAAGCAATCCGTCAGGTGGACACAAACGCATCACCAAATAACTGCTAATGTTGCTCCGTATCTGCTGAATGTGTAACTGAGCCATCTCATGCTAATATATGCACCAACACATCCTCACTGATGAAGGTGGTGATATGTCAGTGTTGTGTTTACAGCTTGTTTCACTGTGTTATTGCTGCTTTAAAGACAAAACAATTGATTGAAGTTGATTTTATTCTTCACCAATTAAGATTAATAGTTGAATTCATATTTCAGACAAGGAGAGCAAATTTCACAATAACAGCTATTTCAGAAACAGTGTCTGTCCACCATATTGGAGGTGCTGTAGACGGCACTAATTTTTCCAGGTCTGACTTCAAACAAAAGGCTGGATGCCCCGGTAAACACTGACGAGCTGCTTTGTTTCAAATGTTTGTTGCACTGCGTCTGACTGAGTCACTCCTCTTGTGTTACAGCCGACCCTCTGGTTGGAAGCATTGCCACACAGTACCTGACCAACAGAGCTGAGCACGACAGGATAGCCAAACAGTGGACCAAACGCTACGCCACATAGAGCAGCACGACACGTCCAGGACCCCTCACCCTGCCCAACGCACACACACACACACACACACACACACACACACACACACACCTCCCCTCCTCCGAAATCTATGGAAGCACACCCGCTCCTGTCATCCACCCTGCCCCCACCCCAGAGAAATGAACTGTTATTTGTTCCATGCTGACTTGAAAAGCTTCTTTTTTATACAAAGAGTCTATTGGGATTGTATTTTCCAATACACTGAATGTTGATATGGTCATGAAAAGCTTTAATACTGTTCTCGTTCTTGTCGTCGTTGTTCTTATTGTTATTGCATTGTTCATAACATTGTCGCCACCCTCGTCATCTTCTCTATCTAAAAGTGTGCGTGTATTATTCCCGTTTCATGTGATGGTTTCATGTAAAAATGATCATACTGAGTGAGTGCATTTAGTTTGCTTTCTTTCAGTGGTTCTACAGCTCATGGTCAATATTAGTGCATGGCATCAGGATATGTGTTCATGCAGTGGACATGTAGTCATGGTATTATTTCTGTCCCGGCAGAGTTCTGGCATGGAGTGAGCCCATCACCATGTATGACGAATAGTGGTAGTTTGCTGTACATTTAATGCCTTGTGAGAATACATACTCATTGAATACTCAATTAAACACTGGCTGTAATGTGACAGACCCTGCCTCAGTCTCGTGCTTTAATATGAGTGTGTGTGATTACAGTGTGTGTACATGCAGGCTCATCTCTCTGACCACTTCCTGTCAGAAATGAGTCTTCACGGGCTCACCACAGAGAGTAGAGATGAGATGGGAAACGCTTAACTTCGAGCATCTCACTTGAAAAAATGTGTCAGTGTGACATTTTACTACGTTTTTTTCATGTTCATATTCCGGAAACTTGAAATTAAGACTGGTTAGACATACAGTACATATGCAGCACTGTGTTAAAAAGCCACCAGCTGCCAGGAGAAAAAAATATTATACTTCAGTTATACTTTTTGAAGAATGTACTAAGTACACGTTGTGCCGTTTTTGTCGCCTTCAAGTTTACTCAAGTGGTACTCAAGTAGTCCTTGAGTACCACTTGAGTAATACCTGAGTATACTTGAAGTGTAAATAGTTGCTAAATTGGCACAACCTTTGACAAATTTGAGAATCAGGATTCCTGAGCATTCAAAGCACACTTACAGTACAATTGTATTGTATCACCAACCAACTGTTGGAAATATACTTAAATATACATCAAATGAAGGTAAATTAAAGTCCACTTCAATTAAGCATGCTAAAAGTGTTACAACGGACTTGAAAATGAGTACATTTTATTACTATAAAAAATATTTGTAATTTATTGCACTTTTTAAAAGCACGCTTAAGTATGATACAGTATTTTTTACTTTTACTTAACTCTGCTTCAAGTATTGCTTCAAGTATTGCAGAATTAGTATATTCACTTTTAATTCGAGCTTAATGGCATCTGTTTAGAAGTACACTTTTTCAAAGTATACATCAAACATACTTTAAATGGAGTACAAAAAGTAAAAGTGGACTGACTTTTCTGTCCTTAGGTTATATTCCTAACTCACTAAAGTACACCTTGACCTGGGCTGCTTTGTGTATTCTTGGACGTCACCAGCACCAGATTCATGAGGTTGAAGGATTATCGCCTGGCAGAATGGTGTGCAGTAAATTACAATACTGTGTAGAGGCATTTTAAAACTGACAGTCAACTTGGGTTCAAGTGAAACAGGAATTACGACTTTACATGAAGTGTGTTGTGAGGTGCCCTGCAGGACCGTCAGAGCAGCTGAGATCGACCTGCTTTGATGAATTAGATAATCAGCAGAACGCCACATTCAATCAAACCTTAAATGATACTTAACCCCATACCTACATTTTTATCACATTCTCCTCTTATTTTCCTTAATCCCGCATTCAAAACGTCTTTAGAATGAATTTAGAGTGCCTGAAGAGAACAACTATCCTGACACACACACACACACACACACACACACACACACATTATGTCACAGCTTTAATGTGTTGCAGGTTTTCATGAAAGCACCGTGGAGTGGACGTCCTCCCTCTGCTGTCAGTGGAACTGTCTTCATGATAGATGTTGGTGATGGACAGTCAACAGATAGATGTTCCTCTTTTTATTTCTCAGAAATCCTCCCTTGGCTCCTCTGTTACTGTCAGACAACAGCAGTCTGAGATGCTCGCTGGATTTTAGTTATTTGGTAATCAATATTTCTCGTATGTACTTAACCTTCCACAGAGTCCCAGACGTCCCGAGGGATGATATTTTTCTCTCTTGCTCGCAGAAGATAATAACAAGCAGAGACAGAACAAGATATTATCCGATATATCTTGTGAGCATAAAATAATAATCTTGTACTAACAAGATGTGAGATGACATCTTGTGAGCACACGGTCACACAAGTGGTCATCTTGCATGAGTGAGACCTCAATAATATTTGATAATATATCCCGTGTGCACAAGTTCACACAAGCGGTCAATTTTCACACTAGTTATTATCTTGGTTGAGCAAGATATTTAATATCTCACAAAAGATTTTATCTGAGCAAGACATGAGATAAGTTGTGTGTACGTTGTGTGTTGTGCGGCAACTTTGTGTGTATTCAAAACCGTCTTTTACATGACTGCTTCTTTCATGTCAATTTCTACTATCATTAGTAACTCCTACGTTTCCCAGAATGCCTTTTGATATCTCAAAGAGAAGAGGAATGAGCGTGCAGCTGGTTAACCAGGTGAATAGTGGGGTGTGTCAGTGATTGCAGCCTTTTCACTGACTGAAAACAGAACACTGAACAAACGACCACTTGTTGATGGCTCTCTTCGCCGCCGCTGAGCTCGCCTTGTTCTGAGCAGGAGACGGGCCTCTGCCGTGGCTCGCTCTCTGACTGCGTTGCAAAACCAGCAAAGTGGAGCAACAGCGGCAGAGTTAATTATGGTTGACACATCGAGAGGGGGAGGGGGGAGTCCTCGCCTCCCCTCCTCCCTTCCTTCCTCACACACTATGGGAGGAAGAGTCTGACAGAAAAGGAGAAGTCACTGATGCGTGGATAGTAATGTAACATTTGCAGTGAGAGGTAAGTGATCAATAGCAGTGAAAAGGCCAAAGTTGGCTGGTGAATAAAAATGGGCCCGGCCTGCATAATCATGTATATTATGCAGGTATAATGTGTTGAGTGGAGACGCTGTTTGTTTGCAGTTAGGACAGACGTGCTCTCAGTCTAGCAGCCAAAATGCCAAACAGGTCATTATGTCAAACAACACAGACAGCTTGTCCCAGACAGAGTGGCTGAAGACTCATTTTCATATCTTTTTAGATCAAGTTTTGCATATATGTTTTCAAGTCACTGACCACCCAAATATACAATAATGACCAAGCGTGCACACACACATTCACCCTCGGGCAGGACCGTACCCAGGACCAGGAAATACTGCGGCTGTGAGCCCAAGTCCCCCCAACGTGCTCCATAAAATTTCAACCAGACAGCATTTTTTAAAAATTCATGAGATGTTCATATGTAATTTATCAAACAATTGCAATTGTATTTCCTTTAAGTTCTGTTTTCCAATGTGAAGGTCTAAATGTGCTCAAAGACAAGAATAAAATTCAAGGCTGGATTTCCAGCTGGGAAAATCAGGCAGCTGCCCCCGTGGCCCCAGATCCTCAAGGGGCCCTAATGGCCATGTGGTGTTTGCCATAATTTGATTATTTGCTGAACTGTTGCTTAACACTTTAAACCACTTTCTAAACAGCCTTAAGGTGACACTTTCATTATCATATAAATGTGGGGCCCGATTTTCTAGAGGGCCCCAGGTTGACTTCATCCCTGGAAAGTAGTCGATATGTTATTGATTTGCTGTTGCTGTCTTAAACTAGTCAAATTTTAATATATTGAGTGTAAAAACATTGAAATCAGCCTATATATTACCCGACATGAATATTTTTTAACAGTAGAATGTCGGTAAAATCTGCAGAAAGAAGCACGGAGGAGTGGACCTGCGTGGCAGCCATGGCCCTGACCTCCAGGTCGCCCAAAGTTAGACTTTGGAACTGAACATGTTACCAGCTGTGGAGGGGTGATATGTGAGCTTCAGGCTATTAGAAAGATCCAAAATTCATTTCCATATTTCCTGTCAGATGAAGAAATGAAAATGAAATGAAGCTAGTTGTAATTCCCCTGTCACTTATCCCGAAACATCTCTGTGGAGCAGCTGGACTCAGGAGAGTTAGCGTCACGCTATGAAAATCAAATTAACGTGCCGCTTTATAACTCTGCACACCTTCCATGGCACCCATTTTGTTTAATGTTTATTTAACCTGCAACACATTTCACACGTCCGGCCACTTCATCACGCAGCATAATGGCCTTTTAAAACTGTCACTCCGCTCCTGGTTGGCCTGTTTTGCCTTGTGATACAAACTCAGGCTAATGGCGAACAGTAGCCTCGCTTTATTACTCCTCAGCATGCTGAGTGATAAACTACACGAGGGTCTGCTTTGTTTTTATCGTCACATCACGCCCCCTACATATCCCACACACATGATTCACAGTCTCAGTGTATTTTATACACAATTTGATATCTGATCAGTGGCGTTGTAAATGTTATTTTCTTTGAGTTCAATGGTGAACAGCGCTTTAAAAATGGCTTCTGTTCAGAGTCATGGCCAAACGTACAAGAATGGAGAAGCTAAGCATCAGTTTCCTCCAGTGAATGTGAACAGGTGCAGTGTTTAACACATGCTGCAGAGCTGGAAGTGAGGAGTCAAAGCTAAGTGTTAGGTCAGTGTTGGCCAGAGCCTCAGTCAGGTCTGAGGAAGTTCATGGCTCTCTTTTCCAAAAGGCCTGCTGCTCTTGAACTGCTCTTGACTTTGGCTTCCCTTCATTTTAGTTGAACTCTTCTGTTTTGTTTTCTACACTGTCTAATAACACCTCTATCTCTCTTTGACTTCACTGTTTGACTCTGACGCTGTGTTACACAGAGAAATGATGATCTCGATGACAATGTCAGGACGTCTGTTTGCTGCTGGACCAACACTTCCGGCTAGATGAGGCACGCGTCCAGCGGTAGCGTCAAGTTCTTGTTATTTGTTCGCTATAATCCCGGAAATAAGACTATTGAACCCTGCAAAATAAAAGCGTCAAACCTCGATTCACGACTCAAGCCGTCGATCCCTATTGTTTACTGATATTTACCCCTCACTTGGCGGCTCTTTGGACATGGGGTTTTCAAGGATTATGAAAGATTTTTTGACCGAATAAATATAACAATATTTTAAAATAGTTTGAAAATTCACATTTTTTTCTACAATTTTCAAGCAATATTTTGAACAAACAGCACGCTGAGCTCCATCATATATAGTTAACATGTTCTTGTCATTTTATTGCATTTTCTGCCTGTCTTACATTCATTTTATATTTTGCCTCTAAATATACTTCAGTTACTGTTGTGCACATGGTGCTGAATGCCTTTTCATTAATTGTGTAATAGAAGCTCAGTTTTTTCCAGGTAACATACTATACTATACTTGCTTTTGCTGCCTTGACACTTCAGTGTCCCTGCGTTCATCAGTAAAGCCTATCTTCTCTCGTCTTATCCTATCGCTATAACATCGCCGCCTTCATTTGGCTGGGCTTTTATTTTTAAGATGATGACCGGAAGATTACTTTCTCTTCATTGTGGGTGCTTTGACACTGGTGCGTCCAGGCGGCGGAGGCACACACACATAGGCTGTGCACACACACAAAGAAAGGTATCAAATACTAAATATTTGTATTACAGCGCATCATATCGTGACAGTTTGTGTAATGTGTGTCTTTTAGAGGACGGTGGGACTCCAAATGTATCCGTGCTATCGTCAAAGGAGAATTTAGGAGCCGGTCCATCCTGTGACTGGCTGCACTGAACTGAGATCAGCTGCATGTCGACGGATATAGCTTTAAAAATGCGAGGAAAAGCTTGAAGTGAATGGCGTGTTGTCTTTGTTTTGGACGTCGTAATTCGGGTCGAACGCGTTGGAAACAGTTTGACAGCGCTGTGGCTCCACGCTGACTTCCTGAGGTGAAACTTTGATTCGGCTGGAAATTGTTGAGGTGTGTGTTGAGGCTCCTGCCGACTGCGACATCGCCCCGTCGATGAATTCGTGCCTTTCGGTCCGACCCGGTGGACTCGGCGGAGAGCGGAGGTCCGCCGTGCCGTGAGTCGCTCGGCGGTGTCGGGCAGAAGTAGGCCTTTAGCCGAACTATTTCACCAAATGATTTCCTTTGTCGCAGCCCGACAAGGCTAAAAATACCGCCTGACTGCAAACATTAGCCGAGGTCAGAATTGAGCGTTATGAAAGAGGAAAACGCTCCGCCGATAAGCGCCGTAAGTTCCTCAATAACATCACACAGGAGCACTTTAACCTGCCGGATCCACAGAACCCGAACAGTCCAGGCCTGGCGTTTAAACGACGGAAGCGTGTTTGGAGTCCGTGACAATAGCCTTCATGTGCGCTGTGCACGTATGAAGACGACAAAAATGAAATAAAACCATGAAATCTCAACTTTAAACGCTCACCAGCATCCGTTTCTGCTTTAGAAGACGTTATGTGGGACCCTCAGGTGGACCCTCAGACAGCTGTCCGTTTCAGTAGATCTTAACCTAACGTGGTGCACACAGGTCAGTGCTGCTCACAGGTATTTCAGGGGAAAACAGGAGTTTCTGCAGCGTTACTGAACAGTTTTTGGAGTGCAGCCTGAAGTTTGGAGCAGACTGTCGTGACCTGCTCCTAAACAAGGCTCACCAGTTAAATGTTAGGTTTTTTAAATGGGGTTCAGTGTGGAGTTGAGGTTACAGAGGAAAAACCTTATCTCTAAATCTCATTTGTGTTTGTTTCCCCAGGCTCGGTATGTCGGATGAAGATTCCCGTGCCAGCACCAGCTCTTCCTCCTCTTCATCCTCAACTCATCAGCAACAGCAACAGCAGCAGCAGCAGCAGACGCAGACACAGGACGCAAACCCCTCAAAGAAACGAGAAAGCAAAGTCAGCATGAGCAAGACCTCCAAACTCCTCTCTACGAGTGCTAAAAGGTGAGCTGACCCACGGTGAGACCAGGATCAGTCTGTGATGACACATTCCAGCTTTCGTTCTCCCTCCTTTCAGGTTTGATTTTACTCAGTTTAAAGCTTTACAGCTGCAGTTCATCAGAGATTTGCTGCCACTTATTCTCAGGACTGATGTTCAGTGTGTTGAAGGAGCATGAATCACTTTAGCCAGCAGCTAGAGAAGCAGGACATGGAAAGACCTCAGATCACTTTACCAAAACAGGACGAGTGTCCAGCATTAAGAGCTGCTGAGTGTCCCGTCTCGTGTATGTCATTTCAGTAATTGAGAGGTGTGTTTCTTTTGAGACATTTCTGTCAAAAAAAAAGCTTTTCAAGCTTGTAGTTTGACACAGAATAAAGGTCTTTTGCTGCATAGCAGCCTTTCCTCGTGTCCATCAGGCCTCCTCTGCCTTCTATCCGGGCTTTGAGTTTGGATTTACAGTGTGTGATCAGAGCTCAGCTTTTGATGCGTGGCTTTTATTTGCTTTTGCAGAATTCAGAAGGAGTTGGCCGACATCACATTGGATCCACCGCCAAACTGCAGGTGAGTGAATGAGCGTGCGGCATGGCTTCCTGGAGAATTATTAACGTGTCATTAGAAACATCTGGGTCAGTGACATGAGCGTGTTTCAGTGGGAGTGTGCTTGTTTTGGAAATGAGGATATTTAGTCTGTTATGAGAAATTAATTCGAGCAGTCTTTCATGTGGGCGTCTTGAATGTGAAGGTTGGAAAGCTCCTTGGGTCTTTATGCCTCAGTGTCTTTTCTGTTTGCACTTCTTAAGACTTTTCAGTGTATGATGAGCAGAGCGCCAGGCTTACCCTTCATTACCTATTTAGAAACATCTCAGCCAAGGTTATCTCTTTGTTTTGTATTGCTCTTTTCACACCTCAGTGGGATATTACTGAGCGTTACACCTGAATACTGTATTGATACTCACTGAAATGTTTGTGGCAAATGTAAAGCACTGAAATGAGATTGTAGACCATTATGTGTTGTTATAACGGCAGACCTCAGGTCCAGCTGCTTGTCTTAAGAAATCTAGAACTGAGACGTTTGGCTTCTGTACTTAAATGAAAAACACGCCTGTGCTTCTTAAAGCAAGGTGTCGTGGGAAGTCTTGTTTGTGTCGGCGCTCATTGAAACGCCTCAGTCGGTATCAGCAGTGTCTGAACAAGCTGTCGGAGGTGAACGGTGGGTTCATAATGACGACTGTAGCTGGTGAATGTGCACCGCTGTAGCCAATCAGCGCTCAGGTTGCGCTGCGAACGCTCGGCCACAGAGGGTCTGGGCTGTGTCTTCTTGCTGTTGGTGGTCTTGCTCTGTATTACCGGTGCAGGTGAAGTTGGGTCAGGTGGGAGGGGGTGTGAGACGAAGACGGATTGTGATCAGAATTGGCGGACTTTCCCGTGAAGCGTTGAAGCTCTTTATATCATGTTTCAGCTCATCTCCTTAAAAACTCTGAATCTGGACCTCCAGGATTCAGAGCTGTGAGGCGTCCTGTCAGTCTGCAATGCTAACGTTAGCTTAGCTTTCGTTACTATTTAGCTGTTGTGAATAAAGACAGCAGCTCTTCTAAATGTTCTGATTATATGTGAATATTACTGAACGATATGTGTAAGGTTGATGTAATAAAGTGAGATCACTTGAGTGTGCACCTTGTCCTGCGCGTGAGCATGTTCAACCCGGGTTTGCTTGCCTGGAAAACACATCTCTTGCAAATGAAACAACTTTTCTGTTTGCCCAGTTTTGTCAGCTTGACTTGGCTTTCAAACAAGCCCAGCAGGCTGCGACGCGTGTCTTGAAAATGAATTATCACCACGTGTTACACATGTTAGAGGTACAACAAGATTGCACAATGCATCTGAGACACAGAGCCGAGTGTCTGTTTGTTATGTGCATCCGGGTTGGATGGATTGTGTTGTGTCATTGAAGTGAAGCTGTTGCAGTGTTGTGTTGACACACTCTTGCTACAGTGAGGATCCAGTACAGAGGCAGGAGTTGGAGAGAGGCGTTCAGGGGGAGCCTTGACGGCCCTCCTGGAGCGTCTTCTAACAGCCCTGGTACCTTGAAGCGGTGAAAGGCCTGCTGCTGAGGTGTGTGTGTGTGTGGACTGCAGGTCATGATGTGGAGACCTCAAAGACGAGCTGATTGCATGACACTGAGCTGAAAACCAGGAGTTACGCAGCCCGGACCCAAAACAAACTTTTAGACCATGAACCGTTGCCACACAGGAGCTGCGTCAGTCAACACTCCTCAGTGTGAGTGACTGAGAGACACACATGCATCTCAACTTCAGGAACATTTGCACTGTAAGTGTACCCCCAAACCCCCCCGGGGGTGTCTCAGATTAACCCCTCACCCTGAAGGCTCTGACAGCTTAGTGAGAAAAAGGACTTGATGAATGCAGGATTGTTGACATGAGGTCTGGTTGTGAAGTTCTGTTTTGAACAAGAAACCGTTTGACTCTTTAAACCTGAATCAGGCTTTAAATGCTGCACCGCAGACCAAGATGCCGATTAGATTAGATCAAACCAGGTCGGTCGCACAGATTCTGCTTGAAAAAGCAAAAATCTGGTCAGATTTTGAACAACCCACAGATGTCACAAAGTTACTTTTCAGTCTTCAGTACTCTGTCAAGTATAAAGCAGTATAACGTGTATGTAGAATCCAGTCCAAGTACTTCAGCAATGCAGTAAAAACCATGAAAAGAAAGTCAAGATCAGCAAGGGTTTCTTCTCAATTGTGACCATGAAAAATGACCCTGCTTTTCAACATCTAAAGCTGTTCTTTTTTTTTTTTTTTTTTCTGAGATCAAAGTCTTTCAGTGCGCAGCAACACACCTTAACAATTATTCCAGTGAGGGTGTGTGTGTCTGTGCAAAGCCTGTATGTCACTGTCTGAGGTGTTTGTCATTGTCCTGGAGTCAAACCTTGACACTTGAACATATACCGGAAGTTTAGTTTAGCCAGCGTAGTCAGTGTCATCTGCAGCTCTCATGAACGCTGACAGATCTGCATTTTCATGCATCTCTGTGGTTTATTCTGAGACACCTGAGTGCAACAGATACTCCTCACCTGACCGACTGAAGTGAAGGAGGAATCGTCTCCAAGCGTGCGTGCTGCGGCCGCACCCTGACTCATTTATCCGTCTTCCTCACCGGCGGCGTGGAGAAAGGCCCCATCCCTTCGCTTTGCTCCGTTCCACTTGGTGAAAACCCCTCTATTTAGCTCCACGTGCAGAAAAAGGGGAATTTTTCGTGGATTTTGGTTCCCTTTGCTTCATTTAGCCCACAGTCTGCTCGTTAGGGTATGAGCGGAGCTGGCCAGCTACGCCTTGCAGATGCTGTTTAATGGATTACACATCGATGAGTCAGTTGGTTGTCGTCTCATTTCTCTGGAGGTTGTCTCGGGCCCCGCCGCTCTTAAAATGGACACTGGCAGATGAAGAAAAGACTTATCCTGACGAGTTTCCATTATCAGCTGCAAACACTGTTTTATGAGCATTACAGGGCCGAGCCTTTCATCTGTCATTTATCAAAATCTAATTATGCTGCACACAGGGAATGCCGAGCAGGCCCTCTTTTATTTTTCTACTGCCTCGTTGCCACTTAAGTGTGAACTGCAGACATCACAGGCCCCCCCCACCCCCCACCCCCCCACCCCCCCGTGTTGCTTTTATTCACCATGTTTTATCCCTTCTTCCTCTTGTCCAGCTTCTTCATTTACTGCTTGCTTCCTGACTCTCGCGCTTTGTTCTCTCCTCCTTCCACTCTGCCTTCTCGCGCTGCCGTTCACAGTATCTCCTCTTAAGATGCTGCCCTCGGGTGTCAGTCAGATTCCTGACATTCCAGGGTCGGAGCTCATGACAGCGAAGGAAAGTTAGACGCTGTGTACAGTGAGCTAATTGGTGTTAAGCAGGGCCGGACAGATACGGTGGCTTAAAGACAGTTATTAATATTTTTAGCTTGAACCATTTGGAAATCACTTAATTTTTTTTCATCGTGTGTGTGTGTGTGTGTGTGTGTGTGTGTGTGTGTGTGTGTGTGTGTGTGTGTGTGGAGTGAGAGTCTGCCAGGCCTGGTGTGAGCCATCTGAGCTGCATGTGATCCCTCGCTGGTGCTAGGAGCAGTGTCTCCACGCACACACACACACACACACACACACCTCTGCAGTGTGTTACCAGCTTGCGTGTTTGACACTACTGAGGTTTTCTCAACTGCTTCTTCATATCTATAAAAAGCCTCGTCCCTGGAGAGGAAGTGGCTGGCCTGTTCGCCGTTGTTACTCTGAGCTGCTGCTGCTGCTGTTGCTGCTGCTGCTGCTGCAAAGATGGAAGTTTGAAGAAGTTTCCCCTCTGCGTGCCAGGTTTGAGGTGGGCAGCAAGGGGAAGTCGATGTTTCACTGTGTGTCCCGTCGGCTGCAGGTAGAGCCAACTATCAAACTTGAATGCTATTTTTGGAACACACTGAAATGTGTGCGTAGAATTTAACATATTTATGCGTGTCAAGTTTAACGTGTCGCAGTGCGGAAGTTCAGGTGTTATACCAGCAGGAGGACGCAGACGTCTCAGAAGCTGTCCGGCTGTAGTCGTCCTGATGGCGACAGTGCTGGTAGTTTCATTTGTTCCTCGCTGTAGCGCCCCCACCAGGTCAAAACCTCCAGCTGGACATGAGAGAAGTCAGTTGGGCTTTTGCTGGCAAATGTTCATGCTCACAAGGGGACAAACCATGTGGAGACTGATGACCCTTGACTTTTCCTCTAGCGCCACCCTCA
Organism: Chaetodon auriga; assembly: GCF_051107435.1. Taxonomy (NCBI): domain Eukaryota; kingdom Metazoa; phylum Chordata; class Actinopteri; order Chaetodontiformes; family Chaetodontidae; genus Chaetodon; species Chaetodon auriga. The sequence continues at coordinate 3,908,538 of NC_135090.1, read as the reverse complement.
GGACAGCATTCACAGTGTGGCATCGTGGCTCGTCGTGGTGTTTCTTCCGTCTTTACCGCAGGCTGCAGTGAACAGGGCAGCCACTAGATGTGGCTGATGGGGCTTTACATTGAAATTTTCATTTGACTTCATGTCATGAACATCAGTTTGATTATTTTTCTATAGCATTTTGCCTGCATTTGCATTTCTTTACATTAATATTAGAATAAGCTTCTTGTCTTGATATTGATGTGATCCGTTTCACTCAGGCCTAACAATAAAATTCAGTCTGTGTGGGCTGAATCTTTGTTTCAGAGGAGGAATACGAATGTTACCATATGATATTCATCCTGCACTGTCCTCATAAAGCACTGAGAGAACCTTTGCAGGCTGATTGCCATTGTATTAAATTGGCGAGGTGGGAGGGGGTGAGTGTGTGGCGCTGTCGCGTGGAGTCTCTTCAGCACTCAAGAGAAGTGGAGTCGTTATATTGCCTCAGTGAGGCAGCTTATTACCGTGTTTCTCCTTGTCATCATAATACCATCGCAGGACAGACAGCGGTGATTGAAAATGAAGCCCAGTGTGTAGCCCTGATGGAAGTGTGTGTGTGTGTGTGTGTGTGTGTGTGTGTGTGTGTGTGTGTGTGTGTGTGTGTGTGTGTGGCGAGATGAGACTGGCTAAGGTGGACTGAGAGTAAAGACGTCATGAGACAGTGCAAAGTGTTGAGATGGAGAAAAATAGATTCATTGAAATGTAAGTGATGGCAGGAGCATGCTCAGTACAGAGGGAAGAACGTTTAAAGAACGGATGCATGTTGACCTGTCGTCATCATCGTCATCATCATCATCATCATCATCATCATCTGTGAGGCTTTCACACCGAGGGCTCAACGTGCAGCACATCTCCTCTGTGTTTCACTTCATGTTCCTATTCAGTCAAAACTGTAAAAAAGAAAAATTCCAAAGTGTTTATTTCTCTGCAGTGATGATGTCAGTACTCAGATTTGATTGGAGCAGCATCTGTGTGGGCAGGTGTTATTAAAAATGAACGACACGTCACCTCAATGCTGCATTCAAAGACCGGGGTTCATGCATTATTCCAATATGTTTCACCAGGTAAACAAAACCTAGATCAGCTTCTTTTGCTGTCCTTTCTGTTTGGAGCAGCTCGTTAGCTGTGAAAACAGATCCAAACCAGATATTTTTGGTTAATTAGTTGAACGATTCTCTTTGTATTAATATTTCTGGATTTTATTCAGATGGAGCTGTCAGCAGAGGTGGCTCCGCTTTCATGTTGTCAGTTGTTTGTTGTCTTTTTCGTGGTTCTTTCTGGCCAGTGGCAGACAGAGTAGCTGTCACAGCTCCCTTCATCTCCACCGTGGAACTACACGTCAGAGGCTGACCTGTTTCTTCCCATTCAGCGGCTCTTAATTACAGCCTGAACGATGACGACGTGGTCGTGGCATTCAACCGGCCCATGTTCCTCTGTGACTTTGTGCGTCGCTCCGTGTCATGATTTGAGATCTGTGGCTCGCTGTGGGCTTTAGTTTTGACAGTCAGCAGCTGCTCATGTAAAGCATGAAAAGGAACGACTAATGAGAATTTCGGGGTATTTGAGGGTGAGACGCTGCACATTGAACCTTTAAGGTGAGCACGCTGGAGCTCATTGTGGCTGCTGCAGATGAATTCTGTGGGCTGACTGAACGTATTCATCCTCCGCTGTGCCGCAGTAGTCTGTTTTGGGTAAACCGCTGTGTGCCTGTTTGAAAGGTTAAAGGCTTAGAAAAAATAAAACGGCTGAAATGTCAGCACTCTTCTTGCAGTGTGTGTGTGTGTGTGTGTGTGTGTGTGTGTGTGTGTGTGTGTGTGTACGTACACAGAGGCCGCAGAAGAAGCCCCCCTGATATTGAAGTGAATGACAACAGTGAGAGCGTGGCGTGTTACCGGCTCACACAAAGCGCCGGGTAGCCTTTGTGTGTGTTGGGGGCAGGTGCGGAGGAAGCCCAGGCGCTCTCTGTGGCTCCTTTGTGAATGTGAGACGCCTCTGTTGTCAGGTGAAAGAAACCTCGGTTTGGATGATTCACTGGAAAATGATACAATATCTATTCTTGGTGTGACAGCGGGTCCTGACTGAGGTCTCGTGGTGTGAACCGGTATATTAGCAGGTCCGGGCTCTCCTGCAGGAATGCTGGTAGCTCAGTGTAAATGAACTGCGTTCCTCTCGGGGACATGTGGTATGTTTTTATACCGCAGGGTGCTTCTCCTCACTTATTTTCACATCTGGAAAGCGCACCATGGCTTTGCCCTTGAATATTGTGATCTGGCGCTGTGCTCCTTGTTTGGTCAGCATTTGCATGTCCTCTGTAGTAGTAACTGAGATTGAGCTTTTTTAGTGTTTTGTATAATACAACCTTTCCATTAATTTTCAGCATGAATTATCTTTATATATTTTAGTGGTTCCCAAACGTGGGTGAACATTTTTAAAATGTATTTTACTTCCCTTAAATCTGTTAAAACAAAAAGCATGTAACATGTGACATAGCGTTACAAGAGCCACCAGCCTAACAGCTTGACAGCTAGTGTTGTATTGGATGCCTCCAGGTTTATTTTTGGAACCCTTTCAGGATGGTTGACCGCACGTCCATCCACCACATAGCGATCTTTAGCTGCACACAGCCCCCCTGTGCCCACTGCATTCACCTCCTGTGACAACAAACACAATAGCTAGATTTTGTCCCTTTCAGTGTTGAGCACTGGCAGCTAAGTGTCAGTCAGCACAGCGCAGCGCAGCGTGGAGCAGGTGTAGTATATGACAGTACACTGAGGGCTGGAGCTGTGTTATATGGAGAAAGTATGTGATGTGTTCGATCACAGGATGCTGAACAGGGCCTCCTGTGGCTGCTTTCAAATAAAAACCTTCGACAGGTGTCTCCTTGCATCGTGTCAAGCTTTCATTAGATCCCTGACAGTCAAGGCTGGATTACCCAACATGCAAAGTGGGCAAGTGCTCCAAGGCCCAAAGGCTCCATGTGCAGTGAGCGGCAAATACTTTGTTAATTTGTAGACTTGCAGATGGGTTTGGCAATACTGGATGTCAACTGAAACCCAGCATGAAGTGAGCTGATGAAGGCCTTGAGGTGACAGCTACAGTATTTGCTACCTGAGTAAAAATGTGGTTTGTAGACCTGTTACTATTCCAGTGCTGAACTTTTCATGGCGTGTATTCCTCAGTCACTTTGTGCTCAGTCTGACTGCCTAACACCTGCACACATTGCCTTCATGACCCACTACTATCTTGATTCATCATCATCACCACATCTTTGACTGTTTTATTTTCTCTGATAAATGACAGGTCCTTGGGGTCTCTGGTGGGTTAATCTGGCCCTGCTGATGGATGCAAGGCTTGTAGTGTGAATAGAAATTTTGGGGGTAACCCTTAAAGCAGCTGTACTCTGTAGATTTTCTGGCTTTGAGAGTGAGCAATGTGGACTTAATCGCATCTCAAGACACCATAAAGGAGAGTAAGAGCCACAGCACGGATCTATAAATGTGGACTGCTCTGATCTCATGGCCGCTCATTTTCTGCTGAACTTCATATGGCAGTAACAGTAAATGTTTTACATTTACGTCTGCAGCTCCGCTGAGGACATGGAGGTGATTTAGGTGTCTGTCCCAGCAGTGATTTGAACTCTTCGGCTTTGGGAGCCGTCTAAAGATTGGAAAAACTTGTGAAGATCTCGTTTTTTTTCTGGCAGTCAGCAGCCTGAAGCCTGGACTACTATCGAGCTTTAGATTTGGGCAGAGTGGTGCATTTTACTCCACTGTCGTTACAGCATACAGAAGCCACTTAGACTTACACAAGCAGTATGTGGAGTAACTGCTTGTGTGTTCGAAATCGGATTCACGCTCTGAATTATTCTCTGAATTTCTGCGCCTAAATAATGAATTATTGTGTGTTCATTTAAAATCCTCACATCGTTTCCGTGTCTAAATACTGCATATTGCTGTCCGCTGCATTTTGAATGAGCCAGTGAAAGACGTCTTTTCTTTTTGTCCGCCAAACATGCTTTGAGAGCCTTACTTGTGTAAAAATGAAACGGCAAACTGGAAAGTGTAGTTTGGAGCGCTTCATCAGGCAGTCAATTATGTGAAAACATCTCCACCATTAAACGCTAACAGAAGCCGCTGTTGACTTAGTGCGTTGCTGCTGTTGAATCAGGGCTCTCATGGAGCGGCTGGCGTCGTCGGCTTCACCGCCACAGGCAAATAAAGTCCTGAGGATCCTTTTCTTTTTATCACTTTCCACTCTGTTGGCGTAATGACTGTCTTTGTTGGCACTCCATTGTTTTAATGAATTACCAATAAAGTGACACGGAATAGATTCTGACTGAAAACATTACAAGAATGCTCGTTGTATAGACATTTCAGCAGAGGTTGGGTTCATTAGCTGGTGCAACAGCAGCGTCGGTACATGGAAGATAAAAGGTCAAAGGTGAAGGTAGTCTGTGTACCAGGGCTGTGATTTCAAACCTTTATCAGCCAGTGGAGGCTGCACTGCAAGTGTTTGGTCTTGTGAGGCAGCAGAAGAAGAAAGTGCAATGTTGATATCTGTCTTAATATTTCGGGAGGGAGCCCAAGCATGCAGACTGAGGACCATTAAAGCTCTGTGAGGGTGAGACTGGAGACCCTGACTCCAGGTGACTCGGACTCGCCTGCTGTGAGACAGACTCCAGTTACCTGAGACCAAAAAAAAAAAAGCTGAGTACGTTTAAGCGTGACCCATAAATATTCACAGATGCTAAATTTGGGTATTTTTCCTTTTGGAGCTTTGCCAAACTGTCATGAATAATTAATCACATAACCAGGATGCACGCAACGTCTCCATAATGCACACTCGGAGCTGCAGCTGCTGGCACCAGAACAAAATGAAGAATTTGGCCTTTGATTAAAAACAGTCTTTAGAGGAGCAGCTCCGTGTTTCCTCTCCTCACATCAAGCATGTGGCCTGTTTGCCTCCCCGCTGCTGTGATCATCGTGTTTTGTCAAATATTTAAGACTGATATTAGTAGATTTTCATTAATTGTATTAATTATTCAAAATAGGTTATTTTCATGCTGTCCGCCCTGTTGTAAACAAGGTGGATGCAGCCTGTAAACACACCGCCAGGGCATTGTGCTGCACCCTCCTCAGTGTGACTGTTAACTGTTAATACTGAAATTGAAGCTTGTTAAGATGACGTCTGTGTGCATCCAGCCAATTACGATTCACATGGACTTTGTCCATCATGACACAAGCCTGTGTGTCCCTCCAGAGTCAGAGTCTGATGTTTCTGTCTTTATTAAATCCTAGATTTATGATCCGTCTGACGTTTGAAATTTAAGCTTGGCTCCTTAGTTCTGCTGTGAATTCTGCTGCACTAAAATTTGAAGTTATCTGATCTAGTTCTGGATTTGTCTGCCTCTGGGTACGATCTGCCTTTTCTCCTCATGTTTTCTTCTATCTCCACCTCCACCCAGACTCCAGCCCCTGCTGCAGTTACTTGTTTGTGCGAAGCAGGACTCAAACTATATTCCCTCATATAGAATCCTGACAGTTTGACTCCACCTCTTAGTGAACGTGCTGCTTTCTGACGCTTTCTTCACTCACATTTGGAAACATCAGCGTGTCCTGTGTTGGTCGTAGTTGTTTGGCTCTGAGGAAAACAGAAAGTGATCTGTTTGTCTTTGCAGCAGTGTTGGAAACAGCTGGAACACCTGGAGACACTGGGGGGTTTGAAAAGTTCCCTGTTTCCACTTGAACTGCAAAAAATACATTTGAGATGAAGTTTAGCTTGAATTCATTCATTTAACAACTGTTATACTGACAAGAGCTACTCGTTAAACCTGACCTCGAGTAATGCTCGTTTTTTTTTCACCAGTAACAGTTTCAAATCTGATCCCTAATCCTAATTCCCAAAACAGATGGGATGCTGTGTGAAACAAATAAAACAGGATGTGAGAATTTATTAATCATTTTTGACGTATAAATAAATATATAAATACAATATATTTAATGCTTTACTCATCAGCTTCCCTGATTTTTGTAAATATCTGCTCGTCTGAGCAGCTAAAGACTGGGAAAGATGTGGAATGCTCCAAAAACACCTGTTTGGAACATTCCACAGGTAAACAGGTTGATTGGTAACAGGTGATAGTATCATGATTGGGTCTGAAAGGAGCATCCTGGAAAGACTCAGTCGTTCACAAGCCAGGATGGAGAGAGGTTCACCACTTTGTGAACACATGAATGGATAAAACAGATTAATACACGGGCTCAGGAACTCTGTGAAATTGTTGTTGATTGTTGTTATTTATGTTTTGCACAGCGTCACAACTGTTCTGGAATCGGGGTTGTGCTTTTAGATTTTTATGTGAATGAATTGATGAGTGAAGCATTTTGAATTGATAATCATCACAGCTTCAGCTGAATGTTTTGTTTTAATGACTTGCACCAAAGCAGAGATGTGGAGCACTTCATTTTATGTACTTTGTGTTCGGATTGATCTGTTTGTCTCATACAGATGCTCTGATTCATTACATTATTTCCAGTTTTGTCTCAAAGACTTGAGTTGGACTTGGTCCAAGAGACCTAGACCAGCTCAGAGTCAGAGCTCAGAGGAGCTGCTGCTGAAGGAAGAGGTTTTTTTATTGAAAGTCTCTACTTAGAAATGAAAATCATTGTCCCACAGTCACATAATTGAAGTGTTGTGGTGAAGTCGGGCGATTGAAGATATTTTCATCTGTGTGGTTTTGAAACATCCAACTGTTAATCTAGAGTAAATGTTTCCTGTGTGCTGACAGCGCTGGCCCTAAAGGAGACAACATCTATGAGTGGAGGTCGACCATCCTGGGCCCTCCAGGCTCCGTGTACGAGGGAGGAGTGTTTTTCCTGGACATCGCCTTCACACCAGACTACCCCTTCAAGCCACCCAAGGTGAATTCTGCATGGTTGTTAGCAGCCAGAAAAGCCTGTTGTGTAAATCATGGCACAGATGGCTGTGTTTACAGGGGTTATCATTTCCATATCTTCCACTAGAGGGCACCCCTGCACTTTGGAATGCAGCTAAGTGAAATCAGGAGCTCATACTTCAATCTGAATTCCCTGGGCCTCTGTAATACATGTCATCACTCAGTCCTGATACTTGTAATTCTCTCCTTTTTAGGGAGCAGCTGTCACAACCAAACTGCACTCAAAAAATGGCGAATTTTCCTCTAACCCCTAAACATAGACACCTCATATCATACAACCTGACTGCTTTAATGTACAAACTGTGAGGCAGTCATTCATTACAGTTATAAAGTTCTCATTGTTTAGATTGGCCAGATGCTGCACAACAGGCGAAAAACACAGAGCACAGCAAGACAAGAGGAACACCAAAACTGTTATTTTTTACATGGAGTTCAGCATATAAGGGAAGAGAAAATGGAGGAAAAAGTTGCTGAATACACACTCATCTTTTCTGTGTGTGTCCAGGTGACGTTCCGTACGAGGATCTACCACTGCAACATCAACAGTCAGGGGGTGATCTGTCTGGACATCCTGAAGGACAACTGGAGTCCTGCCCTCACCATCTCCAAGGTCCTACTGTCCATCTGCTCCCTGCTCACTGACTGCAACCCTGGTGAGACACACACACACACACACACACACACACACACACACGCACTCTGCAATAATAAATAATACAGTCAACTCTACAATTTGGTGGCACCAAATCCTGATGTCACCTGGGGCACCACAGTGGCTGGAGTGGCAGCACCGTCAGCAGGCTGGCAGGAGAGACGCCCTGTGGTGTGCCGGGATATTCTAACTGAATTATAAGCAGGATAAGTGTGACGGGTAAAACATAGAGTCGTGTAGGCTGATATACTGTAGGAATATAGTGTGGTGAAACAAACAGTCAAATCTTTGTATTAAACAGCCACATCTGATTTGACTGGCAAAATTCAGAGTGAGTCCAGCTCGAGTCACATCATGGCGACATACTGTTCTACAAGACACATCCAAATAGACAGAACGGTGGTTTATTTCTGTGGTTTCAATGCGGCGTGATGCAGGATGCACGCAGCATCACTGGATGATTGACGGGTAATTCGTTGTCAGGCCGCGCCTCAGAGCGACCGGCCCACAGGGATTTCTCCCCCTGGGCCCCCCCCCTGCGCTGATTGAGTGGACTTTATCTGGGAATGATTCAGTCCTTTGTTAAATGCTCCTTGTGTTTACCTGCCACTGTGGCTGGGAGGCTGATCAGATTCACCCACCACTTCACCACTCCACCCACTCTAGTTCTACCAGTATGAAATAAATGTTTATTCTGTCATTTCTACAAATGTGTACTTAAAATAATAAAATAATGACTGCATAATATGGGTTTGCAGCTCATCTCATAGACTGAAGTAACTCAGTATTTTTCCTTTGAGTCTTATCTGCAGTAAGTCTCCTTTGACCTTGGATTTCAAAGGACAGACCATAAAACTCTCATAGGCAGCTCTACATTCATTACAGGACTCCCCTTAAAGCATTTCAAGATTCACTTCATTAAATCTACTCTTGATTCCAGCTTATATCACAGAGCTTTCTAGTCTTATATCTCCAGCCTGTTATGTGTTCACACTGCCTGAACTAAAGCCTTTAGTGAATATATATTTATTGAGATTTACTGCACCATTGTGGCTCTTTAAGTCATCCTCTTACTTTAGCTGAAGGTTCCTCTTAACTTTACAGTAACTGTATAATTATGCAGTTACTGTTGCAGGTATTTGATAGATGAAACCAGAATGAGGCCTCAGCAGTGATTATATGAATATGACGATCATCAGGGATTTGGCCATAGTGTTAATACAAGGGGAGATATCTCTTCAGTATGTTTTAGTCGGCCATTGTGGATAATAATAGAAATAAATAGAAAATAATGAATAAATGAGCAGAACTGGTTTTATGGCACTGTGGGGATTTTTTTTTTCCAGTTAGGTGAATTTCGTTTCATTTTTCATGTGTTTGTAGTTCGAGGTAATTTGATTAAAATCAGCATTATTTAGAAATATGGACCCACAGCTTTGATAAAGTGAATTTAAGTTTGTATATATGAATGTTACAGTTGGCCCATATTAGCAAACATTTTAAAGAACAACAGATTTAAGAACTTGTCTTAACTAATTTAAATTAGAATTAAAATGCATTTAGAAATCAATTTTTCTGAACTTGTATGAAAAATGGAAAAACAAAAATGTATTCAAGTCTTTAAAGGTTCCATTTACGACATTTAAAACCACTAGATGACGCTCTAGAGCACCAGTAAGCGAAAGGAAAGGCCTCACTGGCCACACCTCTCCCCCAACCAGAGGCAGCCGTGAAGTTGCTCACCAGACTCCATTTAGAAAATCAGTAATTTTACCTCACAGATCATCATAAAACTCTTTAAAACTTGACAAAATAAAACTCACCAAAACCTTCTTGGTTAATCTTTCCACTGTTCCAACAATCACCAGCTCTGGTTTGGTTGGATTGAACTCTTAATTCTCCAAGTTAGAGGTGAAGATATTCTGGCACTACATGCTGCTTTTCCCACTGTTCATGAGGAATGTATCCAGCATGAAAAGTAGGTATTTCGTTGATCTGCCAAATGACTTAAATCCATGTAGCCTGCTAGCTTTCCTGCTGCATGAGCTACCTCAAACATGAAGCATAAGTAAAGCATGCGTTTCGTTGCAGTAGTTTGATGGTTTCAGTTGAATACTGCAGCTGGATGCTTTGAGCTGCACTCTGCCGTCCGGCTCTCACAGGGCTGTGTGGGAGAACAAGCCTGCAGAAGGACTGATGAGACGTTGTGTTTATCTGTTCCCAGCTGACCCTCTGGTCGGAAGCATCGCCACACAATACACAACAAACAGACCTGAACACGACAGGATAGCCAAACAGTGGACCAAACGCTACGCCACATAATCACCAGAGGAGCTGCTGGTTAGACGACTTGGGGATGTGGGGGCGTCGACTCGGGAGGCGTGGCTCCCGGTGGAGGAGGGAGGCAGGGCAGGTAGAGGGGCGGGTGGATTTTTATCTTGGAATTGAAGTCTTAACTCCTGACATTTTGTTGTTTATTGTATTTTTTAAGTTATCTGCGGCCCAACTATAATCACATCTGGCAATAATGCATTTAGTGTTTTCTCTTTGAATTCTTAGCTTGTGCTTGAAGATGGACATTAATACTAAACTGCTAGAAGAGATGTGTCACAGCATGATTCCCAGTCAATTAATCAGTGTAAATTCTCACATGTATAAGTTCCAGTTGGTGTTTGCTTCCCTCTCCAAACTCCTGCTCTTTGAAAAGGTGTTTGACACATGTAGACATGTTTAGATATGGATGGATATTGGTTGTGATTTGTGTTCTGTACTGATAAAAAGCTGTTCTGTTTTCTCCCTTAAGAATTAAACATGACCAACTGAAGCGTCTGACTTTGTTCGCTCATTTGTATCATCACACACGAGATCGTCTGCAGGAAGAACCACCGGAACAAGCTTTTCAGAGGATTTCATATGAAGAAGCTACATTTTATTCAGTGCATCTTCAGACAGTTACAGAGCAGAGAATAATTTAGGGTTAGCATGAATACAGAGTCTCACTAACTCTGTTCTACTAGCAGCACATGAAATGTTATTACTCTGACACATTAAAGACACAGAAAACAGCACAGATCATCCTTCACATTGTTTCACAAGTTTCAAAAGTCAAGGAATGTGGCTCATTAAAAGTGACAAAAATAAATTAGTTAAAAAATAAATATTTCCTCTCAACACTGATGTTTCTACTGTTAGAAAGACATACACAGCTTTAACTAGTAGCCCTATTGGATTATACAGGCTGAACGACACAGGAGTGCAACTAACGCCAGACAAAGAATCTTACACACGACTAAAGGCAGTACCATGAGTATTATTGCTGCCAGGCCACGTTAAATATATGAGGTGGACTGGACGAAGGCTAGCTGAGTCCTGCCGCAGGACAAGGATTCATGCTGCATTCACATCAGATGGGAAATAACATTGGTACAAGATTCCTGTTTGAAAACAGTCCGACAGAGTTTACAGGACAGTTTCAAATGTCTCAAGTCTGTTTTAGTGCAATTATCACATGCCTGTGTGTAGACTGCAAGAGTCACAGGTTGCTATGATCATTCACTCCGTCCACACCTGCCATGGTGAGCTCCCTTCTAGCACAAATCCCATTTTCTGATGGTGCAAAAACACATTCAAAAGCTAACAACAGGCTTCAATAGTATGAATCAGACAAATGAAGTGAACTGAAGTGAACTGCAGATTCCTTTTTCACTGTAGAAGCTCTAGATTAGAATGTCTCCAGACTGAGAAGAAGAATGATTACAGCAACTAATAACTCTTTAAATGAGACTATTCATGTTTTACTTGGAATGCCAAACACATTTCAATTCAAGAGGACAGTGAACAAATGATTTCACAATTCACACGCGTCAATCCGTCCGATCTGTGTTTGGGTTGTGTCAAATCTTTGGTGCTAAAGTGCTCGTCCATGCTGAGATGGACTGAAGAAGAAAAAAAAAGACTGGCTTCACACTGAAGTGTCAAACACACTGTACAGAAAACAGACGTTCCAGGTGTGGATTCGGTTCGTGCACTCATGTTTGGTTTGCTGTGAATGATGAACTACAACATGCATCCTCATTGGAGGAGTTAACACTTTGGGAAATATGCTTATTTGCTTTCTTCCTGTAAGTGAGATGAGAAGATCGACATCAGAAATACCAAAATGAACACTTGTAATTTGAGGGGAGGGCGCATGTTGGACCCATATCTTGATGAACAGTTCGTCCATCGTATCTCACATTTATTAATTGGTTACAATAAAAGCATTACATTTGCCAAACCTGGCAACCTGACTGCGAGGACAACGCCTCAGGAAGCTGCAAACAGCCACTGCACCATCACTTCACTCCTTCTGAAACCACTTATTTTTATTTGGAGTAAAGAACAGCAGGGAGCAGCTTCCCAGCATCTTGTCATCACAGTGTGGTTGCCAGGTCTGGTCTAATTACGTCCGTACAGAGAACAACTCCGGAACCTGTGCTCGCTGATTGGCACCAGCAACCTGCAAACCTGTTATTTGTACTCCCAGCGTGTAACCACCCCTAAAATGTTCTTTTCCATTTCTGTTTGTGAATGTATTAAACAAACAGCTTTCGGGGTGTTCTTTGGCATAGACTGCCCCTTCTGATTGTGCCAGGCTGCTTCCCCCAGCTGACACTCTTTATGCTAATCTAGGCTAACCACATTCTGACCCCAGCTCAGTACTAAACAGAGAGACCGACTGATTCTCATCTCACTCTCAGAACAACGGCAGATTTGCCTATTTCCCAAAATATGGAACAAGTCCACTAAAACTATGTTACCACTATGACTGTATATTTACCCAGAAGCAACCAAAGCCATGCTGCTAAGCTAAAGGCCCGTCCACGTTGTCCTGCTGGTTAGTCCCACATGAGGTGAATGCAGCCTGCTGACAGGAGCAGAGAGGAGTGAGGGGATGTTCGGAGTGTCACATGTCGTTGGACGGGGTGCCTTTGCTTTTGCGCCCCGGCAGAGGGAAGGCGGACTTGCTCTGAGGCTGTGTGAGGCGGCTGGTCAGCTGGGTGAAGGGTTCGATGAGGGAGTTGCGTTCGGTGACGCTCACCTCCCACAGCTTCACCTTCTCGCCTCGCGCCCACTGCTGCGCCGCCTCCTGGTCCACCTGACGACGCTCCCGCAGGTCAGTCTTGTTCCCCAACACGATGACAGTCACCTGAGAACAGGACAGACACACACCAAATCCAATTCATCTTTTGAAGACAGCACACCGTGCACTTCAACGCTGTTTACATGAAGGGGATGAGCAGACTCTATTTCCTGAGGAGGCTCAGATCATTCAACGTGTGCAGCAAGATGTTGGAGATCTTCTACCAGTCTGTTGTTGCCAGTGCACTCTTCTTTGCTGCAGTGTGCTGTGAAGGCAGCATCGGAGCCGGCAACACCAACAGACTGAAGAAACTGATCAGGAAGGCCGGCTCCATTAATGGCTGCTAACTAGACACTGTTGAGGAGGTGGTGGAGAGGAGGACACTGGACAGACTGTTATCCATCATGGATAACCCTGAACATCCTCTTCATCACCTCATGGACAGACAGCGGAGCTCCTCCTCCTATAGACTGCTCCAGCTCTGCTGTCACAAGGACCGCTTCAGGAGATCATTCCTGCCGCGGGTCATCACACTTTACAACAGCAACAGTTAATCCACCAACCTCACAAACCTCCATATTTTACATATTATCTGCACTACTGCATTATTGCACATTCAGTCCATGCTTTACATGTATTTATCATCTGCAACTTGCACATTTTTTTTTCTTCTGGTATATAGTTTATAGCTCTGGCTCTCTCTCTCTCTCTCTCTTAGGAACTGCTCTAAATACTTGTTTATATACTTAGTTATATTGTATTTCTATTATATTATTATAATATTATATATATTATACATTAGAATACATCTTATATAACTAGATATTTAGTTATACTTAATTATATTTTTAGCAATTACTGTTACTCTTGTTTATGTATTTTGTTATATTTTTAAACAACTGCTATTATTCTATGTTTATATACTTAGTTATATTTTAAGCTGGTAAGTTTTCTGGCTCTGCTGCACACACATCCTCAGATTGTGGGGGCCTCCATGCAAAGGCAGCTGACGCATATGAATAAAATTCAAATGATATTTCCTCATGCCGGGAACCTTCGCTATCTCCTATCTTTACTTAGTGTTTAACTTCCCTAATTCATTATTCAAATTCTATTTGTTCACACCTTTCACGACCACAGGGTTGGCGCTGTTAGCGGAACTGGACATGTCGAATCTCTATAATTCAGTTCTGTGGTGTGGATGTTTGCCAATATAAAAGGCAGCAGTGCATTTTTGAACGTTCTCTGCGAGGAGAGAACAGCACATACGAATGGTGGTTAAAGCAAACTTTGATCCAGCCACACCTCTTTTTTATCTCTGGACTTGTCTATTTCCTTCTTCAGAACGTCCACCCTCTTGAAAGACTCCAAGCTGTCGACGCTGTACACGAGTACGAAGCCGTCTGCCACTGAGTAGTAATGTTTGGGGAGGTCCTGTCCATCGTGGAGACCCTTGGTGTCATAAAGCCTCAGCTGTTCCTTCACACCGCGGTCGGTTTCCACTGAGGCCACATACACGTCCTCCTGGGTCTCATTGGACTCAGAGCCTGGAAAACATAAGGTGCACCTAAAGGCCAGCCAATCAAACAATCAAACACACAGAATAAATACAATAAAACTCACTGACAAACAAATTGAAGTACAAGCAGTGGTTAGCAGGTAGGTCTTCAGCTTGGATTTGAAAGTAGTCAAGATTGTCTCACAGACAACAACATTTGCTGTCAGAGAACAGACTTTGAGGCTGAAGTTCAATCAGTTTTCAGCGCAAAGGAGAACCGTGAGACAGACTCCATGTTACTCACCCACACAGTGATTTCCGTACAGCAGCTGCTCCAGTATGGCAGTTTTTCCAACTGCTGCCTGGCCACACACCACAACTTTACAGCCTTTTCCCATTTTGAGCCTACAGTGAACACAAAACGTCAGACTGAATGAAGTCTCACCTGGCATATGTTTGACATGCTGCAATACAGTACAGGAGCTCCTCTAAAATCGCCCCAAACAACTCTGATTCTCAGTTATCCTCATTCTCGCGACAGCTGTTTGCTGTTTAGCCTAGCTAGCTAACAGGCTAGCCGTAACAAGTAGTCCTGCGTCATGGAGATAAACTGGTGAGAGTCCAGCTGGGAGCCACTGTTCGGTAATTACTGGTACATTCGGATAAAGTTCCTTACTTGAATCAGGAGGATATTTAGCTGTCTATCAAGTCTTTAAATGGAGCATCACAACCAGAGCATCCATCCTACTCCACCAGCGCTGACACGGCTTCGTGTATCACTGCGCATGCGCGGTCGGCGGAGCTCACAATCGCCAGAGCTCATGCTCTATTTAATACAGAATATTATATAACAGCTGTGACATAATATTTACATGGGCTGTGCATATTGTTAATTATGTTGATACTTACTATTATTGTTGATATGGTTTAATCGTAGATGTGATTGTGTTTTTACACAATAGAACAGCAGTGGGTCAGTCAGTAAGATTTGACAGTGATAGCAGGTGAACACCGATGCACCTATACAATCCATACACTTGTACCTTTATGCAGCGCCGTCTTGTAAAATAATAAATAAATGAAGCTCGTATCTTGTCGTCAGTGTAGTCATAACTGTGCAAGTGTTTAATCATACATGAAATGCCTGCTCTACAGGAACTGCAATTGAAATTATTTTGTCTCTATAATTTGTGATTACATTATTATGAAATGACTTTTAATAGAAATTGAAGTGAAACTGGCAAGAGAGAGCATGTTCGATTGTCGAAATCACCACACAATAAAAGTTAATACAATCAAAGTGCATAAAAGTTAGGAAGAATAAAAAAACAAAGGAAGACTACATTTCCCATGAGTATCACAACGGAACTGCATCACTGTCGTTTTCATAAGGCATGCTGGGAAAATATCCTCTCTCTTTCCGGCTGGTACGCCATCATGTAAGCGAGTATTTCTATGCATTTGTACAGAACGCAATCCATTAAAATCATGATATATATACTTTCATCTGTCTGTTTGAGTCAGGACACTGTTTGGCGACTTAATAACGATCTTTACACCTTGATTATTTTTGAACTAACACTGTTAGAAAACACTGATTATAGCTCTGTTTCTGCTGAGAAGCAGTCGATCCGGTAGCCATTGAAACTGCTGGCCGTAGTCGCTAGCTAATGTGTTGCCATGCCGTCTTGTCATTTGTATAAAATCACCGGGGTTTTCGCATTTCGGTTTATTTGAAATCGGCACGTGCAGTGAATTGTACTTGTGGTAATATTAGCAGCGTTGAAGTGAAGCCGGGAGTGATGAGCTACTCGGCCAATGCTAGCATGCTAGCTTTACTTGAAGATGGTAGTTAGGAAGCATGGACCTGAGTGCCGTTAGACTGTGTGTTTTGTCACTTGATTCTTCCATACGTGAAGACAATTGGGTCCTCACATCATGCGTTATATGGCTATTAGACACTAGAGAATATTGAGAAACTGAAATTGTGTGTTTCTACAAACAGTCGCACAGAGTGGCCTCACTACTCTGAATTTACGAGTCTCGGTGGTCTTCAATCATACGCTATTATGACCTGAGCCACAGGCTTCAAATCGACTGAACGTTAAAGCCGTAGATTCACCTTTTGTAACCTGAGCTTGACAGCGGCTAATCACAACTATTGGCTGTGTTTTTGTGGCTGAAAAGTACGTGTAGGTTCTCAGATGGCATATGACTGAAATCCTCTCCAGTATGATTTCTGTCTGTGTTGTTGATCCCAACAATTTCCATGTTTTCGCTTGAACTGCAGATACTAGCTGCCTGTTTTCTAATGTTAACCCTATATAGTGGATTTGTTAATTGCATCATGTTAAACACAGATGAGTTCTGAATTGACATTAAAGATGTTACTTACAATACTTGTGTCTTTCTTCAGATAAGTCAACATGGGAGCATATAGGTATATGCAGGAGCTATGGCGCAAGAAGCAGTCCGATGTGATGCGCTTCCTGCTCCGTGTCCGTTGCTGGCAGTACCGTCAGCTGTCCAACCTCCACCGTGCCCCAAGACCCACCAGACCTGACAAGGCTCGTAGGCTGGGCTACAAGGCCAAGCAGGGTGAGTGCTGAGCCCAGAGATACACCTGTGCATATGAGATCTGTCATCATCTGTGCTACCTTGCTAAATCGCATTGTTTGACTCAAACAGGGTACGTAATCTATCGTGTCCGTGTGCGCCGTGGAGGACGTAAACGCCCTGTACCCAAGGGTGCCACCTACGGCAAGCCAGTGCACCATGGCGTCAACCAGATCAAGTTTGCCCGCAGCCTGCAGTCCACTGCTGAGGTATGTTCATCTATATGAATTTAAAGCCAGAAGATGAGTTCTGTGTTTGCTGTTTCGATGATGCTTCAGATGAACTGTGTGCACAGTTTGTGCTACGACTGAAATAATTTGTACACATTACCCCTGATTGCAAATGTTAACACAACAAACAGGAAACGAGAAATGGGAGAGGTGGCATTGTTTCAAAAACTGCACAGGGTAGCTTATTTGGCTGAACTTGCTCATAAGTTGCGTATTGTTGTTGATCAATGTTTGTTTAGATATTTTGATAATGTGGCAGTAGGAAAAGCACAGGTGTAAGTAATCAATGAATGGTGGCTGAATTCCATTTTGCACTTCATTTCCAGGGTCCTGGTGCTGTTCATGTAGGCTCACTGTCATGATTTGAGGACATTTGAAGAGAACGGAGACATTAACATAATACCTGTAGTTCTGAAAGGATTGTTTGATTAATCAGTCAACTGAAATTGGAACTATTTCGATAGCAAAACAATCAAGTCTTTTTTCTTTTTCAACAAGTGTAAAGTCTGTCTCAGCTTCTCTGAGGTTTTTCTCCTTTTTTGTCATATGATAGCAAATTGCATCATAATCACACTCATAAGCTGTTGAAAATACTTTGTTTTATTGACAAAACAATCAAATAACTGCAAGATAATGAAAATAATTAAACATTAAAGACTGGCTGAACATTTAGTTGCACCAGTTCTGAGTGGTATTGTGCATGCTGGCTCACTAACAGGAATTACTGGGATGCTTAATTGGAAATGTAACATTGTTAACATTACATTGACTTCCAAGTCCAAGTTACAAGTCAAAATACATACAAAGTCTTGTTGCTCATATCGTCATAGTTCATGAAAGCTCTGATTGGTGGCCATCATCACTTGAAGGATTTGCTTTGCCCATGAACTGTGATAATTGCAGCACAACAAATTTTTAAAATTCTGTTGGAGAGATGAGACTGTTGGTGTCCTTCAGTGGACTGTCAGTTTGGTGGTCCAGTGGCTTCGATAAGTCAAGACTTACGTTTTTCAGCTCCTCCATCTGTAGTGAATTCCATTAGAATATCTGCAACATTTGTTGTTTGTATACTGGCAGTGTGACGACTTAATTCAATAGCAGAGGAGCAGCCTTTATGAACCGGGATGGTTGTGGCGCAAGTAGAGCGTTTGTCCACCAATCAGAAGGTCAGTGGTTTGATCCCTGGCCTTAGCCGTCCACATGCCGAAGTATCCTTAAGCAAGATACTGAACCCTTGATGCTGCACCATCAGTGTGTTAATTCATACGTTCGTTGCTTGGATAAAAGCGCCTGCCAAATGTAATTGAACATGCTGAATTCAGACAAAGCTGAAGTTAGGCAGTTAAATATGAGCATGTTGTGACCACGTGGTGCCAATTTTTTTTTTCTTTTTTACTTTTTTGTAGGATTTCTGTGTGTTCAGCTTCAGATTTCTTTAAAATTGCCCTCTGTTAGATTTATGCTGATTTATAAGTAATTACACAGGTTTACTTTTACTACTAATTTGCATTGTCAGAATTATTCACTCACTGTATATCTATATTTTTAGGAGCGTGCTGGCCGTCACTGCGGAGCCCTGAGAGTGCTGAATTCCTACTGGGTGGGTGAGGACTCCACATACAAGTTCTTTGAGGTGATTCTGATCGACCCCTTCCACAAGGCCGTCAGACGCAACCCAGACACCCAATGGATCACAAAGGCTGTGCACAAGCACAGAGAGATGCGTGGCCTGACATCTGCAGGAAAGAAGAGCCGCGGCCTGGGCAAGGGCCACAAGTTCCATCTGACCATCGGAGGCTCCCGCCGTGCAGCCTGGAAGAGGCGCAACACCCTGCAGCTGCACCGCTATCGCTAGAGCACGTCACATGTCTGTACATTAAACAAATAAACAACCCTTTTTATGGTGACAGTCCTGTCTGCTTCATTTTGTTGTTAGAATATTAGCATTTTAAACAGAGCGGCTCTTTGACAGCTCATGCTAACAGTGTGGATAAAAAGTTGAGGGGATGAATCTTTTGTAGTCTTTGGTCATGGATTGTGTATCACTGGATGATGTAGACTCCATCTGCACACACACAAGATTTCATTTGTAAGTAATTAAAGCTTGATTCCCTCTCTCACTTCCCTGTCTGTTGCAACTGCAAAGGCAGAACAAATCACATCTTTACCTCTATTAGTATGTAGACATGAATGACCTCACAACACCTTGACCTGAGTACAGGTGGAATCAGCCTGAGGTGTGGAAGCGCTGAGCCTTCCAATAATTTAACTGATGATAAAACCACTAAACCAGAAATCAGAATGAGACGAGTAAATAAAAGATACTGCAGAGTTTCTGTCAAAATATATTCAGTGCATCTGAAAGCCTGCGTTCAGTTTACCAAATTTTTCCAATCCTTTAACTAGAAAATGTTGCAATGATGTTACCAGTCCAGAAAAAGCCAACCTTGATGTGAATCTCTTCAAAAGCTAAATGCCAGATACCAATGAATGACATGATGATCATAACGGCCATCGGTCTGTCAGCCCTGCCTCACAGCAGCGACGGCACACTTGACCTTGGAGGCCCTTTCACTTTAATCGATGCAGCAGTTCATGTCCAGGATGTTCATAATGAAGAGTTGTTTGTTTAATTTTTAATTTTAAAGCTCTGCGCTGACTCAGTGAGCACAGCCAGTCACTTAAGAGACAATGCCAAACTGTGGAATTGAACTCGCATTAGGCACTTGAGAGAAATATTGTATAATTATTGGATTTTGAAAAATCCTAATGCACAGAGTATCAGTCAGTGTGGAGAGCTGCCCAAGTCAGGCCTCCAAAGTGCAGATATATCACCAAACCCTCACCTCATGAGTGTGGCCCTTTCAAAATGTTGGTGAAAAAGTAAAACGAGGACACCAAACTCCAAAAACTACCCTGCTGCCTGTGACCTGCCACACTGAGCTACTTCCAACCAATTACGCTCACATTCAGACAGCAGTACTCCTCCCGGTGTTCTCTGGAAATGATCCCTCTCATTTCTTGGGACATTTGGCCCCAAACCATGTTGATTAGAGCTAATAATGATCTACTGGCTGATTGCCCTCCAGTCACAGCACAATTTAAAGAAACTCAATCTGGACCCTTTTGTTCTTTGTCACAGCTGACCTATTTCTAAACCCACAGTCATGTCAGGGTGTGTAAAGGTACTGTGAAATGTAGTATAACAAACATTAATGCAGTGCACAGGCCATGTTCTTTAAACTTCATGCTGTGAACAGTGATGACTCCCTTATTTTGCAGTGATTCTCTTGATGTATGTGAGTGTGTGTGTGTTCTAGGTGAGCCTATCTGTTGTGCATGGGGGCATGAGTTCATGTGTAGTGTGGGAAACGTAATCTGAGAAGTGTTTGGGTGTGAAGTGTTGAAGACTTGTATTTGTGTCACTAAGGCTGGCAGGGGCTAATTCTCACTGTCAGAAAATCCCATTAAATCAAAACTAATAACGTGTTCACTCATCTCTCAGTCATTTCAGACCTCCCTCCTCTGTCTGGGCCCCTCAGACGAGCAGACAGAGGGCTCGTTGGACATGAACCGGGCCTCTGCCATCACCGCCTGCCAGCACACAGTGCATGCCGGTGACAAAGTACAGTTTTTCAGAGCCCAGAGCTTCAAAGAGGGTCCCAACTGACCTGGTGTGGAGACCCCAGGTCTGTGTGTCAGCTGGAAGACGGTGCGGGGTGTCACTTCCTGTCCTGCCTGCCTGAGCAAACAGGCTGACAGTATGTTCCATATGAAGAAAAAACATGGTATGAGGATTGTATTATTCACTGGACAAATGTATCTTCAGTCTTTTATAAAGACGTTTGTCGCTAACATTAGCATTGACAGCATAACTGTTTGACGAGGGCTTATATCAACGCTGACTTCTCCAACAGGCTAACATCAAGTCCACTTAATGGAACGTCGACCAGCTTGTGTTTTTTAGGTAATCGAGTATTTCTTTCACACGTAACACACAACAAAAAATCTATATTTAGCTCGATTTTTTCCCGAGAAAAAAACATTTAGTTAACAGGACAGTGCGGCAGAGGAATGTGACAGTTTTCAAACTGGCAAAAGAAAATAAAAGCCTGCTAACGTCTCTCTTCCCATTGGTTTGCAGACCTGATGACAGTTCACATGAGGCCAAAGAGGATGCATGACACTTATTGCCAATTGGTAACTTCTCCCTTTCCTCTCCCCCGTGTGTTTATTTGACTGTCACTTTATTTAAAGCTGCTCTGATACATACTTTCATATCGACAGTGTGTCACTGTGGTGAACCTACAGACAATTATGACCTGACTTCAACAGCCCTCGGCTTTATGGTTCATCGCTCGGCTGTCTGGCTGCAACCACTCACTGCTCTCACGGCCTCTGACAGACACGGTTAGAGACGAGCTGGTCAAAGTGAAAGTGGAGCATTTAGCAGCTAAAGAGCCACATATTTCCCCTCTAAAGCCAGCAGAGACCAAAAACAGAGCTAAGAGAGGGTGAATTCAGCCATCGTTCATTTGTTTCTTTACATGTGCTTTTCCCACCAGCAGATGTCAACATGTCTTCTGTGAAAAAGGCCTGTACTTGTTAGTGGGACCAGTTCAGTGTTGGCTTTGATCATTTCATGCGATTTGTAAGTGAAGCTATTTTTGAAGGTACACCTACAGAACACACAGAGGGACAGGAAGCTAAAATCAATCTGTATCGATGGATTACGCACTCAGGTGGGGGTTGAGGACAGGATCCAGGACATTTTACCATGATGACACATACACACACCCACACACACACACACACACACACACACACACACACACACACACACACACACACACAAACAGACACACAGACAATGTGAAAACAATACCAGCCATGTTGTTGCAGCTGTTAATTAGCTTTTAAGTGTAGTTTTTCCACATGTACTTTTTCTTTTCACTCATTCACTTCATTCAGTCTTTTGTCTCCTGGACTGAGCAGTGCTGTGTCGTGTTGATCTATGGTGAGAGTGAAAAGGAGGAAGGTAAGCAGCTCTAACTGGCAGAGGGAAGGCTTGTCCTGTTTATGAGAATTCTAAAACATTCGGGGTCGACCTTTGACCGGTGTTATCCAATATTACTGTTTTCCAGGTGTATCCTGTATTAGTGAACATTTAACTCATGGTGACAATTACTGACTAACAGCTTGTTTGGCACGTTCAGCCTATTGTAACTTCAGTCAGTTTTTAACCTGTATTTAACCAGTGAGGAATCATACAGAAAGCAGTGCTTTCTTTTCCAAGGATGTCCTGTTAACTCACACAGTTAACACACATTCACACTTGGAAGATGTGCAGAACACCCACAGTCTGTTCTGTCCTGCTCGCTCACTCTTCCCACCTTGACGACCTGTTCGCTCTCAAGCCTGCTGCTAACCTTTGGGCCACCACTGGTCCACATGGCACAGTGGTTACTGTCATGTGTGCACATTCTAGTGGTGAGAAGGTGAGATGAGGTGACGTTTTATGGTTATGGGTTTTAAGCAACAGTGCCTCTAAAATAGTACACTCAGCTGAAGAAGTAGAACGAGCGCAGACGTCATTTAGCATCTCTTCTGCTAAATGATGCTTTGAACAAACCACAAAGAAAACAGCTGACAGGCTGGTCCTCAATAATCTGTAATCTGAAAAACAAAGACGAACAAAACCCCACTTTCATGTCACTGTGAACTCTGATCAACACACACTGTGGAAATGAGAACATGTATGAAATTTTACTGGAACTTGGCTTTGGCTTGGCTTGGATTTCCCCCCTCTCAGTTAGCCACAGATGGATATAGACACGCTCTAAGGTTTGGGCTCTCATATCATCAGTTCATAGGACATCTACCTGTAACCCATCAGAGAGGTAACTGATTAGTACTCATATAACAGATTCACTGCACAAAGCTTCTCTGTGATTCCTTGATGAGCATTTTACAGATCGTCCTGTACACTAAATAAACTCTGTTTTATTGCCGAGTTCATGTTTCTCATTAGTTTTAATCTTTATTACAACCCTGACTCCAAAAAGTTGGGACACTGTGAAACGTAACGCAACTTATCGCAGTCGGTTTTATTTCTGCTGTGCTCAGTGTCCCACCTTTTGAAGATGGAGGTTATATGTCGTAGTGTGATTGCTGTAGAAAACCACGTGTTTGTGCACACATTCTCACAACATGCTGTTTTTATGACTTCCAGTCATTGTACAGAAAAATGGCATATGCATGTTTTATAAATTGTTCACACAAAATTGTAAAAAAATAAAATAGTAAATTGTACAGATTATAAATATAACAGTGTAGTTTTAACGACTTGAAATGAGAACGGGGAAGGATTTTGAGGTTTGACTGTGATGGCACAGAGTACATGGCAATGATTAATGATTTTGTGCTCTGTCTCTGAGGGATCAGAGGCTCTGACTTGTTAGCTACTGCTGGATTCATTCAGTGGGTCATGGTGACAGCATGTTACAGTCCTCAGCTAAACCAGTGTCTGCCTGACCTCCAGAGCGAAATGGTCAAATGAGAACATGGAAGGGCTGAGTGAAACAATGGCCATCTCTCACATTACTTCCTCTCTATTGTCCCTCCTTACATTAGTCTGGGGCAGCAGTGACCCCTGACCTGCTCGGTAAAAATCCCCCCAAAAAGAAAGTGGAGAATGGGATGGTGCAGCGTGGGATTGCTTACTCCTAAAAGGTTTCATTGTCACGAGTGAGGAAATATTAGCTGGGATGGAGAGTGCCTTGGGAAATGTCTGGTCTGTATCTTTGTGTGGCGCTTTGGTCATCTCCTGCCTGCTGTTTGCAGATGGAGAGGAGGGACGCTGTTCCGTGTCACGTTAACCCAGTAAGAATTAAATGTGAGGACAAACTGAACTGGATCCACTCGTCTGAAGTGCAGCTAATCTAAACAGCAGCCACTGCCAAACATGGATGTTTGTACTTTGTTCACACGATGCAAATAACACAAGCTACTGAAACACGTATTACTGTGCAGCGCTCACACAGTAAGCTTGAAATAATCGTTCTCCATCAGATTTTAAAGGGGTGCTTTGTTTTCCAGAAACAGGCTTTCGTGGAGGGTTTAAATGTCAGCTTAAGGTGTGATGTTTCAGACTCTTTCTAACCCTGCCAAGGAAATGTTTTGAAGCTGTTCTAATCCATTATACTACAAATGGATCACAGAGCTATGTGTAATGTGACAGATTGTAGTGATGAATCTGCAGAGTTACCACCAACTCTGCTGTTCCCCTCAGATCTATGGAGCTCTTTAGCCTCTTTTAGCTCTTTGTTTTGGTCTTTCAGTCCAAAACTCCCGTCATTAACCTCATTTCAGCAGCAGCAGACAGCAAACCAACACAGAGGTGAGAGGAGAGTGAGAAACTGATGCTGTGAGTGTGAGTGTGAGTGTGGCAGCTTAGACTCGTCTTGTTTGTAAAGGTCAGAAAATCATGAAAAATGCCCATCAGAGCTCTCCACAGTTCCAGGTTAGCTCTCAAAACGTCTGGTTTTGTCTTACCATCACTCACAAACTCAATGATATTTAATGTACAATGACATAAACCACAGCAAAGCAGCAAATTCTCATGTTGCAGCAGTTGTAACAGGTAAATGTTTGACGTTTTCACCAAAAAAATGACTCAAGCGATTAATTGATCATCAACATAGTTGCAGATTAAGCTTCTGATGGACTGATCGTTTCAGCTCTACTCTCCATTGACCTTGTTTGCAGATGCGCCACCTCTAGATCATTCCACAGCAAGCATTAAATAAACCAAATGTGAAGGCAAAATTAATGTCACATTTTACAGTTAACTGAGTCAATAACATATGAACATTTCAGATAATTTTAAAAATGCAGTCTGGTCCGATCATGACCTCAGTGTTTTAAAACCCTGGCTGTAATTAAAACAATGAGAGGATGACTCCTCATATTACATAACTGTATGCTGGCAATAAAACAAATAAGGAAACTTTAACTTGTGTTTAAAGCCAAATATTGAGTCAGCCATTTTCCCGTTTACCTTTGCCCTCATGTCATAAAAAGTACAAAACAAGCGTGAATCCGGGCCAATCTGCAATCACCCTCACCACACAAAGTGCAGTTGGTTGCATTATGCCTGCGTTTTTTGGCATCGGGGGGTTCTTTGGTGCAGTTTTTGTTCACTTTGCCTGGTGAAAGTATGTCAGTGGGTTACACCGACACCAGCGCAGGGCTGCAGGGGAGGAGGAGGAGCGATGAAGTGGGTCACATGGTTGCACAGGACTCGAACCAGTCACAGCTCCAGCCTCCTCTCCGCCGAAGCTGCGCCTTCCTCACAGCTTTTCTCTGTACAGTCTTTGAATGGGGTCTGGCGTACCTGCAGGTGTAGCTCATTCCTTCTGAATCAGACCAGCTGCGTTTTTCCTCGTCTGGCAGAAGATTTCACCACCTTTGAGGACCAAACACTGTCCTTTCTGCGTCGCTTAAACCGGCCTCTGAAAACTTACTGCTTCGGTTTGATGTGACATTTTTTTTCTTCCTGTTTAATAACATCTTCGCTCGTCTTGTCTGTCACTGACAGCCGATCGTAGTATTTCGGTCTTCGTCGGGTTTCGGTGTCGTTATTGTAAATGTTATAGCTTCACAGCCAGTTTCTGAACCATTGTCAATCAGCGACTTTTCAGTTGCTGAACACTAAAACAGAAAAACGGCTTCAGCACTGAGGTAGCAGAGGAGGAGGAAAACCCCCAAACTTATAGGATATGGAGTCAGCCAAAGCTGGTAAGTGAGCTTTAACTCTTATTTAAATGACAGCAGCTGTAGCTCGTTGCCATGGATTTTACATTGGGGTCCCATTCTGCCATAAGAGTCAATGAAATTACGTTTTGTGAAAGTAGCACGACTAGCGTGATGAGGACACGTTCTTGTCTTATATTTCAACAAGTCTACACTTTAAAAGGTTAAACTTGTACTGTTTGCTGGTGTGTTCACATTAAAGTGGGTTAGGAGTATCAGTGGGCTGTTGTTATTACCCACGTAGATGGCTCCAGCAGCACTGCAGTCGTCTCTTCTCACATGGACCCATCAGCCTAGCCATGTGCGCCTGTGTTTACGCTCCCCGTGCGTCGCCGCTCATTGGCCCAGTGGCGTCGTGACGTGGCCATTGCATAATTCCTCCCATCAAGCTGGTGTGGGGTCTCGCCTTGAATACACGTGAGGCATCTCACAGCAACTCGCGGTGACCCAGTTTTCCCGGGAAAGAACTTGCTCGCTCCACGTGGGGGCGTTATGAAAAAACCGTTTAAAGTTATGGTGCATTCAGAGCCCATGGGATATACAACCGTCTTTGTGTTTTATAATGTTATTCAGGACCTTTTGTTGAAAAATACTGCGAGTAATGACACTCAGCTCAGTTGTCATGTATTAATAGTGTAATATGAACTCTGATTTTGATGGGTACGTTGTTTATTCAGTGAATGACAATAGAAGTGGTTAGATTAGCACTTTGAACACTAAAATGAATGCTTTAAATTACATGTCACTTGATGTGCACTGCTTACAAATCAAATGAGAGGACACAAATGGTGTAATTCCTCCGAAGTATTTGTCTTAACATAACCAACAGGTTTCCCGTTCATTGGAAGTGGCATTTCCCATTCAAATGGAATGCAGCACTTTTCCTGTTTTGTGTGCCTTAACACTCCAGTGTTTTTCAAATACTCACAAACACACACAAATGTAATGATAATGGGTATTTTCATGGAGACTTTTTCTGTGTCTGTAATGGCGTTATTCTTGAAATGTTGTTTCTGAGAAATTATGTCATTGAATCAATTGAAGTGGGTTTTTAATCAGTTCAAAACTGATGACTGAAGACAGCTTTTTTATAGTATCTGTCTCATTGTCTTTGGGAAATAGTATAGTCAGTTTTTTTCCCCTGTCCACCTTCATGCCAGTTCTGCTCTGTATTAATGATCAATATTTGTCCCAAATATCATACAGCTAAAATGTAAGATACACAGTGTCCATTTGAGTTGTAATTTATCAGTACGTGTCAGGTGAAATTAAAATTGACCCACTTAGAATGAGAGACGGCTCTAGCTCCATATGTTACGGGCCCTGTAAATGTGAATGGCTGCAGGGAGGGGTCAGACTACCTACTACACACACCCTTGTGAAGCTGACATTATGTAATTGCTGTTACCTAATCATTGAGAATAGCAGGGGAAGAAATCAGGTCAGCCTGTGTTGAGGGGAAAAACTGGCTCAGCGGCAGCAGCAGCCTGTCTGCTCGCCTCCTACTGGCTGAGTAGCTGTTGTCGTAGAACGATCTGCCCTCTTTATGTTAAGCTCGTGGGTTCACGCAGCGAAACCGCCTGAGGCTGTGGATAGTTACTGTTACATTTCATGTGAGGGAAAGGAAACAACAGGGAGCCTGCATGAGCGCTGACTGTCAGCGTGACAGAACAGAGGAAGAGAAGGCGCCACCTACAGATACTTTAAAATAAAAAAAGATTTACACGTGATAAGCTTGTGATTATTGGGGAATTTGCGGCAAAAACACCACAGTGCCGTAAAAGAAAAGACTATTGAGAAGGCAGATTTGAGTTTGTGACTTTTTATTGCCACAGAGGAAAATATAGATAAAATGAAATGAAAGGATAATGCTGATGTTATTTTAGATTTTTCTTGACAACACATTCCATGAAAAAAGAAAATATTTAAATACATTCTGACGTCTTTATCCCATGCGAATACCTCTGACGTGGAGCTTTGACTTGTTGCTGCTGTCCCTCTCACCATGGTCCATGTTCTCTCCGCTGTTGAACACTAGGAGGTGTAATAGCCTACATCAGCTCGTCCAACTCTGGCTCTAGTCCGGAGTCGTGCCACAGCGACTCCTCCAATGGCAGCTACCAGTCGTCCTCCCCGCCCCACGGCTCCTCGCCCAGCCGCCACCAGCAGAGTCAGCTGGTGGACGCCACCAGTGGCCAAAACCTTCCAGGGACTCAGAAAAGCGGACGCTCCTCCTCCACTGCAAAATGTGGCATCACAAGTAAGACGGTCACTCCATTGTGTTTGTAAAATCTGAACTTAAGTTAAGGTGTTTAAAATGTGTGAAGTCACTGGTGTGTTCAGACCAACTGTAAGAACGTGTTTTTGTATTAACCAGAAATCAACGGCCTGGTGCTGCTGTGCAAGGTGTGCGGCGATGTGGCCTCTGGTTTCCACTATGGCGTCCATGCATGTGAGGGCTGCAAGGTGAGAATGACTCTGACACAACACCCCATCCAACACACACACACACACACACACACACACAGAGAGCTCTGGATCAGAATCACAGTGATTGGGCTGTCGTTGAAGTGGGTCACCGCCAGTGTAGCTATCTGTGCAGCTTCAACCACAGACTCCAGGAAACTAGTTCACTCTCCCCATATTTATATCAGCTGCCCCTTATACTTCACATTGCTGCGTGGCCTAGTTAACTGTGGGGAGCTAACAGACCTCAGTACGCCTTAGAGGAGACACACACACACAGACAAACACACAGACTGATGCGTTGATGAGCTAATATTATATAGTTTTACTGAAACCTAAACTGTAAGAACTTTGAATAATTTGAATGTTACTGAACAGGCTAAAATGAAACGGTGATTGTTTGAATGAACATAAATCCCATGTCAGTCTGATTTGGACATGTCCACACACCGTGTCCTCCCCCCTCTCTCTTTGGCTTGTGGGACCTCTGTCGTGACAGTATGCTGTCTGTCTTTGTGAACACACAGGGCTTCTTCAGGAGGAGCATCCAGCAGAACATCCAGTATAAGAAGTGCCTTAAGAATGAGAGCTGTCCCATCATGAGGATCAATAGGAACCGCTGCCAGCAGTGCCGCTTCAAGAAATGCCTGATGGTGGGGATGTCCAGAGACTGTGAGTATCTGTAGTGTGGACTGTCAGGCTCGTTAGAGCACCGCTAGTTGATTCACTCAGATGCTTTGCTTGTGTGTAATGTGAATTATCAGATATAGTCTGTATATATGTCTAACTTCTAACTCAACACAACTGTAAAAAGTATCAGTGACTCATCCTGAAATGGTTCTCTCCTCACTGCTCAGCTGTGCGCTTTGGCCGAATCCCCAAACGGGAGAAACAGCGCATGCTGCTGGAGATGCAGAGTGCCATGAACAACATGATGAACAACAGCCAGCTGCACAGCAGCCAGACCCTACCTATTGGCAAACCGCTGCCGGCCAGTGCCACAGAACCTACCTCGGAGGACACCAGCCCCGCCCCCTCCTGCTCACCATCCAGCCAATCAGACTCCAGCTCTGACCCTGAACCCACCGTGGCCATGGACACCAGCCCCAGCTCAGGCTCACCCAGCGCATCTGACAGCGGGGAGGAGGAGGTGATCGGCTCTGTGACCAGGGCCCACCAGGAGACCTTCATGTACAACCAGGAGCAGAGCAACCTGACAGCCGAGGCTCCACCCCCCACTGACCCCCTGAACAGTGGCTGCACCAAAAACACCACTAACCACAGGACAGAGGAGCGGCAGGACGCCTGGAACCACCACAACAACCTGCTCACCATGGCAACACAGGACCCCCCCTCCAACATGGGCCCTCAGGGTCAAGAGGACAACACCACCAGCCACTGCCCCTTCAGATTGTCCAGGAATGCCGCCACCAGCCACTGTCCAGCCTACATGCATGGAGCATTCAGAGCTCCGCCCACAGAGGGCCCCGTCAACGGAGTCCACAGTGGGCCCCTGTGGAGAGGAGGCAACAGGATGTATCTGGTAAGATCATAAGAGGCAGAAAGGTGCCACACAAAACCAAGTCAAACGTTTTAATGAAAGAATTAAAGTGTATTAAAATACCATTGAGATGTCAGTGAGAAGGATATAAATAAATACACAGAAATCAATAAGAAAGACAAGAAACTGAGTGGAATATTAGCATAATGGTTGGCTGCAGCTGTGCCCACAGAACTGATGAAAAGCTGCTCTAATTTGTGGCCTCCAGCATAACTGACTGCTTAGTTTACTCTTTGGCCACTTGGGGGCAGCAAAACAAACACATCTGACATGTACTCACCATGCACAACTGATGCGGCTAAGTTTTAGCAAACAGTAGTGTATTTCCACACCCAGCAGACACAGAGCAACATTAGCCTTCATCTGGATTTGTGTTTGTGGCCACCTGGGTCACCTCTGTCCTCTGTCCTGCCTCAGGTCTGTCCAATGAACACGTCTGCTCAGGTGGACCCTCAGAAGTCTGGCCATGAGGTGTGGGAGGAGTTCTCTCACAGCTTCACCCCCGCTGTCAGGGAGGTGGTGGAGTTTGCCAAGAAGATCCCAGGCTTCAGAGACCTGTCCCAGCCGGACCAGGTCAGCCTGCTGAAGGCTGGCACCTTTGAGGTACATATTCCTAAACCACGTGTCACGGATCTGTCTGTTTCCATAGACAGCTAGCGTTTTATTAGCAGGTGTTACACCACCCAGACTCACGGAGTGGGCTTTGTGTTCTGCAGGTGTTGGTGGTTCGCTTTGCTTCTCTGTTCGACGTGAAGGACCGCACCGTCACCTTTCTGGGTGGGAAGAAATACAGCGTGGACACTCTGAGGGCCATGGGGGCCGGAGACCTCCTGAACTCCATGTTTGACTTCAGCGAGAAGCTCATCAACCTGGGCCTGAGTGAGGAGGAGATGAGCCTCTTCACTGCCGTGGTCCTGGTCTCTGCAGGTGGGTTTGTGTTTGCTGGCGTGTTATTTCACATTCATATTTAATGGCCAGGTTTGAGAGACTGAATAAGCTTATTTCCCCCAAATACTTTTAATATCTGCTCTTTCATACATCTGCAGCATTTTCCTTACTTTTGATTCTCAGCCTAACATTGTCACTGTCCACTCCTCCAGATCGTTCAGGCATCGAGAACGTGAACTCGGTGGAGGCCCTGCAGGAGACGCTGATCCGCGCCCTGCGAAGCCTCATCACCAAGAACCACCCCAACGAGTCGGCCATCTTCACCAAGCTGCTGCTCAAACTGCCCGACCTGCGCTCGCTCAACAACATGCACTCTGAGCAGCTGCTGGCTTTCAAGGTCCATTCCTGAAGTTTCCTGTGGTACTTGACGCCCCGACACAAACTATAACGGCCTGTGACGGGACCTGGGGGCCACGCGGAGCGTCGGCTCCGCCTCACCCTCCCACCCAAACCACACCTGCACCTCTAGGCTTCTCCCATGAGGCTTTGAGTTCTGTTCCTTCAGTCTTTAAATCGAACTAAAGCCCAAACCTGACATTTAAAGTGGGAAGAAGACCATAAAATGTTCTTGTACTGTACTGTAGGGCGTTTACTGCCTGTGCAATGGTGATGCGTACATACAGACACACTGATTGATGTATATGTGTCTTGTGTTTGTGTGTAGCATACTGTACGTTGCAGCTGTACAAATGTTAGAAGCACTTTTCTGTATAGTGTAGTTTTTTTTTTGCATTCATAGTGCAATATGTGACTGCTTTTTGATTTTGAGCTGTATAGTGAGGAGTCGAGAAACTTGTGTATACCTTTCAATGGCACACGTTCATTTGAATAGGTGCCATGCTCGTGTGATAAGGGGGAATGTTCCAGACTTGAAAACCCCAGGCCACTGAATGACTGATGAAGTCGGATTATCTTTAAAAAGCAGGTGACAATGAGAGGAATGTGGACGTGAAGCTGCTAAGAGTCCCAGCTTCCCACTTTGGTCTCCGGAGATTCAGAGAATGTTGTTTAGTTTGAACAAATCTGGGGAGCAAAAGATGACAATGTCTTATATCAGGCTTTTCATGCAGTTTGTACGTGCTATGCTGTGTTTTTGTCAGTTGCGGGTCATTTTTCTAAATTATTTGGGGCATTGGGACAAATCAAATGCGTCAGTGTCACTCTATCGCTTGCTGATTTCTGCACATGGACCATTGGAAATGGAGAAGCACTGAGTCAATGAAATCAAATTCTGGACTTGTTTGAGCATCTTACAGATCCGTTTTCCGTTCTCTTATATTTGTTTCCTGGAAGAAAACAGCCGTGTTTCTGAGATCCCTGTGTCTGCTGTCCTGTGTGTCCCAGGCCGTGTTGACTTTCCTACCTGCTCAGTGGTTGAGTCAGACGCTCGGTGCTGCTGTCAGCCACTGGGTGGCAGAGAAGACATCCCCAGTCACCAGCAGCTCCCACTTGCTTGAATAAACATCATTTCTGTTTTACGAAGTGTACAGGCTTTAGCTGAGTGTAGTTAAACTGAATAGGTAGGACTGTTCCATATAAAATATGATTGTAATATCACAAAAGTGATTGTAATTTAAAGAAATTAGCTGAGTCGAGGTGACGGCTGAGTTGCTGGTATTCAGATAGTTTTGCAATGCCATCTTTTTGTTCCTTGTTGGTGAATTCAGAATGTCTGGCCTTTCAATATCCAGAGCTTCTGTCATTGTGTTCACAGTGCTGACATGTAGTTCTGTTCTCCTCTGTGAAAGGATTGCAGTATGCATAGATTTCTATATATAAATACATACTATCATACATACATAACTGTATAGATGAATATATCTATATAAATAAATTTTATAAATGCAGATCGTGTTGTGAAGTGGTCATTGAATTTGTCTGGTTGTCAATAATCACAGAATGGATGACATGATGATTTTCGTCTACATGCTTGTCAGGCCTGGGCTGAGCTGGGCCTGGGCCTGGGCTGAACTAGGCCTGGGCTGAGCTGGGCCTGTAGAGGGTCTCTTCAGCTCCAGCAGATCCACCTGTGGCTCCACCTTCACAAGCGTTTATGTGGCAAAGCACTGTTGTAACCCACAAAACATCATCTGAAAATATTCCAATTTTTACAGGTTATTCTTTAATGTTTCTTGTCTAAAAAGTAAAGTGGAAAACGTGACTCTTTATCCTAAACAAGTTGAATTTGAAAGCAGTCTGTGCTGACTTGGTTCTGGAATCAAGCTTTCTGTCTGTGGAGTTTGGCTCCTCAAACAGCCCAGAGCTGTGAACGCAGAGCTTTCAACACAAGACGGAGAGAAGCTGCACTCAACAGCAGCTGCTGCTACAATATCAAACATTAATTCATATTTGATTCACTACAATAACCAAGCAATGCATTCACAGCTGCCCTGAAGCTTTAATGCTCATTGTGCTGATTATCCATTCGGGCTTTGTTTTCATTCATTATTATGAAGCTATAAAGATGCTGAATTTCAGTTTAAGTCGTGAAACTGCCAAGAGAGCTTCAGCGCTGTTCATTTGTGTGTCCATCAATTAACAAGCATTTATTTAACTGATTTCAGTTTCATTTGGTGGAAATGTAGCATTCGCGTTTTGCTTGGCTTTCAGTTCATTCAGATTTTAATTGTGTCCCCATGTGCTACTCTAAATACTAATCTTATACACATGCATCCTGCTGTGCAGTTAGTATATAACAAACCAACAAACCACAGAAAGCCTCTGTTCATTCAACTTAAAGAGAACATCAAATAAAACTACTGAAAGAAAAAGCAGACTGAGTGTGTAGTTTATAGCACGTTGGTCTGTAGAAACTGGGACACAGCTTTTGGCCCTACATGAACTCAGTAACTGTAAGGTGTCGAAGCAAAACGCTTGTTTCCGGAACTCCTTCATTCAAAACAAATGTATGAGTGATTGCTGCTATTTTGTCACTTCTCAGCACATTTTTCAACAATTCAGATATGAAACGTATTGATGATGATTGTTTTAAATGGACCTAACTCATGGTGGTGATGAGGCTCACCGCAGTGAGAGGGTCGTGCAGCCTCAGCTGAGGTGTGTGCAGGGTATGCTGTATGATTCACTACAGTCCATGTAATTGTTTGGACTTCTTGCTACATCATGTGCATTGACAGTTGTGTAATTTCTTAAAGAAAGAGCTGCCTGACAACACTTTATTTAGAACTGTCTAGCATTGAAAACGAACATCTCCGACTGCTACATGAAACAAGAAAAAATAGACTGAATCATCTTTTTTAGCATAATTTCAACTGACTTTCGGTGACTTCTTTCAAAGACAAATCTACAAAGCTGTGACAGAAATGTGAGGTGCAATAACAAGACATTTATGAAAAAAATTGGTTGATGTAAAGTTGTAAGGACTCAAAGTGCTGCAGTGTGGCTGAGGTAGTGTCACTATCCATCAGCAGATGGCAACAAGCAGCTTCTTCTCTGTGTGTCCACTCATCGTTACTCCCTGCAGCCTGGGACTCACACGCCATCTGCAGCCTGCTCGTGGTCCCTGTGGAAACCAAACCAGAAGTGGTTTCAGTTCTTTGTATGTAAAGTATACTACACAGAGTCAATAAAGGCTTCATATTCAGATTTTAGATTATTCTTATAACCTTAAACTCAAGATTAATAATGAACACAGGATGAAGATATCAAAAGAGTGCAGTGCAAAGATGCAGAACTCATGCATATTATACATACTTCATCACTGTCCTATCATATACACTCTAATTAGAAGACCAGGGGTTGATAACCTACAGAGTGGAGGAAGAATCCAAACAACAGGGCCCAGCGTCGTGAGGGGTTCTTAAAAAAGAAAAGAAAATACATCGTGAAAGTATGAGGAGGAGAAACGTTCCCATCCTGAGCCAGAATGAATAACTTTGGAGGTATGAAAGGTGAATAAAACATAAAATACTTAGAACAATTAAGAATAAGATAAATTATGGTTCAAAAAATTAAAGTGTCAAGAAAAAGCAATTAGACAAAGGCAAGAAAATTCACTGGATATTAAATTGCAACAAAAATGAAAGCACAAAAAGCCAAATTCTCTCAAAACCGTCTTTATTCTCAAGAGCCATTTCACATTAGCTGCAATCATCATCAATCATAGCATCAAAATCATTTCCTCGAGGCGCTCCAAGCTCATATCAAAGCACCGTCCAGAGCTGGACAATGGATCACTGGACCGCGTTTCCAGCGAAACGCAGAGTGCAAAACAGCATCTCATCTCATCTCATCTCATCTCATCTTCTGTTTGCTGCCACAGATTCCCTCCTACACCTACGCACACTTTACCTCCCTTCCCCTCTGTGACAGGTTTCCAGTATGTGTTGAACAGATGAGTTGAAAAAGAAGACACTCAAACACACAAGGAGAGAAATCTGTGTCGACGGTGGATGACTTTGTCTTTGATGCTGGTTACACTTTGACCAAGAATTTGTCGTTAGCTGTGTTCAGGTGTAGCTGTGCTGCGTTGTACTGACAGTGAAGTCCAGCTGCAGCGAGAATTTTTTTCTTTTTTTTATCGCATAACTAATGCATTCATTGAAATGTTTTTTTTTTTTTTTAATGATTCATAATGTCTTGCTCATTATTCTTTTGCAGAGATGCGGAAGTGGATTTGAGAGCCAGACACTGTATTTTTTTGAACGCTATGCAAAACAATATCATGTTCATATTATGCGAACAACATCCGTAAAAAAAATCTGCAGTCTGAAAATATACATCCTTTTTTCCTTTGTACTGTAAAATAGCTTTTCTATGGTGCAACTCTTGTTATTGGTTTGTAACTGAGTAACCTTAAGAGTAACAACTCGTGGGAGAGATAACAGCGTACTGGCACCTCTTCAAGAACAGTAAACATTTTCTGAACCACCAGTCAGCATTGACTATGTTTACATGCACCGACAGCTCTGTGCATATGATAATTCAAGTAATTATGCTTATGGTATGTGACAAGTAAAAATCCAACATATTCTTACGGCCATTGACGCCACTTTACACATATCCTACAAAAAACACAAACATTTGCATCATAGATTACAAAAAGTTTAGAATGTTTACTTATAATTGTATTTCGATGCAGTTTGGTCACAAATGACTTTTTCAGGTTTAGTTCACTCCTTTGGGTTAAAGCTGCACTAATTATTCATTTTCTGTTGACAATGAGTCAAATGATTAGCTGTAATATGGAGCATATTAGCGTCTCTCAGCACTTTGTTTTGGTTTTACGGCCCACAGCTGTACTTTCTAGGTTCCATCTCAACGTTCCCCTCAACTCCTTTAAATCAAGGTCACATAATTCGAGCGTACGCTACCTCCTGTCCCTCAAACGGCACAGCAACAGAGCCGGTGACCGTCACGCAGCACATACAGGAGCAGCTAAAGAGCCAGATATTTTTCTCAGGAATTGTTGACGACCAAAACAGATCGAAGGAAAGTGAATATCAGACTTACATTCATCAGGTCACCAGAAACACAACTCCAAAATGATGCTAACTCCATGTCTGCACCACCAAATACCAGCTTCTAACGGAAATATCACGACTCAAGAACATTGCTGTAATGTCTGGTGTATCAGCCCATTTGGATCGGAAGTTTTTCTGAGTTTCTCATTGAAATGTTTGTTTTTCTTTTGCACAAGATAGGGTAAAAGAAATAGCCAGACTATAAATGCTCCAATTACTCTGGCTGAGAAAAGCTTTACGAAACAAAGCTCAGTCATCTCTGTCACACATTTTCAAGTGGATCTCAACTGAAAGACCATTAGCCTTGAAATCCCGGGGCTGGCTGCACAGACCTGCTTTGGATGTGATCTAACTAAAAGTCACACTTTACACTAATGTCAAAGTTCTAATCTGGACTATCTTTGAACATACAGTAGGTTTAGAGTTTGTTGTCTATCTTAATTTTCACTGCTCCTAAGCAGCAGGGGAGGGCTCTTGGTCCCACTAATCTTTTTGTCCATACTGGCCCTGCAGCATTAGTTCCTCACTGCAAGTTCACTGAAGGACATGGATGAAAATATTCCTCAAACCCTGATTCACTAATGGTAAAGAGAAGCTTAAGAAGAGAAGGTGCACTGGAAAGATGTCATAATAATTGTGCTAAAGACACCTGGTGGTGGGCTGGGGCATAAACAGCAGAGGATAACGCAGAGTTGATGGGATCAACTGTGATATTGATGTGATTGTTCCCATGAAAAGCTCTAATTGCTCTGAAATAGCCTGGACATGAAGTGGCTAACTTTAGGCTTACAGCTACCAATCAATATCTTTAACAGCAACATCATTGTAGCAGTTTGTCTACTGTATAGTTTTGGCTCACCGCTCTCATCAGCCCTGTTTCCAGGCAGCTGTTTTTCAGTCAAACAGCTCTGATAAGCCATACGCTACCTGTCCTGCACTCAACCTCAAACAAAATTACCAACTGGCTGGTGAAGAAATCAAACATCTGGCTAACAAAATCAAGCTTGTGTATTTGTCTGCTTGTTGTGAAATTCTGCCCCCTAGTGGCAAAAGCAGAAACTTAATGCAGCTTGAACAAACTGTTTTTATTTTGTGCAAGTGTTTTAACCCTCGTTGTGGCCCTTCATGTGTGCAGGAACCCAGAGATCTTTACAGAAACTCTGGGACTCCAGGAACTTTACTTGATCTGAGGAACGAAGCTCCAGTTTGGGTATGTGGGCCATAGTTTGTGCCTTCCAAAGAGTCCCTGCTCCTGAGGTAGTACGTATTAATGGTCCAGCAGCTGTCGAGTGGAGTTAAAGTACTCATGTCACTGACTGGTCAAACACAAGCCTCCAAACTGCTGCAGCACGTATACAGCTTTCATTCAGACTGCAAGCAAGCGTGCAGGTGTGGCTGCTAGGATACTGGGACTTAGCATGGGAATTTCTTTCAATGTTGACATTTAAATAAAGTTATGCAGCCGAATTCCTGAGACTAGTCTAAAAGTCTATAAAAATTTAAAAAAGAGAGCTCAAGCGTTCAGTGTGGTCGAGTGCGAAGGTAGACCATCAAACAGTCATGCAGCAGCAATTTACAAAAGACAACCGAACACATGATGGCGTTGTCATCTCATTGCACTTTTTCATGCTTTTTAGGTCAATTTGCGAACGCAGTTTGCTCGTCTAATCGTCACGGTTCTTCAGATGCAATGGAAATGCAAACACAAATGCACCAAAGGGACTTTCAGGTCCTCATTTACTTCCTGAGTTTAGTTCCTGGGACTATTTGGTTGAAAAGGGCCATCAGACAAGTCAAAGAGCAGAATTAAGAATGACATAACTCGAGGTCAGTGGAACATAAGCATGTTTGTGCAACCAGCCTCAGGTTGTGATAGCTGCCTGTGGCAACTGACAGTCACACATTAGGTTAATTTGTCTGTCAAACAGTACTAACTAATGGAACATCATTTTGATTATACTATGTTTTCTACCAGGGCTGCTCTGTTAACTGCTTTATTAATGGCATCAGACAGGCTCAGTATCAGGGTATCAAAGGCTCCTGCAAACAACTTAACATGGTGATGACCTCAACAGGACTATGGACAACAGGAGTGCATGTAAACGTGGCCAATGTTACTTTTCCAAATGGCTCTGGCTCAGCACGGCCCGGCATGGCGACCGGGCCGCCTGAGCCTGGGTGCCGGTTCCCCCGTTCATTCTCTCCCTCTGATTGTCTGTGCATTTATTTTGAGTCTGTACAGTTTGTGAGGTGTGTGTGTGAGGTCCGGGTCATTCAAACACTGCAGCAAGTCTATTGCTTTGATAAAAGGCATCACTTCACAGAAAAGAGAAAAAAAAAAAAAAAAAAAAAAGAAAAGAAAAGAAAAAAAAAAACCACACACACACACAAGCTGCTTTGAGGAGTAGTGTGAAGCCTGAAAAAGCGAGATATACAAAGCAAATGTTTGTCACATTGCAAACGACAATACCATTGAGAGGCTTTTAGAACAACAACAAAAAAAAAAGAGCATACCGGCTAAAATGAAAGAAAGGAAAGAGCGCTACGTTTTCACAATCTCACCAGCTTTCTCAGTGTGCCTCGCTGATGAATCACACTGTTTTTGGGCCAGCCAATGTTCACTTGGCCTCCAAATCCCACCAGTTGGTCACAGTAGTGGGGTCTGACCCATATCTTATCCAGGCACATGCATATATGTGCATGTGTACAGTATGTGTACAGTTAAACTGTATGTACTGTAAATGTACGTGTGTGTGTTAGTGTATATGCATGCCAACATAAGAGGCTGTTATACAAACAGATAATGTTCATTTCTGCATCTAAGCAACAATACAATTCAGTCAGCCATTTCCCCAACCCACCACAGCACCATGACGTCACTGAGTGAACATACAGTCTCCTGCTTTCAGGGAGTTGTTAAAAAAACAAAACAAAAAAAAAACCCACACAAAACACTTGAAGTCATTGTATGTGGGACTAGTGCGGTGACATATCTGAGATGAAACATTTAAAACTCATAACGGTTGTATTGTAGGAGTCGCTAATGTGGACTAACACACGAGTCAGGAGGGTGACTGTGTGTGAGCGGCATGCACTAACTAGTATAACCAATCTTGGTATCACTATGAAAGCCCAGCAGGGATTCAGTAAGGAGGGCATCGTTCACTTGGTTTTGGCACAACATGTGGCATAGTTACACAAAAACAAGTACTATATGATTGTCTTTTCCTGACATCAGTGTCATAATGTGCTTTAGTTAGTCCTGACCCTTCTCTGGCCATGATGAACAAGCTCTTGTTGATGCTACTGCTGCGCTCCTCTCAGCCTTGAAAGTCTGAATTATCAGCAGGTAGGCTGGAATTACAACCTCGTGTGTTTCCATGTGCAGTTCGTAAAAAGAAAGGCAAAAAATGGACACAAGTAAAATTTTCTTTGCTCACAGTTTCTTTTTTTTAAACGCAGCTCCAACACGTTGGTGTATTAGGGCCACGGAAGAAGCGAAATTTGCGCCCAGCAGTACTTCTGCTATTCCATGTGCATTTGTTTAGGGCTGCAATGATCCATTCATCAATGACTTATCTACTGATTATTTTTGATTAATTGGTGAATTGCTTGTTTTATAGCAATTCTCCCAAATCCAAAGATATTCAATTTACTATCACACAAGATAAAGGAAAGCAGAAAATCGTAACAAAGGAGAAGCTTGAACTGGAGAATGTTTTGGCATTTTTTGCATAATAAACGTCTTAAATAATGAATTTATTGTAAGAATAGCTGCTGATTTTTTTCTGTTGATCAACAAATTGACTCATTCATGGTTGCAGTTCAGCATTTGTCATATAAAAAACATAAACAATCTGTTTCATTAGAGATCGGTGAGGAGTTTTGGTCTACGTGTCATAGACATACAGTCTCTATCTCATGATTGGCAAACATAAACACTTCTAGAATATTAGTTAAGCCCTGTCTCGTTCCATCCACTCCTCACGTCAGCGTAATTAATATCCATGAAGCAGCCCTTTGAAAATTCAGAATTGGATTGCTGATATTTCATATGCTTGCTTTATTTTTTCTGTGAACAGGGTGACACGTCTCGGACAGTCTAGATCTGGTGAATTCAGAGTTGCATGGTGGACCACATGTAAGCTGTTATGTGGCCCTGATCATTTTGAAAATAGCTTACGGACATAAGTTGTGATTAAATTACCGGATATTTGAATGGAGTTTGGCTTGGCGTTCTCCACATGGGAGAACATGCATTATGTCAAAGGCAAAGCAATGTGTTTTTGTTTTTTTCTTGCATATTTCAGACTTAGGTGTCAGAACATTCTTTACATTCGCTTGGATGCTTTTGTCTAAAGTGACTTACAACTCATTGACATTTATTCTCAAGATATCACGCCCTTCCATTTTCTGATGGTTTTTTTTCTTCTGCAACGACCCTAAAATGCTGCTGTACTGCGATAGCTAATGTTGTCCACGATATTTAGCAATGTTTGCTAGGCAGTTAGCACAGCACAGTAGCATTAACTGTCAGTTTACTTTCACATCTCAAAATTCCATCTTTAGCTACTCACCACAAAGGTAATTGTCGGGTTATGCTCATTCTTTCTGAAAAAGAACTTGCGTGTTTTGAGGATCACAAATAAGTTGAACAGTATTGTTGTGTAGTGTTAACAGTGTCGATGTGATGTCAAAAAACTGCTTCTCAGAAGAGTTCATTTTGCAAAATCTTGCCCAGGTTTCCTCCTCAGAGTTCTGCCTTGACTTGATGTTCTGTTGCAACATTCTGATTTTGCGACATCTCTGCAACGCAGCATTATGACTTGATGTTGTGTGGCTACCCAGAAACTTCAAAGGCCTGTGGGCTGTGGTCTGTCGACTATTATAGAATGACTGCTGCTGTTAATGGTCAGGTCACAGTATGATGGTGAGGCAATGTACAGTTCACTCACCAGATGGATGACTGACTATATGACAGCTAATATACATATTAACCATCAAATGAGCCCAATAAAGTCGAGCAGGTGAGGGAAGGCTAACAGATCGCTAAGAATGTCTTGTTTTGTTTATCAGGTGAGCAGCCAGTTTGAGTTTTTCAACATAAAGGAAGGAAAATACAACATTTGCATGGTTTCTAATGAATGACCAAGTGTTGATAAAATCACCATTATGCCAACTGTACAATCATCAACACACAAAAAAAAATCTATAGTAAAATCCGAGGTGAGAGGTTATATCCACAACAATAACAACAACAAAACAAACCAAAAACAAACCAAAAAGAAAACAGAACAAAATGCTATTCACATGTACCCGCACTGTAAGGAATGGTTCCATCCAAAACTAGAGCAGAGAGCTACTCCTAAACTATGGAATGAAGTGACACTCAGTAGTGCTAATAGAGAGTTAATTGTGACGGGCCTTCTGCTGGTTCCATCCCTGAGACCACCAGGGTTCCCAGGCGCTGTTGTATGCGCACACACACATACACACACATACATGCACGCACACACACATACATTAAAATCCATTGGTCAGTCTTCGAAGACCTCCAGGAAGAGAGGAGGGAATAGCTCGGTGGGACACTCCACTTTCATGTGAAGGAATCGGCTGGCGTGGCAGGCGCCGATCATCCGCAGGTCTGTCACCTTCATTAGCAGCTTGGGCCAGAAGTGCGCCACTTTGTGTTTGCGGTAGTTGATGTAATGTTCAAAGGCCAGCAGGAACTCCTCTTGGCAACGTTCGATTCGCTCCACGCTACTCAGGCCCGACCGATCTGACGAAGAAAAGACATCGAAAACTTTATTAATTAGTGTGCTGCAGGTATTTAAAGTAGCAATGTCTGCACTATATGAGAGGAAACATCAGTGGTGAGAGAAACCTGAGGTTCATATTTAGTTTCTAATGAGAATAATTTCTGCTGAATTAGGAAAACATCACTTTTTTTACAAACTGTGTTTCATAGCTCAGTAATGATAATCAAAGTAATTGCTAAAATCTCAGAGCACAGTAGGTCAAAGTTGTACCAGGAGGTAAATCTGTAAACTATAATGACTGTTTACAACATACATTTCAGGTAATAATGTTACTGTTCCACTTTCTTTCCTCTTCCACATTAATTGGGCTAACCTGGGGTGTGTTTACAACCTGTCTGCTCGTTTGATAGCAGTTGCTTTGGTGAGTACAACATGATCATACCAATAGCTAAGCTATAATCAAATGTTTCCTGAAAGGTACCTACAGTGATTTGTATTTTCCCAGAGTTAGAGCATTATTCCCATCGGTCATAATAATCTACAACTAACCAAGTTAATTGGTTGGCTGCGCAATATGGCTAATCATGGCTAGTAGGAAAAACACAATCAGACAGGTTAAACGGACTAACTTCCTGCTTCATGCGGCCTACTTACCGTAGTCGTGCCTGCACACAGTTTTCGTGTGCAATGTGGGATTATCAGCAACATTTCAGGTGCGCTCACTGTCAGTCTGACCTCCGACTAAAGTGGTTTAGATAATCTGACTAGACTGCTTACAGCCTGCCTGATCGTCCAACTTTGCTGTAGCAATGTCACCATGATCCCAGACATCAGCGATTACTGTTGTCAGCACGATGTCATACATAATGGAAATGATTGCTACAGCCATAGAAAATAGTTGTCATAAACCTGAATTACGTAGAAAAGGCCTGATTCTTTCACAATTTCTGACTTAGTTCAATTCAGATAGATGGAATCAATGGTTACTGGATTCTCACAGCAGCAAAGCAATTCAAAATGTGTTTTTGTGTCTACTTGCACTGGAACCTATATCAAACTGTCTTTAATATATGCACATCACAGGGGCTTTTTTCAGTTCTTCAGAAGATTAAACTGCAATTGCAGAATCAAGTAGATGCTACAACTGTGTTCCTAATTCTAAATACATAATAATTGTGTACAATATGATGCTAATTGTTATTTATACAGGTATGCATGATTATATAGAGTTATGTTTTCAGTGGAATGTTTCTTTTCAGATGCTTTTCTGGTTGAAAATAATTGTAATTCTTTAAACTTTTCCACAAAATATCATCAACTTTCAATCCAAAATTATTGGTTTCAACCTTGCAGTCTTAAAAATGGTATTGATTAAAGCACAGTGGCTCCTGTAAGTGACTCAGAAGACAGATGGACAGGTTATCCCCATGTCACGTCTCCATGTACAACACACAGCAGAACAGTATTGATCTTCAATGAGATGCAGAGCGTCACACAGAAATGGTGGTGGAGCCAAATCCAAGCTGGCTGGACAAAGCTCCTCACAATGATTATGGCGATTAATTGACTGAACTGTGTTTTTTTATGGATTTCATGTCAGAAAAATACTGTTCACACACAATCTGTGCAGGAGAGAACAAAGTATTACAACAGAAATGACATTTCTTTTGAGGCAGCAGGACAAGTGACCTTAGTGACTGAGGATTTTTTGGTTCTATTTGCTGTGTAAAATCCCATAATAAACTTACTATACTCTCTAAAAGTGCACCCTACTTCACTGGTTCCTTGCATAAATTCTTGTCTGTGTTTAAGTGCTGGCACTAAGTGAACAACATGACCTCTGAGAGGAAAAATGAGTCTGGAAGCAAAAGGCAGGCTTTAGAGAATGTGTCAAATGTGCCAGCACAAGATAGAAACCCTCTTGTGATGAGCGTCTGGACAGCAGGTGCTTACCGGATGAAAGCAGGATGACAGCCTGTAGAAGAGCCACCTCAGAGTCATCCAAGTTAAAGGAGGACAGCGACACGCCAAGGTCAAAGATGGCATCCGACACTACGCCCAAGCCTCCGTTCTTAAGCTGACCCCGCGTGACTGCCATCTCGCCATTCAGCGTGAGGGTCTCACTCTCTGGATCATAGCGAACAGCAGCTCGCAGTGACATGATCTCCATGCAACAACCTTTCAACAGGATGATCTGGTCTTCACAAGGCAGCTGATTAGAAGAAGGAAGAAGAGATTAGCTTCGTTAGCAGTAGAATATAGCCATAGCGTGCACGGCCTTATTTTTAAAACAGCTGAAAATTCATACTTAAATACAGTTCAAATTAGGGAATGAAAACGGACGAGAAAACCTTGAACATTAAAATCCCCATAAATTCAAACTACTCTCAAATCTAGTGCAGTTAGACTCAGTTAGACTGAGCTAAATGTTTGCTAGCTAACACCATTATTAGGTAACCAGCTAATATTTATGGACCTCTACTATGTACCTATCTTAATAGCTAGATTAATACCATGCTTGATATGAATATCATGCCAATTGTTGTTGTTATATATATATATATATATATACACACACACACACACACACACACACACATATATATATACACACACACACACACACACACACACACACACACACACACACATATATATACCTCAAAATAATTTAATGCTAATCATTATTTAGCATTAATTAATTTGCAGTTTACCAATGTTCAATTGGTGCCAAATGACACAGTTCTAGAAAGATTTATGGAGTCTACTCTTAAATCAAAATATTTTCAGTGCTCTGTGGTCATCAAGCGATGTAATGGTGACACAGTTTCTAAATTACCTCAAACATCT
This sequence comes from Chaetodon auriga, assembly GCF_051107435.1. Lineage (NCBI taxonomy): Eukaryota > Metazoa > Chordata > Actinopteri > Chaetodontiformes > Chaetodontidae > Chaetodon > Chaetodon auriga. Next base: position 3,863,554 of record NC_135090.1, on the reverse strand, counting down.
CTGTATTGTGCATATTTTGCACTGCAATTTCATGTTACTTATTAGCTGACATCCATGCTGTTGCTGATACATCTGTGATAAGCTAATAGCCAGGTATATTAGTTGCTTTACGCTGAAATGTGACTGCAGCATTAGAAAGTCAAAGAGGTGTTGGAGCACCTCTGCATCCAACAGAGGGAACTCTCCATTTTATCAACGTCTGTCAGGTAAGCAGCTCCACTTACCTCACAAAACATAGGCAGTTTTTTGGCAAAGTCCACCACTCGGGTTATGGCAGGGGTGATAATTTTTGTAAACTGACTGAAGGCTTCTATATCCACTTTGTTTCCTTCAGGTGCATTGACCATGGACGATTGACCAATATCCTCAGGCTGAAACGACAAAGAGCGAAGATCTGTGTTAGAGCATTCTCCAACTTTGAACACAAATATAAAACTACATGTTGACTGAAAACTATAATTGAACTTAGCATTACATATGGAGCAGGTTCATAGGTAAAATGGCGAGTGTAAAGCATAAATTGTTAAATACAGAAATGGAGGAATTGAAGGTGCAATACAAGGAAGTTATGTGAAGTGGTTTACTTTTGTTTTAGTTGGTAAGATTTTGTCTGGGCCATGTGATGTAAAGATGTTAAATGGGGATTCATACTGCCCTCATACTGTCTAGCCACATAATTAAATGCATGTAAATGACTATAAATCAATATATTCATGATATAGAGTAAGATCATATCTTCTACACTGATACTGGTGATGAAACAGGTTGAAAGGCAGTACATCAGTTTCAGTATTTCTGCTTGCTGTGTCTTACCTTAGTTTCCTTCACCCCCGCTGCACTCTGGTCAGAAGTATAGAATAAATTACATGTTATTTCATTTAGAAGCATAGCTTCCTCGACCTGTTGGATAATCAACAGGAATCGTGAAGTTTCAATGAAGAACCCGTGTCAAGCCAACTAAAAAGAAAACAAGTTAAAACTGAGGACAGATGAAAAGAGTGTGCAGATAGAAAACAGGTGAGGACAGAAATCCAAGATGAGTTTCTATGGTGAGATTCAGGCTCAGGACCCCGAATTTGTACAGGTCCTCAGAAACACTCAGATGACTATCGACAGCGCTGAACTGTATCATTATTATAAATAATGGATGACTATTGAGATGGCCACGATGGGACACAACTTCAACCAATCAAAACTTCCATCACTACTCTACTTTACAGTAGTAGTAGTTTAGCTGAACACCAGGTAACGTGGTATTGTGTGTTAAGTGACATACGTAAAGTGACTTCCCCAGTCATCTCAAAATTTCTGAATATGTCACAAATTCCAAAACAAATGAGAACCTTGAGTGACAACCGTCCTTCCCAAATCTGCTCCTCTACCACTTATCAGTTGACTTTTATGCGAGCGTATGAGTGTTCTTTCTGATCGTGCCATAGAAACCCAACATAAAGTCAACAGTTGAGGCGGACTTTCAGGCTGGACAGAGCGATTAGACTTTACAGAAAAAAAACAAAATAAAATTAGTCAAAAAAGGGTGAGGTGTGAAATCAAAAGCTACAAACAGAAAGAGAGAAAAATGAAACACCATGAAAAAAGCAAGTTATTAGTATTAGTGATTAAGAATCATTGCTTGGTAAGACATAAGAAAGACAAAAATAAGATGTTCCATTATAAATTAGTGCTGCTGCCTTGAAGAACACACTTTTCTCCATCGTCCAGCTAATTTTCCCCACTCTACAAGGAGATACAAAAAACACATGGACATATTAACACAGGGACCAGAGGAACAGTGGTTGTGGTGGAGGCAGAGGTGGAGACCAGGGCATGATATGTAAGGGGTCTGTGAGGGCTGGGTCGGGGAGGTGGGGGGTGGACTGGATAAGGCACGGTAATCAATACAATGAAGGCTGTGGTGAGGAGGGAGGGAGGAGGAGGATGTCTCACCAGGAATTTCCGCTTCTGTTTCCAGTGGTTGCCCTGGGCGTTTGTGGCCATATGGGCCTCAGTCACCATACGAATGAGGTCCCACTCCTCCTGGGTGGGCTCCAGTCGGTCCCACACCGTCTTCTGCAGTTCCTCCTTCCGACGGCGCTCCCGATTCTCCTCGATTAGCTTCCGCTTGGCCAGCCTCTTGCTGTTGTCCAACACCACTGGGGGGGAGGAGGGGGCAGGAGCGGAAGAAGAAAATCAAGGCAATGAGAGTGGACAGGAAGGAGGACGAGGAGGAGGAGGACGAGGAGGAGGAGGAGGAGGAGGAGGAGGAGGGAAAAGCATGAAATGATGAAGTGGTGATATAGTTGAAAATACTGGGCAGTGCAGCTTCAGTTAGAACCTCAAAACAGGCAGAGATTAACTGTTCAACCATGAGGATTCCATTCAGTTTAGCTGATATCTGAAGTGCTTCTCCTGAAGCATAATACTGTAATTAGACTGTAAGTGTTATAAGTGAATGATACAATGGACACATGTAGCTCTTTACTTGAAGTTTACATTGCTGTATTCTTGCCTCACCGCCCTCATATTCGGTTTATTGACAGAAACTATGCAGCCATATTGCCATTAGAGGAGGCTTGAGATTCAAAGTAAACACAGTTCTCACTCTGGCTGATAGCCGTCAAGAGTCTATATTTGGAGTATCAAACACTCACTGCAGGCTAGAAAAGGTCGCTGTCATTAACTGTAATATGTCATTTTTCATTAAGAAAAGTAGCTGTACTCTGGTTGAGCTAATTTAATATACAAAGCATCCTAATGGGATTTCTAATAGTTTTTATGATGTGTAAGTATCACAATGGCCATAGAAACTGCTTAAATAACTTCTGTAGAACAGTCCACCTCTCCACTCTATCCATTTACACTAGGGCTGCAACTAATCCCCTCTCTGTCATTGATTCATCTGCAAATTATTACCTCTATCAAGGGGTTACATTTTCGGTTTGGTTTGTTTGTCTGATTGCCAGAAGGATCATGGAAACAATACTGGCCTGATTTTCTTCAAACTAGCACGAGCCAATGGAGAACTCATTAAATTTTAGAGCAGGTATGAATCACAGAGTGAATACACGATTTATTGTTCACTTTCATTAACATTGCAATTTAGGGCATTTGGCAGAATAAATGCCACACATCTTAGAATCCAGTAAATAGTAGAAAGATTCATTATCAACAAAACAACAATTGTAGAGCGAAACGTCACAGTCTACATTTGGAGTACCCATAATCCTCTGGGGTAGCCTACATACACGTAGTCTAGAAATGGCTGTGGACACTTTCCCAGTATTCCACTGTTTATTTTTGTTTGCTAAACTTCATCAAACTTTGGCTTAATGCTGTATGCAATGTAAATGTCAAAAGGCTATCTTCCCCTGTCCCCGGGAAGGCAGACACATTAAAAGCATTAAAAGCAACAAACAAGCAGGACGAGCCTGTAAAACTCACAGTCGGTCGCCATTCCCACTGCAATGCACTTCTTGAAGCGACATTCCTGGCACTGGTTTCTGGTCACTTTGTCGATGACACATTTCCCCTCGTACTTACAAGCATAGGTTGGGTTGAGATTCTTCTGGATTGTCCGCCTGAAGAAACCCTAGAGAGGAGATGGACACATGCTCGGAAATGCCTGGAACAAATCCTCTGAATGAGCTGCAATGAATCAAGACTCGCTCGTTTTACCTTGCAACCTTCGCAGGTAATGCAGCGATAGTGATAGCCTGTGGCTTTGTCCCCGCACACTACACATAGCTCATCCTTGTCTAGGTAACTTGGAATGTACCCTGGAGAGAAGAGCAAATGTTTAATATTAGATTTTATTGGTGGGGAAAAACAGATGACTGGATTTGTAGTCTGAACTATTTTTTCATGACCCCTGTGGTTTCATTCACTGCTGATTTTGGATGAGGTTGACCTACAATTACCTGGTAAATTAAGAGGTTATTGTCACATTTCTGATATTTTTGTAATTCTACAATTGATGTAAAATGTAAAAGTAAAACTGCAATTGCACAAACAAGTGTGGATCAAAGAGAAGGCTAAGAAGCCATCTATATACAGTATATACAGTATATCTACTGCTCCTTTGTAACATCTTGGTGCGAACAGGTGTCCCTTTGAAAGTCAAACAGAGATTTAAAAGTAGGCTAATCAAATAATAGGCTGACACCTAATATTTGATTAGCAGTGACTTCAACAGATAGCACTGTTGGTTCCAGTTAACTGACTGACTTAACACCTGGCCCCATTTTGGGATTCGGCTTAATCAGTTCAGTGCTTTGACCTCTGGTAGACTCCAGGAACGGAGGTTGACAAACTGATTAATACCTTTTTGGGGTTTGTCAAGGAAGCAATGATTTATCTTGCATCAGCCTTCTGTTGCCTCACCATCAATCAATAAGGAACCCCTGCGTGCCTCAGCCAAACACTGACCATCAGATGCACCAAGTATTGCATGTCACCGCATGACGCCTTAAATCTTGGATTTACGCTTATCAGACTTAATTCGAAAATCCCAGACATCATTGATTCATTGATCATGAAGGACTCATCACTAATTACCAAAAAATAAAAAACAACAAAGATTAGGAAAATGGAACCTATTCTTCACACACAATCCAAAGAGACAGCCACAAAACAACAGAATCTATTTCGTAAGTCAATTCAAAACTTGAAACCTGAATGTGGCCCTGCAGCAATTCTGCCCGACCAAAAACGCCCTTTCACCAGATGTAAACAACCATTCGGAGGTCATACCTTTCTTATGTGCCCCCTGCATCCACTGCAGGTGTGAGAAGTCATGTTTGATGTCAGGGAAATATTCAGGCTGATGGTGGAAATGACTGAGAGGCATGTCCATGCTGCAAAACTCGCTCTTAAAAACAGGAGGGCCACCAACATACGAGCAGGAGTAGTGCTGGTTGGGTGGCCAAGACTGCTCCATGCAGGGTGGATGGTGCAGCGGCTGGGGTTCACAGTGTCCGTACCCAGGTCCCTCACCTGGGTACATGCAGTGTTCCCCACCGCCCTGCATCGTGTAGCCTCCGACCCCAGCGTGAGGCATTTCATACATGTCTGGTATGCAGTAGTTCATCATGGAGAGCCACAGCAGAGCACCATAAAAAAGTTCGGCGTAAAGTCTGAGAACTGCCCGTTCTCAAAAAAGAAAAGCAGCTTAAAAAAAGAAACCAGGTCTGAGAAAGAGCATCAAGCCGTATAAAAGCGACGATTAGAAGTTTCCTGGCCTGAGAAAACTTCATGGAGGTTGACCCTTCGTGGACATACAAAGCTTTTATCCACCAAATCCACAGACCACAGACTACACCTAGCAACTGCCCCACCCGCCACCACCCGGCCGAATTGGGATGCAGAGATTTATGACGACGTAGAGCTCTAATCTTACACTCCACAAATCCTCGATGTGCTACAGACAGTGGCGATGTCACAGATTAAGACCTTGCGTGTTGCACCTACAGTAAATACCATCTAATAACATCCACCGAGTGGAAAGCAATTCTAAAGAAAGCGAAGAAACGTTCCGAGAAAACTTAACGCTTGAACTGCAAAAGTCTTTTGATGAAGGTTTTCTTATCGTGTTAGGATGAATAATTCTCTTTACCCCGATAGCTTTCCGAACTCTTTAACCTTTAACCTCTCTGTATTAACCCCCTTGCTTATCCTGTGTGTATTGTAAATAAAACAAGCTCACTGAGGTCAGTGTCATATAATTATTCCTGCCAACTATTTAGCGAATGTTGTGACACTAAGAAGATTTTAAAAGCAATTCTGTGGTTTCCACACATAGGCCTGACTTTTCACCATGTATTTAACGTATTTATTTAGGAACGACTGAGCACTTAACAGAGCTTTAATGTGGGGATTACTGAGAATAAATAACACTCTTTAAAAGAACAATAACCAAAATAAAAACTTCATTTAGAATACTGAGCTGATCAAAACCACAGAAAAAACTATATTTTCAATCAGCTGTCCTGTTTGGAAGATTCATACAACACGTATATGCAACGTGTGTAAATTATCACATAACACTATAATTAATTCAATTAAATTTTATTTCAACTTTAAAAATTAAAAAGAGAAAAAAAAAGAAAAAGAAAAAGAAAAGAAAACACCAATAACAATAAAAACCATGAAAAATAAAGTTAAGTCTTAGGTTCTTAAAATATAATGGACCGTTTTTGTCTGTGTTTGTTTTCACATTTCGTCCTATTTATACTGAAATCTTACAAAATAAAACCATTTTCTTTAAAAATAATCCATCCACCGAGAAGAAGAAGGGCTGTAATTTTCAGAATCAATATTGTTTCCCCACGATGTAAGACACGCGAGCGGCACACTGAGTGACACGTAGCATGATCTCTTTCAGATAATACACCTATTATCCTCCACACCGGCTACACTCAGCCATATTGATTAGGCTTCCTGATCAATAAAGACGGGATAAGCCTTATGGCGAGGACGTGGAGCTGTTAGGATTCATAATGCCTTCCTCTGTAACATAGCAAGGTTTCTTCATTTTCTACAAATGTCACCTCTTTACAGAACATTGTGGTGCTTTGCAATGCTTTTACTGAGGACTGATTATAAAATAAACACACATACAAACAGCCAGAAACCCTACAGAATCAAAGCGGGGGCAGAGTGTGAGAGCTTTGTTTTCCTGTTGGTTATTATAAGTTCTTCAGCGTAGAGGCAAATCATAATTTTTATCACTGTAGAAAAACACAGTATATTATATGAAGCCCTCTTAGATATGATGTGTTTAACACATTTATCTAACAGACTGCTGGTTCAAAGGTAATCCATCGTAGTTACCTTTAAATCATCAAACAATTAAAGTGGAGCGGTCAGTGTCTACATTTCTAAGATGCATTATACAGAGAATAAGTCAGAGCTGATCATCCTGCATCCAACAGGCTTTTACTGGTTCAAAGAACACAGCATTACCAAGAAATACATAGACTCATATTAGGGACAATTAACGATTAAAGTCTGCTAATCCATTTTAGGTTCCAGAATTCTCATGAGCCCAGTTAGAGTCTTATTAAGCAGCCATGTGAATCTGAGCATGGCATAAATTAGTCCTCTGTTTCCAGCAGCATTGAGAGAGAGAGAGCCCCAAACCGATTACAGAGGAACAAAAACTAAAACTGAATCGAAATCTATTCATTTCCAGCAGAAGTCTCATGCCATCCTGTCTGCTTATCAAGAGCTTTCAGGAACTCTGAATTAGATAAACAGACGAGTCCTAATGAAAATAAAAAAAAAGTTGTTTTTTTAGATCAGTTAAGAATTTGTGGTTCATTGAAATAACCGCAGAGATCCATCGTAATTAGACCGTAAACTGCTTTCTGTTTGCTTCTGTCTTTTTCTGTAAAGCTTCTTTTCGAGACATAAACTTGATCACACAAATGCCTTTGAGCTTCTTAAGATGACCAAATACCAGAGCACAGAACATCTTGTCGGTTAATAGATCATCGAGGTGGGCCTCAAACACGTAGACATGTGGATGCGTGAACACATGGCGAAGTCTGAGTAAAGATGCGTGCAGTTTTGGCTTTAAAATCCCTGCTGCTTGTACTCATCTGAACTCTCTGAATCACATCCTGTCTGCACGCTTACCATCACATCTTTGAAAAAGACACGACCCATACTGTTAGTGTGCAGGATTATGAAGAAGTCCGAATCATCAGCGTTCTTACGGATTTTTGACCACAAACACTGACAGATTTGAAGACCTTGATCAAATGTCAAGCAGGTGACTGAATATGAATAAACATATGGCTAAACCTGTTCACATGTTAAGTGTTTCCGTGTGTCATTATTTTCCTATACTTTGAATTTCCACATGATTATTATCCTCTACTTTGTCCCAATGGCAACACTGAAATAAATGAATAATCAACCATTACAGAACTTAAAAATCTGTTAACTCTTTAACTGCCTTTTCAGTCCTTTTTGAACCGGGGCGAGGATAATCCTGTAATCCTGTTGTGATTATGTGTCCAGATATTATTTAACACTTCAAGCGACTTAAACAAGTCATGTTGAAGTGACGGGTCTGACTGTGGAGCACTGGCTTTTTAATCCCATTAGCTGTGCACAAGTTGATCTGCATTGACAGCAAAGCATTTGTTCTGTGGAGCGCGTTTATCGTGCTGAAATATGTGAGATGGACCTGACAGCTCTGTTAAAATGCAGGACCACAGGGTGTTCTGGTAGCTCACCCCATAGATTACATTACTGAGGCTGCGTCCTTATCGCAGCAGCTGGGGATCGATTTCAGCCCGGGCCCTTTGCTGCGTGTCATTCCCTCCCTCTCTGCACTGCCTTTCCTGTCTCTCTCTAGCTGTCACTATAAGAAATAATAAAGGACAAATGCTCGGAAAATGATCTTAAGAAAAAAAAAAACGTTGTTAAAATGTTAAAAAAAGAAGTAAAAAGCGCCTTTTGAGCTGCTTTGATTTCACCTCAAACCTCAGGTTTTCAACTATCGCTCAGATGAATCATTTGTCCTCATGTTGTTCAAAGTTTCCTCGTTCATCTCATCTGTTGGAGGACTTGGAGGACGAACTACATGCTGCAGATATAATTAGTAATAATTCAACTACCTGTAAGAAACAGGAAATACAGTTTAGTCTATGGAGATATTTTGATATGTGGAATTACAATCGTCACTACAGCTCAGTTTTAGATGCTGCACTGAAAAGGGCTAAAAACAGCACAGCACAGTGACAAGAGAATTTAGCAGGAAACAAGGAAACTTGTTGCGTACTTGCTGTTCTTTTCTTTTTTTGTCAGTTTCTTCCTGTGATAATTCCTCAGAGTGTTAACAGTTTGTCAGTTTTGTCAGTGTTGAGCTGACATTTACCTCTCTGTGATCGCGGAGTCTAACAATGTCCCACGAATGACCTGCAGTCCGATATCGCTGTTTATTTGGACCTATTCCTTGGCAAGCTCTCAACCTTGATTAGCGCTTCATTAAAGACAGGTGCAATGGAAAGGTCAGTCAGTTAAGCCTCTATATGTTAAACACAGATAGACACTGCTGGCGTTAAGTGGAAAACAAACATGTTCAGCTGCATGTGGCTCATTACGGTGATGAAGATCCAACGTGAGAGGTTTTTATCTGTCGCATGGCCATACAGTATGAGCAGTGGATCGCTGGGTGGCAACAAGACTAATGTGCAACGGGGAATAACAATTAGAATAAGAATAAAAATAAGAATTGGGAAAAGAAACCTAAAGGCTAACAATGCTAAGATGAACATAACAAACGTATTTAACAGTGTTCAAATGACTATGTTGGCTGCTTGTGGACGAAAGCTGTGCAATTTCTCAATATATGAAATTGTTAAAATTGAGCTCATTTCCATTTAAATAAACACAAAATTCACTCAATCCTGACTTTTTTTTCCTATTCTCCTGAAGTTTGCTTAAGATTTGAAAATGCTGAAATATATAAAATGTTCAAAATAGATTTGACTGGCACTATGTAAGCAAACTGTATAAATACCTGCACACTGTACATTTCTCATTGTACATGTTGTTCATTGCCTCATCATTCTTTGTATATTATTTATTGGATATTTTTGCACTACTTAACTTATTGTTCAGTCTTTTTTTTCCTCCTCATTGAGCTGCATGTCTTTTTTTCCAGGCAGGTACAGTTTAGAGTGCAGTTTAAACTGGAGTCACGTTCCTTGTATGTGCACACAAACTTGGCCAATAAAGCTGCTTCTGGTTCCATATCTAGAATTCATGTTGAATTGAGCGACGCACTCAGTTGTTTCCACTGTTAAAATGTCTTCTTTTAAACCTGCTAAAGTAATGACTGTATACAGAGATTGCCACAGAACATTTTGTCTGCCCGTGCAGATCTGGAATCAGTGTTTCCAACAGCAATCACTGAACTTTAAACATCTCAAATGAACACAGTCAACATTTATCGCATCTCTCAACTTATTTACACAAACTGCAGAATGAAAACCAGGCAAATATGGCCGATCAGTGTTTAACTGATACAGTGTGGCTGAATAAACAGGCTTAGCACAGGATTACTGACTCCATTCATGTAATAAGCGTGTGACAATGCAACATGCAACAGTTGGTAAGAGGCAGGCCCTATCAGGCAAATCTGCTTGCAAAGAGGGCCTGATACCAGTTTAACTTTTTGATGAGGTGATGTCCTCGCCTTGGACTAATCTTGTTTGGAGTTTCTTGAAAGACGAACTGTTAAGCGTTCATCAGACAGAGTTTAACGCCTGTCAATACCAAAACAATCTGTTGTCTGAGCGCACAGCATTAACGCCGCTGGTTATTCCATGTGAGGTTTTATGTTTTTAACGATCTCTCTGTAAGCTCCTAACACCTTTTTCTAACAGGTTTTTTTTTTTTTTTTTTTTTTTTTGTATTTTTGTACTTTTATTATGCACTGTGATTAAAATAAATGAAGAATTTTCTTCTAAATCTTTTTCATTCAACTAAAAATCTTTGATTAGAGAAGCATACAGGAAAAAAAAACATTTATTGTTACTTAAATATAAAACATTTGACAGATGCAAAAGCTACAGCAAAGAACAACAACAACATTAATAATAATAATAATAAAACTGCATATACACATATATATACATATACAAAAAATAAAAATTAATTACTGCAGTTATCTGATATATTATACTTTAATATTTCCCTTTGACATAATGCAAATAAAAGCTAACATTAAATAAATCTGCACATTAAAATAGTAAGTGAAGCTTGATTTAAGATTACTGTGCATGTCTTTTCATGTGATGGTGCAGACAAAACATTCCAGATTAATATTCGACTGTAGCATTTAATATATTCAGAAGCACCTTGTAACCACGATCACCACCACAACAACAAAAACAATGACGTTTAGTCCATAAAAACAAATAATAAGAAATCCACAGCGCACTTTAGACAACTGAAACATTTCTCTACTCACCCCAGTTGTCTTTTTCATCAGTTCTCTCTTTTTTCTGATTAACCTTGCTCTGATAAAAATCTGTTGAACGTCCAGAGGAATATTTCACACTTCCTGTGTGAAGTTATGCTGAGTAAGTAGAAATACTCCACGGGATACTCGCGTCTGGTCTGCAGTCAAACGGCTCAGGCAAACAACAAGGCCTCTCTGTTTTAGATAACAATGAACGTCTTCCCTCGTGGCGCTTCTTGACAATAATCTGTCCTTCTTGCAAACGAGGATCCCAGTTTCTCTGTCCATGGCGCCACACCACAGTGGCCCAGCAGCGGGCTTTTGCTCAGATATGTTCCCTCCCTGATTGATTACTTTAGGTCTTGAGGGTTCAAAGCCGGTCATGAACAATTTTTGGATGAGGGGAATCTCTTTCACCCCGGGCCCTCAATTGACATGATGCCTTGAGCCAGATGTCCCCGGCTACTCTGTGTTACCTGAGGAGGACATATTAGTTGGTGAACCTTTCCCCTTAAAGTTCAGGGTAAGCTCAGGGGAACAACAGGAGGCTCCCATCCGTCAGGTTAAAGTTTGAGAGGATTATGCTGCACTTATTTGCTGCAATCTATTTTAGTTTGTGCTCTTTTTTTTTTTTTTTTTTGAACTTCATTCATTTTAAATGCATCCACTGCTTTTCCCACAAAACTCCCCTCCAAAAGAATCCAGTCTGACTTATTACTGTGAATCACTGTGTTCAGGGTGCACCTGCAGTGGGCATTAAGGATGAATACAGGTCATGTCTTGACCGTTCAGTTATTGCAATGAACGCTGACACTGAATGTCATCCAGGGTTTGGCAGAATTGTACAATAATGTTCTGATGACTAACAGATCAGCTGCATCTCTAACGAGTATACAGAGGGTTCCACGGTATGTGACAGTAGAAAATGTGGTAAAACACTTGCCACGAGGAAAGACTGATATCTGATATCTGTAACCTTGTATCTCATTTGTCTTTTAGGGATCCGCTGGGTCATGTGATCTATCACTTTGTCCTGCTCTGTAATTTGTCCCACAGTGACTCTAAACTTGCAGTATGCATGTGGTTTTTAATGAAGATAGCCTCCTTATTTAATCAATTTTACAGCTTCTCTTTGTATGTTTTTACTTAAATCTTTGGATTTTAGTAAGACTCGCATTGTTCTTTTCACAATAATGTCCTTGCTTTTGAGGTGTGTCACAGATGACATACAGTTTGTATTTATTTATTTATTTTTTATTTTATTTGAATGTTTTACTACTACTACTACTACTACTGTAATCACATAATTTTTTTTTTTTTTTTGATGTTTTGAATTAATATTTTGTTGGACTTTTTTTTATTGCTAATTTCCTACCTTGTGTTATATTTTTGGAGATGAAATTTTCATTCAAGTGTGTGCTTTTTTTTATGTTTCTGGCATATACATATGTATATTTATCATACATTTGAAGCTCTAACATAATGTGCGGGAGGTAATTGCAATTATAGTCACTTCACAATAAATAGATAAAAAACAAAAATCAAAGTCTGTGAACATTAATGACATTATTTGAGTTCCTGCATGTAATCTGTTCTCCTCATGAACCATCAACATGAAGCTCATGACTTGAAACATGCAGTTCGCTCTTTTACTTGCAGAAAATGTTTGTCATCAGTGAGTCCAGAGCTGATTTTTGGTGAGCAGAGCCATATTTTCTTTATATTTTCGTGATGTTTTATCACTCACGGATAACTTGAAATATTCGGTTCGCAGTAAAAAAGACCCATCAAGAGAATATGTCCTGTAATTTTCAATGTGAAATGTTTGCAGCTTTGGAATAAAAACTGTACACTCATTCTTCTGCAAGTAACTGTGGCTGTCAAAAACACTTCATCAGAGCTGCTGTTGTTCCCCTCCCTGACCTCATTAAGGCGTCTGCAGACAAGCCACTGCTGAGATAGAGATGTAATGAGTGAATAATCATGGCAGAGATTTCTAAAGGCAAACATTATTGCATGAGATTTCTCCTGAGACGCACACAATTCAATTCCAGCCAAAACAAAGCTGCCAAAATCCCTCTATTTCTGTCCGAACGCAGCGACCACACGAAAGCGTGTGCAACTCGAAATCAGATCGCGGTGCAAAGAAGGACAACACAAAATCAAAATGTTGGAGAGAAAAGCAGCCCCCACAGTCTGACATTACACAGCTCGATCTGAACGTGTGAATCTGAACAAGTGTGGTGTTCAGCTGAACAGCTGAGAGACAGACTGTGGAGATGATGTCATCTAGAGACAGAAAACGCCAGCTGCTCCACACTGAACAGCAAGACAACGAGCACCAAAACGGCAGTTACACACTGCACTCCACTCCCATTAGGATGCAGTGTCCTTCACGCTACCACATCAAGGCCGCTAATTCGCTGAAAGTCCGGAGACATTCACCTGATGATGTCATCAGTTGGGACGCACATGTATCTAAAAGCTGCAAAGCTCACAAAGAACACAACGTAACACATGAAAAAACAATGATGTGTGTCTTATGGGGTGTGCTGATTTCCAGAACTACACACACACACACACACACACACACACACACACACACACACACACACACACACACGTCTGAAGTGTTTGTCCAGGCCTGCAGGGTGGAACCTTCCCTGCGTTAAAACAGCCTGAGCGTGCGAAGATATGTCTTTGTGTGAAACAGCAGCGAGAACTGAAGTCTCTCTGTTCTGTTCGACTCGTTTCATTTCAGCGCTGCATGAAAGGTGACTTTTCTGAGCGCACAGCTTTCCTCTTTAAAGCACCTTAGCAGTGATGAGGCATTATGAGTCACCCACAGTTCTGACTGATTATCACTGTAAGCTCACGAAGACGTCTGTGACACAAGACTGCTTCAAACTAATAAACATTTCCACGTGAATTCATTTCACTTTTGCAATCCTGCATTACTGGTTTACAGTGATTTGAACAAAGCAATTTACTAACATCCTTTGCTGTGCTAATCCTCATTTACTAAAGCTTTTCCTCTTGTTTCTCAGGTGCAGATGTGTCACTTTCTGACGCAGACACGTCTGGTGTACCTACCAAAAAACAGGACAAAGGTTTGTGTGAGTGTTTGCAGGGTGCATCTCTCTTCCATCTGCGTATGCATTTAGGTGAGGAGGAGACAAACAATCGGCGGACACACGTCAACAAAAACTGATTATGCACTTTGCTGAATTTACTGAGGTCACACAGTTTGCAAAGAAAATGCTCCACTGTTGAAAAGCTGATGGAATGGCACAGATGGGATTTACTGATCCAATACTGAGATCAGATACCAGTCTGACAGTGATCCAAACATCTGGATCAAGTATCTGTGACACGGGGGCTGAAAGATGGACCGAACTATTCAATTCTACGTCTCTTTGTCTACATGCACATACTACATCGTGCATAGCAGCAAGTTTGTAGAATTTTGCTATTATACAGCTGGAGTCAAGAAATGCAACAGCCAAGTCACTAAAAAAAAACCTAAAACTATAAACCAACATCAAAATGACAATGAACACTCACAAAAAGCAACATTTGCATTTTGGAACATAAAACAGAAAAACTACTCAGTCCAGCATGGCATGATGGGACATGTGGGCTGTCTCAACACAAGGTGTGCACGCCTGTCCTGGACATGCTGACGTTGTCTCTACCTCCTGGTAGCCGAGGATAACACACAGGCTAATGCTGTGTTGGCTAAGTATTCTGGAGCTCCGGTGTTTATTTTGGGGGATTATGACAGTTAGAGACTGGACAACTTAAATGACATAAGCCACAGAATGGCAAGTTAAGAAGATGCTGGTGCGTGATTATTCATTATTTTTATAATAAATAACAATTCAGTAAAGTTATGATGTATACGTTACATTTTGTTTTACAAAGGCAGGAGAGCAATGGCTTTTTTTTTTTTAGGCTTTTGCTTTTATTGTGACAGAGACAGCTAAAGACATGACAGGAAAGAGGGGACGACACGCAGCTAATGAGCCACAGGTGGGAGTCAAACCTGCAGCCACTGCAGAGGACTGACAGCCTCAGTACATGGGGTGCACACCTTACCAACTGAGCTACAGGGGCACCCAAGAACAGCAAAGTTTAAGTCAAACCTTATGTTGTCGTACACACAAAGGAACAATCCTGCAGTGAGGCATGTAGCTAATCAAACACTGGTATCAGATCAGTACTCGGTATTGGCAGATATCTAATTTCATGTACTGGAATCAGATCAGAGGTGGGACTAAATGCAGCCTGTATGTAAGTACAAAGCAAAAGAGCCGAAAATCGAGCAATGATTATCAGTGATCACAACATTCAATTGTTTGGTAACAGTAAACGAGCAGAGGGCAGGGAGCTGTGAAATGTAAAACCACTGCAGGCTTCAAGTGCAATCTTCTTGTTTTGGTTGTGCATCTGCAGTGAAAGTCTGGCTACATTAACCTCAGTGTGAGCGCGATGTCAGCCATACTGACATCATCTCCAGCTCCGCTGCTGCACACCGAGCTGAGCTGAGATGTGAATAATGCTCGCTGTGCTGCCGAGTACTAAGATAAAGAACGTAATGAAAAGGAAAAGCAATGAGCAATTTTTGCTGAACAGAGCAGAAGATGAACAACACCTCCAGAAACGTAATTAACAGGTAAAAGACACTGATATAGCCTGCACTGTTTGACTCACTGTAGTTATGCAGAAGACACTGATTGACATTGATTAATGATGCTATTACCACTGGAGAACTGTGCAGTGTCATTCAAAGCCACACTGAAGTTAGTATGTTTGGCTTGCTAACCTACTGCAGGGTCCTAGAGGAGAAGATATGATGGAAACAGTGATGACAGACGTGGAAAATACTACGAAGAAAATGTCATCCATACCATTTTCTCTGAACCAGACATGTCTTTATATAAATAAAACTCTTCTTACCCTCTACACTCAACAAATGTAAGCTGTGAAATAGGAATTCAGGCAATTTAAACTGTATTGAGACAACTTTAAAAGTCATCCTTTCATGCCAATAGGCATCACAGAGCACCAGATATGAGTCTGGTCTATCACAGCAGCCCTGGCCTCTATGAGAAGGTCATATGAGGCTGCTACAACACTGACTGTGGTGTCCTTGAATGCACCAGCGACCAGTGCAGAGAATAAAACAGCTGCCAGGCACGATGGAGACTTTGTCTGAGAGACTGTGAGTGTGCTGCATTTCATTTAAAACGTCTCTTTTAGGAACAGAGCTTGACATTGGCTTTACTGTCTGGCAGTCATATGAAGAGCTCTGCAGGAAGCTTTAGTGGTTGTGGGAGTGGAGAGTCTCCATTGCATGCTCACATGCCCATTAGTGATTAGTTAGATGATAAGCTGAGTCAAACATGTGGCAAAGCAAATGAGTTAGACAATAATAGTCTACAAATAACTGAAAGTGACATCAGGCCGTGATTTTCCAGCAGTTTGTCTGACAGGTGCTTCAGTCCTTTAGCTCATCTGTCATCTTATAACTCGATAATATCCAGTCTGTGCATACAGCATGTTACAGACAGACCGGCACAGGATACAGTCATTTAAACCCTGCACTCATTTCTACATACTTGTCATTAGAAGTTCAACTTTTGCGCACCAGTAGATGCACAAGTGCGTAGGAGAAGACGATCGGTTGACACAGCAAAACAAAAGACTCCCACACACCTTCTTCTACAATTGCAACCAGAAAAATGTATTAATAACAACATTTTGGTCAAGTTTAAGCAATATATAAGTGAAAATAAAAGTGCTGTATGTGGGGATGACGGAGGTTATCTTGTAGCTGTATATCTTAATGATGAAAAACATGACATTCCTACTCTTCTTCTGTGGTATAGATACGGTCAGTCTGCTGTCTACAGCTGGTGATCTTGCTGTTAAAGAGACGTGAAGCAGTCTGGATCTTCACTTTACAGACCTCGTCTCCTAATGTTTAAATGACGAGCTAACTCTTCTTTCAGACATACTGTCTATCTGTTCCTACATGGTCCTTTCATGCTGTATTTTGTCTTTATCAGCTCGTACCGCTACGTCTTTATTTATACATTTTTCTGATTGCAAGTGGAGAGGATACACGCTTGTCATTTAAATTAAACATTTTAGCATCTGGTTGTCAGTGATCCCATTATATAACTCAGCAAATGAAAGAGATCATTTGTCCTTGTTCCTGGAGACCAAACCGTAGTGGACAAGCTTCAGTCCTTTGCACTGAAGTCCTCGCAAACAACTAGATCATTCATGAAATGTCTTATTTTTTAGCTTTATTTTATTGCTATATTTTATATGAATCCTGTACTGTCATTTTCTGTCCTGGAAAGAAATTATAAGGAAACCAGAGACAGTTTTTTTTAAGTTACTTTAGTTGTTTGTTGTCCACAGAATTTTTACGAAAAGAATTTAACCCAATGTCCATATGAACTCATTATTCATGTATTATTGGACTTATTGTTCTTCATATGTGTCAAATGATTTTCTTGCCTGAAGGCAAGTTTGCCCTTTTTGCATGTTGAGCTGACTCTTGCACCGACTACAATCCTCTAACTCAGACTTGGTATTTAATAAAATGAATTCATTCAAAGTGAACCAACAGATCTCTGTCTCTATTTCACATGGAATTAGTGCCAACTTCTTACAAATGCATTGGAAACTTACAGACACATAAAATACAGTGTTTTTTTATGACTTAACTAATTGTGATGTTGCTGCATATTTTTTTTTTTATTGCAAATAATACTATTTCTACATAACTTAGCCTAATAACTAAATAGGTGGATATTTATTTTGGTCACTAATGACATCAAATAGAATTAAATCAATATTTTGCATTTATTTGTAGGTCTTAATTTAATAATACCAACCTAGACAACCAATTCTCAGCTTCACATTAGTTCTAGCTGAGGTAAAATGAATACAATGAAAATAAAAGACACGACTCTGTCTGTAATTAAATCAGATTTCAGAATGATTCCCTGAGGAACCTGGTTAATGTTTTGGGCTATGTGTCATGATTTTTGTTGGAAAGAGAAAGCCTGAAAATGAAGAGAAAATATTTTTTCCTAAATTTTCTCCAAATCAGTACTTAACCGAGTTATCAGATCTGAGCCCAATCAGTCATGTCATTCCAGGCGTTTCATAACATTTAAAGCAAGAGAAAGAGGTTAAAACCTGAAGCAGCTCCGCTGTTTTTAGTCAAAAGCTTTACATTTCTCATGAGTGCTCCAAAGCTCACCCAGACTGACAGAGAGGAGGAAAAGCAGTGCGGAGAGGGAGGATAAATATTACCATTTTGCATGGCCTCATCTTTCCAGCGGGGGGAGCATTTTTCTGCTGGCTCTAAAATAGATGGGAGAGGCACTTTAAAAAAAAAGCTACTCGCTCAGTGAAACAGGTGAGAGAGGCAGACTGACGCTGCTCTGCTTTTCACATCACATCAAAGGAATCAACAGTCAGATGCGAATAAAACAGCAGGTTAATGTGAATCCTACACAACAGCATCACAAACATCACTTTGTCACACAGTGTTGTTGTTGGTCTGGAGTTACAGTCGGTGAGGGGATCAGGCTCTTTTCCGCCTGTGATACATGTAAGCTTGAGTCTGTTCATTGTGTTGAGATCAATAACATATGTGCCAGGTCAGCCAGGTCAGCGCGACCAGCTAAATCCACACGTGACAGCGCGTTCGCCCTGTGCGCTACAGAATCTATGCTGAGTAAACATGCACGGAGGGGCACAGACTGTCTGTGCAACGTATGGGACAAGCTGTCTGTAGACAGCAAAAAGCACATCTTGTGTAGGAGCCGGGAGATTTAACATGTCCTTAAACAGCTTTGTAGGTTTTGCAACTGAAGTCTACTAGTGTGCATTGAACGAATGATAATAAATGGTTAAAAATGTGGGAAAGGACGTCAGTTGGAGGCCAACTTCTCCAAGTTGAAAGTGAGAAATTTTAACTTTAAATTCATTAGGCCATTAAAGAATGGAGCATTTTACTTCTCATCACAACTCTGAGACTAGACTTGTGGATTTTAGGGTTTGATTTTTCACCAATTTTGACTTCTTTTTAAAAGGACAAGTTTCATTTAAAGGGATTTTTGTTCCTTGCTGTTAGAGGACCCTGTTTACTGCGTTGCACAGTAAACAGGGTCCTCCGGTGGTGACAGCTCATCACTAAACACTCAAATTAGACTGATAATATTTTTTTCTAATGCCTAGTCCACACGTACTGCACATGGGTATTTTTTAAAACAGCGTTTTTCCTCCCTCGTTCACAAAAAAGCACTACACAAGCAACGTCAAGAGAATGGCAAACCAACAGGCATTAATATAATCCTAACCGGAAAGCTGTGTTGGCCAGTCAGAAGCCTGAATAAAATTTATTTCCAGTAGGCTACCTGCAACCAAAGGCATGACCCACCTTTGTCATTAGCAATTAAAGGAGGTAACGGCCCATGCTCTGTTTTCTCTGTCTGCACGTCCACACTGCAAACAGGGTTTCTGAATATCTTCACCCTGGAAGGACTTTTCCAAAAGCTCCGTTTTCAGTGACTTAAAACTGCGTTTGTGTGTGGACGAAAGAAGAAAGCTACGTTTTGAAAAATACCCATGTGGACCAGACATACGGCCCTCTACACATGCTCAGTGGTACGTGCTCGTACAGTTCAGGTCAGACATCTTACCTGACATACTGGTGGGGTTCAAGGCCAAGACGTCATCCTCAGAGCCTCCTCAGACATCTGGGTATCTACCTAGCTGAACACAGAACCAAGAAACCATCAATCACTAAGTGCATTATTTATAGCTGCCAATAACAGCACCTCAGTCTCTTAAAAGGAAGCATTTTGTGCACACAGCTTGTCCTTCCCTGCTGCACAATTTTAACAAACAATCATTTCTGTTTGAAAGGGAAAAAGTGCCGCTAATTGGTTGTAATGCGCCTCTTCAGCTTGATAAAACAAAGAGGTGTTTGATGCCTCTGGTTGCACATCAGGGGACATTTTACTTTGCAGCTTTTACTCTGCTGTCAGCTTCTCAAAGCCAATCGTGCTCACAGGTTGTTCAGATGTTTTGCCCCTTGTGACATTTTTACCTCCGCATAGGGTGACCTCTAGTGGTGAAACATGGAAAACTAGTCCACACAACCTTACAAGAACTTTTAGTAATGTCAAGTCTGAGGTGTTGTTGAAGGTGTGATTGTCATTTTTTGCAAAATCAGTGTGATAACAAAGGAGGTAACACATTAAAAGCATAACATGAGGCATTGATGGCAGTGTGTGTTCATCTTCAATCAGTCAGTCAAGGTCTTACAGAGACACATGATCTGCTGCAGTTCATTGGAAATGCAAACACACATGCTTTACACACACACACACATGCATACACAAAGGAAAATTCATGCACACATAGAGCATGATTACATACACACTTGAATGCTGGGGTTGATTTTAAACTCAGGGTATCTTATTTACAAAGAGACATGTTTACTCATCAGCATGTTTACATTATTCCAACATTATCCAGGTCTCTGATGGGGATTTGTCTTTGTGATGTTACCTCAACTGTTTTGGGTGAATCCCCATTGTGAATCTCATGTGGATTTGGCTTCTCAATAAGACCAGCAGTGGAGGACCAGCGCAGCAATACAAATTATACTTTGGCTGACAAAACAGTCTCACTTCAAAGTCCACTTAGTAGCTGTTCTGGAGTCCCAGGTGGTGTCCCCTGGGACATCTAGTGGGACAACCTTGAAACAGTGTTGCCATTTAGAGACCATAAAGCCTGGTGACAAATACAGGCATGACTCGTTGCTGACTTTAGCTGCCATTTAGCAGGACAAGGTAGCGCATTCATTTGACCGATGAACAGCCAGACTTTAACAGTCAACTGCCTGCAGGGTATTCCCCAATATTCATTCATTCAATGGATAGAAACAACAGGCTCCACTTGGTGTTCTGGTAAAAACAATGCTTGCCTCGTTCGACTGCAGAGTAAGTGACTGCACACTCTGCTGCCAGTTCAGTATGTACCCCTAGAAAAAACTAATGGAGTCTAGCACAACAGTCCTGCCATAAATCCTCCCTACATGAAGGATACAATGTTCAGCTCTTGCTTTAGAGAGGCGCTGATTCATCTGCATGATCGTTTTGGAGGTTGTAGTTTGTGGTGCCATTGAAGTGCATTATACTGACGGGTGGAAATATTTCATCCACCCCATTTATATCAATGAAAGGCAGACTGAAGTCCTGAAGTCACAAGCACATCTGTGTATAATGCAATACAGAACGACATCACCACAAACTCGGAGCTCCGAGACGATCCTACAACTGGATCAACACCTCTTTAAAAAGTGTATGCTAGCTGTTTATGCTATGCTGTTTATGGAAGTCCAGCCGGAGCAACAGATCAATCACCTGATACACAGCTCACAATGAAAAAGCAGTCATTTACAGAGTTACATGCACAGAAATAAGACTGACACCAGCATTCTCATATGACTCGCCGTTAAACAAAGATCGATCCCACGGGGTTGTAGTTTTAAATATTCTAGTTGATTTACAGAGGGTTTAGAGTTTAAACACTATAATATGAGAAACTGAGAGTCTCTTTAGGCAAGCTTCGAGGCTTTTCCTTGAATGCTGCAGCTGCTGTTATAATCCAGACTGCCTGCATGTTTCATCATGTTGGATTTAGTTAGAACGGGATCTAGAACCATCAAACAACCAGAAATAAAAACTGTCTTCATTCAGGTTTGAGTTCTGTTGGGCCTCAATGCAGCATTTGAAGATGCTTGTTTGATGTCCATTTAACGGAACTGAAAGCCCTAAATAGTAATCTTCAACCACTAACAGGGTCTGCATACACAATCATTCAATCAACCCTTTTCAGACAAGAAATGCAAATCATAGCAGCAGACAAATCATGCTCACTACCTCTGTGCCAATCCAGACACAAACCAATCATCTTGGAAGACATTTAATAAGCTGTATCTGCTCCGAAGGGTAAGACGAGTAACATCTTTATATAATCAGCTGACCAAGCCTCTGCCTGCCCTAACCATGGTCCAAACATTAGTGTAATGATGAGAAAAGCCTCTAATTAAAACCTCTGACAAATCAACCATTAAAACAACCAACCACTAAGATTTTGTAACTCAGCTTCCATGCTCTTTCAAAAACTTGCTGTCAACAAGCTCAGAAAGAAAGAAAAGGCAAAAAGTATTACAGCTTTCATAATTCCTTTGCACTGGAAGAACAGCTGGCTTGAAAAGCATTACAGAAAACTCTTTGCTGCTTTGCTGCTTTTTACCCGAGAGAGCATTTAATATCCAAACAACAGCTGGGGACGGCCCGAAAGCTGGTTCATCCATACAACAGGTTTCAAGACTCCAGCGAGGACACAGACAGATACATTTCAAACCCAAAGATTATCTGGTAGGAACAAATATGAAGAGAGATGTGAAACAGACAATGATCGGGCGGTAATGTAGGCGCACAGATGGAAGAGATAAATGGTTGCAGGTCACACTGGGACGCTGAGATAAGGAGACACAACAGATCCTGAGTGATGTGAAGCTTGTCATGGGGACATATTTATTAATAACCTCCTATCTATATCACAGACAGTGGCTGAGTCTGTTGATGGAGCAAGCAGACTGGAGGCTCAAAGTTACACCGCTTGTTAAAGGAGAATGAATATCTCTAAATTGTTGGTTAATTCCTACATTTGTTCAGCTGAGACACTTACAGACCCTCTTTTTAATAGAGCTAGTGTACAAAGGAGAGTCTGTTGGTTCCCAAAGCATTCTTAAGATTCCACTTTAAAGGTTTTCTTTCATTGGTATCCTCAATGTTCATCAACACAGATAATTTAAAGATACAGTAAGTTTTTGTTCTAGGCATCAGTTTTAATCTGCTGCATGTCTGAGAAATCACGATTTTTACGTCCTTCAGTTCAGATTCTTTATTGTCACATGATCATACTCTGAGGTTGGACAGTTCTGCCAAGAGCCCTGCAAACAAAAATCTGGGTCAATGACAACATTTTTTTTATTTTTTTATTTTTTTTACCTTTTTTTAATTTTTTTTTTTACTTTTTATCATTTTTCCCTCTCTATAACATCTTCTCATGGTAAATAAAACATGCAAATGAACTGTATAAACCAGCAAAGGTTTTACAAAGTTCCTGAGTCCATGTATTAATATCCTTCGTACTATCATGTGTTCACAAAGTGGTGAACCTCGCTCCATCCTCATTTGTGAACGACTGAGCCTTTCCAGGATGCTCCTTTCATGCCCAATCATGATACTATCACCTGTTACCAATCAACCTGTTTACCTGTGGAATGTTCCAAACAGGTGTTTTTGGAGCATTCCACAACTTTCCCAGTCTTTGAAACGTGTTGCTGCATCGAATTCAGAATAAGCAGATATTTACAAAAAATCAATGAAGCTGATGAGGTGAAACATTAAATATACTGTTTTTGTACAGTTTTCATGTACATGGAAAAAAGCATTAACAAATTATCACATTCTGTTGGATTTATGTTTTTGCAATCAAGGTTGTACTATAGGTGCTCACAGGGAGGCATTTCAGGACAGCCCGATTCTGTCAGATAGGAGGTCCACAGATGGCAATTTATTTTGGAAGGTTGGAAAATCATCCAGCTGAGTGCTTTTTGTGGCTCTCTAATTGCCATTTCTGCACATTAGTGTCCCAAATAAACAAAAGTGACAATAATGGACTTCCACCGCAGGCATAAATTAGCTGCAGTGGCAGGGAGCCGGGTTGCTCCAGTCCACCCTTTCGCTTTTCATCGAGCTTTGGCCTTTTCCTCTTTCCTGCTTGCTGCATCAGATTTTTTTATACTTTAAAAACAGAGAAACTAGGTTGGACACTGACGTTGACTGGACAGCTGCATAACTTTTTGTTTTGAATCCTGACTCTCTGTTGTCTTTGCAGGGATTTTCTCTTAAATACAAAAAAGGGCTTGGGGCCAAATTCTTTACAGCTGATGTGAACATGGAAAAACCGTGGCTGGTAGGTACTCGCACTGAAAAGAAGCGTCTTTATAATCCCTATATGTATCAGGGGCGCTTGTAATGCAAGGCCGAGTGGCAAC
This sequence comes from Chaetodon auriga, assembly GCF_051107435.1. NCBI lineage: Eukaryota > Metazoa > Chordata > Actinopteri > Chaetodontiformes > Chaetodontidae > Chaetodon > Chaetodon auriga. Next base: position 3,839,411 of record NC_135090.1, on the reverse strand, counting down.
AATCTCCAACAGTCTGCGACATTACGCTGAGGACAGAGGAAACTAAACCAAGGTTATCGTACAGAAGAACTCTCATTCCTTTTCTGTTCAAGTTCACACAAATACAGATTTATAGAAACCCTCCAAGGTTTCCTCCCTGTCTTTGAAAACACAGGAACACTGCTCTCGGCATGGAGTTACGGTGTGCCTCACATTTACTCTGCTTGTACTCCATGTGCACGTATTGATTTGTACTCTTGCCTTTCCTGGAACAGCCAGGAGCCCAAATGAAGTCAGAAAAAAATCTTGATGAGAAAGTGCTGCTCTATGATGCCGAGCAATGTAAAGTACAGCCTGCTGTGTACTGAAAGTTATGTGTGATGGTATGTATGGAGGTGTGTGTGTGTGCATGTATGTGCATGAGCTAACACGCTGCAGCAATCAAGCTGGCCTTGTTTCAACATCACAGCCAGATACCGCTGCCTTTCTCTGTACACCCACCCAGCTCACATTAGTCCTGGTGCTAGCCTTGTCAGCTGCTAAGTTACGTTTAACAGCTTCATCCACAGCACACACACACAAAAATAGTCACAAAATGATTCTTATCACATGCAGTGTAAAAATATGTAAATGAAACATTAGGCTTCATTGGGCCTTGAGCTTCGTTGTTAATTGTCACGCACAAGCGATTTTGGAATATCTGTGGTATTCACAAGTCTTTTTCTACTTCTGCTGCTTCAGTCTGTCTTTCCTCACAGGCGAAAAACACTCATTTGACCTGAAATCACGATGCCTTAATTCAAATTATTTTGGGCATACAAATATTTCTCTAAAACCAACTTAAAGCAAAATGAATATTCTGTTCACCATTTCATCATCATCATTGCTAACAGCTGACAGCTGCTTCGGGGTCTTGATGCAGGTCTCTGTTCACTATCATCCCCTGTTGAACCACCATTGTACATTCACCTTCTGTAGGCTATAATCCCCCTTGATGTCCGCCTCTCACATTAGTCATGGACCGGTTTGCTTTAGAAAGACAGATTTTAGCATCTGACTTCATGTCAAACAGTCCCCTCTTTATATCTGTCACAGTACAGCTCTGCTCTGTTGACGCGTCATTGGCAGCTGTACAAATGTTTTTCAATTGTTTCAGGTCCTCTAACACGACCTGCTAAATCTATGTTTTTGTCTGCTGAGTTCAAACAGCAGGACCAGCTCTGCAGAGTGACATTCCTCTTTTTATTCTGTGAAGAGAATGAAGCAGAACAGCCAGTTTATATCGACGCAAGGTGTGTTGATAATACTAATGATGCAATCTCACAAGCATACATCTCCTCATGATCAGGTGGTATTCAGCAGGCTGAGATCAGTGATTTATGACAGGTTTGTCAAAGAGAGGTGAATCTGGAACACTCCAGTGATCAAACCTCACAGAAAAAAGTAATCAAGATTTAGAATAACAATACAGAAATGTTCTTACAAGTCTGATATCTCTTAACACACACCTGTGCACAAGATTCACTGGCGTTGCAGAAGACTTTGTCCTGAGCAATTAACAGGAAATCATAGCTGGTGCACTGGTCCAGACCACCGCTAAATAAGCCAGATAGACACTTGCTGAAGAGCTCTGCTATATTCAGCCATCAGGTAATATAGCGTTAAATACGTACAAATACATGAAATGACTTCCTGAACAAACCATTTAGTCTGCAGACGTTCCTAATCTGTATAGTACGACTACTAACACCTGCCGTCATAATCATACATTTTTATTTTCTTTATTTTGTCTTCCACAAACCATTGAAAGCCAGATCATGAGGGGTAATACAGCGTGCAAACAGCTGTGCTTATGTGCAGGGAAATGGAAGTTCTACAGTTAAAGCATGATACAGCTGTCTGACATTCATTGACTGTGGATAATTACTGGTTTGATTGATGGTTTACAGTCTAACAATGCGTGTTAGTATTGATTACTGACAGCAGCTGATCAGGCTAATAATCAGCTAATTGTACTCAGTTTCTATGCTTCCAACTTGTTCGGATTAGCTCATCTCTAGACTTGATTTAATCTTTAAAATATAACAATGACAATTAATATAATGAGTTGTTCACATTTTGTGGAATGTCAACCATTCAGGTGACAGTTTTAATGAAATCAGTGCTGTTTTTCAACACAGTTTTCTAATTACTGATTGTATACTGGTTTGTGTTCATACAATGTAATTATCACTTTTTGTTATTGCACTATTGGTTTTGGCCTTGGTGCCCTACACGCTGGCTGTGATGCTCCAATGAATTTGTATTAATCAAAGGGCAAAGTCACCTTGCCTGAGAAATGACTTAATTCCTGACCTGCGCTACTCTCTGCTTCTCCAAACTGGCGGGGTGCCAACGGCCATCTACTGCAGATAATACACTTACTGAATAAGGACCACATAAAACCACACCTCAAAGAACCCTGTTCCAAACTTATTGTTTGGACCAGGGCCACCTTATTTTGAATGAAGCACAGATGTACGATAAGAACTGAATGCCAGACTCCAAGATGGAGGGCAGTCATCTGTTAGACATTGTTTGACTAACCCCACTTGGTCTGTATGTCACAACATGTTACGCCATGTAGACTTTACACTGGGATACACACATAAAAATAACTTTTCTATGCTCTGAGTAACATTTACAAATGCTAAGCCTTCATTCAAAACATCTTAATACAGTTGAAATTGTTAATAATTATTAGGTAGTAGTTGAGTAATAACTGACCTTGTTTGAAGCTGTCCTACCAACAGTTTCAAAGGTGTGTCTTTTAGAATTGTAGTCACTGGACCACAAGGCATTTGTTTAGTTGTAGTACTGCAGTTGGCCACTGGGGTAAATTAGCAGCCAAGCTGAGAGGCGTCGTCGCATTCAACTCCTTCAGACATCCATGTAGTCCACACGAAGGACACGAGCACCCACTGACCGACAGTGATTGGCTGTTATTTTGAAAAACAGAGGATTTGCTGTTGTACTTTCAAGCGCCTTAAAGGAGCACATTAAATTCATGCAATGACTGCCTGTCGAAAGGAATTCATTCACCAAACATGCCAGCATGACTGTGGCCAGCCTTAAGTCACACTTTTCATTTCGTCTTCTATTTAACCTTGAAAATTAGCTGTCTCCAAAGGGAAAAATAAGTTGTTTGTCTGGGATGAAATCATTTCACTTGTTTATGTTCTAGTCTTTCTGTGTTGAATCCCAGCATCTTAAAGACAAAACAAGGCAGATAACTGCACAAGTATGAAGAAATCCAACTGGACTCAAACGTTCTGAAGCAGGCAGATTTAGTTTATACTGGAAACAGATGAAATGGTCTAAATCACTGGCAGATTTTCATTAAAAGAAAACCAAGACTTTAATAACTGAAACAACAGACTAAATGATAGGTTCACATGTTTGTTTTTTTGTGGGGAATTCAAAGCACGGTTGACAGCTGATTTGTTCTACTTTGATTTGTCTTGGCAGGATGTTCACAGCGAATGTATAGGAGCTTGCAGCGACAAAAAAAGGCCAAAGCCAAAATACTAATTGAGTCATTCAAATGGTATTGTCTTTGAAAGTCAGTGGCATGAACTGTCTTTGACACTGGTGATGTAAAACACTTCCACTTATGAGACTTAAGGGGTCGCCAAAGCCATCAAGTTTCAGCTTGTTCAAGTTACAGCTGGCTGTCATACTCACATTTTAGCCACAACTGAAGTCAGATCAAAAGCTTTTGATCCGCAGCCAAAGAGTTAAACCCTTCACCATATTCACACTCACTGTACCCTCCACAGCTTTCCCATTTTACAACTGCATCACTCGACAGACTCTGAGCTTGGATGTCAGGTTCGCTCATGGGTTTGCACTGTGTCGCGGGTGTGTTTTACGCCTCTGGTTGGAGACGGAACAGCACTCTGTAGGCTGTGGCTGAGCACTTCCTTCTCTACACTGGGAGACATAATTTCTCCACCACAGCAACAGCTACCGCATCCTGCAAGACACGAAGTGCTAGAACACTGTGTGCTGTGCACTCCCAAACCAAACGATACCTCTGATACTTTGCCTACTCCTGACACCACTTGAAAAGCATTACGCAACTTTGACTAATGCTGCGTATGTGCTGAAAGACAGAAACAGAGATACATACAGGACCCTGATATCATACTATAACGACGCTTGTTAAAGCTGTGAGATTGTGTATTAATAAGCAGAATGGAAAATTATGCCCATGTCATACAGATTTTCAGTGTTTTGGCCTTCATTCCCATGTGTTATGATCCAATTTTACGCACCAATTCCACTGCTAAGATTTGGGAAAGCTGTGGTATGACTAGACACAGCTTACAATGAAATGTTTTGCTATTTTCACTGAAAAAAAAAAACAAAAAACAGTTGCATAATGTTTTCTGGGGCCGCCAGAGGAGCTTTGTAGGTCTGAAAACATGAGGGGGGTTTAATTTTTTAAAGCTGCACTTGTCAATATTTTTCTATAAACAATTGTTCGAGTGAGTGCAGCATGAAATGGGTTGCTCATAGTGACCAGCCCACAGGGAATTATTACCAACACTGCAACTCTACGCAGCATTTTAGTGTCTTAGAGGTAATTGTTTTGGTTTTCTGACCTGCAGCTCATCCATCATCAACAGATGGGTCCAGCAGCCTGTCCAGCATGAAGTGGCAGATGGACAAAGTTAGCACTGAGTTGGTGATCATAGTGGAGCATTCAGCGGCTGCAGAGCCAAAAATGTTGACAAAGCCTGAATACTGGACTTAGATTTATCAGGTGGCCAGAGTCCAAATGAATGCTGACATTGCTCTGTGCTGTATATGCTGTATGAACTGTTTTCTAACCTGTCAGTCAGAACAATGTTAAAGTGGTGATAACAACTCAGTGTTACTAACAGATGGTCATGCTGCAGCACACTGGCCAGAAAATGCATTAATTACTGCACTTTTAATGGAATATCTGCCTCACAATGTGGGGGGTGAGGTATTGAAATGTTTATCAGCGGCAATTGGTTGCATTATGGACAGTGTAGTATTCAGAGAAAGAAGAAAGAAGAAAACAAACCACAAAAGAAAAAAATGTCAAATCATCAACAGGAGGTATGGATGTATTGTATGTGCGTATTGGCCCAACCCTAAAGTGCAAAAACAAGTTAAGAGATAAGGCTTTATTGATCACACACCGAGGAAATAAAAGTCATGACAGCCAGCAAGTATTACAAAAAGCAAAACAACAGAAGGGTCAAAATGTATATGTACATTATGTACAGATTCTAAAAATATTAAATGCCCTAAAAATACTATTGCCAATATTCTTATGAGAGAAATACCAATGCCAATTACTAGAGGACCCTTTAATCTCTGTGATAAGGCTATATGTACACTGACAGCAGACTCTAATTTCATCACCTTGTTTATTGAAGGATATCCCCGGGGCTTATTTTAAATTTGAGAAGTGAAAATATATCTTACGATAGTGTCTTTAAAGTCGCTTTTTTAGTGGAAGATTTTACTCTCACTTTCCCTCAGCCTGACTTATCAACAACTCAATTGGATTTAGAGATTCTCTGGCTTTCAAAGAATGACTTTCTATTTACATGAGTAGCTGGACACAATGACAGCAATGATAACAGCATGAAAGCAAACCTGCTGCTTTGCTGTTGATGATAAAATGACTTGAACCCTTTTCTGCTATCAAACCTCAGTCTCCGCATGACATCACATCATCCACTCAAAAGAAAAATGGATTCTTCACAACCACAATTTATCATCACATCTGTAAATGAAAGGAGGACCACAAGCATTTAAAGCTTAATGTGGACACACACTTGACGCACCAACACAAACAGTAGTTAATGCAAAAGCAGCATTGTGAAACCCACAAGTGTACACTCAGAAGCCTCGGGTAAGGCAGGAAACAGGAAATAGGCCCCTAATGGTGCACATGCTGTACTTTTCCTCATTGTGAGCATCCTAAGCAGATTGACTGATTATTGCTTGCCAGTTGTTGATACCTACAGGACAGAGAGACTGGCTGCATACAAGTCTTTATATGTCTCTGCACATAAAACTGCAGTGGATCCAAAAAAAAAAGCAAAAGATGCTCTAAATCAGTTTGTGTTCACATTTATTTGAGTACTGCAGATGCTCTGCCACAACAATGCATAAACAAACAGATAAAGACCTTCAGCCGACTCTTAGCTGAGCATTTTTATTATGCCTGTTATGAGTTAGTTTTACATGCTTTATTCCAATGTTAGTGCTCCCCTGTAAAACCCTCTGCCAACAGAGAGCCACAGATCTTTGAAAGAATACGATGAGCCATCAGAACAGGGCAGAAGCTTGAGGCACGAAAGACGTTCGCATTCTTCGAGTCTGACATAAAGTTAATGAAAAACACATTTGTATCGACATGCTCGACTTTAAAATGTGACCAAAGACATTTTTCAAAGTGTAATGTATTGTTCAGCCATTACCACAGAGCATCCTGTAAACCAGCCGCCGTTACACTGCGAGAGAGGAGGCAGACGAATGACTGGATCAAAGGTCTCACCTCACAGTGTTCATGCTCTCACATCTTCAAACGGTTCTTCTCAGTGAACCCATTTCTGGTAAATGCTGTACTTAGATGATGTGAAGTTAAGGGAGGGGCAAAAATGGAACAGGGTTTCCCACACTTCAAAAGTTCCATCCAAAAGCATTTTCAAAACTTCATGCTAAACTTTTACAGATGCCACGAAACTGAAAACGTCTATCTGTCATAAATTCAATTTGACAGTACCTGTATACCTACAGTATATGGTCAAAAGTCTGTGGACAGCGCTGTGCTAACAGGGCCATCCTCAGCACGTCATGTCACAACTATCCTTCGATAGCCAGGCGCAGAACAAACACTGGAAGAGTGCACAAACATTCTGGATGTAAATATTTCTCCCGGTAGCCTCTTGAAACTGAAGATTCTGTTTTTAATCATTTTTGATTTTTTTTTGAAGCACTTCTTGTGTGTAGTAATACAGATATGATACTGGCATACACAGTGAACAGAAAAGGCTTTTCCCCTGAAGGAGTGCAGTTTAGGTGGTTTGTTGTGGAGATCGGCTTGAGCTGACGTTACATTCCTCCCCTGAATTATTACTTTAAGTTCAGTCCAAATGAGCAAACGTGTTCTTTCTCCACCCGTTTTATTGGGAAGAATCCCCAATAAAAGCTGAAGCTGCCTTGTGTGAACTTCAGCTAAACATGAATGCAACATGCCGCTCACATCGACAAGCAGCGCTGGTGGAGTATGTGAGGCAGACTCATCGCGGTTAGCAGGAGAGCAGTCTTTGCCCTTTGCAAATGTTCTGTCTGCAGTGTTCTGAACATCTATTTCTATTGGGAAGAAACACTTTCTTATATCTGTCGTTGTCAGCTTGGTTTATCCGGAGGTAAAGTTAGTGATCAAGCTTTGATTGGACAGTTAACATTATACATCTTTGCAGCACATGGACACGACACAAGGCACACTGGAACACACAGCAGCATTAACCTGGAATAAAAACTATGGCTTGCTGTTTTGAAAACTCCACAAAGGGCATCAGGACCTCATCTAAGTCTAAATGTCAAGGCTCTAACAGTCTTCAGCGATAATCTCATTGTGGGCGACGTCAGCTTGCATCATGAATCAACACTGATGAGCAGCAGTAAACAATAGTCACAGCCTTGACCAATATGCATCTTATTTGAGGTGGCATTCAGATAAGAGTCAATCTTGATCTGCCGACCGTTATGCTTGGAGCTCTCTAATACTTAATTTACGAAGCTGCATCACACTGTGCAACGTGATACGGGCTCATCATCATGGCAACTGGTATCACAAAAAGGACAGCAGATGGTGTTTTCATTAAAGAATTCAAGCTAATAGAAGAATCAACCGAATGACTTTGCGTTGGAGTCTCCAGTGCACTTATCATATTACATTAAGTTCTCTAGCTGCGGGGAAAAAACACACAGGCCAATGTCAAAAAGGATGGCTGATGCACAGGGGCTATCCGGTGTGTTTTAGAAATGCCACAGTGTTCTTGTTACACTGTGGGCATGATCCCTCACTGGAAACTGAGAGCTGAGCAGGTCCAAATAATGCATCGGGAGAATTACAACCAATAATCCATGCACTGCTATAACGACCAGCGGGGAGAGCACAGTCATGGCTGACAGCTGCAACTAACAATCACCTGCAGAGCCATGAATAATGTTTGGCATCTACGTTATCATCATCACATTTTAGCTCCAACACGCTCTCCCATTTTATGTGTGCAGATGGAAGCCTTTTTGTTTTCATTCTGAAATCTCGTCTGAGCTGCACAGTCTGTTAGTCTTCACTTTTAATAAGATGTCACATATATTTCCCTCTTTGCAATATACTGTACACAACGCTGGGTTCGCTGAGTTGGATTTACAGGCTTACACAAGCCTCTGCAGTGGGGTGAAAGCAGCAGCTGTGTTTAGTCCATGGTCAAAACTATTCACTCAACATTTTTTGTTCCTTTTTAATCAGCTGACAGTAAATCAGTGGTGGTGAGGTTCTGATGTATTGGCTGTTGTTGGAAAAGGTGACAGCGAGGGCTGAGTGCAGCGTGAGTTTCAGAGCCTTCAGTGAACAGCAGAATAAGCCTAAAGGGGAAGTGTTTGCTTGCTTTTTATAGCCCACATCTGCTCTAATGCACCCCTGTGACAGTCAAACTGTTAGCAAGGTGGTGCTGTCATTTGAGTTAGAACAGAATGCCCATTGTCCAATAACATCTTGTCTGTGGGCCAATATGGGTTGAAATAAACTGTTGATGATTTGCCATCATATATTAGCAACTATATGCTGCTAGAGCTATAATGCTTGAGTTAAAACTGTGATAGGGGAATTTGGATCTCACAGCATTCAGTGTGTTTACATGCACTGAGTGGATGCTCCACAGGCGTACACTCTTTCTCAGAGGATGCTGTAACGCCATGGAAGATGTTCACCACATGATCCGGCTTGATATGTCAGCTAATATTCTCGCCATCATAAGGAAGCTTCAGGTGCATTCTCATTCCAAACAGCAACAAAGGGCATGCAATGAATTGAGATGATGATGTCATTATTTCCCAAATGGTCCATTGTACATGTAGACCAGAGTTTTCAAGAATCTATACGTTAGAATGTGTTTTCAAAAATCTCAGTTTGCTTGTGGACGAGAGGCCAAAAAGTAGAGGAAAACATCTTTTTTTCCAAACATTCTGTACACATGTAGACAAGACCGGAGGCTCAAGTGTTTTGGTTCATGTAAAATTCGTGTTCATTTGGAAAGATGTCAGCTTTGAGTTCTAATGTTTTCATTTTGATAGCCCTGTGCAGTGGTTAACTTCATGTCATTAAGCTAATGTTAGCTCGTTACCTTCAATGAATAATGTCAGCCTATCCATTGTAACAGCCTGAGAAGCAGCTATAATCGAAGGTAGCTGACCAGCTTCAGCATGAATTCACAAACTTTATCAAGAGTAATGATAAAGTGGAAAGTTTTCATTCAGTCACTGTTACATCTGGATGGAAAACCTCTCCAGAGTTAAATTTCAGTAGCAGAACTTTTCTTTCTCTCACCATGATGATGACATTAGTCTAGTTAGTATTAGTATTTAGACTTTTCTAATAACCAAAAGGACTGTGCTTTTCATGCATGCAGTATGTCTTTAGCCTACAGTCAGTCAATTAAATGTCATTCAAGTAACAAAACGATGATGATTCTTGAAGTGTGGCTCATGTTTTGACTACATGTCACACTGTTGGTGTATTGTAATATTACTGTGTTGTTAATAAAGTTTAAAAAACAAAAGACTAATGGCCCATATGTAAGTCTGTGACTGTAGGTCCTACCAGCTCTGCAGGTTGGTGACAGTGAACTACTCTGCTTCAACAGCAGTGTTGAGTAATATATTACTTTTAGCAGTAACATAGTAATTCAGTGCTTTGCTAATAGGAATCTAGAAACAGTGTTACATTTACTACATCAAGCACTGCAGTACAACTCAAAGTTAAGTGCGTTCCAGCCCTCACAAACATCAGTCTCGCTAACAATCAACACAGAGGTCAAAAACTTGAACATGAAGGTACAAAATTCAGCTGGTGTCAGGAAACATGACAGACACCTCATGCATGGTTAAAACTGTAAACCAGCACCAAAATGATGATTACCAACCTGAACCACCATGTTCTCAACACACATTACACACACGCTATCATACAAACACTAATGTTACAAACAGCAAACAGGCTGTTCTTATGGTGCAAAGGAGGTGTGTGTGTGTGTGTGTGTGCGTGAGAGACAGCAACACACTCGCCTCGGTTGCAAAATGTAGGTAAAGATATTTATTTAATGCCTTTTTATTGGGCATCAACCTCGTGTTTCCGCATGTATTGTTGAAAAAACAGACGTGAAGCATAAATAAACGCTTCAGGCTGTGGTTTCGTCTGTGAGACACATCTGAAGTGCGAGCCTGCGCTGAGCCGATGCAGACAGTGTGCAGATGTGCGAGCAGGAGGAACGCATCTGGTAAAGCTTGTCAGCAAAACTCATGTCAAAGCCAATCGCAAGGTGAGCTAATGTTGCCATAGAGACCAGGTTAATGCCGAGGCTGCAGAAGAGATAGTGTTATGACTACAAACGATGATGTAACTGTAACATATAACCAAATGGAGCAGCAGTCATACTATGTGGTTATTCTGGTGGATGCAACTCAGAAGTGGTGTAATCAGTAACAGATCACTCCATCCTGCAAAGTAAACAACGAGTATGTCCCGATGAATGAAAGAAAAGCTATTTGTCATCATTTATCTGTTTGCGTGAACGTAATGAGCATGATGTCAACAAACTAAGTGAACTGATCAGTGCAAACTATACAGAAAACTACGGCGCCTGCAGGAGGGTCACTGACGGCAGCAGGTGCGGCCATCGCAGCTAGAGACATTTCATTTTGGCTTTGTGTGTTTGTCAGTGCCTTAGCCACAGCAGGGAGGGCTCGTGAAGAGAAACACTATGTATTGGCATTCTGCAGGCTGCAGGGCTCTGGCTGTGTGGAACTGAGCAACATGAAGGTCTTACCAGAGGAAGTGGTGAAGTCTGACTCCAGGCAGCGCTGAGGAGCCGCTGAGCTCCCCGAGAGAAACACCTAGAAAAACACACAAACACACACACACACATAGAAAGCCTGGTCAAACTAATGAGCAGCCGAGATGAAACTCACAGTCCAGATAGGAACACCAGTAGGTCTAGAAGTGATTGCAAACATGTTGCCATGGCATTAAAAATTGAGCAGAGGCAGCGGGGTGGTGGTGGTGGTGGTGGAGGTTTAAAGTTTAAAAGCAGGGAGGTCAAAGACATTAAAAACACCTACGATCCAGGTACCCGCTTACGTTTTCAGTGAAATCATAAGTCAGTAGAGGAAATGTCAGGTAAGAACACGTTTGTCACAGTGAAGCAACAACATGTCTCTCAACAACTTTTGTCCTGTGTGGCAGGATGCAGTCAGAACAAGACATCCGGCTAAGATGACCTACATACGACACTCGACGAGGCAACTCCCACAGCTGCTTTAAAATAACCTCTAGTGGTTTCCACATGTGGTTACGACCACAAATGCTTCCCCCCCGCTGCAGCTTGGGTGGAGAAATCACGGTGTAAATTTCTTTTCCCTTTTGGACTGGGGGCCCTCAAATAAGTCGATATATCTTTTTGTGTGTGTCAGACCCCGGAGTGAAGAACGGCATTTTGGGAGGAAAACGGCCATAAATAAAACAACAGTGACAAAACAACATGTGCAGGGAAGCTGAAATGAATGCTTGGGTTTGACTCCAAGTCTGGTGTTTAGCCAAATATCATTGAAAGTCATGTTGAGTTCATGTTGAGATCTCAAGGGAAGAACAAAAAAAAAAATGAATTGATTATGATGAGAGTGAGGAAAAGAAAGCATTTGTTTATGTCATTAATTCAGTGGCAGGACAGGGCTGGTCATCTCTCCCCGACAGACGGTAATCACTTGTAATCAGATTTAATGGGCACTCTAATGGGAATGCTTTTCCTCTCTCCATGCTCTCTGTGGCACTCTTTAACATACTTGTCCACACACAAACAAGTGTGCACACACATGTGTGTGCGAGCACATTTGCATCTAATCGAGAAGGAAATGTAATGTTGCATTTCCATCTGAAAAGGAATTATTGTTCTAATAACACTGTCTATCCATAACAGGACAACATAATCAAGTCTTATTTGTGCGTAATGCTAATTTCCATATTTGCCTGGTTCATATTCTCTTCAGGCCTCATTTGCATGCATTCATTCATTTGCAGACGCTGGTTACTCCACTGAGTCTCAGTCCTGCTGCCTCCTGCTCTCCATCAACACTTCTACAATGTTACAGACACAGTTCATACTGCTCATTAATGTGCTTTAGTACTTATTTTCCCAGTCTTGGCCATCATTGGTGAAAACACTGTAGCTTATCCACCTGCAATCTGGGAACACGGTAAGATCACTACAACTTAGCAGTGGCTCTGAAACACCTGTTCATAGTGCCTGTTGGCTGTGTTTTGTCAAGGTGTCCCTGCTTGTGCCGGAATGCTTGTTGCACTGTCATGACAACCAACAACTGTGAGCTGTTTATTTCTGCACCGTTTAATGCAAACTTTGAAAATGCACTTCACATAAATTGATTATATACTGCATGTATATTAAGATATTAATAAACTCTTTATCTGAGCCACTTTATTTGGAGGTGAAACTGAAAGTCGGGGCATATGAAATGCTGCTAATAATCCCTCATTGCACCAGGAAGTGGTCTATGAACTGCGAGCATTAATATGTGAGGACTGTCCCTGTAGAGGTGATCGTAGTTACAGTTTTGACCAAAGTACACGCACTGTACCAAGCACACATGTCAAAACAAGGAGATATGTTGATTTCTTGCCAACAACACGTTTTAACAATTCATTCAAGGAAGTTGGTGTGGAAGCATATGCTTATGTGGTATGTGGTATGTAACACGCCAAGATATGACGAAATGTGCCAGCAAAGACAGGGGAGAAGAAGACCGCAAGCTGGTCAAGATGGACGTGAACAAGGATGGACTTAAAATACATAAAAAATTGACTTTGCAAACTTTGTCTTATGAGGAAGGCTATTAACTCTGAATGTAAACATAACTTTAGTTTGTTTACAAGAACGCTCCGCAGGGCCTCTTTCAGAAGCCATGGGAGGAACTTTCACATGTACAGTACAGGCTGTGGACAGTGGTTTTGGAGCGGACCATTTTCTAGTGTGAAAAACACTTAGCATGGAAGAAAGGATGCATTTCCAAATTTGGACAAATAAGACTGAACCTACTGAAGTCAAAAAAAAAAAAAAAAAAAAAAAGAGCAAGAGAACAAACAATGCAATGCACTGAGCCTTTTCCCCAAAGAGACGTGAGTTAGACATGAATAAATGAGTGCACAGATTATAAATCAGTGAGCTTTCTGCTGAAAGTCAAATCTCCTGCACTCTCTTGTAAGTTCTTGATCCATACGTCCCAGTAGATTGACACTTAAGGCCCTTTCAGCCTAATATGCAATCTATTATTATTCTATGAAATGACTGCAGACTACCCCCTCTGTGGAGCAGCTTAACAGCATCATCAATCGGACTACACCAATTAAAATAAATATCACCAAAATGACTTGTTTCAGATCACCTCCACACACTGCAGCATCACTCGTTATTATTCCCTCTGGAAACAAATTGATTTGGTAAGCACACAGAGCCGATGACAGCGGCCCGGCAACATATCTAATACCCTCCATGTTGTTGATTCAAACTTTAACACTCGTGTTTTCCCCATTCCTTCCCCCCAAAAATGTAGCTGCTTCCAAAATATTTTCTACCAACAAGTGATTCCAGACTGTGATGCGATTATCCAGTCAGAAATGTGTGTGTATATGCGTGTGTGTATTTTGGTGAAGAGAGACACAAGGAGAGAGAGAGAGATGAAAAGAAAGTGTGTGTGTGTGTGTGTGTCTGAGAGAGACAAAAACGCCCACTGATACACTCTGTTTCTCAGTTTCCATGGTGATTTGAGTTATATTTGACAATGTGACGCACATTTTCAGCATCCATTTTTGCTGTTAGTCTTCTTCATCTTTTCCAGTGCAGTGAGCTAAAAGTATGAATGGTTTCTACTGGAGGAACGGGAGCTAAAATGACATGTGGGCTTGTGTCGGGGCCTGGACAGTTTAGAGAAGATGTGCTGATGAGTGCTGACAGGCTGGATTCTAATGGTTATAAACATTTAAGTAAAGGCTGGAGAGGGCAGAGCTCCTTCTTCCAGGGGTGTGTCGAGGGCTGTGGGAAACTTATGATCCCAACTCACGACTCCCCGCTTCATGTTTCCAGTGTGATTAGTCCTATGCCTCCAATTACTTCACTATTACAGAGTTAGTACTCAGGCTGGATGCTGCTACTGCCTCTCTGAACATGCAGCACATACATAAACAACATAGCTTAGATAAATAAAGATGCAATGATATTCTGACCAGTAACAGTGCTGAGATTATTGGCTTTTAAAGCTCACAAACATTCATGCAAACAGTCTTATTATTCCACTGTTTTTCATGCTGTGGTGCTTGTGTTGAATGTGCTCATACGAGCTGCAGTGGCTCAGGGGATAATCACCCCCGTCACCTTTTCTGCAGCGAGAGGCGCCTCTATCCTGTTGTTTACAACGGCATTTTTGCACACTGCTATTGTTGTTGAGCTTCAGGCACTTGATGTGCCTTTGCGGGTTTTTGGAGAAACGGCCTGAAAGTGCCGCAGGTCGCAAATTGTTCGCATGTCCTAGATCACTGCAGCATTTTCTCTTCTGTTCAGTCAGGTACAAACATACACAAGGCATGCTTCTGTTTATTATCAACATGGAAAATGGAGGAAAGTCTAGTCTGAAATGGAGGAGAGGATCATGATGAACACAGAGGGCGTGCTTGACATTAATCTTCAAATCTGTTCCGTTGGTGGTGGATGTGTGTAAATTTTATGAATTTAAAGTTCCTTTTCTTGGAAATTCTCAATGCGGCAAAAAGACCACAAAGATCCTTGGTTCTTTGCCATTTTTCCTAGCTAAAAAAATGGAACTCTTTATTCTCCTTCCAGATCTAAGGCCAGTGCCTTGGTCAAGGACAGCGTCCATGTGTTTTAGTGTGGGAGGGAAGCGAGGCTCTGAAAGAAGCCATGTGAGCATGGAGAGAACCGTCACTCCACCTAGAAAGGCCCCAGTCAGGTTTAACTCAGCTGTGAGGAAACAGCGCAAAGCACGAAGGGCACAATGATATGCAAAGTGTAAGCCTTGAAACATAACTTTGGTTTTCGAGTAACGGATCTGTATTGTTTCACTATAGCACAGAAACTAAAAACCAAAAGTATGCATTTTTTTGTCTTTTGGAAACAAACACTTCACAGTGAATCCTCATCAGTCTTGCTTGAAAAAGGAAGTAAGGGAGACTTGGTGGTGACCAAGATGGCTGTGTAGGAGAAGTGGAAGAGAAGTGCTGACCCTATAGCAATTTTTAAGCAATAGGTTGGTAAAAAGTCACTATTTCATTCCGAACCCTCCTCAAACTCATCAGGGCAAAAACACATGAGAATCCATGGAAGCAACTAAGATGGCGGAATCACCTCAACAAGACAGCTCAAGCGTGATGACTGAACTTCAGGGAATCAAGACTATCCGTGAGAGCATGGTGACAGACCTCTTGGGGGTAAAAAGAGGAGAAGAAGATCTGAATGAGGTGGTGAAATGCGATGGAGTGCTTACAGAGGCCAAATCAAGAGTATCCAAACGGAAAGAAAAAAAGGCAAAAAGGCAGTGAATGACCTGGTGAGGCAGAATCATACACTTACAGAGATAACAACCGGAAGGTCTTTCTTGCCACCAGAACATCCATATTGCAAGTTTTAAAGAAGGAATGGAAGGTCGTAGCTGGGATGCCTTTATGACAACACTGCTGTCGGAGGCATTGGATATTAAAGTCGATGACTGCTATGAAGTTCACAGGATTCACCAGATTCACATCCTGGGAGATCTGGGAGTACTGGGATGACTCATTAATTACTAATTACTTAATCAGTGTTCCTTTTTTGTGTCCCCTTAAGGAAAGCGATACATCATACTGTGCAGTCGTCCCTCATGACTTCATGATTATAACAAGTAGCTACTGAGGTTTGCTGCCACTCAGCAGCTGCTTCAGAGTTATTCAGGAAGGACTCATGAAGAAAGTGGTCAGTATGTTGAGTATTAGGGAGCTGTTTAAAGTTGTCACATCCAGCCTCAAGATATTCTAGAATAGATTAGGTTCTTATATCCCATAATTTGATTTGTCAGGTGCTGAAATCCACTATTGGAAACACACCATTGTCAGTCCATGCACCAGTGGATTTTAGTTCTCTATTCACTCGACGAAGGAAGAAAAAACCAGGAGATGGCAGTTAAATAAATGTATGCTGAACACGGAAGAGAAGTGCAGCTTTATTAAGTCTGCACTGCAGGACGTTTGAGAGCACGACGAAGGCTCTATTGAGGGCTATGGTATATATGAGAAAGCACTTTTGGAGGAAAGTATCTCGATAGAAGAAATAAAAAAAAGCGACCTGCAGTCTCAGGATAGGAATGGCTGCAGGGAATGTGTTTTCAGCAGACTTTCAGCCAATTCATAGGCGATTGTGCCGCAAGACTATTGGACATCTATCAAGACACTCTGCAGAGTGGCAAGCTTCCTCAAAGCATGAGGTTTTTACATTACAATGTAAAAAGGGATGAGATCCACAGAAGTGTGCTAATTACCATCCTATATTTTTAATGAATGTGGATGAAAATAATCTTACCCAAGTTTTAGCAACCTTGGCAGAGGTGGTCTTCATAGAATGTTGCATATGATGTTGAAGAAAAGAAGTAATGACATGCAAATAGCTGCACTGTCACCAGACGCAGACAAGACACTCGATAAAGTGGAATTCCCTTGTTTTACACTAGAAAATGTTGGACTTAGGCAATTATTTAGGAAGTGGGTGGAATTAATGTACACCAATTCAAAGGGCACAGTACCAACCAATGGGCTTACGTCACCTCAGGCTGAATCATGTTGTACATCAACCAGCAGGTCTCAAAACAATCCCAGCTCAAAGTCCCCTTACTCGCTTTCAGTGCATCAGAGCTGGTTATGCTTGATGGCACTGAAGGAAAGTAAACAACGAGACTGATTTTCACTGCACACTGACTGTCTTTACCGGCAATAAAATCATTGATCATTTTGATTAATAGATGACTAATTTAGGACATTTGTTGAGAAAAACTTCTACTTGATCTGACTTCTCAAATGTGAGGATTTGCTGCTTCTGTCATTGTAAAGTATAATAAAATTATAATTGGAAGATATTTTGTCAGACTCACTGATTAATTGACTGACACTCTTCTTCATACTTTGTGGGACTGCTGAGATAAAGCCTTAATGTGAAAGAAATGAATCTATTGAAACTATTTGGAAGAGGGTCTGGAATACATCACATGACACAATATTATTACATAAAAACAGGATAAATGAGAATTATAAAGAAACCTGGAATAATTTCATGAAGGGAACAAATTTCACTTGATTAATCTGTACAGTCAGTTATGTTTGTGTGGACTGAAAACACAACACATACGGTAATTGGGTGTGTGCATTTGATTGTTTAAATTATTGATGTGTTTGGGGGCATAACATTATGTAACTGTGATTTGTGATTTTCTAAAAATGATTTAGTGATTTATCAAAAAAAAAATCTTCATTTAATCGAAAGTTGAATAATCATTAGTTGCAACCTTAATTTCATTTACAGTGAGAAAAGCAGTAAATTGTCACAAGTTGGAGCCAGAGCATGGTGAAAAAAAATGACAATAAATCAATCTTCAGAATTATTGATGATTAATCCTCTGTTAATTTACTAATCTGCTTTGGCATTAAATGAACTATTGCCAAAATATATTACACAACCACGGAGCAAATTGTGTGTGTAACTGTAGGGTGCAGCGGGAGCATACAGAGTGTGTGGACAATAATGGACAACACTGGATACTGCAAATGAAGAGAAATATCTAATTTTTATGCATCTCTTGCCCTAATATCATCATCTTACACAATGCAAACACATGCAGACAGACACACACACACACACAGACACACACACACACACCTCCCTTTCAGCCTGACGGTTGCTGCTCTCGTCTGTATGAGTGAGTGTAGGTCACATCAGGACAATGCGCCGCCTCGCAGACTCTGTTTGCAGCAATAGCGAGTTTTTTTCCCTCTTTTTTTTTCAGCCTCATGGACACTATTTCAGGGCTCGAATGAAAAAAAGCAAAAATGGGAGGGTGAAAAAAGCCCTTTTCAAATTGATGACAGCAGTGGGCGCTGAGGGAAACCATTGAAAGCAGTATATAAAGCAGCATCGTAGCGTCTGCCTGTCCTTCCCCCTCCTCGCTCCCGACATCAAAAGTGTGCGCCCATCCTGAGCCGACAGAGCTCCAGATCGCTGCGGTGCATGCTGGGTAAGAGAGGACAACTCAGGACACATGCAGGGACTTTAAGGATACTGCAGTAAGCTGTTCACAATGAAAAAAAAGAGGGAAAAGATGCAGAGAGACGGAGGGAGGGAGGGAGGGGAGGGGAGGCGGAGGGGGAGGGAAAGGAGACAAAAATACTGGCAAGATCAGCGAAGGATGGAGGAATTCAACGAACATTTCATTCTAACAAATATGAAAATGTTTGACGCAGCGGTTCTCCGTTTTCGCTTGTTTATGTTATTAGATCTGCATCAGTTCACTGAGTCTGCAGCAACATACGACTGAGTCTGAGGGTTCCACATGAATTAGGTTATTTCTCATATCGGTATTGTTTTAAATGTTTAATAAAGGTGGTCTCATTCATTCAGAGAAGAAACCTCTGCTGTCACTTTCCTGACTGGGTTTGACCAGAGATGCGTCATGAAATGCATCGTGAAGCGGTGTGTTGAGACTTATTACATAGTTATTTAATGCTGCATGTAATCAAATTTAAGAGCTCTTCAGAAAATAAATTAACAGCAAAAATATGAAGAAATGGAGCTGTAATTAACAATCATTTTCATTATCAATAAGTTTGTATTTTTCTTATTCTTCCATTAATAATAATAATAATAATAATAATAATAATAATAATAATAATAATCAAAAGTGCCCTAACTGTTGCCTTTTTTTGGTCCATCCAGCAGTTAAAAAACCCAAAGATATTCAATTAATAATGACAAAGAAAGCAGATGTTAACAGCAAACGTCTGAATTTTTAGCCTGATAAACGACTTCAGTCACTGTTAATGATTAAAAGGTTAGCTAAATTGTTGTCAGTTAATCTTAATTGTGTTTACTGGCTATTTTACTCAAGACAGCGCTCATAATATAATATGTGAGTGAATTTCCATGTGTGGTTCCTGGATAGATGTTACATAATCAGACTAAAAAATAACATACATAGAGCGCTCACTGAAATATGACAGACGCACACAGAGCATTTATCTAAAGGCCATATCAATGCAGTAAAGCTAATATTACAATAATACATTATATATATTATATATAATATAGTTTAGTAAATGATCAGGCACTAAAATATGCAGTATAGAAGCCCACAAAACACAACACACAGAGCAATGAAAAAGGAAAGAATTCCTCTTCTATGTGCCTGGTAATGTGCTACATTATACATTAAAACGAGGCCATAAAATGTTTTGATCTTATTTCATATATTCTAATTTCAGATCATTTTGTATTATAATCCCAATTCTAAAAAAGACATTAAATTCAGAATAAGCGTATATTTACAAAAATCAATGAAACTGATGAGGTCGCACATTAAATATATTGTCTTTCTTCTGTTTTCAATGGAGGATACGTCACAAAGGATCAGCAAATGATCACATTCTGTTTCAGTTACGTACAGCATCCCAAATGTTTTACTAAACCTGTCTCCTAAAATTATATTTCTACACTAATTTGTTCAGGCGGACTCTGTTTTACACTGTTATAATAAGGAAAAATCTGAAAAAGGCAAAATGTTGAGCATAACTGCAGAACATTCACTGAGAATTTTGTTTTCCCACAATATCTACTTATGGCAAGTAAAGCATTATTAGCTTTTTTAATCTTATGTTTAGGCAACTCAGTTCATGTGGTTAAGGTTACGGAAAGTGTCTGATGCCAAATCATGGGCTTTGTATGCCAAACATTCACAAAACGCCTGTTGTGAGGCAGTGTTTGGTATTTAGCAGTAAATGGAATTAGTAGGAGACAAGCTCGACTCCACTCCGCTCTGCAGAGCCTTGGGGATTTATTCAGATCCAGGCAGTGGGGCAGCAGGAGGGATGACAGGAGGGTATGTTGATGATGTGAACTGAAAATTTGAAATAAAGTGTTTAAAAAATATGCAAAACTCATGCATACACAGTGACAGCAACACAACCCCCCTGCCAAAAAAAAAAAAAAAATCACACAGTTCCAATGGTACAACATTACATTGGTGGTTAAAAAATGAAGTCACGATTGAGTTATTTCAACACTAAAGCACAATAATTTGTAAATAGTAAAGCACAAATGCCGACTGTACTTTCAACATGGATCTGAAAAACAAGCCTTGCAGTAAAACACTGGATTGAGAACATGTTGGTCCCTTTTTCTGTCTTAAATGTTGCCTCCGTTTCAGTCTGTGCATCCGTCTAACCTGGGTCACACAGCTTTACCCTGGAAGCGTTGTTAACACTGACCTTGTATGTTGTGCCAGCTCTCCCTCCCCCAGCCTCCCTGCTGGTATTAAACTATCCAGCACCGCTGCGACCGCCACGGCACTGACATACAAGCGTCTGCTGGACGGCACTATATGAAACCCTGACCCCTGCGCGACCCCTGCGTGCGCTCAGCGGTGTCTGAAGTGTGTGAATTAGTTTCACCACAAGTGCTGAGAATGTATGCTCGCAGCAGAAAGAGAAGGCCACAGGGAATCCATGTTCACATCGTCTGTCAGCACTGATCAGCCACCACTGCTTCCTGCCAGATGTGACAGCGAGGCTGCCAGCGTTCAGGCTCTGGCCAGGCCGAGGGGAGTCCCCCCGCAGTCTGGCTCATACCTGCTCTGAAACCTGTCCTGCGCAGCACCGCTGCTCAAGGTGTTTCTAAACATCATCAGATCAGTGTCAAATGAACTCCTCATTAGAGGCCTCAATATCATAAACCGCGGAGGCTGCAGTCTACAAACTGGCGGCTTCTGTCTCATACCACTGGATGTAGATTGTGGTTAAAATAACAATAATACTGGTAGGGCTGAAACTTAAGATGCACAGTTCCACTTTTTTTCAAGTTCTGATCTGATCCTGATTTCCTGAATTTGGATATCTGCTGACACAGCTCTCTTTTTTTGCTACTGTTATTTTTAATCATTGTTATTGGTATTAAGTGTCAGCTTACATGAGGCTGAAACTGAACTCCAGTTTAGTGGTGAAAATTTCTGTCAGTTGATGTTGATGGACTGTGTTTGGGCTCACATTCAGTCAGTTTTCACCATCTGGAAAGCTTCCTTAGGGTTCATTTTGCCAAATTCATGCTCCAGTTTGTCCTTGAATTTCAGCTTTGCAGTGTGTAGGATTTAGGGGGATCCACTGGCAGACATTCAAGTTTGTTCTCATGAGTGTGTGATCACCTGAAAATAAGAATTGTATTTTGGTACCTTAGAATGAGCTCATCATATCTACAGAGGCTGCACTGCCATGTTCCTATCAACCATTGGGCACCTTTCTGTTTTTTTAAATTCACTGTACGGGAGGGTGAGATGAGAGGTTTTTTATTTGGTCAGCAAACTCGTTGCTGGATGCAACTAAATCCTACACTCTGCTCCTTTAAGAATGCCGTTTTTGTTGTTGAGGTTTGCTGTCATGAGATCAGCCGAGTCTGATCCGAAAAGGCTTCTCTTTCAGGATCTTTTTTTTTTTTGGGGCAGGGTTTGGAGTTGGGATGTTTCTTAATTGTTTTCACTGGTGTGATGGTATTTATGCTACAAATTGATGTCTACAGTGGCAGTGACCCTGTTATTCAAGTCTCTGTTGAAGGTGTGTCAGTGAGTGCACGCCAGGAGTCGTGTGATGATGTCCTCCAACCATTGTGGGGCACTGTGGCAATGTCGGTTGTGATATTCAAGTTCCTGTTTGAATATTACGATATTTTAATGTAAAAAAAAAAAAAAGCACTAAAATTGTCGGTGATGTTTCCCTTCTGGTCAGAATGTCCACATGCTGTGGAAATGACATCAGAACATTGGGCCAGAGGGGATATAAACACAGCTGACAACAACAGAGAGAGGTTCCCAGGGGAGGTAGTCGGGACACAGAGACACAGTCAGCATCTCCAGGACAGACGTACATAATGTACTTTCATGACTACATATTGTAGCAATGGTCCTTATTTCCCATCATGCCTCATGCTGGACTGAGTTTAAGTTTGCTGTTTTATGTTCAAAGTATTTGTGATGTTTCTGCTCAGAAGATGGTGGTTTACACCAATATTTGTCAGTTGGTTTATTGTTTTAACCATTAGTGACGTGGCTGTTACATTTTTTGACTGAATGTTTTGGAAAAATACCACGAGTATATAGACATAAACATAGAATTCAACTGAATAGATTGGCTCCATTGTCACAATACCCGATCCATCTATTTGAGTCAGTATCAGAACGACATCCGAGGCCTGAAACTACAGACTATTTTCATTATTGATTATTTTCTTGATCAAGCAACACTGCCTTAAGTCAATAAAATGTCAGAAAATTGGAAAAAAAACAGTGCAACAAGCCAGTGCAGGAAGCCAGAGACGTTCAGTTTACCGACATATAAAACACAGCAAAGCAGCAAATCCTGGAACCAAAGAATATTTGTCTTTTTCACCTGATAGATGACAAACAATCCATGAAATATCAAACTGTAGTGAATGAATATCCTGAGCAGGTGATAAATCAACAGATTGTTTCAGCACTAATGCATGAATACATTCATCAAAATGATGCCAAATGATAGTGTTTCCCTGGCAAAACAAGACGACACACGTGTAGTTTTTAATGAAGTGTCGAGCAATACACCTAAAGAAACAGCTGGCACAAGAACAGGAGACTGCCCTCACCTGAAAAACGACTGCATGAGATATTTGCTCTGAAGCCTAATGATCTGTTTTCTCTTGTAATAGTGTGAATAATGACTGATGCCACTGAGGAGCACAGGCAGAAGTAGCTCTGCATTGTTAGAATGTTGCAAAACCTCCAAAGGAGGAAGTTACTGGTTTCTTTTAACCATAACGAGAAGTTCTAACTGCTGAAACGTGACCAAAACTCAACCAGAGAGGTGACTGATCACAAAATGAGAGAATGAATGAATGAATGAATCATGAATTTTAGAACAGTCACATGGGTCATGTGGGTTGTTTCGAGGGCATTGACAAATTCGGTTCATGCATTGTTGCAACTCAACATGTGACTCAGTGGACTGAATTAGTAATTATACTTTATCGTTTCTTGGGGTTATTCAGTTTTCTTCTACTCTGAATGATTTATGGCACAACCTCTAGCCATTCAAATGGTCACAGATATTCGAAAACAGCTCGCTCCATTTGTTTTTGAAGAACTGTTTTCAAAAACTGTTCCAAAGAGACAGTGAAGAAGAGCCATGTGTCCAGCAGATAATCATGTGGTGATGTTTGCCGCCAGAGCAAATATTTGTGTACCTCATCCACCCACAAACGCTGTAGTCCTGACTGTTCCAGGTGTAAACAAGACTCTTTTGTGGTTGTATGAAAAGTAGTTGGTGTATTTGGAAATCAAATTCTCATAGTGCTGCTCTCAGAAAGCCTGTCAGTTCACGTTAACCCCGCCAATGGAATTTGCATTTCTGGTCTTGGAGCATGGACACGTGAACGCTGTTAATGTAGCTCCATGCTACTGTTTGTCCAACAAGTTTAGCGTTTAACTGACATGTAGATGTTTTTTCATTTTTTAGAAAGAAGTAGCTTGGTTTGTTTCTTTTGCAGCAGCTATTTGCAACGCATCACTGAAGTGTTTATACCTGTTCTGAATGGTCACACTGGAAGGTGGAGTGAAAAGCCTGCTGGCATGGAGGGAAAGAGAGAGAGGACATGATAAATAGTAAAAGCGTGCACATTGCTGGGTAGTCTCACTTAGAAGATGTTCATGGCACTCAGGTGTTCACATGAAGTCATGGAAGTGGTGTAAAGAGAATGAAAGAGGGAGCTCAAACCTGCCTGTTTTCTCACCCCCTCACCGCACAAAGTGGGTTTGATCTTTGGATCATCAGTGTTAGAAAGTTAAAAAAAAATTGTCAGATGCAGCCCCGATTGTGATATACAAAGGTGTGTGTGTTTGTGTGTGTGTGTGTTTGTGTGTGTGTGACGCTGATGTTGATGATGACAGAGGATCTGATAAGACTTTATGTGAAGCACTCTGGTGTCTCTGAGTACAATTGTAGCTCAGCTTACTTAGCCCCGATTAAAGAACAAACATAGTTGCATTCTTGTTGCCTGTTCGTTCTGGTCTGGTTTGTGCACTTCCAAGCTTTTAACAAATGAACCAAGTGCTGTAAAGTCATGCGGTCATGACAGGATTTTGGTGATGTCATCCTACGTCATTGTGCTTCATCAGGCCCCACGTGGGGAAATCAAATTCCAGAGGCTGACAACAACTCATGCTGCACTTTATTGCTCCTTCTGCATTGATTTATGTTGTCTGCTGTCACAAAACGCTCATCCCTACATCACACACTTCTTAAATCCTGCCTTTTATGAGCTGCCAAAGTCCACAGAGCAGCCAGATTGTCGAACGTATCAGAGGAAATCCCTGCACTCTCCTACTGATGTGCACGTGTTTCTGTAGATATCAAATGATTTGCACAAATATTTACATACATTTTTACATTTCTACAAATCACTATTATTGTAAGATCACTTTCTGAGCATGTGTTAGTCGTACTGTACAAGAACATGCTTTGTTCTGTTCCTACAGTTGGTGGTGGTACCCTGCCACATTTGGCTCCAATCCACCAATAACATACAAAAGAGGACAATGAACAGTCAAATCAGCAGCTAGCCTCAGCATGCTAGTTACCAGCCGAGCCAGTAGCTGATCCAGTGTGTTGCTATGTTAGATGCATGAGTTACGACCTTTGTCAACTTAATACTTGGCTTCTCATTTCCAACCACCAGCATCTCAATTACCAGAGCTGGCTTATGGCCAGATCAGGAGCTGGCTTCGGCAGGGATGTAGCCTGTGGCGACTTCTCAGTAGTCGCAGTATCGTCCCTTATACCGCACCATACACAATCAGCTGATGGCTTTATCAGTACTTTAGCTTTAAAATCACGCTAAAATAACACAATAACATTCACAGCTGAATCACCACTTGGCAATGGACCAAGAGTCTCCTTTGCAATTTCAGTCCAGTTGTTTGGTCCACACCAGAGATTGACTGACAACTTTCACACAAGCCAAAACAAACTACAGTAACCCACACACCAGGGTTCACCAAACCAACCAGGTTTGTTATGAAAGCACCCTTAATATAGTTAAAAACATAAAACAATGTGAAATGGGTGCAGAAACCGTCAGACCTGTTAAAAACGTGGCCAACCCAAATAAAGAGAGAACAGCAGAATGTAGTTTCTCAATTTATACTCAAGATGCTTGGAACCAGCTCAGGTCCCAGCTTGGGTCTTGGTTACTAGGACTGGACCTCTGGCTCTAATGAATTGAGGCAGGCAGAAAACTTGTGTATCACAGCAAGCAGAAAACTGGTAGTCTATCAACACATTGCAGAGTGAACCACAACACAACACAAAGGGCAGTAGCAAAGCAGCAGCCCTGGTAACTGAAGTGTCTCTTAACAGTTGAACAGTGCATACATGGATAAATACAGTGTTAAGTCTACCTCAAAAAGACCAAAAGAGACCAGTATAAAGTATGAGAACATTGCAATGTAACTGAAACTAAGTCAGTCCTGACTTTATGTTTACAAAACTCCAGGTCTGGTGTCACAGATAGACTGACTGTATACCCACAATGCCTGTATACAGGATTACTGTATTCCCAAATGACACACGAAGATGCATTTCAAAAGCTTATCCCAGACAAGACCTTAAGTGAGGCATTATCTATTATTCTGAACAGTCTGTCAACACAATCCCAAAGCACAATGTGCATTATACACTATCTGAGCAATAACACAATGTATTCTGGCAATAACATGGCACTGCCCTGAAAATGAAACTGGAAAGCCATCCTGTAATTCAGCACTATTATGTGGCTGTTTGTGTGCGGCCTTTGGCTCTGAAGGAACAAACTCTGTGGCAGCTTTGCATGAGGAGGGATTTGCAGTCTGATCGCAACAATAATGCTGAATTCAAGAACTGACCTTTGGACCCAAACTGTTGTCCTCTCCTTACACCAGCCCAGCCTGCCCTCCTTCAGCTCCTGCAGGCCTGTGTTTCAGGGACTGTAAATGTTTGAACTGTAAGAGCTAATTTCATCCAGTCATCCAAGTCATTATTATTCGTTCCACTCACTAACAAGGTCACTAAAACTGCACAGACACATTAAATCCGCTGTGAACTCCACACAGTGAACGCCTCACCACGTACCTCAAAGTAGGGCCTATTCATAGAACACACCACACAGTAAAAGCTTGTCTTTGCTAGAAAGTCTCTCATGTAGGTTTAGAGCAAATGTTTTGCTCATTAGTTCGTGTAGTTTTGGTCTCCTGGTTCCACCATAAAGATAATATATAGCAAAGGAGGAGAGCTATACACTCAGGATCTAAATTCAGACAGCTATAAACCATTAAAATCTGGGTCTGGGGTTTCCTCCCACTGGATTTGCAGCACTGCCCAGTTCTCTACAGTAAACACTAGGTTTTCCCAGACAGACAGGCAGGGCTGGGGAGGGAGGGAAAGGATAGAGGCATGATGGGTGCCAGGCTGCCAGTGCCATGGCAAGGTATTGGATGAACGGGATGTTTCTTGGCAGACATGCAGGAAGCAGTTTGCTGTGGCATTCCTGGCAGTGAAATTAGAAAGACATACAAGAAAACAAAGAAAAGGAAAAAAAAAAAACCCAAAACAGGAGCTTTTACATGTAACTCAATAAGTGAAAGTAATTTGTTGTTCTGTCTTGATCCAACCTCGTGTGTCTTTCTAATAAGGTTGCTCTGATAGTTACAGGGTTTGCAAAGAGTGTCAAAGCCTGCCGAACTGCAAATAGGTCAGTAATGGGCACCCTAGGATTTTCTCCAAAACTCCTCTGATTGGTCGGTTTCCATGTCTCTGGGGCAGAAACCTGGATACCACACTGGTGCAGCCCTCACTAGCTAGGAACCCTGCCAGGCTTTAGGAGAAAAACACACACACACACACGCAGTTAAAACTCTAAAACAACATTATATGCATGTGGAACACAGTGGATGACCAAAATGCCCCACATACATTCAAACAGTAAGACCTCCAGCATCGAGGCATTCACAGCATACATACAAGCCTGTAAACATGGTGATGTCACACTGGGCTCATCTCCACCCAACAGCTGGAGCCACAAGGCTCTGGAAGACTAATTTCTCTGACCCTGAATAGCACACACAGCTTTTCCCAACAACTGGATAGAGAGCAGACATGGTTCAAGATAGTTAAAGCTTTCCATCTAGAGCTACAACACACTGCTCTTCTCCTGTGAAAACATATTAGAGGATAATTCCAGTGCCCACCAAGGTCACGGCCGAGATCTGGAAATTCTGTGACAAGGCAACGAACATGAGGTCAGCTGATCAGACAGGTTGGAAACAAACTTGGGCGAGAAAATAATGGAAAGTACAGAATTATTACCCGAAGCCAGCGGACTGGGAGAGCTGTTTTAACTGATGACTAAACTTACAGATTAATCCATAATGAAAACGATCTTTAGTCGCAGTCCTATACAAAATAATTCAAAATGAGCTTCACCTCAACCAGCTATAACAGAAAAATCCTACTTTTGCATAATAATCTAATATATAATAACAGTATAACAGGGGGCATTTTCTTCTTTCTTTTACTTAAAATACTACATTTTCTTGATTATACTGACATACTTTTGCTTGAGTAAAATTTTCAGTGCAGGACAGCTTTTACCTTGTGGTATTAGTTCTTTTACCTTAGTAGAGAGTCTGAATACATCCTCCACCACTGAAAACTCAGGCAGCTTCAAAATGAACAAACTGAGAAGTTGTGTGTGTTTCTATTTTTAGTGTGCAGGAAGGTGTTGTGACAGTATCACCTTCCAGCAAATTATGCAGTGAATAACATCCGTGATGTTATTCATCTGTCAGTCTATTTCTGTCTTGGCTATTGTCCTCTTTAAATTTCCTTTAGGTGTTCATATGGAACAAAGCTTCAACATATGAGAGCAACTAAACCGCAACTAAACAGCTCTCTCTAAATCTTTTTGCGTTTAAGGGCATGTTGCACCGCAAAGCAAAGACACCAAGGCTTAAACAAGAAACTAAATGAGTTAAGTGGGTTAATTTGGATGTGAAGCTGACCCTAAATATATGTTCAAACATAGTTAAAGGTAACCTTGAGTTCTAAAAAAAACACGCACATTTTAATCATATATGGCCTAGTTTGAACTCAGACATCTAGACATCTTTAGACCTGCCTGTCACTTCAACAGAGCTTTCTTGGAAAGCAAAAAGAAAAAAAATCTTGAAGGATCTAAACAGATGCTGTAAACATCTTGAGTCTGGAGTCGAGTCAAGAGCGGCAATGATACATGCTGAATCTGATCTTGACAAAGTGCGACTGCCAGTCAGGTGCATGAGCTGCGGAAAATGTGGCTTTTTTATTGGGCCGTGCTGAATGAATGTTGAATGGGGTAAAGAAGCATAACTCTCTGCTTGGTTTGCCATTCAATCTCCATTCCAACACTTAACAATGATAATGAGCTTTGGATACTGACCAAAAGAAAGAGTTTGCAGAAGCATGAGGTTCCTCTGCAGAGCACTTGGCCTCACACTTCATTTTAGAGTGAGTTACACAATCCAGGCTTATTGTAGGATTTACTGAGCATTACTGCCTGCTGAGGGGCTGACCACTGTTTTCTACTGGAAATATGTCTTGCGGGGAACATGAGAGTTGATTTTTTTTCGTATTAAAACACTATTACTGTTACTCATCTGATCAATCACTTTCCGAAGATGTGACCTGAAAATAAACTTGATTAAATGACTTTAAAGTAAAAACAGCAGTGGCGGCTGCTTTGTTCTCAAACCTTCTTTGTGACAAATGTTTTCAGTATCACAACCAGTTGTCACAAAAGTACTAGAACTGACCATAAAACATTTAATGCTCAAATTTATTACTGCACCAAATGTAGGCCAAAATACTAGATCTGTGATAAGCCAGTATTGGCTAATAGTGGCCTCTCAGCCTGGCTCAGTCTGGCTCTAGTTAAGCATCGCTGTAGCAGCCTGAGCCACATGGAATATTTGTTTTGGAATGATGTTCTGCAGCATCACAAATTTGATTTGCGATATTTCATTGCACATAATAGAAACCATCTTCTGGACCTACAGAAATTCAAGCAATGGTGATTTCTTTAGCTTATGTATTATTTATCAAGTTTTTTATTTCCTTTTTTGGATACAATAAAGAGATGTGAAAGGAACAAAAGACTGAAAACCAACAATTTATACATCTACTAATAAATCTTATCTTCTTCCTCTGTACCATGGAGCTCCACTGTTGTCCAAAAACTATCAAACCACATCAATGAGCTGCACTGTTACACTGGATGATCCTTCATTCCCATGAACATATACTGAAGTTTATTTTGACTAAATTCCCATTCTGCTGCCTCAGATACTCACTAAAGCACCAAATGTGGATTTATCCACCAGACAAAATAGTCCCCGACAAATACACACACACACACACACACACACACACACACACACACACACACACCCTGTTGAAGTAACATTTCACATAAAGTGACCAGCTTTTTTAAAATTTACATATACACACACACACACACACACACACACATATATATATATATATATATATTATTATTATTTTTTATTTTATTTAAATGCTGCCTTTGGTTTCATTTGGGGCGGCACGGTGGCGCAGCAGGTAGTGCGCGTGCCTCACAGCAAGAAGGTTGCTGGTTCGAACCTGGGGTCGGGCAGGGCCTTTCTGTGTGAAGTTTGCATGTTCTTCCCGTGCATGCGTGGGTTCTCTCCGGGCACTCCGGCTTCCTCCCACAGACCAAAAACATGCTCATTAGGTTAATTGGTCTCTAAATTGTCCGTAGGTGTGAGTGTGAGTGTGTGAGTTGTCTGTCTGTGTGTTTGTGTATGTTGCCCTGCGATCGGCTGGCGACCGGTTCAGGGTGTACCCCGCCTCTCGCCCATTGCTAGCTGGGATAGGCTCCAGCCACTCCGCAACCCCGAAATGGGATGCGCGGGTAAAGAAGATGAATGAATGAATGGTTTCATTTTTGACCGGGGTGAGACCACAAAAACTACTATGGGAAAACTGAGGATACAAAAGTATTGTTTGACATGGTTTCATCAGAAACAGGAGGCATTTATTAGCTCTAAGTAGAAAACTGAAAGCAGCAGGTTCAACTCATATTGTCAGCTGAGGATAGCCCCCCAGCATCACTGCGCCATTCTGGTGACTGAAACCACATTTTTTCATGATGATGCCACAAATTCATTTTCTTCAGCCACTTCTATGAGTAAATGGCAGAAATAAAAGCAAAGAGAAAATACTCAGGGAGAGGAGCAACACCTCTGTCAACAGGCATAGAGGGATCTGACCTCATGCAGACTGCCCACTGCATCACCCTCTTTATCTTCTTTAGAAGACAGCTGCACAACTGCACGAGGTGAATTACCAGAAGAGGAAAACAGATCAAAACTCGGAAGGAAGAAAATAATTCAGAGGTTCACATTATGCACTGCCATTGGTCCACTGCTGTATTTGTTTCTTGAGATGTTATGAACAGCCAAAGCTACATACCAGAGAAAGGGATTTGATTCAGTTCATCCAGTAAAAAACAGGTGTGGTATTTAAGGCTTCTTTCTTCACAAACACATTTTTACTTTCAACATTTCAAAGGATGCTGATGCATTTTATGTATTCTTAAAGCTTTATGAACATGTTGAATTCATTTCCTACCACACAAACAAACAAACAAACAAACACACAAACACACAAACAAACAAACAAACAAACAAAAACATTCGCAAAACGCTGCATGGTTACAATAGCTTTTGTCTCTTTCGTTCTCACTCAGCAAACAGAAAACACATGGGGATGACCTCATACACATAAAAAAATAGCTTTTATAGGCTCTGATGAAGTTAAGCAAATATAAAACCTTCGTAGTTTAAAAATTATCATCCAAAGAGTAATATCTCTGTTCCATTCCATCAACAGTTTTTCACAGACATCATGCGCTATATGAATACATCCATGGTATGACTACCACCAACTTCTGACGTCCTCACAGACTGAAGAACTGACTGTTGGCTAAGCTCCTTCCCTGAACAGCAATCATTCAGTCATAGGTTAGCAATCATACTGAAGCAAGGCAGGCCTATCAAGCTTTGGATTTCTGGATTTCTGGGGTGTAGAAAGAGAGATACCCAACATTCACAGAGCGTGCAGGGCGGTGTCTTTGTTACTGTCTTCCAAAAACTCTCCTCTCATTAGTAACTGCCTAACTAGCCAGTAGCAGCCCAGCCATGACTATAACTTTCACTGTGGAGTATTTCCCTCTGTGTGACAGCTATCAGAGTTTAGGCTAACTTTAGCTGCTTACACTCCACCAATCCAAGTTAACCTTGTCCAAGACAACGTTACATGTGTCAGAAATCGGACATCAGTTAGTCCTTATCTAAGAGCATCTTCTTATTCTTTAATTATTATTAATTAACTCCTGAGCATTCATCAAGAGCATTTTTTGAGCACATTTTGAAATAAGTCAGCTGGAAACATTAGAAAGTCAGCCAGACACAGCATTTTCAACCAACTCATGAAGATGTCATTAGCTTCATTTGCTAGCTTGCAACACCTGATCAAATCTTTCAGTGTCAACTTGACAACCATTTTGTCAACTTGCCCTGATTTTTCAGATTTGTCATTGTTTCTTGGAATTTGTGCTTCTGCCATAGTGCTTCTTTTTTGTCTGTTTTAATTGTGTTTATTGTTCATATATAACTGGGAGTCTGCACAGGGTGTTTTATTTTGAAAACTGACCACATTCTCTATGCTGTTCCTGTGTCTGAC
Source organism: Chaetodon auriga (assembly GCF_051107435.1). Classification (NCBI taxonomy): domain Eukaryota; kingdom Metazoa; phylum Chordata; class Actinopteri; order Chaetodontiformes; family Chaetodontidae; genus Chaetodon; species Chaetodon auriga. The sequence continues at coordinate 3,806,935 of NC_135090.1, read as the reverse complement.
TTCCTGCCTGGACTGATCTGCTCTGCGCAGCTGGATGTGGTGTCCATCAGAAATCGACTCGTGAGTATTCTCCGTGGGCCTGAGCGGAGATTGCTTCTGGGATGCTTTGAAACACGCTGAGTCGCTTCTGGCAGAACGACAAGCATTGTCTAGAATATTGTGGCTGGAACATGATGCAGCTGTGCCAGGTGGAATTTAAGGGTTATTCTATCATGAGATAAAAAAGCAGAGGAGACACACACTGTGATTTGGCACCATAAACATATTAGAAACGCAGTGGAGGTATTTGCTGAGCAATGCACACCTCTGCTCCTGATAACAAATGTTTGTGCATGTGTTCTTACATGTGCAAACAACTTTAAAAAGGTGAAGCACAAAGCTGAGGTCACAGTTTGATCCACATCTGGATACAACATCTGCGCAACTCCTGAGCATTCAACCCCAGGCAAAGTGGGGAAATAGACTACAATACACCATCTGCCCTATCTGTGTCAGTGTTACCAACTTTTTCATTCACTCTTGCCACTTTAGAGCCATTGGCCATCATTCCTCAAAGCAAAAAAACCCAACATAAAACATGAATGGCTAATAAAAAACCCTAATGTGATACCAGATAACATGTGAGTGTTTTGGATGAAAAACTACAAATGGCCTGTGCTGCTCTTTGTGTCTCCATTCCTTCACTAAATTTAGAGGCAGACACACAGACACATGTCCTTTTGGCACTGTAAGCAGGGTTAAGCTGAAACGTGCACCATACGGCTGCATACATGTTGAATGAAAAGCTTCAGTCCTGGATCCAATGAAAGGGTAAAGAAAAGGTTACTGTGTAAAATCCCATAATCCAGTCGGAGCAGCAACAGGCTTTGCCTCACTGCAACAAACAGCTACAGTACAGTAACTGGATGACTGATGTCGACACCATAGTTTCCCAACTGGAACGCAGAAGCAGTCTTTGACACATTTACAGAAAAGAAACAAAACCAAAGCTGTACCCACTGTCACCTTTATTTCTGGTTAATGTGCTGTGTCATACACATGTGTGACAGCCCAATGGGATGTTGTCACATACAATAACTGCAAAAGCACAACAATGACTGGAAATGGAGAAGAAAGAATGAAAGAAGGCTGAGAGGATGTGGGTTTCTGAAAGCACAGATCATTTGGGGCAGTGTTACATAGAGGGATACTTTGGTACCTTGTACCTTTTACACATGAATCAGCTCCTTACAACATCAGTACTGATGGTACATGCATTTAATACCAACGTTCAGTAAGGTAACTGTACAAAAAGGCCTGTTGAAGCTTACTGTACCAAAATGTAACTATTAAATAAATGTTATGTATGTGTTAGTCTTGACAGTGAGGTGGATTTGATTTTTGTTACTTTGTTCTATTCCATTACACTCAAATTAATTTTTTTTAAAACAAATTATTTTGGTCCAAACAGGTCAGTTGAACATGCAACAAGACTAAGAGACTGCAGCCATGCCAGTGGCTCTGTGAGGCTGTGCTAAATGCTTAATAACAAAGGCAGCATGGCCACATGCTCACAATAACAGTGCTAACATGCTGATGTCTTCATCATTTTAATTTAGTAAGTTAACGTGCTAACATTTGCTGATTAGCACTTGGCTATAAACCGAAGTACTGGACAAATTAAAAACCTGAACTGAAGATGGCGCTAGATGAGAAGTCAGGGGATCTCAAAGTCAGTCGGATTCATCCTCTGGGGATTCATTTCATGGCAATTCAATAATTCTGGATCAAAGTGGTGACCGACTGACCGACAGTCTGACACTGCCATGCTTACCGCCAGTCTTCATAATAAATGCAAGTAACTAAAAATGTGAACTTTGTCTATGACAAGTCTACAATATTCTTTAATAATTTAATTTTACATATAATAAAAGATAAAGTTTCCATTCATGGGTGAATAATGAATTAATATTTACTTTGAATTGAACAATTATTTCAAGGAACTCAGTAGTTTCTCATAAACTCAACACCACTAACTCGGAAATAATGTAAGAACTCAATTTTTGTCTTAACTTTCCCTATAATTAGGGCAAAATTATATTGTTGATAAAAAACTGCATTAACCCCCACATTGGAAAATATAACTGGCAGTGGCAATAACTGGACAACATTTGCTATTAAATAAAAGGCCATTTTCAGCATATATATTTCTTCTAACATCAAAGTACAGCCCTGCTAGAGGCCCTTATCAATAAAGCCTTTCTCTTGCAGTCACAGCTCCCACCTGTGGCCATTTTGCGTCCCTCTTAGCAACCCTCGGTTTCCTTGATCGGAGATGCAAAACGGCTTCATTCAGACTTGCTGGTTCTGTGGCTAAAAAAAAAGGCACAAGGCACAGTTTGCAATGCTGAGCATGAGCAAAAATCACCTCACATTTAAGGCCACTTCACTGAGCAACCACACTGAGGAGAAAGAGAGGGTGAAGACGGTGCCAGAACATACTCAGCCCCAAATTAAAACCATGAAACCAAAATAGAAAAAGACACATGTTGAAATCAATGAGCTCTAATGTGTTATTAGAAAGCTTCCTCTCCCTCTCTGCCTACGGCTTAATTTAAAGGGAATGACAACAAACACTTCTCCCTGCTCCTCGCCTGCCCACAGGCCAACACAACATGTGCACACTTGGTTCAATTGTGACACCGTACCCTCTGGGATAGGAGCACTCGGAAAATAGTTTCACAATATGTCTCTTTGCCTTATTCATCCATTAGTTCCTTCATTCCCTCGGCCTATCTATCTCCTCCTTTTCCCGCTTCTTTCACTGCTTGAAAGCAATCCATTTTTCAAGCAGCACACATATTTTGGCAGGCGCCGTGCTTTCTTCCCCCCAAGTACTGTATCCACAATCTGCTTTTTTTTGCACTGCTTTTGTTTTTGACACAACCCTTGGCATGAGCAGACAGACTGGGGGGGGGCGGGGAGGTGACTGAGGCTTTTGTGCAGTTATTTTGCTTAAATGTAAATCTGTAACTATTCCAGGCAAATTTGCCTCAAAACAGGCTAAAGCAGGCAAACAGTGCAGAGACACATCAAGTGAGATGAAGAGGAACAGGTCCCAAATCTGTTTCTTCCTCTCACATGTGACACAGATTTTCTGTTTTCCAATCTGAGTGCAGCCAAAATGTGAAATCCATCTGGTCCACATACTGGAGATATGTGCAGCAAAATAAGACTGAGATAGATGGAGACTACAAGCGACTTTATTTCCTCTCATAGCACTGTAGGAGGATTGCCATGGTAATAAAAAATCTTACATGATTCATTTACAATACTGACACCAGAGCAGTTTGGCAAGAGCCAACTAACAAAACAATGACATTAAAGCCAAATTGAAACCTTATGGGTGCTGCCAATCATACAGCTGCAGGAGGCAAATCCTGTGCAAACCTACGTAAAACCTTCCGCCTCTCTCTCTGCTGCCTCGTGTCATTTTTCTAAGCCCCTCCCACCAAACGCACAACTTCGGACAGCAGCAGAAGGAGCCGGTTGCCCTGTGAAACGCAATGCCTTGTCGGGCATGGTGTGAGCCTCGCCAAGACCCTCAAAGACGGCCCTCCAGCACCTTGCAGCGCCAGGGCAGCTGCGACGCCGTCTAACAGTGGGACGATAGGCTAATGCACCACACACACACACACACACAGAGTCATCAATACATGTGCCATGGCATCAGACATAATGAGCCTTATGCCTTTTGTAGAATAGCCAATAGAAACACCCTCTCTCTGAAATTAGCTGTGATGGGCGGAAGTCTCCCATCACTGGCTAGATTTCCTAAAGCATCAAGAGTCAAAGAGTCAATCAGGAGGAGGTGCAGAAGTCTAGTTTTCTCTCAGATCATGTGAATTACAAAGGCTGCAAGATTATTGTAGAATTTTTGCCCAATGACATCAGAAAATGACTGCTCGTCCCAGCTTTAATTCAATCAAAAAGTGAACACTAACTACAATTGTTTACACTGCTGGCAGCGGGATGCTTCCGTCTGATTGTACTCAATTGAGTTTTAAGTGCTTTGCACTGCTTGTGGAACCTTTTATCCATCCCCTATACCAAGTGTGTTCAAAGAAACACTCTAGGCACCCAATGCTGAATAGTATTCAATTGTGAGCACGAAAATGCTCCATATCATTACAGCCTTTTCTCTGCTGTCCAGTCAGAGGAAAATGTTTGAGTGCCTCGATCGCTACAAATCTGCTCGACTGTGGGTCACAAGCTTAAGTCAAGTTTCAGACTGCGTATTCTAAAATAATGCTATCTCTGAGTGGTAATATTACATCAGAACCCTCTCATTTTTTATTTGAGGAACATCAGCATATTTTGCCATCAAACAGAACATTTAGAGTCCCACAGGCTTAGCTGAACAGACTGCAGAACTCTTTTGTTCTGCAGTCTGTCAAACTGATAAATGAGAGTTTGGGTTCTATGTAGGCCTCAGTGCTCCTGTGTAGATTAAGCACTGAATATAAAAGGGAGAAATGAAATTGATTGATTGATATTAGTAATGTCTGATGTAATATATAGTTGCAGCATTTGTTTTGTGGCTGTTCTGTTGTTCTGTAAACAAGGGAAGTAGAGGGCAAGATGATAGTGGTTGTTCTTGCACATCCTGTCTCACCATCAGATTATATCAATCAACAGCATCATGCTTGGAGTGACTCCACTATGGATGGTGAGCTTTTTCTTCTTCAGTTAACGCCATTAGCTAATGTCATCAGGAGTGAGGATCAGGAGTAAGTGATTGACAACAGCTGTGTTTGCGGTTGTCCAACAAGAGCAAAAAGATCCTGCCAGCAGTTTTATCTGTGCAAACCTTGAAGATTGAATCAATTACATTACACAAAGAGTGTTCAGTGCCACCATGTCCTTAATAGTTCAGTCTCATTTAAGATATGAATCTGGAATTGGTTGGGAAATAAGGCAGATCACTTTGCAAACTTGGGAAGAAGTTCACTTCATGGTGACAACAACCTTGGCCTTGGTGAAACAGCTGGACAGTAAAGGTACCAGAGAGCTGATAGTTCTCCATCTCTAGAAAACCTTCATCTGCTTTACCAAGAACCCTGCCGACTTTCATGAAGTGGTTGTACTTCTTGCTTGTTAGTTTTGAAAAGTTTTAAGAAACTGTCAGATGCTGTTTGTCCATACAACAATTCATTTGCTCACCATTCATTGTTAGAATAATGCCACCTAGTACTTTCCACCTTGCTACATAAAGAAAACAATATGTCCTGCATTGGCAGGAAACTTTGCTGTTGGACATAAAACACAAGGTGCTCAAACGTCCACTATGAATGGACTTCCTTTGGGTACTGGGCTGCAGTAGACATGGGACAGGCTTGAAGCTGATGATGTTCCATGTCCAGATGGCCCACCTTGATCATGGTCAAACCACTGAAGTTTATGCATATTTGGATCATAGTTTAGCACATCCCATGACAAGAACATTGTATCACCTTGACAAGTGACGTGTTTGGTGTCAAGCTTTACCTATTTTTCCAAGCACCTTCCCCATGATAATGAAACTATGATGACGAAATTACAGAGCAGTGGAAATACTTTTAGGTCAACGCCAATACCAGGAGTTACCTTCCAAGTTCATGAGAGAAGTTCTGCATAAATTTCCTTTGAGCTCTGGAATCAATTAGGACCAGCCAAATAAAAGTGATGTTATACTCTAAGACAATCGTAATTTTTTTCTTAGCCACATGCCCCTGGAAGTATCTGCAGATGTCTGAAACCAGTGCAATCACTCAGGCAAGACATAACCGATGCTGCATTTGAGTACTAACAGAACCACACATACTTTAACGGAGTAGCCTCTCTTTACAAAGTGCTACTTTTAGCCACGCCGCCCAGTTTGGGGCATCTGGGCCACATCACAACAAGGAACAATACAGAGGGACAAATAGGAAAGACAGAAGTCTCTTTTATTTGGTCAGTGTGGACACTCTGAGGACTAATACAACATACTGTTTTGTCCTCCGTGTCCCATGGAGTGGACTGTCTCACTCTTGGAGCTCCCTGTCCTGACAGTATTTGTTGTGCTATGTGTGTGTGTGTGTGTGTGTGTGTGTGTGTGTATCTCAATATGCAGCCAAACTAGGGCAGTGAGTCCAGCTGAAGCCTCATGCACAGCTGTGAGTCTAGAAGAGGCCCTTTGTGTTTGGATACATTCATGCTCCCTGAAGGAACATAAAATTGTAAGTCAGTGCATAAGAAAGGCTCTGGTATAGTTAGAAGTAATGGATGCATTTTGAATGTCTAAAGCTAAGTACAAAGCTCTTCACCGCTGCTCTCTCTGACAAATATTCCTGTCGTCGTTAGCCTCTTGATTATCTCATTCTACATCCATTAGTGCCGGGTCGCATTTCTGCATCCAGTAATTCACTGTTTTCCCCCGACTCCCAGACAGGGGAATTGCTCAAAGTCACACCATCAACATCAACTCACTGGAGTCCATTAATTGCAGTTAAAGTGTAGCTAGGAAAGTCAACCGATGTGTGGACAATATGTAAGTTTGTTGGTGCTTTAAAGTCGACCGATGTTTTCTTGCTAACTGGTTGTCAACAGCAACACCATTTGCATTCCTCCTGGTTGACCAGTGTTTCCACCTGCTTTTATGCAAATATGAATTTGCATTTCAAAAGACTGAATTAAGACATTACATATTCATCTGTTTAAAGGAAGGTTTTTCAGCTGAGGCGGAAAACTGCATGACTGACTGAAGATATCACAATGGTCACGGACACAGAGGCACTTCTTCCACATCTTTCAACTGCATCTTGTAATCTTTCCACCTTTCGTGAATTGTACTAACCTGTATCCAGGTGTTACACAAATAAAGTTTGATTGATTGATTGGGTTAATGCCACATTAGGGTAAATTATCAATCAAAAGCCATTTTGATTCCACAAATTTTCTGCGTCCTCCTGAGAATATTCATGAAAACTAGTTGAATTTTTGGTTGCACATTTCAATGGAAACTATTCTCAAGTGATTTTATGAAGGGGTTCATTATAGCCATTCAGCATTCCCCAACCATTCAGAACGTATGTACAGAAGACTAGAGAAGCAAACATTGTTTGGAGAGCATTTAATTTGTGTAAAGTTCTGAAGTACTTTGGAGGTTCTTTTGTTTATTTTCCACTAATGCTGGCAAGAGGTTAACTCATCAAAATGATGACAAAGCAGCATAAATACTTGAATAACCACTCAGTACTACGGAGCTGCACGAAACCACAGATGCAATCAGAGCCTCTAACATCGCCCATAATCAGTTAGAATAGACACCCAGTGAATGCATTGTAAGATGGTCCTGAGTGATTGTTCAACCTTTCACAGCAGATAATAATACATTTAGCAGATGGTCTACTCAGTGCTCAAAAGGAGGATAAGCCATTATGAAAACACACACACACATCGAGCAAATTTCCTTGCCACTGTGCTAACTGTAAGCTGACAAAAATTAGAGAGGGACCTTGACCAGTGAAACGCTGACCTGAATCCAAAGCTTAAAATCACCATGTGAAATCACTTTAAAGTGGCCTGAATGCTTTCTCCCCACCACCCACCCACCCACACACACACACACACACACACACACACACACACACACACACACACACACACACACACACACACACACACACTGTCTGATGTATCTGTTCATCCACCTACTTGGTATTACTCAACAGATTTTGAAAGACAAAGTGACTTCAGGCCTGATCACACAGGATGCACATTTGGCAGTGAGCGCTGCTGTTTGCTAATTATTTTCAGTATGTTTCAGTAAGTGTTTTTGCACTGCCTCTGTGTGTCTCTCAAGTTTTGAAAAAATGCTCTGAGCCCACTGAAAAATATCCAGCATTCATTGCTGAGTGGAAGAGCCTTGCTGACCGTACACCACTGCAGCTTTTTCACCGCCGTCCAATTGGATGTAAACAGAGACAGCCTTCTTTCTATTAAGTTTATTAAGTTAGTGATTGTTAAGCTAAGTCTTCTTAAGTCTTGATTTACTGAGAGTGAAATCATTAAGAGCATTAGGCTTGGACTGATAAGACTTAACACCATTATCTAATGTCATTAGCAGCATTAGCTAAGTGACAAGCTCTGTTTGCCTATCATGACAAGGATGTTCCTGCTGCTCCTGCAAGTGCAGGCTTCTAAAACAAGAAAGTGAGTTACCGTACCTCATGTTTAAAAGCCTTCGAGGCAAATTTGCAAATTCTGTGTGATGCACAGTAGCCCTGAACATAACTGCAGTTACATTTATCACAAGCGGCCCAAATCAATTCTGTTAAAATGAATAGCATTCCAAAGTTTTGCATTGTGTTCAAATGAATACCTCAGTCCTTCTTTTGTAAGATTGTTAAATTAATATCTGAATTTATTTGGAACGGGAGGATTCCAAGACTCCGTGAAGCCTTGCTTCAGCGGACAAAAGCCCTCAGGGGTCTAGCATTGCTAAATTTACTCCATCTTGAGAGCAATTTAGTTCTGACTTCATCTGGAGGGCGTCCATTCTCCCCCAAAATAGATAATAATGGAGTCTTCCTCTTCAAGACCAGTCTCCCTGTCCACTCTTGCTCATGCTACCATGAATCTCTCCCTATTCAAAATATGAATTAACGCTAAAGATATGGAATATTTTGCATACTCTTTTGTCCATTCACAGCAAATCCATTATTTGATATTTTTTACCACATGGAACAGTTTCTTCCTGGCATGTTTGTGGTATCAGACAAAAAAATCTAAGACTGATGCTGATAACATAACTCCCATCTTTCCAACAACTCTCAGCTCTTAACTCTCACCAACATCATTTTTTACGTACTTTCTATAAGTTAGTGGTTTTGTTAGAAATGCTTACACTAGTTACCCTAGTTTAATTAACCAGCAGCTACTAGTGTTGACCCCTTTCTGACCCCGAAATCCACTATGAAGGTCATAATCTCTGCTTAGTATAGTCTCATCCACTCCCCAAATCTACCTCAGCGCACACTATTCACAGGCTATGGGAGGATGATTTACATTTTGAAATTAAAGATGATGCACGGAATGAGTGTTTCTGCATGTACAGATTGCCACAATGTGAGGTTCTTAACTATCACTTGCATGCATGAGAATCTGTGGTAGATGCCGTCATTCTCCAGCTACCATTACCCATGTATTGGACATGCCCCTCTTTGCACAGCCTTTGGTTGGAAATAATAGATATCTTAGGGATAGGGTTAGGGAGGGTTATCTTCTACTTTGCTCATGTCGAACACAGGTTTACACTGAGAGGATTGCCTACTAGCTTGATACAATCTCACAAATTGTCCGTCTCTGTTAAACCATCTGCAACCATTACAGTCACCCTCACGCCTGCAATATCAAATCATATAAAGACCTTTACAGTTTTTGTAACTCTCTTGGCTAGACGCCTGACTCTTCTCAAACGGAATTCCCTGCTCCACCTACCCATCTCACTTGGATTAGGGATATCTTCTACTTTGCTCATGTAGAACACAGGTTTACGCTGAGAGGATTGCCCACTAGCTTGAGGAGGACACAGGGACGATTTTTTGCATATGCTAATAATTTCACCTTGGATTCCAGACTGACAAACAATTTGTGTTTTATTGTTGCAGACTCCACATGTGTGCAAGTGTATGTGCACACACACTTACACGTATTCCTATTTGTCTTGTTTCGTTGACTTTCTCGTATGGCTGTTCTGTTCCTTTTCTTTCTCTGATCCTCTGTTTTGTAATTGAAAGCCTCATTTGAAATTTAGTAAACTACTGTTAGCTGTTTGGAAGCTCAATAAATAAAGTTTAAGAAAAAAAACACGTCCTCAAATCTGTCATTTATGGTTTGTCCCAAATACATGTCCCAAATGAGCCAAGGTGCCCCATAAAATATGTTGTGAAGAAATGTCAGTAAAAACATTCTATCATGTGTTTTTTTTTTAAATGTCTGGAGCCCTGCACTGTTTAGCAAATGATTAGCTATCTCTTCAGTAATGCCAGACCCAACCTGAATTGACCTGTGATCAGACAGGCTGAGAGCTGCTGCTGCTGGGCATTACTGCAGGGCTGCACAATGACTGGAGAAACAGATAGATTACAGCAATGATGAAATAAAAACACACATACATACATGCAGATTGTCGAGGCACACCCTCAGAGCTCTCTGAAATCCCGTGTACTGTATCACACAGCTGGCAAAACATGCATTCCTTCATGAATGATCTACATCAGAGCAGTCACCAGGATTAAGCAGTAACTGACCTTGTTTGCTTTTCTACACACAAACTATCAAATCTCTGAAATCCATTATGTCTTTTTCAGTACTTCTATGCATTTAATAACAGCCAATGCTGTTATTATTCTGGGGAGGACAGTTTCTTTTATACCTTCTTCCACTTCTTGCATTTCTCAGTGCTTTTAATCTTTTTGTGAAGTCATTTGGTTGGATTATTGGCAGTCACTGTAAAACCATTCACTTTGGCAAGGAGGCTGGAAAGAATTTAACAAGCATTGTATTCATTCCTATTTTATTCACTAGACTTTAAGATTTAGTCCCTCACCAATTATTCTTCTTCTCTAACTTGACACAAAGCAAGCCAAGTTGTGATTTAGAAGCACGAAGCACAAAAAATACTCGAGAGAAATCAGTTTCATCCACTGACACATGGGAAAAGTAAGAAGATGCTTGTGTTCTAGCTTGCTCAGAAACACTTGTTGTCAGTAAGTTAGCTGGGCTGCAGCTTCAGACCTGTTTTTTTTAGCCTACATATGTTCACCTTTAGGCAACTTGGCACCATTAAAAGTATGGCACTTCCTGTTTGCAATGCACCCATGGAAATACGGACAACTATAAAATGTGATCATGATTCTCACACGTGTTCTGAAGTATCTTTTTCCTATGATGGATTTACAGACATTATTCAAAAATGTACATGTCAAAAAATGACGTCGTCAGGGAGTGGAATTTGTGCCTATGTGTTCAGATACGGCTGAGCTGTGACAGAGTAAGAATGTGATTTTTGATGCCAATTGCAGCAAATCGGGTACCGTCAATGCCTCCATGAGCTGCATGCCACAACTCCAACTGCTGACCGTGTTGGTAAGCCACAAACTCAGCAGCCGAGCTACAATAACCGACATCCTGTTGTTTTTAGAACACCTGCATGCCTCACACCCCCCGTGTCTTTAGAATGCCTTGAGAGCATCTCAAGGTAATTTCAATAAGATTGTTTGGTACATCTGTTCATATATTATCATGACCATCATGATCATCTAACTTCATAATTTCATGTGACACATAACAACTGGCTCCACTTTCCTCTGTGGGTAAAACCAAACGATATATTTTAGCACAAGCTAAAATAAAATACGCAGTGGGAGGAAGTCATCCTCGCCTTATCCTTATTCACAGCTTCTTGTTAGACACAGTCTCAGTGGAGAGGGAATCACAGAGGAGAAGCAGATAGAAAAACAAAATGGTGCAATAAGACCATGTGAGAGAGAGAGAGAGTCAGCTATTTCAGTGCATTGTAATTTCAAAGAGTGGAGTGAGTCAGCAAAAGAGGAGAGAGAGCGGATGAGGAGAAAGACAGTGGGTTTAAAAACAGGGAGGCTATCAGGGAGGATGACAGATGGGTGGTGGAAAGGAGAGAGAAAGGAGGAAATGAATTAGGCAAACTACAGAGCAGCACTAAACAATATCCAGAGTTCAGAGGGCCCTTTGAAACAGCGCGGTGATGAAACCTCCTTTGCTTGTTGGCAGTGGGACAGTGCAGGGGCCACGCAGAGCTGAGCACCACAGCCAAAGCCTTACATAACAAGCCACAGTGCTGAACGCTCCCATTCCAGCACCCCTTTACGGTGAAGGCACACTAGCCACAAGACAGGAGGACTGACTGAGGACTCCAGACGAAAAGCTTCATGCCGTGCGAGCAGCAAATATCAGATCAAACGTTCATTATGCTCCACAATCTATTTGAGAATATTAGAACTACGGAATCAAAGTGTCTGAAACATTCTGAGCTTGTCAAATGAAAGCGTTTTTTTTGGTGTGTGTGTGGTTGTATATCATCATTTTGTGTGTGAGAATATGTGAACAAGTCAATAAATGATTTTACAAAGTGTGCAAACACAGTTTTTGTAGACAAGATCTGTAGTTGTAAAATACAATTAAGTCTTCACGACTGAATGCTATTAGCTTATACTGTCCAATCAGAAAGCAAGGTTTACTGTCCAGCCAGAGAAAGTCATGATCCTGCCTTTTTCTGGGTGCGATTTTACAAGCTCTAAATCTGCCTGATCCAAAAACAAACACAAGTCCACAAGTGTGGTTAGAGCACTAGCTACTATTTTTTTGTTTGGCCTGTGCTGGACAGGTGGTAGTCGGACAGGAGACAAGGGGGGAAAAAAAAAGCAGCATAGGATGCAATCGAATTAGGGGTGTTGTAACCATAATGCCCAATATCGATATTTTTATATTAAAATTAATCAAATGATTGTGTGTAGTGTGAAAAAGGTTGTGTCAAACCCTCAGAGAATGACCAGCTAACGCTGCAGGTATCAGCAGCTTCTAGCTTTACAGCCTTCACATCCACTATATTTATATAGCAACTTGTTGATCACCTGGCTTCTCAAAAAACTGTTAGTGCACTTCCAATCATGAGGAGAACAAAAACATTTTCTGCCTGCTTTATGTGTAAAAAGTAGACATGTCCCTAAAGAACGAGCTGATTCAGGCACATTTTAATGGACAAGTATCAACTAAAGTAAAGGCAATCTAAATCTGATCCTTTCTTGACTGAACTCTATGTTCTGTTCACCTGTCACAGCGCTGCTCTCCTTAATGACCGCCAGGGCCTTCACTGTCTGCACGTGAGAGCGGAAATTAGTGTGTGAATGTGAGGATATACTGCTGTACGGGTGACTGACCCTGTTTTCAATAGCAGCGTCTCAGTTTTAGCCATCGCTGACCGTCACTTTCACTGGCTGAAATGACAAACATCACCAGCGGCACGTCCTTAATTAATGTTCATTCTATGAGTAAATGGAAGGCAGGTCAGAATTAAACTTGGCCGTTGTCAGGTTAAAGTCCAGCATCTGTACATAAAGACTGTTAATGAGGTTTATTCCCCTTGAAGGAAGGAACTACTTAACAAAAGCCATGACAGTTGCCTGGTATGCTGCCAGTATATTTCTTTCTAAATGTTGAGAACAGTGATGCTACAGACGGGTTTAGTATACCATTTGTGGCAGTTGATTAATTTTGCATTAGTTAGTTTGAATTGTTGTTGAATCTGCTTCAGTAGCTGAATAACTACTTTCCATGAACGTCTTTTTAAAACCTACAGAGGGTGGCAAGGGACTTCTTTTTGTCCAGTGGGTATATGGACTTTAAAAAACAGCTAGTTAATGAAGACTGGGGTGTGTCTGTGATTGCAGAACATTACTTACAGCTGCATTTCTCTCTTCTCTACTGTGGCTGGTTTGTGGAGAAACTGGTATCTCTGACTCTTACCATCTCTCTCCTCACAGCTCTTGTACAAATGGTGGTTCTGTAAAGAAGCTCTTGATGTGTGACTGCAATGAACTGACACCCAGTGCAGCGATATCTTATGGACTTACTGTCCGATAGGGCAAGAATATCATTACATTACAAAATGAACCCGGACATGCGTTTGTGGTTCTCGAAGTGAACATACTTTCTACTATCCATTAGCTTTGCTTCTGGTTACACTGACGGCACTTCTACCTCTTGCATAGAAGCGAACCAACATTACCTGAAATACAGCCTTATATGTTTTTAGAACATTTACAACAAAGGATGGATGTTATATATTTATGCCTGATGCATTTAATGTGAAATTCATCACTTTTACCATCGACTGCTGACAAGAGTTCCATACTCCCTGCCATAAAGGTAGCATCTCTGACAGCTTGTGTGCCATTTTGTTCATGATGGAAATAAAAACCGTTTAAACAATGTGCAGTGCAGTCTCTGTTTTCACACCTGACCAAACAAGCCGACAAAGGGAAACCCATGCCAAGGTTTGAAGGATCTTCTCTGAGCTATTTAGATCTGCAAACAGCCAAATGTGAAACAGACCTCCTTGGAATCATTCGTGATGTAATGCATACTTCAGACCAATCATATTGAATGACAAGGCTGGCATTATTATATGTTTTTCTTCCCAAGTCCCATGAACAGACTAAACCCAACAACTGCGTCTGTCTGTCCATTTCACAATATGTTCTGTCTTCCCGACCCTGTCTGCCACGTTCAGCCCATTTCCAGCAGCTGGTGAGCAACGTGCTTTTAGCAAATGTTACTCAAATATGAGTACATTGTGTATTTGCAGAGGGGCTGAACAATTAAATCAAAATATCATCGAAATTGCAATACAACCAAATGCAATATACGAATCACAGGAGCTGCAATTTTTTGCTAAAGGTAAAATGTGTCATAACATATCATCATAACCGTTCAATCAGGCATTGTGGTGCTACAGAGATGCTCCAGTCTACAAATGATTCTCCCCAGATGTAGAGGAAACTTTTGCCAACAAAAATGATGATGTTGATATACATCATCATGATTTTTATTCATTTATTTTTTTCCAGTGAAAATGAAATGTAAAAATTAAATCATGCTTAATCTCAAAATTGCAAGCTGTCAAAATAATCACAGTCCCATGGGGTTTATTTTGCACATCTTTCAGCCCTAATTTTCAGGATTGGATTAATACATTTGGTGCTCAGGTGAGTATTTGCGGTAGAAGGACAGTGAATGCCGTCAAAAGTCGAAATAAACTACAGTGTGTGTGTAGTAGTGAAGAAACACTCAGTGGAACAGTGTGGCTCCTCGAAAGATAAATGAGGAATATCATGAGACTTATCTTTCAACTGTTTTCACAAATTCAAAATAATCAATGAACATATGAGGACAGGCTTGGTACATATGACGAGGTAAGCCTCACACTTTGAGTCTCTTCCATCCATAACATGTAAGCTGTAGTGATTGTCATATTTCCATTTCATTGGTTAAACGTGTTCATCCATATAACTACACTGCTACAGTCTGTCACCATGCCTGCTATATACTGTATGAGAATGTTAACATGTCGACCAGCACGATGGGTGAACCAAAATCCAAAACACATGTTTAGGCATGGATCAACGACATCCCAAAAATCTGCGGCCTGGATGGGAATCTACAAGGAAAAAGCAATTGGTGTACCCCATTATAGCATAACCCCTTTCCCCCTGCCAGTCCATGTGGTATCGATATTCTTCAAAGATAATCACGTGCCTTCTTACCCCAACTCACCCCATCACTTGGAGTGCAACACGGAGCCGCACAGCCAGGGGCAGAAAAGTGAAGATGAAGGCTTTTACAGCTCCTCTCCCTCTGTCTCCATGAATAATTCAACCCCATCCAAGCCTGAGAGCGTTTTTCAACTTTCCCTGAAGCATGAAAACACAGCGCTGCTCCAGACTGACTGCCAGGGGGTTCATAAGCTCCTCATACCTAACATAAATCCACTCCCGATTATTACAGGATCACATTAGGCCACACAACTAGAGGTTTTTCTGAAGGCACAGGTACTGTGTAAACCCACACAGGGCCCTCTGTTATCAGTTTTGTAGAAATCAAACACAGAATGACGCAATCTGGATTTAGAAACAGAATTTGAAATTGATGCAGAAAACCAGAGAAAGGTTTTTGAAAATTTGCTGAATGAAACACAGTGATACAGATTGAGACAACCTTATCTACCTTACTGAAGTTAATCATTTCAAATCTGGAAACAGCCACCACGTGTTTGACATAGCACTCAAACGGCCTCTCTTACACATATTTGAAACTCTGTGTCAACAGTGCTTAGTGTGTGTGCCATATCAATCACTTTTCAATCAGACTTAATGTATTTTTCTAAAGAATGGCATATTTTTGCGTTGTTTTACATCAGAATATTTAGAAAAAATAAAAAATGCTCATGCTCAGTCTGCTCTAAAATTAGCACTGAGTAACATTACAGATTTTTTGATATTAGTGCTGATATTATGTCTTAGTTTCAGGTACTTTTTCCAGGAATGGGACAAAGTTTGCAAGTCTTAAGTCTTGGCTACGAAGTCCAGAGTCTTGTCACAAGACAGGAAAGGCCAAAGTCAAATCCAAATCCTAAACTTCCACAAGTCAATGAGGCCGTTTTTACTGCTGCTAACCTACTGATGACAGACAGCTAATGTTCAGCTTTGCACATTGTTTGATTTTCAAAGACAACATTTAGGCTGCAATGCTGACTGTGTCCACAGCTCAGTGATTTCATGTTTGCAATGTTAATTAATTGATTTTTTTGGCCACTTGGGCCACTGGAACAACCTGCAACCACAGCACTGATACATTATGTAAAACACACACACACACACACACACACACACACACACACACACACACACAAGCGTTTTTTGCAGTTTTGTCCAAAAGTGATAATGGATTTATTGTAAATAAATAAATGATTTTTTTTTTCCTTTAGCAAATAAAACCAAAGTCCTCCACTTCTAACTGTTTTTGCCAAAATAAATACAGTCTTTAACTGGCAAAAATTAGATTCCAGTCAGGAACTACAGTATCTGATCAAACAAAGAGCGTTCAAAATAACCTTTGGCCCCTGACACAAAACAGTACTCGTTTGATACTACTACTGCAAGCATAATCAGTCAGTCAGTAAAACCTGAAAACCTGAATTTGAGTGAAGTTAAAAAGATCCACATGGCATTAAGTTCATATTTCAATATGGAATAAAAGGTAATCATAACTTACCTGTAGTGGAGTCGGTGGTTGATTATCACAATCCAGTCACATAGAGGAGAAAGAAGAGGGACAACATCAGTTTATCGCCCAGTTTGTGTGAGACGCATAAACCCCATTCACAGCAAGTCACATGAAAACTTTGGAGTCTTGAGTTATCTGATCCAGTCTGATCGAGTTTGATCAAGTGGTCTGACATTTAAAGTACATCTCAATATTTTAGGTTTGACTTCAAAGCCTCCCTTCAAAGCTTCCTTTGTGCAGCTGCGTTTGTTAAAGGACGAGCACACACTGATACATCCTTGTTGAAATGTTGCTGTCCATAACGTGCTCAGTGAAGGATGGTGAAGGAAGTGTGTGCCAGCATAAAGATAACACACAAGATAATCTGCTATCAAAATCAAATACAGGTCCAACTCAGCACTCTGTCTGAACCGCATGGAAAATGACAAATGCATGTACAGAACACCTGTAACTTGTTATTGAATACTACACTACTGCCAATCCATGTGGGGCTTTTCTGCCCAGAACAGGGTTTCAAAGAGTCATCATTTCCTCAGTACTTACCTCTTCACCCCAGAACATCTGATAAGGACAAGAGAATAACAGTAATACAATGACAAAGGCACCGAGTCAGTCCATTTGGAAACCATTAAACACTACTATACCAAAGTGGGTCTCTCAGGGGTCAAATTAGTTCCATCAGGTACGTATGTATTCAAAGCAGGCGAGATGGTTGATGCAAATAGATGTACTTGTGGTTCTACTTGAATTGAATCACATTTGTTTGACTGTTATCTTAGATATAGGGTGGAAGTGAAATGACAGTAGCTCTGCCAAGAGCAACACCAACGGTGGCAGAGTCCCTTCAGCTCTGTCGGTGATGTCCAGTGATTAACTGCAGAGATTGTTACTGATTTCAACCAGTAGGAAAAACCCCTACTGTGTTGGTACTAGCGGGGGTTCTCCTACAATTTGTAATAACTGCAAAGGTCAATTTTGATTGTGTGCTAATCTGGTTAATCTGTAATGTCTGAAGAGTAAAAAATTCACCCCAAAGTGCTGCATGTGAAATAACAACTGATTTTAAAAATTTTAAAAAAGTTACTAAACAACACTTTAACATTTTTGTCATGTAAACATTAAACACACTGATGGGAAACTTCCCAAGGCGAGAATACACTAGGTACACTGCAGACACACAGCAGCTGCAGAAACAGGAGGTCAGACTATCCAGAGAAATATTAACTGTTTCTGGGTGAATAATTGTTCATGTTACTCGTAGAAGCTAAAAAAGGACGAGAATGCTGGGCTAGTAATTCTCATCAGGAGCCATTAAAAACACCATCAAGCACATCACGTTCAGGAAAGTAGTTTAAAACACACACAAAGGAAACCATTTACTGCACACTGCTGCTGAGTACAATTAGCTGGTAATCAGCCTGATCAGCCACTGTCAGTAATCAATACTAACGCATTATTAGACTGTAAACCATCCGTCAAACCAATAACTATCCACAGTCAATGAATGTCAGACAAACGCATCACACAGTTAGTGTTTCTGAGGTGGTGACAACATGTTAAATAGCAGACATGCAGTATTTGATTTTAACTGAAGCTCCCTGCGCTCTCCAGGGAACATGTGACACCAAACTCCCTTTAAGAAATATGACATATTAACAATTCTTTACATGTCAGCACAAACACATTACTCCAGAAACACAAGATAAAAGGCATTGTGTGTTGACAGTCTTCTCGTCACTTCAGCATCAATATAATCCATAATCTGTATTTCATTCAAACTTTAGAGACTTTGGATTTTGTTGCCTGAACGTCCTCCCAGCCTCCGTTGGTTGGTTAGATGCTCTATTTTAGTGGAAGAGCATGGGAATGGGAGGCAAACTGCTTCAAAAATGAAGATTTCTCACTAAAATGTGCTGGTTGCTATACAAAGTACATGCTGAACTAAACACCAACTCATAACACTGTTAATACTCCATGTGGCATCAGGGAAAGAACAGGGTGTGTATGCTTGTGGTTAGCCAACACTATGCAGCAATATGCTCGTACACTCTGAACCACACATGTATCAATACTTACAATGGACAATGTTTAGCTGCTCGTGCTTTCACATAATGTTAATTGTTAGCTAGCGGGCTCGCTGTTAATGTTTACGGAGTACTAATGTTGATGTAGGTGAGAGCACACAGCTTGAATCAGGACATCGTTCACCACATCAGGAGACACAAAAGTACCGTACACCTCTGACGAGACACGCTAGTCTGTGAGCATTAGGTGTTGGCAGGTGTAGTAGTAGTAGATTACTTGCACAAAATAGTCTGAAGAGGTCTGGCAACCCTTGACTTTTAACAGGATCCAGAACAAAACTCACGAGACTCCTGCTGAGCTGTAGGTTAAAAGAGCTGATCAGTCAACAGAACATGACTCACAGTGATCTCCTTTCACATGCAGTTTGGTTATTGGGAGTTATTTTTCAATATCCTACATGTGTAATAATGTAATGGCGTAATACAGAAGAGTGTAAAGCAGGCTGTCGGCTACATTCATGTACTTGTGGTCACCCGCTGTGTCAGATTTTTCAACACCGCAGCAGTCCCCCTCTGCATAGCACTGCCTTATTTATCACTATTAAGCAGCATTCATACAGTCGCTCAAACAGCACTGTCACAGCAGGAGCTACATTTGGTTTGTTCTGCTCTATTCATTTACTAAGTTATTGTTGGTATGTTCAGCTTCTGTTGATAGTAACTCTGCACTTCCTGCATGCGCTTCACAATAAATGCATTAATGTGAATGCTGTCGCAGTTCTTGTGAAGCTATTTTTCGGAAAGGTTGACAAGCCATGTTTTGCTACACTAACAAAAGTTGATAAGACTCAGTTCAATTTGAAATATTGCAAAGTCTATTTGATTACATCTCTGACAATGCACGACAAATGAGAGCAGCTCATTGAACAAGGACTGACATTTCATCTTGGGAACAACAATGAACTTTTATCAGCTCGAGCTAAAAAAAAAATTCTGTAGAATCTATGCAGCCGTTTGGTTTTAGTTTGGAAGTAAAAAGATGAAAATGATGGAAAGAACATGCATGAACTAAGCTTCCAATCAAGGTTGCTGTTCTCTACAGTTTTAAATCTGGACTTAAATCTGGAGCTCGTAGTCACTGGCCTTGATTAGTCTTGCAGGGTTTAGAAAGATCAATGATCCGCCTTCTAATATGACTGATACATGATTTGTCACATATAATACACACACACACACCTACACATCAGCAACGTTTTGCAAGGAAATTTTGTCTTGTGACATCTCCCACAACACCTTCCTGAGCGTTGACCAATCAGGTGCTCTCTCCAGAGCGTAAGCATGGCGAGGAGGAAGAGGAGGAAGGATGCTGATGTTGTTGCTGTCAGGTGGAACAACGAGAGGAAAAGTTTGTTGAGCTATGGCAACAGCACCTCTGCCTATCTGACGTTTCCTCAAAGGGAGGAGGGCCGAGTCAGAGAAGACAAATGTTGCTGAGAGACAGAGGAAGCACTTCATCAGCCAGGTGAGTAAGTGGCTGTGCTGTCATAACGCTACCCCTGGTCCTAACTGCAGGAATATGCTAATCATTACTGATTCCAGATTGCTTAAAGCAGATTGCTTTTAATGTTATAGCTCATCCACAGCCATTTTTTCTTTTCCTTTTTCTTTTTCGGTACACAAGACCACCAGCATCACACAGCGCTTCTGTCTTCATGACTGACAGCTGCTTCACCCGCCTCCCTGATGACATCTGTACTCATGTGTGATCGTGAAATAAGATGAGCTGTGATTAGCTGGGGTCATACATGCAGTCTTGCCAGTCAGCCGACCAAGACACAGAGAGAGTTTCTGGCACTGTGATCATTGGATCTGACATGGAGATCATCGCCAGAAAAAAATATTGTGTCATCTGATCCCGGCATTAGTCCAACATGTTTGTTTTTGCTGATTAACACTAATTGGAATGTCAATGGTTTTGCAGACGTTTGGTCATAAACCACATCTTCTGTAATGATAGCACTATATGGAAAGTTACAGGACTGTCAGAGTTGTTACATTTCACTATTGGGGGACATGAATGTCTGTGCCAAATGTCATGGCAATGCCTCCAACAGTTCAGACGTTTTCATTTAAAACCACAAACGTCAACTCTATGACGGTTGGAGGCGTCCTTTGGCAGCCATGACTGTTTGTACATAGTTTTATGGGTAGTATTTCAGTCTGGACCAAAGCGGTGGAGAGACAGATCTGACTGACATACTCCAAGCCACACCGATAGTGTGGCTATAAATGATGGGAACCACTTCAGAGCTTTAGATAACTGCATGAGGCTGCATGCTCTGCTGCTCTCAGAGTATCGAAGGCTGCACTTACTGTAAATCTAGCATCAAATATATTACTTATATTTGTGTCCTGTCACTGAAACAAACGACCGCAATGAATACGCACTGTAAAAAGTATGACAGAAAATACGAACGGTGCTCCTGCTACCAAAGCTAGAAGAGGATTAGGCCACAGAGGGAAGATTAGAGACAGTGTAGGCTACTTAATGTGAATCAAAATAAGCTTATCACCATCCAGTCATCAGAGCACATGGGTATAATTTCCACTGATACGATGCTGTCACACTGTTGCCTTGGCCTCCGATATTCTATTAATTAGGCCGGTATTACATTGTTCAAGGCTGCAGTTTGAAACGCTGTGTGTACACGATGGACGACTCCAAACCAATCAGTTTTCCTGTGATTTGTCCTTCTGCTTTGTAATTTTGCATTCTACTTTTTTGTAGTTATTTCCCAGATTTTGGCTTTCGCAATTCTAGTCTGGTTTTGCACCACAAGGCTACCGTAGATAATTGCTTTTGTTTGAAATGCCCAGGTCAGCGTATCAGGAAGCGGTCCAAATTATACATTCCCGAAAACAACAGTCGCGTAAAAGAGAAGACGGACAAATAACAGAGTGAAAAAAGAAAAGGTCAACTTAATGTAAGACAAGACTGCAGCTTATACTTAACAAGCGCTGGCACCCTGCCTGTCTTTTATATTGGAAAAACACTAATTCTGGCTGCCACATTTTTATTTGTGTGTGTGTGTGTGTGTGTGTGTGTGTGTGTGTGTGCGTGTGTGTGTGTGCTTTTCTGGGAACTGCTGCACAGTTTGCTCTCCTCACTGAACTTTAAATTTGTATGCTGCACAGTAACCTCTGTGATCAACAGCAGTGTTTTCCAATCCACAGGGGTCCCTCTTAGAGAAATGTCAAAGAACTTTTTCTTTTCAACCAAAATACAACATGCATTAGTTCCAGGCTGTTTTGCCGAAATGGCAATTAAAAACGGTCAACCTCAGAGGCAAAGTAAGTTTAGAGTTCAAATAAGACTGAGGCCAGTCACACTTAATACCTAGAATCACTGTTCGCAGTTCATTCATTTAAATGCATTGCATCACTGCTTTGCAGTATGGAACCCCAGCATGTTCAGCATTGAATAAATAAATGAATAAGTACGACGTTGTGAAATATTTATGCTAAGTATTTAGCTGTACTAACCAGAGGCTGCTGTGAAGACAGATTACACAGACACAGGAGCTGGTTAGTGTTTGATTTTAAAGATGTTTTTCCAAGAATGACACACAACTGTGTGAGAGGAAAAAAACAATATTTGACTCTCCAACAGGTGCTAGCTAGTTAGCTAACTGGCAGCTGGTGAGCCTGCTGGAGGGCTCGTCATTGACGTGTGATTGGCTGAGAGGTGAGATGGCGGGAACTAGCGGCAAATTGAGCTGCAATTAAAGAAAACTAAAATGAACTCCAATAAAACTCTGAATTTCAGAATAGTGGGATAAGTTTGGATAATTTTGTCTTATTTATCTATTTAATATTGAACACTTTGGGGTTCAGTGATGCAGATCGGGTGTTGAGGTGAAGACATCCTGTGTGCTACATTTCATTCAAATGTGGATTACCAGTGCATGCATTCCTGTTATTTTATCTGAATCAAAGCTGCAACCAAACTCCACATCTATCTGCTCTACCTGCTTTCAATACGTTTCGGCTCCTACAGTGTGCCAACAACACAAAAGCATTAATGGGCTTTGATACAGTCAAAGTCCATGTCGTGATTTATCAAGTTCTTTTTTAAAACCCCTTGCATCTGAGCATGGAGCCAACACACCACATGCAAACAAAAACAGTTCAAAGCTTTTCTCACACATTCCCAGCAAACCAATAAATCTTTGCACAAGTTCCAGATCTTTGAATTTTAAACCAAAACAGATTGTGATTTAGGCTCTGATTTTCATTCCCAACACCAAAGCAGATTTCAATACAGGCTTTAGCTGACATAAATCTACAATACGCTTAGGACTAATTGTAGTAAAAAGGTTAAGGTACAAGACAAAATCTGCTTTAGTCTCAATCCAACATGAAGAGCAGTTGGTGGGCTGCGGCAGGAGCACCAAAGCCTTTTGTTTACTTCTCAGTCATTTCCTCCACATCAGGGTGAATCATCTGATTACTTAGATGTCTGTAAATCTAATTAGCCTAGTGTGTCTGTCCTGAAAATCCCACCACAAAGACACAAAACTGGGATTTTTTTTTTTTTTCTGAAAACCTTTCAACAGTGTGAGCAATCCGCATGTCAAACAAAGCCGCAGTCTTTTATTTCCATTTTCAAGATTTCAAGTACTTGCAAGCGCAACTTTAATGGCATACTTCCTCTGCAGCCTTGCTGAAACAAATGGACTAATATTATCTCTTTAATAATTGCTTTCATTAAGATCATAAAGACCATAAAAAAGAAATTCTGCCACGACATCTTTGGCAAATAAATATAGTCTGCAAAATAAGCACTCACTCAGAGTTTTGCAGGATTCTTCTTTCTTTGCTCTTCAAATGATTTTAACATGAGCAGACAACAACAGAAACACACACACTCATGTGTTAGAGACTGACATACGGTATGGGGAACAAGAAAAAAGAAGTGACACAGGAAGAGAAAGCAGAATGACAAGTATGAGTCAAGAGCACCGCATGTCAAAAAAACAGAGAGTACAAAGAAAACTGGCCAACCTGTGCTCTTCTGCACAGTCATACAGAGTCGACATCATGCCACACAGAAAAGAAACAAAACCGTGTGGAGCAGCCAGGGCGCAGTCTGACAGCTTCCGTTCTGCCTGCTATCTTGTTTTACTTCCTTCTGTCTAAGTGTCTGGCTCAGTGATATGCTGAGAGGACAAGAGGAGGGTGAAGAAGTGTGACTGAAAACAACATGGCTACATACGTACAGTGGCTCCACCAAGGCGAATCACTCCTTTTGTGTTGCAGGGGGTTCTTTGGTGCTGATTTAATCATTTTTTTTAGCTAGTTATGACACACAGTGCCCTGTAATGGGAAGTGTTTCTGCAGAAATCTTTTAGATATATCTGAAGAAACATTTATTATTCTGAATAGCAGACATGTTTTAGCTCAATGTGTCATATGTTATTATTTTCAAAATAAGCAAGGCTATTTGGAAATGCTGTTATTTGGCATGTCAGTGGTACAATAAATGGTTTGGGACAGTTTATATGTAAATAAATAAATAAAAAATTGCAGGTTTTCAACACAAACAATATCTGCGTATGAATGGACAGATCGTGTCAGTGTTCCAGGGACACGTATGTGAACTGACTTTCTGTGCCTTAGCTGTGTCAAAGAAATGCACTGATGGTGTAAAATACAACAGATGTTACGTTCTTTTTCTTAAGGGATATTTAAACAGGTGGCGTACAGAGATTGTGAGCACACTTATCTTAACTTCATGTTTTTATTCTGTCTTTTACACTTTGGCGTATCAGCACCATGGAACGTCCCGCTGCAGCAACTAATAGATATTACTGTTTCCTCTGTCACCATGGATGTACAGACAACAATGACCAGATTACCTCTGACACAGCTGAAAACATGGAAACATGATGCAACATTTTCAGTGGAACATCCATTTTGACTTTCATGACTCTGAGAAGCCCTGTGATTTTTAGCCAAGGGTGACTCGGGCTAGGGTGGCTGGAGGTGTTGTTCTCAACCTCTTTCAACCTGGCGTGGAGTACATACAAGAAGGACTACTGCAAGGTCAGATTTGAGGTCAGATGGAGGTCAGATTTAAAACTACTTCCTGGTGTTGAGCAACGCTGGCATGAAGCTTTGAGAGGGAATATGGGGGATATTTCTTTAAACAATTCTTATAAGATACAGCCACTCACATTTTGTGTTTGGAGACTGTTTTGAAAGATAAGGTTTGAGAGGAGGAAGACAGGAATGACCTCAGTGGCCAAAACCCCCTCAAACAGACTCCAGTCAGTGTTCTTTAAGCTGTCTGTTCTCATTGCATCACGTTGCTGCTCAAGCATGACTGCCAGAAGTTCAAAGCACCTGTAGACACCTTCTGTTGCAGAGTAGAAGACAAATGCATCACATTATGATCCTCTTTCATCTTTATCTGAGGAGTATGCAGGACTCTTCCCATGTCCCAGCAACAACTGTTGAATGCGTAATAATTCATGCCAGAAGCAATATTTTATTTTATTTTATTTTTATTGGCGATACCTTCAGCAGCTTGGCTCCAACTGGTGTGTGATACAGTGAACGTTCACAACAAGAAGGAAGTCCGTCTTTGGTTTTGGTTCAACTTCTTTTTTATTGTTAGAATTAACCTCACCATCAGACCTCAACCTCCAATCAAAATTTAAACCCCCAAAATTTGGCTATTAAGCAATATCAGAAATATCACATATATACACTACATATACGATAACATAACATACACGCACACACACACAGGGGTGCTGAGTTAAGGGATGATGCTTGATAAAGTTTGATATTGTCCAGCTGTTGGAAAACAGTGGGAAATAATTCCATGAGAGCAAAATTTTCTTTTACCGTAGTGATTCTCTGCTTTAGTCGGTGACTGCATCATCAAACAATGCTGCTCGAGTTTTGTTTCTTGCCTTCACTTGCCCACACTTTCTCTTAAAGCCACTTTTTTTTCAGTCTAATAGGGAAACTACTGTCGTTGAGTGCCAAAGTTCTTCACCTTGGAAAAAGCAGTCTGAATCATGCTAAACTGCATCTAACGGTCTCCAGCTCCAGCAAGCAGACCTTGAGTTAAGATTATATTGTCAAAGCACTGGTGTGGTCCTTTAAATGACTCAGCATGTGCAAAAAGATTCTTCTAACACCTTTCTTGCTGTGGCAAAACCCTGCTTTGGGGATGGCTGTCACTGGCAGGGACTGTGAGTCTGGTCAGGAGAGAGCGAGAGAGAGAGAGAGAGAGAGAGAGAGAGAGAGAGAGAGAGAGAGAGAGAGAGAGAGGAATCCTTGAAGAAACCCTGCTGCAGCGTGCACACAGCCTCAGACAGGAAGAGCACAAGTGGACGAGGCATCGAGCCAAGCTAAAGCTGGAGTGGCTTCAAGTTTGAGCGTCCTTGAATGACCCAGCCCAAGTTTGAACTTGAACTGCTAAACAAACTGTAGAGTGAGCTGATGATCACAGTTAACCACTAATCCCCTCCAAGTCTGACAAAACTTTAGAGGATCTGCAAGGAAGAATCTGCTCAAATCAAAGTGTTGTACAACTCTTACAGAGTCAAGAAGCCTGTAAGCTCGAAGCTTCTGAGAACAGCCACTCTATTGTATTGCAGCTAAAATTTCTGAACCTGCTTTCATGATTTTGGGTCGAGTGTGTTTATCGATGGCGCAAAAATCTTACAAACTGTAACTTGACCGAACGACTAAGTGGAAGAAATGACGAGTTGTGAAAACACACAGGAAGCTTAGTATTTGGCATTTAACTGAGGCCCTTATCGTTGGCCAGAGTTTCAGTAACTGACTCAAGGACACAGCAGCAGGATTCATACTGACTGTAACAGAGGTACGGCCTGCAGGCTTTTGGTTAAAGGAAAGGATACTGCATGATTCCTCCACAGACAAAAGTCCTTCTGGTTTCCTCACGTCTCGTCAGTACCACTTCAATGGCGCTGTGATTTCTATTTAAGTAACACCTTACACAATGTTTGTCATTCACTTGGTCTTATGAATGACAACGCCTCGAGTCATAATAGCTGGAATGTTAATTGCTGTGCACTTTCATTCTTTCATGTGCACCCCAGCTGACTTTGACCCACTCTGACAAAAAGGTCAGGGAATTTTGAGAAAAGACTACTACTGAGTAACTTCAACCAAATGAAAGTAGTATTCAGTCAGCTCTTCAAAGGCCTGCAGAACACAACGACCATATGAATGATACTATCATACACTGACATCATGGTTTTGTGGAGACTTCTGGTGATATATGGCGATAAACTAGCTAATGATGATCTACATGCTGAACAGAAGATTTTTAACTTGCTTCATGTTGTCTTCACTATGATCCATCTCTAGTAAGAAAGTTGCAGGACAAAACACAGTCAGGGTTGACCAATCACAGTTCTTGCAGTCCCATCATCACTGAGTTACATTTTTAGGGGTGTGTGTTGATTACAACACAGCCTCAGAGCAGCTCTGGAGCCCGTGCACATAGCTGATCTAGGCACACAGAAGTACAAACGTCCAGAAACTTTGGAGTCAAGCAGCAAATGATTCTATTCATTATTGATTAATCTGACGGGAACATCCTGAGTGAATGGATAATTGCTCTGCTATACATCAGTCTGTTTAAAATTCCTGTTGCAGTTTCCCACAGTCCAAAATGATGTCTTCAAATGCCTTGTTTTTTCTAACTAACAGCCCTGTCAACCCAAAGATATTAAGCTTACAATGAAATGAAACAGAAAAATAGCAAACATTTGCATCAGAGATGCTGGAAGCAGAAAACGTTTGATGTTTTCATTGATGCACAAATCATGTCTGCTCTCAAGCTAATGAGATTACACGAATGACACATTTTGATGAATTCAATATTTTTGTGACAAACTTCACACAGAGAATGTGTTGAGTTCAGAGATCTTCTTTAAATTGGAATCGCAAACAGCCTACATAGAATTACTATTAGTGAAACACGGCAGAAAAATAAAGTGGCTAAAAGGTGTGTGTGTGTATAAGAATGTTAAAGCCGTGATGCTATGAGTTTACTCAGCCAAAGACAGATTATTTCTGAGCAAATGTGGGCAAAACTGATACTGACCAACCAAGAGATACGTTTTTCAGTGGAGAGCAGAAGAAAGACTTGACATGGGGTGTACTATCGTGAGGCCTATGGTCACCCTCTCATCATGTTTTGACCTGATGTTAGCTCCACATCAGGTCTACAGAACTGCAGTCTTCAAGTGTCAACACGTATCTCCCATATCCATGTGATGTTGGGTCCACTCCAACTACTGACAGAGGGCAAACTGTGCATTTAAAAGCAATCTGTATGAAATTTCACACCACGATCGCTGAGAAGGCATAAATACAAGGGCACTTGTTTTAATGATTTTAGAACTCGTACAGTGTCATCCTGTATGTATGCAGTGTGAGCAGTTGTTTGTGACAGCTGCAGACTACAGTATGTGCAGCCAGCAAAACACCACACCACCCGGCACAATTTGTCAAGAGTTCTGCCTCATTGTCACTATCGCAGTTTATCACAGTGAATTAGCAGGATAAAGCACCGAAATACTTTCCTGTTGACATATTCACTATGTAAGTCGGAATGGTATGCAAAGTACCTGACAAATTACAGTGACAGGAAACGGAGCAGTGTATGTTTTTCCATGTTACACTTCACTCTGCACTCGGTCTGCCAGGAGGTCTCAGAAGCCAAGGTCTATGGTGTCTGATTGATGAACTCATACTTGAGAAACAACTCTGCAGACGTCTCTATGACTCTCGATGTTCGGAACCTTATCTGTTAGGACACCGTACCACAGCCTCATTCTCACATATCGGGACGCTCAGACTTAAAGTTCCTGTTTCAGCATCTGTGCAGTTCATTTTGGCCCATCAGTTAGTTTAAAAAACCTTTGTGGGTGTAGTTAAAACAACACCTACATTGCTCCAAAAAATAGCAAATGGATAAAGAGTCCAGTCCTGCATTGTTCAGGGCGACAAAGGAGTGTCTTTAAGTGGTTCTTTGGGGAGTAAATTCTGGACCCAGTATGCAGTAAAAGGTTGTTTATGCTATGGTACAAAGCTGATTTATGGGTAAGCTTATTACTTACCCATATTCATGGAGTCTGTTGTTGTTGTTGTTGTTGTTTTTGTTTTTTTTTGGACCTTGATATAATCAATGATAGCCAGTAATACTAAAGAAAGGGATTGGGTCACACTGTCATCCATGACTAAATGTGTAACATTTTCAAAGTTAAAAGAAAGGAACATGCAATTAATCAGGTAAAAAATTCAGCTAATCTGCTTCTTAAAGACTGTGTGGGCCTATTTTGATCAGATTTTACTGACAGTGGCCTGCTGACCTAAGGAAACAGCAGCCACAACTGCTACCAGATCTGGGTTCAAGTGTTCCTGATCAACATTATTTAGACATAAGGTTTCGACCCATTCCATTCGACCCATCCTAACAGAGTGGTGATGATGAACGACATGTTCACTGTGCTCCTCGCTCATCATTCCGCACAACATCTTAACCATCGGGAAATTATATGATATGGTCCGGAAAAGATATGGACAAAGTCAAAAGAGAAAGACAAAAGCCTCTCCAGGGGGGTGTGGATGGATGGCAAAAATACTGTGTGAGGAGAGAGTCAAAGATTGTACTCAGAGTCAAATCTTCAAACATGGACATGAAACACACAATGGCGTCATTCAGCGAGCGTTCACTTCCTGAGGATGTCATTATCTCTGATGTCCATAAATCCACTGAGAAATCATGCAAGTATCATAATAGTCCAGTGTTAGTTATCTGTACATCCATGGGCACACTGCAAACAGCTAATAGCTAATTCAGAATAATTTCCATTCTAATTTGCCAAAATGTAAACAAAATACAGGCTAAAACCTGGGCTCGTAGTAGTAGCACCCTGTAACTGACATTTCAACGGCCCATTTCATGAGCTCTTATGGGGTCTTGCTTTCCTGATGGTTTTAATTTTTCTGTTGTCATATTGGTTCCCAAATAGGCCATTATGTTGCTGTTAGCATATTTCCATCTATCAGATTAGCAAAAACCTTTTTGACTTCGTCCATTTTCACTCAGAAGTCAAATTTCACACCGAGCTGAAAATGCGTAAAGCTGAAGACGAGCAGCACTACACAAGGAAAAAAAAAGTCCGAGATCCAATTTAAAATACAAGGACGTCGCTCAGGAAAGCATTTAAATTACAAGGGAACCAGCTAGTTCACTTGAAAGCAGTTGTAATTATTACTGGGTGGGGTGAAAAATTACCTACATATGTTCTCTGGAGAGGATTAAAATCACTGACCAGAGCAAGTGATGTTAAAATCACCCCTCCTCCTCGAGAGAAACACATCCTGTCCCAATGCTTGTATTATCAACCATAGCATTTTTTTTTTTGTTCTTCTTGTCGTAATTTGAGATTATATTGATAAATAATAAATGTGTCAGATCAGATATGTCGGTCATATTCCATGTCACATCATTTACTCTTCAGTCTTAGCAGCTCATACATTAGAAAGCTAGTTTTGCTTGTTTCACTTCAGTGCACTACACAACAGTTCCACCAGTCACTCGGTGTCAGTACTAATCTAAAACAACTCTGTGTGGTGCAGCCTGTTCTAATTTTGTTAGGGGTACGCTGCAAATCCCCACTTAGTAGAAACTTAAGTTATCACCAGGCCAAGCTTGAACTTAAAAACAGCTCGTGCAACAGGCTCCAGATGTGTGCAGGCAGTCCTGGACAGAGTTGTGGCAACACTTAAAGCTACCACACACAACTGCACAGCACAGTCAATCAGTTAGAGCACACATAATCACAGCCAGTTGGACACAAAAACACACTGGTCAAACTTGTAGCAGAGGATGCTGCAAAAGCAGAAGGAGGTTAGCATAAGCATCAAACTGAAGCTAACATGGCAAAAAATTCATTATCATAGCGCACAACAGAGGTGATCCATAACAAGTTATCAGCTGAAGTTAACAGGGAAGAGATCTCAGCTGTATTTTGAAGATAAAATATGGAATTCATATGTATTCAGGGTTTAAGGTTTAGTTTGTTTTTAGCTTTTAATATAGACAAAAACAGCAGTGATTTGGATTTCAAGTAAAAAGTCTAAATTGTGAACGCCTGCATTTCAAATTAAATCAAATACATCTGAGTAACACTGACATGGCAGGGTGTATCTGTGTGTGTGTGTGTGTATGTGTGTGTGTGTGTGTGTGATTATAGTGTTATAGTGAGGATCTTTTTTAGTTTAAAGTAAGGTAGCTGCGCCTGGGCGGATTTTAACCTACAGCCTTTTATCTTACCAAAGCTAATGCTAAAGATGAATAACTGAAGACAAAGGGCCAGACATGTCTGAATAACACTGCTGAATTAGCTTTTCTTTATGTTTTTAGAGATGACTTAGTACTGACAGTTTAGGAAGTGCTGTTCGGTTTACTTGCTCAAGTCTGCCCCTCGGCCTCTCACTCCCTCTCACGTCTTGAAGTCTTGAAGTAGGACGTAGTACCAAATATTTTAATTAATAATTACTTGTGTTTTGAAACTATATGTGCTGTATTTAAAGTAGCTTTCAGTTTGCGATCGGTATCTTTGTCCAACTAAATTGTCATGACTGGTCCACATGCACACGGGTGTTTTTAAAACAAGGTTTTTCCTCGTTCGTTCTCAAAAAAAAAAAAAAAAAAAAACCCCAACCACACAAGCACTGTTTGAAAAGAAATCTAAATCTTCAATATGAAAACTGACATCTTGTGTTCAGAGCATGCCAAACAAACAGGCGGCAGTATAACCCCATCTTCAACTTAGCAAGTTCTCGAAATATCTATTTTGGGTAAATTAATTGTTATATTATTCAAGTAATAAAGAATGCATCTTAAGAATATTCAGTAAATTTGTCCTTAGTTAATTAACTAATAAAAAAAATTGATTAATCAATAAAAAAAAAAAAAAAAATTAGGTGCAGTCCTCAACATCATACCTGGAGCCGTGTATAGAGAGACTTAACGTTAACCCTCTTTCCCAACAGTCCTGATTATACAGTAGCTAACAAGGCGTCAGTTCATTTGAGTTTTCATGTCCATGTCAGTTTTGATAAGCCTATGCAGTCAGTGTCGAGCGTCAACTAGACAAGCAGTTCACGATAAAGCTGCAACCAGCAATACCAGAGGCCAACCAATCGTCCTGCTCCAATGGGCTCTGGCCTGGTTAGGTAAACAAGGGGTGACATGGAACACATGTTCATTGACAGTAACTTTAAACCTTTTATGGATTTTAATACCGTACTCCAGTCCAACATTAATGGTCTTATAATGGGCAGTTTTTGTTCAAACTGTATCAGAGTTCAAATGAATCCATGTTTCCATCCACTACTATGTGAATATTATGTGAATGTCAGAGTAGAGGGTTTCAAGATAAACATTTGGTGGTGCCAATTCTCCAGATGAGTGCCAGGAAGAGGGCAATATAATGAGATGATGCATTTAAAGGAGAGCCAGTCAAACTATTTCTGTTTAATTCATGTACTGATGTAAAGAAGTCTCTGTCTTCTCAATCACTCCACACAGATCTTATGTTTCACCTGCCACCATGCTTCGTGTCTGTCTGGAGCAGAAGCCTCAGCGACATGTCTCACGTCATGATTCACACAACACATGACACGACTTTTTCCACCTCAAAAATGTGCATTAGGAACAGGTGGCTGGAAAATGCACTTTAAGAACTAACCTCATAGTTTGCCAGACAGCTTAAAGGGATCCTAAAGTATTGTGCTTCCATAAATCTGGGGGACTCACAAGTCATCAAAATCAAAGAGGCAGAGTGTCTGCTGCAGATACCAAGAGATCCTGACCTCTAGTCCCCAAGATGTCTTAAGATCCAAAAACAAAACACAAAACAAAAATCCTACAGGTCCCATAATGCAACTCGTTAAAACCAGAATTCATTTGGACTTCTCTGACTGGCATATGCCACATCATTTCCACTGTTATTTATTCTCCACGACCAAGCTGAGATGACCTTGAAGATATCGTATCTCAGACTTCACATACCTCCTCCAGAACACCAGAGGACATTAGACAACTGTTTTTAACGGCTGAGTGGTGCTCAACTAGCTCTTCAGGATTAGGAAATGAAAAATCTCCCCTTTACATTGGCCAAATGTTGAAGTCCTGCCTTGCTGTTTGCCTGTTGGTCGACGTGTCTGTCTGCCTGTTTATGTGAGAGCTGAGCAGTTATCAACCATAATCCGCCTCAATGACTGAAGAACTGCAGTCAATCACAGCTTTTATCTGAGTGACAGGAGTAGATTTTCCAACCAGCATCTCTTCCCTTATGAGATCCACTGCTGAGAAGAGAAAAATTAACTTGTGACCGTTACTGAATATTGCAACTGCTAGATTAATTAACATAATTGCTGTTGTTAGTACTGCAATTTCTTTTGGGGGGGATTTTGAAGGGTGCATTATGCATGATTGCAATTATGCAATCACAAATTTCATTGTACTGTAATAGTCACAACTAAATACTTCCACATGTGACAAGGAAGTAGCTATGGTTCACTGATGGTCCAATGTGAGCTGATGCAAATCTGTGGGATATATAAACGGAGCAATAGACGTGATGTAAGCAGCCTTTTGTCAGATTCAATATCACACTGTGAAAAAGTGTAACTGTTCTTGTCATGTTGTTTTGCTAATTTAATGGTCTGTCTTGGAAGAATAAGTGAGAGCTGCCGCTCAGCAACAGACTCATTAAGCAGGTTCAGCAGCACACACACACACACACAGAAATATACAGGCAAAGGCCGGCTGTTGGACTGACGATGGCCAGTTAGAAAATATATTGCCCGACCCTGGAAAACTATCGCTTTCAAGATTTTACTCATTTCACCACATGGATAAGAATATGTCGGTGATGCTGATAACGTCACACCATAGCCTCACCAATTCACTTAACCAAACTGATGTATGGCTAAAGCACTATCTCCGCCCAGAGAAAATGAATTTCAGAATGTAACAAGATTCTCCAACCAGAACAATAAGTGAGTCCTGTACAACTACAAGCATATCTGCCTGTATTTGCATGTCAAACACACACTTGCCAATTTACATAGCCGACGGCATCATAAGCAGCAGCACCAACTAGAGCAGTACTGGAGGACTGGCTGCGCTGGTATCATAACAGACTGGTAACTCCTTTGAAGTCACACTTTTGGTTTGGTTATTAGCAGATATTACAGAGAGTTATTGATACCAACTACTGCATTCGTAAATAAAATTATTCACACCAATAAAATTCATTTGAATTAATAATAATGGGCCAATGATACAGTAAAACTTATGCAACAATGAAGCTCACAGTAACACACTGTCATTAACCTGTCTCTGCTCAGACAATAGCCTCGAGCACAGATTTTCTTCAAGCTCAGATGGTGATGGGGCCGTTCTGTTGCTCAGTTGGTGGTTTAACGGGAGGCTGATCCTTGTAGGCAGTGGAAAAAAGAGCAGAGAGTCGATGTAATTGAAGTAAGAGTAAATCCGAAACTTCCTCCTGCAGGCACAGTAAGATCACTGGTTACTCAAACAGTCTTATCCTGCGAGTTAAAGGAGTGTTGCCTCAGCTACTTAAAGCACAAAGGTTTGATTGTGGACGAGGTAGCTCCTGTAGCAACTTCACGTCATAGTGGAAAGGCAAGGTGGGGCAGAGAACGTTGATCCTTACATCCTTGATGAAGTCATGGCCATGTCATGGAGAGTCAAGCGAAAACTTACAATCCTGACGACCTGACAGAATTTTATATTTTCATCGCTATAACACCAACTCCACTAACACAAAGAGATGTGTATGCATGTTCTTAGGCTATGTGCCTGTGCTAATCAGGGCCAATACAAAGCAGCTTCCTTCAAAACTGAAGCTTATATGTCTGTTTACGATGTTAACAGAGTGAAAAGAGGTAGAAGCATTTTCAAAAATAATGTTTTGAGTGGAATATTTGAAGTATTTATGTAATACCCTGATATAACAGTCACCATAAAAAACAAACAAACAAAAAAATACTGTGATATAAATTTTAGGTCATATCTTCCTCTTCTGTAGCATTGTATGTCATGCATCCCCTGCTCATGTCACGAGCGTTGTTCCATTTTTATGTCTCGTTCCATAACATCCTCTCCTTAACGTATCTTAGACACTGTATTATAACACGAGATGTACATTTTCCAGCAGACTGGAAATACATCTGCAACACAATTGGACATGAATTATTTAAAACAAATGGGACATGCCTAATGATGTAATTTCAGTGTAGTGTAGTTGCTTAGATTGATTAGTGTAAAGAAGCCCAATATGATGCATTATTGGTCTGGACACATAAAAAGTAGTCCTTGATGGACATTCAATGGACCATGTTTCAGTTAGTCCATTAAGCTCTGACAAGATTTGGAGCAGGAGGCAGATGAGAGCTCACATTTGAATGAGGGCCACATTTAATAGTTGTGTGTCAAGCAGTCAATCAAATCTTCATAAATCACTGTGGATACTAGTCCTGATTATAATAATAGGTCACATATTATGTGGTTACATATTCCATAATGAAATGTTTCTGAGGTGGCACTGTTGGGAACATACTGCACTGCCTATTTTGCAGTTTTGTTTTGTTTTTTTGAAGTGAAGCTCTTGCAGAAGCATACATTAACATAGTAACACATGGCTCAAGGAGATACACTTTTAGACTACATGTATCTCAGTGGATAAATGCAACTGGTAGGCTTAAAGCAGGCCAGAGGAGCAAGATACAGTGATGGGTTTTTTTTTGTCACTTTTTGAAATAAGCTGAAAATAGTGTGGATTTAATGACTTCATGAGCTATATGGAAGTTCATCAAAGAAGAAAATAATCTGTGAAGTATGGTACGGTACGGTTATTTAAAACCATCTCTTAATTGAATTTACCATGCAGTTGCCGTACAGTGATTTATACCATTACTGTCATATAAAATTACACATGCATGAAAGAAGACTTTGGCCACAGCTACACACACCGTTTCTACAAAGACACGTCAAAAAATTTAGAAGGGCCATGGCCAATTACATTTGATTACATACTGAATGTGATATTTTAATGTTACAATTGAATGAAGTCTGAATATTCTTAATTTAATCATTTTTCAGACTTCAACCTTCAATACAGCTGTCTGTGGGAATCAATGGGAAAAGGAATGAAAGCAACAGGAGGTAGTTAACACAAAGTGGCAATACTCACGTCAATATATTTAGGGTTTTTTTTTTTTGCCTTTTATCTCACTAACTCCTTCAATATTGAGGTTCTGGCAATAGCGAGTTCAATCTGTTATTTATTTTAAAGACATTAATATTTGAAATATTGATGTGTTGTTTTCAAGGGATGCAAATACAATTATTTTTATTATTGATTAATCTGCTGGTTATTATCTTGATTAATCGTTTGGTCTACAAACAGGGGAGTACAATGCAGCATATATGTCATATATGTTACAAAAAAAAGTCAGTCAGTCTGTCCGGCTGAAATTACGTTAATTAAATAGCATGCATGTGACCCAGCTCTGTGACACGTGTGCGTGAGACAGTCAGGAACAGAGCTAAAACACTCGTCTGGATGGAGACTGTTTTCGTTTAAAAATGAAAATGTATTAGTGTGAATGTGGCCAGAGCTGCTCGTCTGTGTGAAGTCACGGTGAATCATTGCCCCGTCGCCGTGCTTCTTGGTAGATGTGTCCCTCGTGCACTTAAAAATCATGTCCCTGACTGCAGAGGTCTGTCCACAATTAAAATCATCATAACTCACTGAATTTTCTATTTCGATTTAAAAATTGTATTCTGCTACAAATGCCAGACATGTATTTATGACAAAAGACACTTGGTTGAATTAAAAATACAAGTTTTCAAACCAAAACACATCATCTCATGTCTAAGTATGTTCTTTGTTCTGACTGCATGTAAAGTGGCTACCGGGACATGATTTTGTTTACAAATTTGGAATAAATAAAGATTATGTCTTTAAATAAAAAAGACTAATTGACAACAAACACTAAAGTTAAAAGATAAAGTAAATTTGTGGCCAGGCCTCACAGTTGTGCTTTTAATTTCATTTACAGTGAAATATTCACATTGAGCTAATTTACATTTTAAGTTAACACATTAATAATTCACACAAATTTAGCTCTAATCTCATGTAAATATAGAATAGACTGATGATGATTAACTGATATGATTTTCAGCATCTTACTGATAATAAAAATGCTCATCTTTTTGTTCTTAGCTCTACTCGGGATCAGGACAGTCGTGTTACCTGAAAGTAAGGATCATTTATTGTGATATTTCAAATTCAACATGTTTGTAACACTATAATATTATAAAATAACTCTGCAACTCTGACATTTCCTGTTACTTGGTTTTGGCATTTCTTACTGAGTGTATCAATGAGTGAGCTGAGCTCAGTGACACAGGGGCATGGGACTGGGAGTGGGACAGAGAATACAGGGCCCTCACATGAGGACAGCACACAAAGATACTGAGTGAATATCCATGGAACAAAAAAACTTTACAGATACATGTATATATATATTTCTGTATATATATTATACTGTATGATCGATATCAATTTAATATAAATAGTATTGTAAGTATGATGATATAAATTAAGAAAGACCGCTAATTTGAAGCGTAATTTATGGATGTTCTGTATAATATAATATATGTAAGAGGTGTTACGTCCCTGCAATTTACCATTATGGGCAAATAAAGAAAATGTTTCTTGTTAAGGTTTGGATGGTGCTCTGTATCCAACATTCATGTCCTTTGCCAGTCACGTGCCTGTTTCAGAGATCTGTGCGACAAAACTTTCAACCGCTGTAGCACAAGTGCTATGTGCAAAAAAAGTTACCTTAACAGTCCTGATAAAGCATGAGAGAAAACCCCTCACAATGCTCTAAAGCACAAGGTGACATCTTCTAATGGAACGGTCCAAAATCAGTCCCCCCCCCCCCCCCCCCCAAAAAAAAAAGATATTCAAGATACTGTAATGCAAAACCAAGAAAAGCAGCAAATTCTCACACTTAAAAAACCACCATCAAATATCTGACATCTTTGCTTAAAAAGGAAAAATGAAACGATTAATGAATTATCAAAATGCCATTTTAATGTTTTTTGATCAACCATTTGATTAATCGTTACAGCTGCACAGCGCACGAGTTAGGCCTGCACTGAAATGAGTAAAGCAGTGTAGATACATGATATTTGACACGAGCAGCTCTGTAAAAAAACGTAACCTGCATCACAACCAGCGTTCCTATAATATTTTGTATATAGTCTGTTGTAGGATGCATGTCACCGTGGAACTGTTCGTGCATGCAGACAAAATACTACATAACAATCAAACGCGGCTGCTTCTCCCTGCTTTCTGCATGCTGAAGATCTGGCACCTGGTTGCTACA
Organism: Chaetodon auriga; assembly: GCF_051107435.1. Classification (NCBI taxonomy): domain Eukaryota; kingdom Metazoa; phylum Chordata; class Actinopteri; order Chaetodontiformes; family Chaetodontidae; genus Chaetodon; species Chaetodon auriga. Next base: position 3,768,470 of record NC_135090.1, on the reverse strand, counting down.
ATTTTACCAAGTCCCACCCTAACACCCTGCATGCTGTTATTGGCTGGGGGGGCTACACCCACTGCCCAAAGGTTGACACCCAAAAACATCGTGAACGCAGCAAAAAATACAGGCAGAGGGTCTCTGCAGTTACAGATACCGCCAACCCCCCAATGCTCCCCCCACGTCCCCTCAACACCGACACCGGGGTGCACGCTGCCACACACAGACAAGGCCCAGAACTAACACCCGCCAAGTGCCAAATGTCGGTAGATTTTCCGTTTGGCGAGTAAAATCTCATTACTGAAAGTGCAATAAAAGTTTTGTGAAATGCCACTAAGAGTACTTTATGTCTCTGATTAGTACTGAAAATATTTTTAATAAGAAGTTTCATAATAACTTTCATAATCATCTGAAGTTTTGAAGCTTTAAACTATTTGGTACAGCACTGGTTTATTCACGGAAACCTGTAATCTACACTGTACTTTTAATAACGTTTGAATAAAATAATAATAATCATTAAAAAAAGGGAATAAAATAATTAAAATGACTGCTCTTAAATAGTCAACTTGAAGAGCTGAATTGAATCAATTACATGGAATAATTTACTGAGAAATAGTGTGACAGTGTCTTACAGGCCTGACTGGAGCAGAAACTCTGGGGTCTGACGTCATGTCAGGCGTCACCATAGCTTCAGGGCGTCCATCTAGATTTGAAAGCAGCCAAACAAGTTCCAGCAAACACACCACAGGGGTAACTGGTTAACATGGGTGCTGTAGCAAACAGGTCCCGAGGCTAAATTATTAATGACTGTACTGTTAATCCACTCCACCAACATTACCGGTTCTGCTCTTAGTTTTGGAGAAACTCAAGAGTCCAGAGTGCAGGATTTAGCGGCATCTAGTGGTGAGGTTGCAGACTGCAACCAAATGAATACCCCTCGCCTCAACCTCCCCTACAGTTGCTGTGAAAAATGCACAAGGCCGTCTGTAGAGCCAGTGTTTGGTTTGTCCTTTCTGGGCTACTGTAGAAACATGACGCTGCAACATGGGCGACTCCGTGGAAGTGGATCCACTCTCTCTGTAGATATAAAGAGCTTCATTTACTGGTGATTGGGCAGCACCTGAGAAGTTTATTATGCATATGGGATGGGGGAGAGGAGGGTGCTTGCTTGGTGGGCTGGTTAAGGGACCCCCCCCGGTCCACGCTTGGCGGCGCCCTTGAATAAATCCCCCTAAATGTTCCACACTGGACCTTTCAGAAAATAGATTTCCTATTTATCTAGGCTGCATAAACGTTGTCTTGCACCTTCTAGCTCACCAACTCCGTCTCTAATTTGCAAAAAGATGAAGTCATTCGTCTATGATGCATTTTTGCTATTCCCAACCCAAAAGAGAGATCTTTCTCTGAGCCTGCCCTGCTGGATGTTCGAGGGGCGGGGGCCAGCTCTGTCTGCCTCTCTCTCTCTCTCTCTCTGTCTCACACAGACATGCACACACACACCCTGCTCTTGGTGAGAATGGCGGAGAGATCTAAATGCTCAGAAGTCGACGATGACACGAGTGAAACAATCTTTTGCGTGTAAAGGCAGAAATACCAGCAATCTTTCAAAACATCTAACAAAAGTGCATCACATACGGGCAGAGAAATGCAGGTTTCGACTGCCTAACTCGTAGTTCATCCCCATCCACTGAAGGTATATTACGTACAGCATGCTTACAGCCAGAGCCCACGCAGTTAACTCAATTCTATAAACATGGGTTAATGATTGAAAGTAACCCTTAGCTAACTGATTGTTTAGCTATAAATATGGGTGTGTTTGTAAATTCAATGTGAAATGGTCAAAGTATCATCCAAACTGTTGTTCAGATATAGAGAAATGTTAATTCTGTTAATAATTTGTTTCCTTTTTTCTCTTAAAATCAACCAAAAGAACCAATACACAGCATCAATAAGAGCATTGTTAAAATCTAATCAATACCCATCCCTTGCAATTGCATCGAACATTCAGTGCTGATGCTTTCCAGCTGTTTGCCTCCTGCCACAAACTGTTCCTGCATGTATACAAATTACATTATTTTATAAATCTGTTCTATTAAACGTGCAGTGATACATATTCTGTCGGCTGCGCTGTTGCAAACACGAGCCTTGAAGATGTCCACACATGCTCCCACAAACCAGCAGCAAATAGGCAGACTGAACGACCTTAAATACCCTCAGCTGAGAACCGATGCTGCCTTCAGCAGCTCCTTGGAAACTCTCCTATTATATCATGTAAATATGAGCTGTCATGCATTTGAGCACTTCTGGTTAAAAAATAAAAATGGCAGTAATGTATCTAAAAGATTTTTATATACTAATGTCATTTTTATGAGTAGAGATAAATGTGCAAAAATCTAAAATGTTAAATGTCAAAATGTGTCTTTGAAATATTAATATCAATATCATCTGAACGTGATTTTTTCTTAAAATACAAAATTGATATGATACTTGATTGACAGGTCACAGTCACTCCCAGTGAAATCAGAAGCTGATGATGGCCTGTGGTTGAAATGCTTTGTCTGTTGCTCTGTTTGACAAATAAATGTAAAAATGTCTGGTCTTCTGACTTTTTTTTGGCACTGAGGAAGACAATGTTCTTGTATGACATCATAAACACTACTAATAACACTAGCTGCTGTCTTCGTTTCAATGCCATCCGTCCTCTATACTTCACATCTCGACACCCCCCCACCATCCAAAAAACTCCCACAGTCATCTTGCCGGATCGTTCATGCACGAGTGCATGTGCATTTTCTGACAGCCTTTGAAGGCATCATTCTCTGCTTATTATGGTAACATGTCACCTACGATGGTGCAAACAACGGCAAGGCATAGAGGACAGTTCAGATTTATTTGTGAAAAGGCCTGGCTAACTTTTCACTCATAAACAAATTTTCCCGAGGACTCATGCCACATATTTTGTCAAAGGACCCAATAGCAAACAAGTCAGACTTACGTTTGTGCAATATCAGTGACATAACACTGAACTGTCATGTTCAGAAGTCCAACCTTTAAGGTCACTAATGCACTGGGAAAAGATTGCTTATTTTGCATGCCAGATGTTGATCGAGCGCTTCAGTGAAGTTGATGTTGCCAAAGCGAAAGCAAAGGTTACATCAGAATGGTGAGCTGAAAAGACATTTCTGACATATATCTCAGGCCACAGCTGGAAGTGTGAAGCAGACCCTGCAAGACGAGTATAATCAGAACCTAGTTGGACCCACTATGCGACGAGGGAAACGATAACTTGGGTCCATAAACCAACTCCCTTAAGTCTAGTCAGGGAACGTGTTGTTGTTCTCTAGCTCTGACAGAACCTCGAGCCAAATATCAATCAATTTAATACGCTCTCGCTCTTTTATTACAACTAACAAGCTATTAAAAGGATTTGTAAGTACGTGTCTGAATTATTACGTGGCAGTGTTCAATTCGGCTTGAATAAAATCAATCAGAAATTGAAAACGATTTAAACTTTTTTGATCAATTCTCCTTTCATTCCTGCCATCTCATCCCGACTCAACACCACCGTGGGCGTCAGGAAGCAGTGTTAACCAATTATAAAGTTTAAATATTACAGGATAAAAATACTACTTGCTGCATAAATTGTACTCCGAATTGTCAGAACGACTCATAGGATTGTGGAGAGCTCTAAGTCATGTTCATCCAGGTGTGAGCCGTCTGCCGATTAGCAAGGCAGCACTGAATTGCAGAAATTTTGAATGAAGTTTGGCAAACACTGTTCCCTCCATAGGACATAAATAACACATTGGTGGGCATGTTAAAAGCACTGAAATTAATATGAACATTTAGCTCAGGCAGCGCAACGTACGGCCACCTAGCTGCCGGACTGTCAAGCACCCAGTTTTTGGAGGGGCTGTCACTGGCTACACTGTTGTCAAAAATATCCCAAAAAATGAAACATACCGCATATGCAAGACGAACCTCGTATCCAAATATTATTTGGAGTCCCAGTCCCTGTGCATTCCTCCTCACCTGGAATCAGTGTCGATCTCCGTCGGCTAAACTGAACGGGACACAGCGCCAGGGTTTAACCTGAAATGACCCGCGCTGGTGCAAATCAGGCGAGAGCTCTGCGTGTGTGTCTGAGCGACGTTATGTACAATATCAGTGAGGAGTGAGAGGAGTGTGGGCTCGCAGCGTCCGCGGCGGTCACACTCTGTGCTATGAACGCAAAAACTTCAACATGGAGCCGAAAACAAACCTTAAAAAGCGACACACTCATGAAACTGACAATTGTAGCACTCCGACTGATCGCTACGGGGAATCAGAGAGCCGATCCACGGTCAGGAACCGAGCAAAATAAGCCTCGCCCTTATTACAAACTCCCAAGTTTTTTTTTTTCTTTTCTTTTCTTTTTTCGATGGCGGTTGGCTGTCTTTACAGTAGGCCTGGTACATGCCGACAGCAGAAAACAACTTACTGTGTGTGTGTGTGTGTGTGTGTGTGTGAGTGTGAGTGTGTTCAAGGAAAGCAGAAGGAGGATTTGGATGAAATTATTAGTGTTATTATTGTTATTTTTATTTAGTTCAAGGCTATATCATTTCTTTTAATATTATTACCATTTATTTAAATTTGTTTTTAATGTATTTCACATTCCTTCAGATTTCAGATTTTTGTTTTCATTTTTTATTTTTTTATTTTTTACAGATTGCGTGTGTGCCTGTGTACGTGCATGTGCACACAACAAATCCTAACCGACAAAAATACTTAATGTAGGTCGCCAAAGTAATAGTGTCGGTCAGTATTTGTGCATTGGCCCCACATTAAGAACGGGCTGAAATGTGGGTCCTAGTCTGGTTTGTGCATGGGTTTCATGGTGATCCCAAAAGGCCTTCATGTGGGATTTGACTTGGTTATTTATACAGGACTTATGTGGGCCCCTCCTTTTATAAGGCGGGGCTCATATAGGTCTACGTGGTTGACACCTGTGCCACATGCAAGCTTGTATGCAACCCATTTGGGCCCCACCTTCAGCCCTTGGAAGCCCAAAGACAGTGACAGACAACCATTTACATTCACATTCACACTCATCTGAAAATACAATACTACAGAATTGCTTTCCATAAGTAAAATGTATGGCAGCATTCAAGAAACACATTTAAGCCACATTTAGCAGACCCAGAATAAATCACAGTTGTTCTGAATGCAACATTGTCTCTACTATATTAATAATATAACAATAGTAAACGTTATTTATATGGCACCATTCATACAAGAATTGAAGATCAAAGTGCGTCACATCAAAGAAGTCACATGTGCAAAGTGCTTCATATAAAAAAGACATAGCTTGAACATAAAAACAGCACTGTTGAATTATGTAAAATAAGGTGGAGAGTAAAACCCACCTGATAACAGGATAACAGGAACAATAAGATCAAAAGTAGAATTAATGAGAATGCATAACACGAGATGGAAAATGAAACACATGGAATAACAGAAATAAAATCAAGTTAGAAAGAGAGTAGATAGAATGCATAAAATCAAGTAAAAGACAACATTTTAAAAGAGGTGCATATATATGCTAGGCAAAGCACAAACAAGTTTTAGGCCTGTATCAGGAAATCAAAGCCAAAATTCAGCGAGCTGGCTTCCTTGAATCAATAGTTAGTGTGTTCCAGAAAGGCTGCATCTCCGATTTTCTTTTTGCTGTTGCTGGAAATCTCTAATAGACCAGCAGCAGATGATCACAGTGTTCTTGAAGGCAAATGATTAACAAGTGAATTTACAATGTAGCTTTGTCCTAAACAAGTTAGGTTTTCTTCACCAGTAAATAGTATGGTACAGTCAGTAAAGGCGCGAATCAGTTTTTCAGCGTCGTTTTTGTTTATAAACGGTCGTACTTTAGCTATGTTTCTAAGGTCTTGGAACCTCAGCTTTAATCCAAGAAGTTAAAGTAGGATTTCAGTTTTGTCCTCATTTAACCTCAAGAAATGATTGCTGATCCATTTATTTATTGGCAAAAGACAGTGACTACGTTTACATGCAGTCAATACCCCTTTCATAACTGGAATATCAGCAATAACCCGGTTGCGCACGGCCATGTAAACACCTTGAAAAACCGGAATATGCTCATATTCCGATTTTTAAAAACCCGAATGTGACCCCTGGGTTACTCCTTTTCTAACCCGAATATTTGGTCATGTATACGCCTATCGGAATATCCCCATCGAACGGAACATTAATTTGTGCTCTGCGCATGTTCTATTTGCAAGGAATCTTGGTCTTTTGAGTGCAGGAACTACTTGTTGAAAACATGGCCAAATGGAGGACACCACACTTTTGGAGCGAGGAGGAGACAAGTCACCTCATAAGTATGGTGAAAGACATGAATACCATGTCTTTTGTAGACGGTAGAAAATACCAGGATAACGAGATATACAAGAAGGTGAGCGAAAAGTTACATGAAGCAGGGTTTGTACGAATGCTGAAATGACGTGCATTGCGTCATGACGTTCGCCGTGCGTCAACACGTTGTCCATGCGTCGCTGTTTTGATTGGGATATCCCAATTGATTACAATTACCATGTATACAGGAATAACCCTGCTTGCTCACGCATGTAAACAGGTTATTCCGAATGTTTCAGAAACTGGAATATTGACCATAACCCGAATATTGACTGCATGTAAACGTAGTCAGTTAGTAATGGAGTCTGCAGCTGCAGCATCATTTGGTTCGGCACAGATGTGTATCATCTGTGTAACTATGGAAACATACAATGTGCTCTCTAATGACGTGTAAATGGCAGCATGTATAGTGAAAACAGTAATGGACGGAGGCAGCTGCCTTGTGCAAACCAGTTAGGGTTAGGGTTAGAAAGAGTTAGAAAGACCAACCAACTGTTCAAGACAATTGATTAAGATATCATGGTCAGTCGTATCAAATGCTGCACTTAAATCTAGAAGGACAAGAACTGAGACCTTATTTTCATCAGACTTTAGTCTGAGGTCACTGATTATTTTAGTCTGAGCACTTTCAGTGCTGTGGTATGTTCAAAAGCCTGAATGATGTGCCTCCAGGATATTATTTTCTTTTAGAAAGGCATTAATTTGCACTGAAACTATATTTTCCAGTATCTTACTGGTGAATAGAAGGTTGGATATCGGCCTATAGTTGGTGAGTGCATTACTATCTAGATTAGGTTTCTTTTGTAAGGCTATGAAGAGAATTGGATGCAGCCTCAGAGGTAGGGCAACGTTCATTCCTATGAAAGTTACTTAGTGGTGCATGGGGCCAAAAAAGTTTTACTCCTGGGTATAAAATTACCAGGTTTGTCCACATCATGCTGCCATAGAGAAAGGGCATTAATGTTTCCTTTAACTCCAGACTGCTCAGTCTCTGGTTCGCTCAAATGAACAAAAGTTCGTGTGCACGTTCAGGAGGAAGGAGTTCACCTAACTCCATCGCTAGTGTAGAAGCCTCAGCAGCAACTGTTTGCACCAGCACTGTGTAAATTCTAATGTTAATTTAATAATGAATAGCTTCGTACTAACATTACGTTACATGTATCGCTGATGTCCATGCAACAGAGGCAGATTAAAGTGCAGTCAGGCTTTGGTTCTGTTTACTTTGTGCTATATTAGACTTTATTACAAGGTAATGGTTGTCCATCCTGAAAGCTTTATGCTTTCTGTGCACTGAAATTTGATAGAGGCCATGGATGGATGAAGGAGAAACCAACTTTTTAACTGGCCAGCTGGCTATCTTCTCTCTTCATTGGTTTGTCTTTGACAGTCTTAATTACAAGGTAGCGCGATCAGTGTGATCCTTCCAGACCATTGCAGAGACCACGCGGTTAACACTTAAAAGTTAAAGTTACTTAAAAGTTTGGTGACCAACTTTATGCTTCAATTTTAAAATCACTTTGCTATGTAATAGTGCTTTACTAATCCTGGACGTCCGTAATAGTACTGCATGCCCGTGTATCTATTGCATGGTCACATGTGTACACTCATGTTTTTATATGTAATTGGCAAGCTTAACAATTTACATCACACCTTTTATTTCATATTATAATTAATCTGTCTTTGTCACAGCTTGTTTCCCATCCCATTCCCATCCTCTCATCCATGCATCCATCGATTCACCCATCTTCCAGCTGTGTGGTATCCATCAAATTAAATTCTCTCTAACGTGGATGGGCAGGATGTGAAAGCATAAATCTCACAATGAGTACAAACCTCATGGTACATTATATACATCTATAATGTGTAATAATAATCTACAACATAGTACAGTACATGCGCACTTCAGACTAGTTGCAATGTCACATATGATGCTTGTGTTTGTGTGTGTGTGTGTGTGTGTGTGTGTGTGTGTTACTGTGAATAGCTAAGTGAGTAGAAGATGAACTGATGGCCAAAAGGCATAATGTTAAAGATGAAACATTCTCTTTTAAGCAAGGAAGATTTTAAGCAAAATTAGTGTATTAGTTTTGTTGTGTACAGTTTTAGAGGAAAAAATGGAAAGGCACAAGCACCATGCAAAGCTCTGGCACCAGAGACTTGAGCTCTCAGATGACTTTTACCTAAAAACCTAAATGAGCTCGTTAGGACCATGGCTTGTTCAAAGTCATTGTTAGAAAAGGCCAAACCTTTCTAGGTGATGCAAAAGTCAAAGCTTTATAAATACTCTGACTGGTTTATGAACGACCTACTACATACTACTGCTGTATATAGTGAATACAGTGTGCAGCATGTTTTTCATAGTAGTGTGCAATATGAAACTATTAAACCAATTTCTTTGCATTATGCTTGGCCAGGCTTAGCCCATTTCCAGTTTCAGAAAGTAAACAATAACACGGCTAATGGCAAACCACCACTATTACTCCAGCATCCGTTCATGGTCTTAAAAAAGAGAAATCATAAGTGTAGAATTTCACAATTTTGCCAAAGATGAATGTTTACCTGAAAGATGTATAACACCTATCTGATGATTGGGAGGAAACAGATTGACATTTTTTGTTGCATTACTTCACTGCAAATGTAAGGTGAGTTGGAGCTAGTCCCCCTGGTATCTCTGTTGTGTAACGTTATCCTTGTTATCCTTACTTCAATCAAACTGGGTACCTTTTCCTAAATCTTACTGATTGATGGTATTTTCATTCGTGTTAATGCCCATGCTGATTCGGTCATATTGTGAACAGTTCCCCCTTAGCAATAAGTGCATTATTTCAATAAGATCCATTAAAAAAATTCATGTAATGACAGAAAACAGCAGTGTGAAAATTAACAATATCATTCAGTCGTGGGCCTGACTTTCCTCTGCCATTGTTGTGGGAGTCTGCTGTGTTGGCTGCAGTGGTCTGTGTGAATGTGGGGTCAGCATGACTGTGAACGTGACTGGCTGGCTAGAAAGTGACACCTGCAAGCGCTTATGGAGTTTCTCAACACTGAAAACATTAGAGCACTTTTTTGATATGCCATCAATTTTCGTAAAACTGCCACTTGAAATGTACACAGTTGATTTCCTGCCTCAAAAATTGCCAAAGCGAAATTACTGATGAAATAGCAAACAAAAGTTGTAAAAAATGTTCTTGTTGCTGTTGTTGTGACCGCTCCAGTGCTTTGCATTGTGGGACACAGTAGAAGAGGTAGACTGGGCCAATGAATACTGGAGATTTTTACTGAATCAATATGACATCCCGGTATTTTCGGCATACTGCAGATTTCGCTTTTCTTTGCATGCTGAATGTTACATTTTGGCCAAATCAGTACATACTGGTATAGGGGGCATTTTCGAATAAAGCCTCTGAATCATCAGACCTCATCCCAGCAATAAGCAGCCATGGGCTCCCCAAAACAGCTGCGTAGCACTAATTGATGCCCATAAAGCAGGAGAAAACAATAAGAAGATAGCAACGCATGTTCAGGTAGCTGTTTCCTCAATTCGTAATGTCAGAATTAAGAAGTGGCAGTTACAGGAACAGTGGAGGTCAAATTGAGTTCTGGAAGACCATGAAAGTTTTCAGAGAGAACTGCTAATTGGATTGCTGGAAAAAGCAAATCAGAACCCCCATTTCTGCAAAAGACCTTCAGGAAGATTTAGCACTGGACTGCTGACGCACTGTTGTACTGTGCAGCAACACCTTTACAAAAAGGACCTTCATGGGAGAGTCATCAGGAAAAAAAACCTTTTCTGCATCCACACCACAAAATTCAGCATCAGAATTTTGCAAAGGAACATCTAAACAAGGCTGATGAATTTCTGAAACAAGTCTTGTGGACATTGGTGAACTTGTTTTTCAGTGATTGAGAGAAGATGAAAATGAGATGCCATTGACACCATTAACCACTAACTGTGACTATATCAACATGCAATATTGTAGATGGAAAAAGACGAGACTAAAATGTAGTTTAAAACATAAAACCTTTGCAGCAGTTTGTGTGTGTGTGTGTGTGTGTGTGTGTGTGTGTGTGTGTGTGTGTGAGAGAGAGAGAGAGAGAGAGAGAGAGAGAGTTGGTAAATGCAGGTGTCGGTTATAAGCAGGGAGTTGCCAACATGAAACCGTAGCAGAGCAAACTGTATGGCAAAGCACTTGCATTTCAGTGGGATTGCAAGTTTATTTAAAGTACCAGTAGGTGCTGGAGTCTAAAATTAGTGAGCTAATGAGCTAAAAGCCATACCTGACGCCTTTCAATCATAAACAACAGCCTAGTAAGCACCAAACGCCAGAACAGCTAACTTACTAACTGATGCATTTCATGACATACAAATTCTATGCTTATTTGTCCTTCACATCACCATCAAAATTAATTGGATTTAATTTAGCATCAAAATGAATCTGGATTTGTTCCTTAAACTGATGCCATCAGACCACAAGACCAGACACTTTCCAAAAAGCTGCATTCTTAACCATTTAACCTGTGTTTTTCATCAGATAGTCATTAGGTAAAATTTTCACATTTGATACATCACCTTTCGAGAGGTTTCTGTTCCTATTTTTCCAAGAGCGATAATCTTTTTGCTTCCGCAGAGAAGGTAAGATCAAGACAACTGGAAGCATCACCAAGGTGTGACCTCTTTCTCTCACGACAGACTCATCACACACACTCCCATCCACGCTCTGAATCCTGCTGACCCCGTCCTGGGGGACTTCTAAGTCTCCTTGTTCTTTGTCTTTTGACACAGTCTCCAGATTAACTTTACCTATAATGTGTGGTTTTTGCATCATTATTTTACAAGCCAAGTCACTGCAAGATAGAACTAGAGGAGCCAAAGTACCTTAGAACATCACTATAATGTTTGAATTTTTTTCCATTACTGCAGTTTCACTTGAAGACTTGGAAGGTTTTTTGTTCGCCCAGCCATTATCTATTTAAAGTTCCAAACAGTGAAACAGTGATTTATTTCGCCATCAACCAGCAACAGATCCGCACAGTCTGCCAATGACTGCCTACACAAACAACCAAGCTGTACGTCTTCTGAAAAGACTTCATTAGCCAAACAGCTGATAGGAAATAACGGTAGAGCCTGTCACCCGGCAACCACACGTCACATCACGGAAAGCCACGCCAGGGTCGGTCGTGAAGAGGTTCCTGGCTGCAACATCCACTGATGTGATGTGATGTAGGTAAGTAGGTAAAGCCATCTTACTTTCTGCTCATGACAGAGTTGATATTGAAATAATACCTTTATTTTTAATATTCGTTTGCATGTATGGTGTTTTTGATCATTTTGATAATCACCTCAGATAACCATTAGCAACATTAGCTAGTCACACATTAACCTAATTTTCATAGCTTATCTAATGTTACGTCACTATGGCTCTTTTTTACACTCAGAAGAGCTTGAAAAAAATCAAAGATACTGATGTCCACCATCTTCCAAAAGCGAGCAGTAAAGCTCCGACCTGACTGCTGAATAAGGGGGCCAAACTTGCATGTCCAGCTATATTTCCAGTTTGACAGTGTTAACCTACCACTTTGCCCTGAACTCGGCAACGGCTGGAAAGGAGTGAAAGCACATGGAGGAGAACTTATCTGATGAAGCGCAAAACTCTG